>NC_141699.1:347051692-347651692 GCF_964263255.1 Lissotriton vulgaris
TCTCCCGGACTACCCCTTAATAACTTTCCGGAAATCTAGATCATTAAAAGACAAACTTGTACGAGGAGAGGCAAGATGGCCGCTATGCTGCTGTAGAGTGCAGTCGCACCTACTCCTTCTCCTCACCCATGAAGTATGAGGCTGGAAGTTCGTGAAAGATATGCTGATTTTCCAAAAAGCATTCAGCAGTAAAGGAGGTACTGGGGTGTTAAAGAAGGCGCTGACAGCCCTGCGACTTTATTATGGAGAACAGTTAAGGAAAGCGCTCATTCAAGGCTTCACTACAATTATAAGGATGTCACAGAGCGCTGGAGCAATCCCAAAAACTACAGCAATGAGCAAACGAACCACTGCAGCGAGTATCACTGCCCAAAAGACTCAGCATAAAAAAGGAGAGAAGCCAGACAAAGTCATTAAAGAAAAGGAAAAAGAAAAGGCTGAACCCAAGGCGATGGCGCAAGCTGGAACCCCTGCAACTAAAGGACAGCAGCAACAACAGAGGCGCCTTCAGTCGGATAGTGGAGCACCGAAGCACGCGAGCACTGTACCTGCCCCAGGTAAAGACTTACGGCAATCTACTGTCACAGAGGCTTTTGCGGGGAGAATCCAGCCGGTGATCTTGGTCTCCGAAAGCGCTACGGTCTCAAACACGGAGACAAACACGGAAGCTGCTCTCGCCGACCGCGAGGACGCAAGCACGGCGGGGTCCCAGGCATGCACGTCTCACGCGGGAGCCGCACTGAGAGAGAAGATTGCCGAGAAAGCAGGCGAGGATTCAGATGCAGATGCGGATGCAGACACAACAACGGAGCTGAAGAAGATAGGAGAGGCGGTGAACGTTAATAATGCCCAAATGCTTGAAGCTTTGTTGGAGGTAAACCTCGCGCCCACACCTGGGGACAGTAATATCCTAGCACAATCCAACTGGGGGAGCATGAAAAGTCTAGAAAGTCGCATATCAAGGGGGGTTAAAGGAAGGAGAGTACACTCCCCCGAGGTGGAAAAATTCTATTCTGTGACTGAGGGCTCAGATTCCTCGTTACTGGGCTCAGAGGAGGAGGATATTACCACAGATCTCTCGCTAGGGTCAGAGTCAGAAGGGTCCCACTTTAGCGAGCACAGAAGTAAAGAAACACAGAGGAAAAAAAAAGAACTATGATAAGGCGAGACAGAGATATAGACAGAGCAGCATCAAGTACAAATAGGAAATTGCTCTGGGACTATGGCAGTACCTCTAAAATGTATCAGGAACACGATTTAGGCGATGCCCCTGATAATCACCCTACAAATGCCTCTCAAGACACAACCGAAGCCCCACCTCAAGCGACTCTGGGTGGAATGTTTGCTATGTTGAAACAGATGCACATAGAGGCTCGCTTAGAGAGCAGGAGAGCTAGACAAGACACTAAAAAAATACAAGCAAGTATTAGGAAAATGAACAAAAAATATGAAGAGGTGGAAGAAAGGGTGGTACAGGTCGAAGAAAGAACTGGTAGATTGGAGGATGAAGTCACAGACTGGCAGACTTCTAGAATGGAGCAAGGAAAGGTGATCGAGGACCTACAGTGGAAGCTGGAGGATTTCGAGAATCGCCAGCGGCGGAACAACCTGAGATTTCTGGGTCTAGAGGAAGGAGTGCAAGGGAAGGACCCAAGGGGCTTTATGATCAAACTATTGAAAGGCGCATACCCAGAGGCACAGTGGCAATGGGAATTAGAAATCCAGAGAGCGCATAGATTCCCACTGACGCAGAAGAAAACAAGAGACACTAGTCAGAATGTCCTACCTAGGGCAATGTTAGTTTTCTTTGGAAACTTTTTGGCCAGACAGGAAGTTATGGAGACTGCCAGACCGGATAAAAAAAAAGTCATTTGATGGGGTTACATTCTTTACTAGGCCAGATTTCTGCCACACGACCGTAGAAAGGAGATGGAAACTCAGGCAGCTAATTACTCCATTCCAACGCCAGGGTTCTGAAGCATACCTGATGTATCCATCGAAGCTGAAAGTTGTTACAGGGGGTCGCATCAGAATGTTTTTCTCAGAAATAAAGGCAGGCGAGTACCTTGCAGAAATCACAGAGAATCAAAAAGGCAAGAAGAGTAGGGAGTCTGAACCAGCATAAGTTCCATATTACAATACTAAGAAGTATTGAATATGGTAATATACGGGTAGGATGGGTAGGAGAAGGAGGCGACACTACAGCAGTGAGTAGCCACACATAGGTCAAGATTGACCTATTTGCCTGTAACAGGGGGGGGTCAGCAAGGGGAGGGGGGGTGACGGGGGGATGGGGGAGGGGGGTGGCTGGGAAGGGGGCAGTGTAGAATTAAGGTTATGTACAGCACAAGCTAAGAAGATGTGTAGGTATAAACAGGTGACAGTAAATATTTTGAGGAGGATGACTGCGGGCTCAATTTTTAAGATCAGATGGCGTTAAGAGTTGCTACCATTAATATTTGCGGTTTGAATGATGGCGGGAAAAGACAGAAAGTTGCGGCTATGTGTAGACTATTAAAATTGGATGTTATATGTCTTCAGGAGACACATGTGAGAGGAAAGGATAAATATCTTATAGATCAGCTAGGGTATGAAGTCTTAGCACATACACAGCAAGATTTAAAAAGTGGCTATTTTTGCAAAAAAAGGGATCATGGTGGTGAAGAGAAAGAAGGAAGACGTTGAAGGGAGATGGGTGATGGTAGAAGGGGAGACAGCTGGAGGTCGATACACAATTGTTTCTGTATACGGCTCTAATGAAGATGAACCTGAACTTTTTGACTTATTAGATGTCGAGTTGGCATTATGGTCAGAACCAGTAATCTTTTGCGGGGACTTTAATATTAATGGGTTATCAGGGTTGGGTATGCCGGGAGGGGGGATGAAGGGTGACCGCAAGAAGAAAATACGAAGAGCTATTGCTAATTTAATGGGTAATAATGCACTGGTTGATGTTTGGTCAGCACACAATCCCACGGGAACAGGCAGCACCTTTTACTCTGCTCCCCACAAAGTTATTGCTAGATTGGACTACTTTTTAGTCTCTAGCCCCTTAGTACCAGACTTAAAAATAGAAAAGTTACCCCGGGTTTTCTCAGACCACAATCCACTGGTATTGACTATCCCTCAGAATTGCAATGCTATCTATAAAGAATATAACTGGACCTTTCAAAGAGGGTTACTTAAAGAAGAAGATTATGTTAATAGAATGAAGGTGTGGATCAGACAGTTCTGGGAGGTAAATAGAGGCACGGCATCTACAGGAGTGGTCTGGGATACATTCAAAGCAGGGATAAGAGTGGAAACATTGGCTTACACTCTTCATAGGAGCAAAAAAGAAAAACTTGAATTAACTAATAGGCTACAGGATCTAACGGAGCTAGAACAACAGCTTATCCAGGCGGTCATCAACCAAGAACCGCTTGAGGAGATCCTATTAGAGATAGAGCTGAAAAGGGCAGAGACCAGCGAAAAACTGGCAAACAAAGCGGCAAGTAATTACTTAACAAAAAAGGAAAAATTCTACGAATTTAATGAGCGGGTAGGTCATATGCTAGCAGTCCGTATAAGACAAGATTTGGCAGCAGGAGAAATTAAAGAAATTAAGGATAAAGGGGGAAATGTTGTGACAAAGGTAGAAGACGTGAGGGAGGTGTTTAGGGAGTTTTACTCTGTACTATATTATCAAGATTTGGGAGGTGTGGAAGATGAGATAGAGGATTACTTGAAGGGCATACCTCATAAGGAACTGAGTGAGGAGGACAAGGAGACACTGGAATTACCATTAACATTGGGAGAAATTCATAAGGCAGTAACTAATCTCCCCTCAGGGAAGGCTGCGGGGCCCGACCAAATTCCGGCGGAATTCTATAGAACCTTTTGGGACACCCTGGGGATTGATATGCTGGAAATTTTCAAGTCACGCACAGAGGGGGGAAAATGTACCACAATCATGGGCCGGAGCAAATATTCTTGTTATTTTGAAAAAAAACAAAGCACACTTGGATCCTGGTTCATATCGGCCGATAACGCTTATGAATGCGGACGCAAAAATTTACTCCAAAGCTCTCTCACAAAGACTAAGTAGGGTAATTGAGGGGTTGGTATACACAACACAGCATGGATTCATACCTGGTAAAGGAACCACTCAGCACACAAGGCAGATGGTTACCATATTGGATGCTGCAGGCGCCACAGGAGACCCTGCCTCGGCCATATTCTTGGATGCAGAGAAGGCCTTTCACAGGGTCTCCTGGGGGTACTTGTGGAAGGTCTTGGAGTGGTTTGGGATAGGAGCAGACTATATAAAGGCTATAAAGGCATTATATTTAAAACCTACAGCCAAGGTGAGGATAAACAGAGGGTATACTGAGGGTATACGTATTAGACGCGGTACAAGACAGGGCTGCCCGGCTTCACCACTGTTATTTGCCTTATACCTTGACCCTCTTTTGCGAAGATTGGAAGGGAATCCCAACATTCTCCCGATCAATTTGCATTCTCATGAGTACAAAACACTTGCCTACGCGGATGACGTTGCGGTGGTCACCCCAGAACCAGGGTCGGCTATTTTAGAAATCGAACAAGAGGCAGTATTCTTTGGTACTATCGCAGGCTACTCACTGAATAAAGGAAAAACACAAATTATACAAAACAATTGGGTGAACTTTCAGGATATAAGAGTAGCTCCTGAAGTCACGTACCTAGGTGTGAAGATCACAGCTGACTTAGATAGGTTAGTTGAAATCAATATGAACCCGCTACTGGCAAAAATAAAAACAAATACAGAAAGAATGAATAATTTACATCTGACCTTAATGGGTCGAATTAACGTAATTAAAATGGTAACATTCCCAAAAGTTTTGTATTTGTTTAGATCTATTCCATTATTTTTTGATAACATATGGTTTAACAAGCTGGAAGCGATCTTGAATAAATTCATTTGGGCCAAAGGGAAGACAAGGAGAGCCTATAGACACCTAACAGTAGATAGAGGAAAAGGTGGCTGGGGGGCGCCGGATTTCAGGCTCTAATATTGGGCCGCTGTAATGCAGTACTGTCGGGGGTTAATAGGTGGGGGAGGTACAGAACATAGAACGGAAACCGAGGAAGGATCTACTAATGTCTATATTACACTACTGGGTGAGGAGGCTGAGAATGGGTTTTTAAACACAACCGACTTCACTTATTTTAAACATACACGGTTTAAGACTTTGAAGGCAGCCTATAGGGTGTGGAAAGGAGTAGGAAAAAAATGTGGCCTGGGCAGATTTAATAACTATACGCGGCTGTACACAAATAGTTCACTACCGAGGGAGATCTTCAGGGATGGTACTATGAGAGACTGGTATAATAAGGGCATAGTGAAAATAGGGAATCTGCTGGATAGTCAGGGGAACATGCTACAGTTTGGGGCCTTGAAAACGAAATTCGGGTTAGAGCATAATAGTTTTTATAAATATCTCCAAACCAGAAGTTTTTTAATGCAAAAACAAGGTGGCCCGGCAGGATTGGGACAATGTAAAATTATGGAATATATAGAAATAGCCAACAGGTGCACAATCAGACAACTTTATGCGGATCTGAAAGACAATAAAACAGATGAAAGGGCAAAATACTCACAAAAATGGACGGAAAAATTGGGGTCAGGGTTAGAAACCTTTCAGTTATCTTTGAACTTGGGCAGAACAGTGTTATGCTCTGCAACCCTTCAATCACAGCACTTTAAGACAGTATTCTCACTTTATCACACCCCGGCCAGAATCGCCCAGTGGGGCGGCACGTCGGGAATAACATGCCCGCGGTGTAACTCAAATGAAGCAGATATTGTACATATGTTTTCGCAGTGCCCACAATTGTTTACCCTGAAAATGGCCATCGAAGAGTTTTTTGATAAATCACTTAGGATTAAGATTAAACTTACTGATGAATTAATTATATTGGGGGCGGTTGATACGGCAGAAGCTATGCCAGTAGAGTTTATTTTTGTTTCACTTGCAGTTTATCGTATATGCATAGCAAGAAATTGGCTGAATAAGGATCCCCCCCATTCCAAGAATGGATTGCAAGCCTTCTTTCTATATACAATCTAGAAAAAGCAATTTATGAGAGGAAAGGTAGGAGGGCTAAGGCACTAGGTAATAGAATATGGCAACCTATTACGAGTTGGAAAAACAGTAGGCTAAACCCAGTTTAGTGAAAGAAAGACCGCCATAAATTCTTACAGCTGTTTGTCTTTTGCTTTTTTTTTTTTTCTTGGTTCTTCTTGGTTGTTGTATAGGAATGAGTAGTATATATCACACATATGTCTGTTTGATGAATCTTTTACGTCATAATGTACTGTAATGTATATAACCACCTGCGAAACTGGTATGTGCTGTAAACATATGCAGGAATATGTGGAATTTTTTTTTTGAAAATGCTTAATAAAAATATTTAAAAAAAAAAAAAAAGACAAACTTGTACAAAGTCATCTTGCAAAAGAGATGCCCACTACAGGACTGCAGACCACGAATGGCTCTTATCCGTTCGGGAAATGCAAGGCTTGCAGTACCAGTAGGAGGGTTCTAACATTTCAGGTTCCTGATAAAAAGTCCCGCACCAAGATCTCTAAATTCATGACCTGTTCCACTACTCATGTAGTATACGGTTTGGAGTGCCCCTGTGAATACCGCTATATAGGGAGCACAGTGAACACGGTTAAGAAGCACATACTGGAACATCAAAGGGCCATCATGAACAAAGATGATAACTATCCAGTGGCCCGACATTTTGCCATTCATCACAACAGCGACAGAAATCTTCTAACTTTCTTCTGTCTAGATTGTATACCAATTGACATCAGGGTAGGCGACAAGGAGAAAAGATTATGACGTCTGGAGTCCAGATATATTATCGAACTACAGACGAAGTCACCAAAGAGTCTTAATGGAGGGGGAAGAGCTCATAACCCACCTGTAGTCCAAGTATTAATCGTTAGGGACAGCACACATGTCAGGGGAGAAATGATGATTAACAACAATATTAACCCATCTTAACTGTAAAACATAACATGAGACCATTGATTCATGAACATATGAAGAAAAATAGGTAGATAGGGAGGCCTTAATTGGACACAGGAAGTATCTACTATGAGAAGGGTTCTCACTGTGAAATCCAATGCCAGCCCATCCAGGGCGTGATGAATTAACCTATGTAAATATGTATATATTGAATCAAGGTCAAATTTGAAACAGGACCAGTGTGACAATTGGTTATCTATTTAAGTTTTCACATATCTGATACGGCTACTTGCACTGTATACATAATGAAATACATATGATCTCAATAGGAAAATAATATAATTTTGACTCGACCCATTCAGGGTTTTTAATGCAGAACATCAAATGAACGAATTGCTAAATGTTGACTGTCATTTCATTATCTGATGAAATTGTGTATATATTGAATCATGTAAACTGCACGTATAAATAAGCCGATTGCACTTTAACTTTATGATTTAACCACTCTAAGATGGCGACCAAAACTGAATTACATATAGGACAGTCTGTGCACCATGTTTGCACCATAGACAAACAGACATGTTGCACTCTTTGAACTTGCATGCAAAATGTGATGAATCCAATAACTGAATGCTAGAGCTCTCCCACTGTATTTTTTCCAAAATATTTACTTACGTGGTGTAAGGGAGTCATTATGTCAAAATGTGAATGTATTACAAAAGTCAACTGGTCTGGATTCGGCTATTGGAAGTATATAGTTACGGTTGGGACACTGTATATGCTCCCACAGCTAACCTAGAAAAAAAATATGATAGCTGGCTGTGGGAACCCCTTTAATGAACCGAGATCATGGAGTCAAATTCTACCCTCAAAGAGTGTAGAGTAATGGGTTATGAAAAGGAGTTCGAATTAGATTTGCATCGTAAGTAATGAAATTAAAGGATACAAAGCAAAAATATTGCCCAAAAGAAAATGGCCCTAGTTAACCACTTCGACGCTATTGACGGAACCGTCCCGTCACGCCCCTCAGGTGGGCTGTGCTCATGACTGAACAGTTCAGTCACGGCCCACTCGCCGCGCCTGCGCGGCGCATTTCATTAAGCGGGCGGGGCCATGACGGAACCGTTCCGTCACAAGCACAGCTCACCCGCGAGCCGTGACGGAACGGTTTTGTCACCCGCGCAGGTGAGCCGCGTGCCCCTCCCCGCGACCGTTAGTGCTGTGGCGGTATAGCCGCCGCAGCGAAGGTGTTAAAGTATTAAAAGAAACAGACGTGCTCACATATTTTACTTTGGAGAACAAACAGATGTAAATACAGAACAAGAAGTAAAACAAAATTAACATGCACAGGTGAATCACTAAAAGACACGGGATCTTTGCATGTATGTATGTATGTATACATATGGTATTTGTACCTCACCAAAATGCAGCAAATCTCTGTATGGGTTACCAGCTTCCAAATACACACTTCCTAAACAAAAACTCCTCCGATCACCAAATAAAATGTTGTGATAGCCAAGTAAATATATCCAAGATCACATACGGACCAGAAGTCCACTTTCTTTACTTTGTTTGCTCTAATTCTTCAACAAGGCCGACGCTGTCATCGCACCCCACCTGCGAGACATCATCAACACATCCTTCAACACCACCATCTTCCCTGAGAGCTGGAAACACGCCGAACTCAGCGCTCTACTCAAGAAACCAACAGCGGACCCCACCGACCTCAAGAATTACCGCCCCATCTCGCTCCTCCCGTTTCCAGCCAAAGTCATCGAGAAGACCGTCAACAAGCAGATGGCCGCCTTCCTCGAGACGAACGGATCCCTCGACCCCTCACAGTCCGGCTTCCGAGCCAATCACAGCACCGAGACCGCCCTCATCGCCGCCACCGATGACATCCGAGCCCTGATGGACAATGGAGAAACAGCGGCCCTCATCCTCCTAGACCTCTCCGCGGCATTCAACACGGTCTGTCACCGCACCCTAGTACGGCGCCTCAGCAACATCGGAATCCAGGACAAGGCGCTGGAATGGATCATCTCCTTCCTCGACGGAAGAACACAGAGAGTCCGCCTACCACCGTACAAGTCAGAGGCCTCTGAAGTCATCTGCGGCGTCCCCCAAGGATCATCTCTGAGCCCCACCCTCTTCAACGTCTACATGAGCCCCCTCGCGGCCATCGTACGCAAACACAACCTCAGCATAATCTCCTACGCCGACGACACCCAACTGATCCTCTCCCTGACCAACGACCCCGCCGCCGCCAGAGCCAACCTGCACGAAGGGATGAAAGAGGTAGCCGAGTGGATGACGACCAGCCGCCTGAAACTGAACTCGGACAAGACGGAGGTCCTCATCCTGGGCTCCTCACCCTCCGCCTGGGACGACTCCTGGTGGCCTCCCGCCCTGGGCACCGCACCCAAACCGACAGACCATGCACGCAACCTGGGCTTCATCCTGGACTCCTCCCTCTCCATGACCAGGCAAGTCAACAACGTCTCCTCGGCATGCTTCAACATCCTACGCATGCTACGGAAGATCTTCTGGTGGATCCCCACCGAGACCAGGAAGACCGCCACCCAGGCCCTCGTCACCAGCCGACTGGACTACGGCAACGCCCTCTACGCCGGTACCACCGCCAAGCTCCAGAAGAGACTCCAGCGGATCCAGAACGCCTCAGCCAGACTCATCCTCGACATCCCACGAACCAGCCACATCTCCGGACATCTGAGAGACCTTCACTGGCTCCCCGTCAACAAAAGAATCACCTTCCGCCTCCTCACCCACGCACACAAAGCCCTACACGACCAAGGCCCGAGCTACCTCAACAGCCGAGTCAACTTCTACGCTCCCAAACGCCACCTCCGATCAGCCAACCACGCCCTCGCCGCCGTCCCCCGCATCCGAAGAGCGACTACAGGAGGAAGGTCCTTCTCCTACCTGGCCGCCAAGACCTGGAACTCCCTCCCGACCGACCTGCGCCTGACCCAAGACCACCTCTCCTTCAGGAAGAAGCTGAAGACCTGGCTGTTCGAGCAGTAGCGGCACCCCCCCCCCCCCCCCCCCCCCCCCCAGCGCCTTGAGACCCTACGGGTATGTAGCGCGCTTTATAAGTGTCACTGATTCACTGATTGATTGACTTTCAGTCCACCCCACTCAATCCAATCCATCCAGCCCACGACACTCCAAACCATCCCACTCCAGTCCAATCCAGCCATTCCAATTCAATCTACCCCTCCACTCCACTCCACTCCACCTCACTCCAAAACCGACCCAATGCAATCCAATCCACCTCAATCCAATTGTTTGCTCAACCGAGCTATCAGATCATATAGTAGAAACAAATATCAGATTGTGACTTTTTATTATATCCAGGATTTTCCGGTGATTTTTGTGTGCATTAGATTCTCATTTGCAAGGAGGACAACAATTCAACCAATCAACAAGAAATAAAGGCACGTCTACATGGTTCTCACATCCCTAATGACAGAGGGAAATATATTCCCACTCACTGCCCTACCTTTCTCTGCTTCAGAGAACTAGCACTGATTACGGGCTTAATTGTGACACAAGCATTATTTTTATGGATCTGAGATATCACTGGTGGTGGCAATGGAGAAAGAGCGGTACCAAACACAAATACCAACCCCTTCAGAAACCAAGATGAGACTAACAAAAGTATTTCATAACGTTCTTGTGATGATCTTCACAGTGACACTCCGTTCTAAACACCCTGGAGTTTGCCTAGATGACTGGAGAAATGCTTTGCTGGCAGTCACTGTTGTTGTCTATGGACATTTTATTTCAGTCTGTAGCATTATACTTGCACAATGTATATCACATCAAAAGGGTCCTATTGTTGTTGACAAACTTCACTGAAAAAAAAAAAAATATATATATATATATATATATATATATATTAGGAACTAACTGTTCATTCCACAATAAGCACTGACTTTGGCATAAAATGAGACCACTAACCAGGCTGTGACACCTTTGTTTTTCTACAGCTTAATCGACGGGGGTGAACTACGAGTAAAACCATTTCTGCCAAAAAACAGCTATTACAAGGTGATCACACATGTCAACAAGAGATTGCAGAAGTCCCTTGAGATGAAGGTAACAACCAAAAGGATAAGTGGTTGAATGTGGGGAGAAGAGAGGGGTGCCACCATGTCCAGACTTCCAGACAGTAGCATTCACTTTTGTTAGAGTGTCTTCTAAGGTTAACAGAGGCCATTTTTCAAAACCCCACAGATCTCTAGGCTATTCGTTACTGTGAAATATTCATCTGTTTGTCCTAAAGGATAGTGCACCACACTGCTTACATTATTAAACTTCAGTACTCATGAATCTGAAGTGGGAAGTATGTCAGAGAATTTCATCAACTGTTGTGCGCAGTAAATGTACTTTTTTAAAGTATGCAAGAAACCTTCTCCCATAGACTAACAGTGGGTTAGTCGGCTTCACAGTAAGGGCAAACAAGAATGATTTATGCTTGAGCAATAAACCGTTCTGTTAGGATAAACCATCTTAACCCCTGAGCTTCAAGACCATTTACTCAGTAGCAATAGTGAGTTGGTCCTCTTATAAGCTTAAAATGTAAACCTCTGGCTCAGCAGCGAACAGTACTGCCAGGGGACCAAATACGCAAACATGTGCCCATCTTTTTAGAATGCAAAAAGAACAACTGATTGACAGAATGCTAAACAATGACGAGAATTCACCCCTGTACAGAGGTCTAGGCCTCAATCCATCGTTTTTTTTTTTGCTTGCCATGCCTTTCGAGTTCAGACCTAACCATATGCAAATCAGTCTTGACCCTTTCCCCATGGGAACAGTCCAACCTGAACTGCCAGACAAAGTCCTCACTGGACTGGAAGCAAAGATCCTGGGACCGGTTTCAGGGCATCACCCCTCATCGGTGCATCAGCCTCATTTGTGCCTTTTGATTTTGTCGCCGTAAGTTGGAATAGTATGCCCAAACGTGGGTCACATGCTCACTGCGCCACTGGATTCAAGCTAGCTTGGCTGATGAGGGGTGATGCCCTGAAACCGGTCCCAGGATGCTAGTTTCTGGTCCAGGGACGACCTGGTCTGGCAGTTTGTGCTGGACTGGTCCCATGAGGCACAGGGTCAAGTCTGACTTGCATATGGCTGGGTTCAAACTGGGGTAGCGTGGTGAGCAAAAGAACGATGGATTAAACCTATATCTTTGTGACTGGGGTGAATTTTTACATTGTTCAGCATTCCGTCCATCATTTGCTCCTTTTGCTTTTATCTTTTTAGAATAGCCATTTGCTTTGCTAACCTACGCAGCCTCAGTACCTGACGAATCCATGAAAGGCTTAAAATGGGAAGTGGGTGTGAAACTTAGTGTGGTAGTGCCTCAGAAATCTCCAGAGTTAGCACTGAGAAGAGGTGGGGGATTTCCCTTTATTTCTCATTCTGTTCCTACCTAGGTGAATCCGAGAGCAGAAGAAACAGGATTTCTAGATAGACCTCTCAGTGTTCAACCAGTGGGTATATCAAGTAGGATCTCTAGAAGAGATGGCTAGCAAACATTTAAAGTGCAAACACATCATCCGGGAATGTGCATTCCCCATGTTGTGCTACACGGGATGGTGAATAATAGTCTAGAACAGCTGGGTGGATGAATCCTATTAAAAAGAAAATTTAGCAGATCTTCCAAGCATATGGAAAAATGGACTACATCCTACATGGCATCGCGGGAAATGTGGCAGGAAGGGGAAGACGAACAGATAGCTTAATGTCTTAAAAACAAGGAGCAAGGGCTCACATCAGATTGAAACAGAGAATGCAAGGGACATGAAATATAAAAAAAAAAAAGAGCGCTGGACAGAATACCTGAATTTATCTCAGTCACTGGTAGTAACTCAGCTCGCATCCCTATCAATCGTAATTTTGCACACCATGCCACCTCCTTTTGGACCCAGCCATATGCAAGTCAGCATTGACCCAGCTCTAACAGGGACAATCCAGTCCGAACTGCCTTGCCAGGTCCTTCCTGAACCGGAAAATCAATCAATCAATCAAAGACTGGTTTTTCCCTGAATGGGTCTGGTCAATCCGGGGGCAGCTTGGTTTCAGTGTACAGTGAGCACAGTATCCACGTTTGGGAACACCAATCACACAGGCTGATGGGAACAGGCTGAAGGTTAATATACACATAGCTGGATCCAATCTAAAGTGGAATGTTGGGCAACACAACAATGGAATGGAATGCAGACTGAGCAATTACCAGTGGCTGAGATTCAGATATTCCATCCATCACTTCTTTGTATTTGCTGCAAGTGATATAAGGAACAAGGATGATTAGACTCAAATGCACAGGTTGCAGGACCTTTCTCGTCCAAACAACCTGCTATGTAGAGCACCAAGAATGACATGCTTGGTTCTGTAAAGAAGAACTATGAACATCTTAAACCTGTTTCTGAGGGCCAAGGGATAGGAAAGGGCTACTTGACCCCACTATGGGGGCTGATGCTTCTTACTTCTGAATCCTGAACAGCGGACCAAGTACTAACCCTTCCGCTCTTGACTCTGTGGTAGTGCCAGTGGAGCAGTCCTAGGTTTTACAGGGGGAAGGTCAAGTACAAGACTTACAAAGATGCAAGACTCAGAGTATGAACAGTAACCCCAATAAGATGATTGTCCTATCAAATATTCACTTTTTTTATAAAAGAAGTATTTAACGGAAGCGCCCCAAGTATAACTGCAACAAAAACAACAAAACGCCAATACTGATGTACAATTCTCATCTCACAACTGGTGCATTGAAATAAAACAATGTCACCATAAACCTCTTTTTCCATTTGATTTAATTAAAGTGTATTCTAGGAATCCCATGTATGAATCACCAACAGAAAATTACATACAATTTAAATGTTTTTTGAAAAAACTAAGTATAACTGCAGCACACAGAGTAAAAACTACAGGCTCCTAAAACCGGCTGTACTGGGCCCAGATTGCAAAGCCATATTATAGGCTTCAGCACTCAATAGACGCACGCCACGACCGAACCACCGCCCCCCACCACCACCCTCCGCGCCTGGACCCCGATCAGCATCGAAGACACGCACGATTAACTTCATCCACTCCGGATCTCCGACCGACGCCTGCCTTCACCACGTCTTCAACAAGGCCGACGCTGTCATCGCACCCCACCTGCGAGACATCATCAACACCTCCTTCGACACCGCTACCTTCCCGGAGAGCTGGACGCACGCCGAACTCAGCGCTCTACTAAAGAAGCCATCAGCCGACCCCACCGACCTCAAGAACTACCGCCCCATCTCGCTGCTCCCGTTTCCTGCAAAAGTCATCGAGAAGACCGTCAACAAGCAGCTGGCCGCATTCCTCGAGACGAACGGATCCCTCGACCTCTCGCAGTCTGGCTTCCGGGCCAACCACAGCACCGAGACCGCCCTGATCGCAGCCACCGATGACATCCGAGCCCTGCTCGACAACGGAGAAACAGCGGCCCTCATCCTCCTAGACCTCTCCGCGGCTTTCAACACTGTCTGCCACCGTACCCTAGTGCAGCGCCTCCTCAACGTCGGAATCCAGGAGAAGGCACTGGAGTGGATCATCTCCTTCCTCGCCGGAAGGACACAGAGAGTCCGCCTCCCCCCGTTTAGATCAGAAGCCACCGAAGTCATCTGCGGCGTTCCTCAAGGCTCCTCGCTCAGCCCAACCCTCCTCAACGTCTACATGAGCCCCCTCGCCGCCATCGCACGCCAACACAACCTCAACATCATCTCCTACGCCGGACGACACCCAGCTGATCCTCTCCCTCACCAACGACCCCGCCACCGCCAGAGCCAACCTACACGAAGGGATGACAAACGTAGCCAAGTGGATGATGAACAGCCGCCTGAAACTGAACTCGGACAAGACGGAAGTCCTCATCCTGAGATCTTCACCCTCCGCCTGGGACGACTCCTGGTGGCCCCCCGCCCTGGGCAGCGCACCCAAACCAACAGACCACGCACGCAACCTGGGCTTCATCCTGGACTCATCCCTCTCCATGACCAGACAAATCAACGCCGTCTCCTCGTCGTGCTTCAACATCCTGCGCATGCTACCTAAGATCTTCTGGTGGATCCCCACCGAGACCAGGAAGACGGTCACCCAGGCCCTCGTCACCAGCCGTCTGGACTACGGCAACTCCCTCTACGCCGGTACCACCGCCAAACTCCAGAAGAGACTCCAGCGGATCCAGAACGCCTCAGCACGACTCCTCCTGGACATCCCCCGTCGCAGCCACATCTCCGGACACCTGAGAGACCTGCACTGGCTCCCGGTCAACAAGAGAATCACCTTCCGTCTCCTCACCCACGCACGCACACAAAGCCCTACACAACCAAGGCCCAGGATACCTCAACAGGCGCCTCAACTTCTACGCTCCCAAACGCCAGCTTCGATCGACCGGCCACGCCCTCGCCGCCGTCCCCCGCTTCCGAAGAGCCACCAGAGGGGGAAGGTCCTTCTCCTACCTGGCCGCCAAGACTTGGAACTCCCTCCGGACCCACCTCCGCCTGACCCAGGACCACCTCGCCTTCAGGAAGCAGCTCAAGACCTGGCTGTTCGAGTAGTAGCGGACCCCCCCTCCTCCCCTAGCGCCTTGAGACCCTCCGGCTGAGTAGTGCGCTATATAAATGCTTTGATTGGTTGATTGATCGATTGAAGCCCGGGACATCAGTGCAAAAGACCTCAACCACCAAAGCCCCAATCTGCACCCTCCTAAACGAGATTGCACAGTAATTTAGATTGGAGAGGTGTACGAAGAGACAGGGCACCTTTTGATTAGTACTCTAAAAACTTGTTATACTTTTTTCCTGCATGTAACTGGGGCTAGATTAAAAGTTACAGAGTTAAAATCCCATGTGTTATTCCACTCTATGGAGTCACAAATGACCTGCTATTTCTGTATCCGGGTGCAGGAACACCCTATTTTGCCAGTCAAGCTTCACAACTTGATCCCTGCAGGTGTTTTTCTCTGGCACAGAAGGAGTATGTAATAGTACTCCTTTCTACAACTGTTCATCAATCCACTCCCTTATCCTCCCAGTCACCCTCCATCCACTCCCACCCAAATCAAAAGCCCCTTCACTCATTTATCACATGCCTACAGCAGGCAGTAAATGGGAGATTTGAACCTCTTGGATTAGGGAATACTGTGTGGAATTCCACATACCAATTTCCTGTCTGCCCAGGTATTACCCAGTCTGAGGGGCCTAACTCAGTCGGTGGAATTTCATGTGGAGATATCTGCCGGTAATGGTACTTCAGGGGAATCTCTACTTCGAATTCTTACCTTCATGTAATTCAGACATTAAGATTCTCTTGAACAGAACCATCTTTATTTTCCATTTAAAGTTCTGCCAAAATTAATCAACATGTCTCTGCCATTCCTAGAGGGACTACATCATTGGGTTTTCATCTGGACCTGCGTGACCTTCCCTCCCCTATCCTTTACCTACCTATCAGCACAATCTTCTTTCTTGGAGTCAGTCCTCTGCTTGTCAAGCACAGACTGTGAAGACAATAGTAAGTGTAAACAGCTAACGCATACCACAGAACAGTACTTCTACCATATTATAGGAGGTATGTAGGTTTCTCCATCCTCCAGTTCCGAGTAGTGAGAGGTTTGCATATTTAGGGGTGACAGTTGAAAACAGGTACCAAAAAAGAAGTAACCAACTCCGGGTAGACAGGAGTAAATGGTAGGACACAGTTCAGGGAAGAGTCATGAAGGTCCTGATGAAAGCCCAGTGATTTAGTCACACGCTAGGGAAGAAATATATTGACCTTTAACAAAGATTTGTGGGATGTACCAAAGGAAGCAGCATACGCCCAGTTCTCTCAATCAAATTTGTCATCTTTTATAAGAGGTTGCTTAACTTCAATAAAGAAATCTTTCCCTTTGCTCGATCCTTCTCATGACCTATTACACATCGAAAAGATATATGCTCCCAACTCAGATCTCTGAATCAGCCCACTTAGCAACAGTTGGTGCCAGCGAAAGAGCACCCAATTGATGAAAATAGAACCTTCTGAGGGTAAAGAGTTTATTGATTTTTTTTAAATAAAGATTTTCCACACCTCAATGTTTTGAAATGCATCATTTCACTTTGGAAGAATAGCATAAGTAATTTTCGAATGTGAAGAAATAAATCTTTACAAAATACTGTCCGTCAGGCTTGTTTGTTTATAGATATTTGTAAGCAGGAAGTTCATACTGATATTGGCTTTCAAAATCAACTAGCTCCCTTTTCTGTTTACATTCTGGGACTAAAAGTGTGCAAGATATAAGGAAGCAGCGACATGCAGATGTCCATCTTTTTCTCAATCCACTTTGGTATTTTGGGTGGCTGTAACATTCAGCGGTAGGATACACAGGTGTCAATCAAACTGGAGAAAAAGGCACAGTGATAGTATACTTAGCAAACCTGCAGGACAATCAAGTTGGGATGTTCTGACACTTAGCATCAACAATCACCTACTGGATGGCCCCTTTAACCAGTATAATGGTTCCACGTTCTGACAAAGCTATCTGACTGGAGAAAATAACCATGGACAGACCTCACAAAGACATTTCAAATAACCCCAACACTTTCTTTAAACTCGGCAAATAATCGGTCTCAATAAACTGCAACTCTGACAGAGATAACACCAACAGGTGCATAACTTGGTAGATTATCCAAAAATGATCTTTTATCACAAAATCATCGTTCACTGAATCCTTACTGCCCATGGTGAACACGATATTTTCACAAAATACTCCATCTTTTTGTATTTGTATTTGGATTTATAGAGCGCCTTATCACCCAGGGGTCTCTAAGCGCTTATCAGCGGGTGCACCTGGATAGCACAAGGGGGCCACTAAAGCGTACCCCATGCTTCCTGAAACAAAACGGTTTTCAGCTTTTTTCTAAATGGTAGTAAACTCGTTTCCTTGCGCAAACTCGCTGGTAAGTTGTTCTAGACTATGGGAATTGTATTGGAAAACGCTCGCCCTCCAAGAGTAGATAGCATGAACCTGGGACAAGTCAGAAATGCGGCATCTGCCGATCGTAGGGTCCTACTGGAAGAATAAGGAACTTGTCCCAAGGGGGTCGGGGTACCCGGGTTTTCAGTTACTGGATTCGGACTGACTGGGGGTTTAGAGGTAAAGAGAAACACTGGCGCCTTCAGTAAGGGTTTGAGTGATGGTTTTATTGGGATATAAGTCTTTTTTAGTAAGGGTGCTGCTCGGTCCCTGGAATGAGCTGCGGGATCTAAGGGAAAAGTAACTTGCTACAGCTTGGCTGTATTCTTCCAGTGATGACGGCGGCTACCGATGGGATCCGGATGGGGGACGTCTCTCAGCTCGGGTCTCCTCCGCTCCGGTACCGGAAAGAAAGGAAAATAGGGTCAGGTAACTGGTTTGACCACGGTACACTCGTTAGGGCCGGGAGTGAGGGAAACTAGTGATAGTGCGTCTTGTGGATTCTATACAACCCGTGAGGTAGGAGTGCACGTGAGGGGAAGGAACAGGAAAGCTTTACAAGGGGCTTTACAACTTTACACACGGGGCTGGTTCCTCCGCCCCACCCAACCCGCCACATGGCCCGTACCTCTTGAAGCCACGCTCCTCCCGTGGGAACGTGGCGAGGCGAAGGGCGGAAACGTTGGCCTCCTGGCGTCTCGGTCCCAGTCGCTTTCTCCTCCGTACCCTTCTGGTATCGCCTTTCTCCGTCTCCTACTCCAGCTTCCTCCAGGGAAACGCCGTCCGTCGCCTCTTTCCTACTTCCTCCTTTTGACGTTCCGACGCGGACGAGGGGCGGGGACTCTTCCTCTTGGTCCGGGGAGTTAAAGGGGCCGTGTGTGTTTATATCGTCCGGCCAGCCCGAGTCCGGTTCTTTGGTCCAAGGGCGGTCTGGTAGCTGTTGGGAAAAGGGGCAAGGTGAGAGTGGGGTGGCGGACCACCAGTCCGTTGGGGTAGTTGTGTCCTGTCCACACACCCTGTCACAGAACTAAACGCTCCCCAATATATTTTGAGGTTTGCCCATACAGGGCTTTATGCGTAATGCAGAGGCCCTTGAACTGAGCCCTTTGCCTGATTGGAAGCCAATGGAATTTTACGAAGGAGTGTGGTGGCATGTGTCCTTCTGGGTTTAATAAAAATTAATCTGGCTGCGTTGTTCATAACCGTTTGTAATCAAGCCAGCAGTTGTTGAGGAAGACTGGCATACAAAGAGTTTCCATAATCCAACCGCGCCAGAATCAAAGCTGACACCGCCCGTCTGAGCGTGTCCAAGGTCAGGAGAGGGGATAATTTACGCAATTGTCTCAGTAAGCCCACACAAGTGCCAACAACCGCTGAGACCTGGGTAGACATAGTGAGTTTGGCATCTATGTATAGACCGAGACTTTTTACGGCCACTGCTGGTTCCGGGAAGGCCCTAGTTCAGTGGGCCAAAGGAGGTTGTTCCACGGACTGTCAGCACCTCCGTCTTGTCCGGATTAATTTTCAACACGTTGCCCGTCATCCAATTGACAGTAAATTTTAAAATATTTTGCCGTCTCAGATGTGCTGTAGGTGAGTTGTCAATTTGAATAATAATCTGGGTGTCGTCGGAATAATTGTAAATCCGGCAATCCATCTGATTTAATGCCGAAATTAGGGGCTGCAGGTAGGCGTTAAACAATAAGGGTGAGAGAGCTGAGCCCTGTGGGACTCCACATGTAAGGTCCGCTCGATCAGAGACCAGGTTCGCCATTTGTACTCTCTGAACCCGGCCGGCAAGGAAGGATGTCAGCCAGGCGTGGGCAGTGCCCTGGATACCTAGGTCCCTCAACCGCTACAAAAGTTGATCGTGATGGACCGTATCAAATGCCGCGGAGAGGTCCAACAGCACCAGGGCACACGGTATTTTCTTATCTGCCCTGAGTCTCAGGTCATCGAGCATGGAAAGCATGATCAATTCCGTGCTGTGATGAGCTCTGAACCCAGCCTGGTTGGGTTCTAACAGATTGTTGTTTTCAAGATGACAAGAGAGCACTGGCAGAACATGTTGCTCAATTATTTTGGCTAAGAATGGTAGTTGTGAAATGGGCCTAAAATTTCTCAGGACCTTAGTGTCAGCCCCCGGCTTCTTTAATAATGGGATCAAACGGGCCTCCTTAAAGTTGGCAGGAACCTGTCCAATTATAAAGGAGCTATTGAGGAGAGAGAGTACATCATCCTCAAGCCCAGGCCAAGCTTGTTTAAAGATACTTGGAGGACAAAGGTCTGCTGGTGAGCCAGATTAACTCGTCCCATCACAACTCCTAGCGTCTCCTTGGTGAATAATGGTAGTGTAGTTAACGGCTGCGTAACTATGAGGATAGTGGGCACAATGTCTCTCGCACAGCTTAATCTAGGAGTACGCTGGATTTCGGTCAAAAGATCCGTTATTTTATTGGTGAAGAAGGACTGAAAGTTTTGACAGTCTTCCTGCGAAAAGGAGGGGGTCTGTTCTTTATTCCTCCTCAGCTCTGTCAGGACCTTAAAAATGTCTTTCTGCGGATTGATTGCGGCCGAAATTCTACCCTCATAGAACTCTGCTTTCCTAGCCCTGATTGCTTGTTTATAGATGGCAAACTCCATTACATATACGGCCCGAGTGCTAGGATCATACCCCTTTCGCCAGGCTCTCTCACTCTGACGTAGGGAGCGTTTCAATATCCTCAGTGCCTCATTGAACCATGGGGCACAATTTTTACTCTCCGTGATGGTGCAACTACTTCAATGGCGTTTTTAAGTTTATGTTATGTGACAGCTTGAGGCTCCTCCGGTTGTATCTTAAGGTAAGAAGATTGTTTCCCCAAGGTGGATACTAGGGCGTCTGTACTGATTTTATTCCAGCTTCTTTCAACCTGCCACCCTGCCGGGGCAGATGTAATTCGCCCTAGGAGTAAGTCTCCCCTGCAGTAGGTGATGATCTGACCAAACGCAGGGAGAGATAGTAATTGGGCTCTGTAATGGGGCGGATGTCCAGATCAAATCTAGGGTGTGACCTTTTTGATGTGTCGACCCTACCACCCTCTGATGTAAATCTAATGAGGTCATAGCATCTTCTAGCAGTTTTGACTAGGCATCTTTAGGGGATTCCTCCCAGTGGAGATTGAAATCTCCCATTACTACCAGGCCTTCATACCGAGAGGGGAGATCATGAACTAGTCCCAAGAAGAGTTCGATAAAGCCTGGTGGCGTCCGTGGGGGGCGGTAGACTAACAACATCACCAAACATTTGGTGGCTGAGCAGAACTTGACCCCTAACACGTCCACACCCTCCAGACTTTCTGCACAGATGGTTTCTGTCTTGAAGGAGCTGTTATAAAGGAAAGCAACCCCCCCTTCCTACGGCCTTTCCTGTTGTTACTAATGGCAGAAAAATTGGGTGGAAGTGAAGCCACCAAGTCCGGGGTGGAAGATTCTTCCAGCCATGTTTCCGCAACCCCCAGCACATCCAGGTGGCCTTCTTGAAGCAGAGAAAACACCTCCAAGTTATGTTTTTGGAGGGAACGGGTGTTGAGAAGGGCAAATCTCTGTGAGATCACCGTTTCTTCCCTTGGTGCCACGATCTTGCCTTTTGATACCTTAGTAGTATATCTTAGCAGCCCCTCCTGCCGGAGTCCCTCCACCAACCGCGGATCCAACTGCATGGCGTCATGATTTAGAGAGAGGAGGGTGTCCCTAGAATACCAGGCCCCCTGGCCGGGGGTCATGGCCCCTGGTCCCGCAGGGCGTGGACGGGAGCAGGCGGGCTTGCCTCTGGCGCGCCATTGACGCGCCCGCTGCGCGCGTACGCTGCGCGCCTTCATAGCCTTGTCTAAATAGGCGGGTGAATGCAGCCAGCCAGCCACTAGAGCGCGATAGCCAATGGCGCTCACTATTGGGCGCCAAATCCCCACACCCAAGATGGCGCTGGATGCCTATCCTGAGCATTAAGGGGGTTTGAATCCCGCCAAACAGCAGGTGAAGTGCAATATTTTTTTTTATAGTGCGGGTAAGTGGGCACAAAAACAAAGCAACAGTGTTAAATTAAAAGCGTATTTTAAAAAGGGCTCTTCGCCTACCGATTTCCAAACAATCGGAAGGTTAGCGAGAGGTTTAGCAATACCATCTCTTGGACCAGTAGACATCAGGGAAAGATATTTGGGTGGTGGTACATACAAGTGATCCAATTCAAGCTTTCAAATCATGACATAAAAGCGGAGCAACTGGTTGAGATCTAACTTGCACTTCCAATCCGCATTACACGCACATGATGCTACTTTTCCTCCACAATTATTAGCAATTCACTGGATGAACTGCATAATCTCCTTACCACTATCCAAACTGCCACCGATTACCATAGTCATTTAGGCAGTTTCAATATTTCATATTCACTTTGTTATGATTACTGTTCATGAAAATTTGCTATTTCAGATCACCGCAATAGCCCTGTGCTTTCTAAAGCTATTTCCTGTCTATTGAAGGGTTAAACCAGATATGATTGTTTCATGACCCCAGTCACAGTACTTTGTTAAACCTCCACGTCGAAAACCTGTCATATAGCAGAGCCACCTCCTCCATTCTAACCCGCAGTCAAACAAAGACACATGCAAGTACCAGCTCGGATGTTAAAGAACCAAAATGATCATAGCTGCTGGCTAGATCTTCGTATTTGTGACATTCCATTTACCCTTGCCCCATATTTGACCTAGCAACTATCAAAAGAAGAAAATCTTCCTGGGTTACTTGGACAAACGAGAAGGCACATCCAAAAGAAAGGCATTTGAAACCAAACGGCAGAAAGGCTACCCTAGGGCATAAAGGGTCCTCTGCAAACCATATCTTGCCTCATACCAATGAACATGTGTACGGAAAAAACACTCATTTTACACTAACAATAGATCAGCAAACAAAAATAAGAACATGAAACTTTTTAAATAGGATTCAATAACTTATGGTTATGCCTTTTTGTGGAGAACAATACTTAATACTGAGGTATGGAGAAGGGTGTACCGTGCACAGTTAAAATCAGACTATCACAAGCAGATGCATAAATATAATCATTTGAGCTGTGAAGAAAAAGATTCTATTACTCACAGAAAATTCTATCTGACCTCAGTAACAGCAAAGGACTGATTGAAACCGTAGAATCTCTATACAATTGTTTGCCCAATAAAGACGACATAGTTCCTTCTCAAAAACTTATGGATAACGTAAGCTTGATATTTTTTATAAAGCAATGCTAAATCAGAAAACACTCGTGATATGCTACTAGTTTTATCAGACTTTCCTCAGTCTATGTTGAGAATTGTGCAAAGCTTGTTCATGACAGTAAACTTTTCGAGTCACAATTTATTGTAGGTCCTCCATCAGTATTTTAAAAGTATGGAAGTTCATTTACTCAGACACTCTGAGAAATCATCAATGACTACCCCATAGAAGGCTTGGGCCCAGCTGAACTAAATAAGGCCATTCTAAGACCTCTGCGTAAAAAAACAGGACTTGACCCAGATAATTTGGCCTATTTTAGACCAATCTCTTCGTCCCTTCTGCAAAAGTACCTGAAAAATTGTTACTGCCAAACTCCAGTCTCACATGGAACCTCATAATATATAATGTTATAACCAAGGCTTCAGAAAGAACACCTCAATTAAGCTGGTGAGCACCTCTGACATGGATGACCTCGGAGTACCCATATACAGAGGGAGTTCAGTGGCCTTGTTACTACCTGGACCTCCCAGCAGTTTTCATGAGATTCTATTCGACTCCCTAAACAATCTTGGTATTCAAGATAAGGTCAGGACCATCTCAGATCACATCGGGACTGGAGAGAGGTCGAAGAAGGTGCCCTATTGTTCCTTGGACCTGACAAGTGAGGCTGTAACAACAGCTGTACACCAGATGAGCCTTGGTCTATATAAGTGAGGACCATTCCGGTAGTGCCTTGCTTGGGGGAAAGTCACTTCCTAGCACCAGACCAAAAAGGTGAATTCCAAGAGTCAAACTCTCCGTTTAAGCACAAGGGCCGTAAAAGCTGAAGTAGCATGTGCTGGTCAGTCAGTGGCCACCTCCGCAGAATCGTCACTGACCTCCAATATGTAGCCAAGAACACCACTGCGATCAAAATTTGCGCTCGAGTCTGTCGGGCACAGGAGATTTGTCACATCGATCCCTGTGGCCAAAGTCACCCCAACTGGATCAAGAAGCAAGGGATAACCCTTGCAGCCACATAGAAAATGGGGGTATCTTTCAGGATCCTGTATCCCAGCATCAGGAACACTCCATTGAAGTCTATGGCAATCCTTACATTAAGTGTGGAACTGAACTTAGGATTGCTTTGGTGACCAGGTAACTCTCCAGATACTCCTCATAGCCCACCCAGGACCTTCCCTTGTCAGAAATGGTCGCCCAGTCTGTGCTGGAGTAGTTGAACACAACTCTTTAAAAGTTTTAGAAAGTATGCAAGCTTTACTGTTCCGGATTCTTGTTTGCGCTTTGGACTAAAAAGCTGAAGTGAATGTTTTACTTAAAAATCTATATTTCTGGGACACTCCAGTGGGTTTGCTCATCTTGATGTCCAAACATTCATAACAATATAATCTATTTCTATAAATGAATATCCGATTTCTTTCATGTTGTGGGACTTTTTTAATCTGTTATTTGGTATGTCTAAATGCTTTACACTAGTTCTGTTGTTTAAGCCTTGCTACTGGAAGCCACTGCTACAGAGCGTTGAGCTAGAGCTTTTAAAAAGTAGCCCGACTGGATACAAGACTGTTTCATGATTGTATTACAGGGTGAGGTCGCACAACCACACCATAGAATACAACATAATCCTCAAATTGACAGAGGTGGTGGGATCCATGTCGTGCTTTGTAACACTTAGGGGGGGAACAATCACTGATGCAGTAATGGGTAGACACTTTAACTTACAGGCCCTTGGTACCCCTGGTACCATATACTAGGGAAATAAGTAAATAAGTAAGTTAACCCATGAGAATTGGGAGTAGCCAATTCAACACACACTTTGCAAAGGGTTAGAACACTAACACTGAGGTCTGGTTAGCAGAGCTCGGTGCACTCTTAAAGTTGAAACACCAGCAGCATCGGTCCAAAACTTTGGGAAGTGATCAGGCAAAAAAAGGCATTTCCTTACTCGATCCCATTGAGTCCCTACAGGGTTATTACAAGCTTCTCAAAATCTGTCACCTGTTTTGTTGCTTCTGCCTTGTTAATTGGCTGCAGTGCCCAGTGGCAAAATTGTTGGTATCAGAATCGCTCTTTCAGATACTTTGAAGGACTTTAAAGTTCTCAAAAATTCTTATCTGGTTCTCCTCAAAAAAATCTGCTGCTAGCCAACATTCTCCCGCCAGCCAACCTCCATATAGCCATCTTTTGTGGCATAAAGTCTACGTTAATGTGGATGGGTTTAAGTTGGAATGGAAAGGATGCACTACGTGGAGTGCAGGTCTGGAGGTTTATACTTATTTTTTTTAAAAGGCACAGGCGTTCACGCCAGAATGATATCATGGCATGTCTGTTGATATATTAGCTATTTGATTAGAGTATATATGCTAGGATTGCAATGATCTAGTCAGCCAGATCATGTCCTACAACTTCTTTCCTGCCATCGCACTATTCAAGATTAACAAATGTTGGGCCAAGGCCTAAATAATTACTACCCTAGAATTCCAAGTTGGAATGTACAGTGATATTTTTTTAGAGCTGGAAATCCCACGCCTTCTTTTATCTTGGGTACCTCTCTGGAACTTTTGAGATAGTCCCAAGCCTTCTTTTCCCATGCAAAGTCCAGAACTTGTTTCTGCACAGAAGAAAGACCACATTCTCCATTTGAACCGAGAGGGCCTGATACTAACAAAGCAACTTGGGTACAATTGTCATTTTGATTGCAACAATTTTACCTAATCAGGTATAAAAACTCCTCCATGTGTAAAAGTTTGCTCTAATGCCTTTCAAGAAGGGTAATTTGGAGGATCCTATACAAGTCAGATATTTGATGGGTGATATGGCTCACTGAGTATTTCAAAGATGGACTGTTAATTTAAAATGGCGCTGCTGCCATCAGTCTAACCTGGTCCTCTCTATTATGTTGTAACAATGAAAGTTCAGTTTTTTGGGTTCACTGGATATCCTGAGCTTCCCGCCACCCAAGCAGCTCCTAGAGACCCAATAGTGACAGGATGGCTCGGTTGAGCATAATAAGAAATTATCCATGAATAGGGATGATTGTGAATCATTCCCCTGAAGTCCATAAACCTTTCATATCCAGTTTAGCACACTGTCAGAGCTAATGGGGAGTGCTAAGTAATGGCAAAATCGAGCATCCTTGTCTGTTGCCCCTGTATATTATGAACTTGCTTGAAAATATGCCATGAACCAAGACATTTGGTCGTGGGTGTGTGTGTATGAGGCCAGGACCATTCTTATCCGGTTTCCCCCACCCTACATTTAGAAATTAAGAAAGACGAGCTCACTCTGTCAAAAGCCGCCTCAGAGTCTAGTACAAATAATAACAGGAGAATCCTCTTTTGGTACACCTCATAGACTAGGTGGAATGTTCACCTGATATTGTCAAAAGTCATTCAGTCTCAAATAAAGCTTGGTTGGTCTTCCTGCTTTAACTTTGAGAGAATGGAGGCTGGTCTTATAGCTATGACCTTTATGTATACTTTGTGGTCAACCCTGAGCAAGGCTACTTGCCTATAAGACTGGCACAGTCATTAATCTGGTTTATGATCACAATGTCAGCACTGTATTTTCTGTCTGCTATCTAGGTGTTGCTGGTGAAAAAAAAAATTCCAAGTCCCAAATGTTAGGGTTAGGTAGGAGCAGCACCTCAAACACCACTTCCAAGGATCCAGGCCCTGGTTCATATCTTCAAGCAGCAAAGTAGCCCTTCAAGCATCAGGGCAGCCCTCTGGGGTCAAGGCAGTCCTTCTGCAGTCTTCCACAGGTCCAGGAGTGTACTAAAGAGTTGCTCGGTGGAGGTGCAATATGTATGCCTTTTGCCAGCCTTTGAAGTTGGGGGGATGGGGTGAGAGGGCATATCCCCTATCTTACTCCCATATTTGGTTCTGGAAAAATCTTCCCTTCCCAGCCAAGGCCCCTAGATGTCTCAGGTTACAAAAGACTAGTGCCAGGAACTGGTGTGTGCTGGAGGCACACTCATTGAAGTGTAAATGGGGAAAGGACCAGCTGCACCCCAGCCATTTTTGCAGGATAGCTATTCCTGCTAACACATAGTCTCCTTTTGTCTCACTGTCTTAAAGGAATACAGAAAGCCCAACAACAGAGCCATTCACGGTCATTTAATCCAGAATACTGGCAAAAGGCACAAATGGCTAAAAAGAAAAGAATGGCATCTATCAAAAAGTGGCATTTTCATAATTATGACATTATATCAGACATTACCATTAAAGAGGATTTTAAATTACAATTCAACAGCAAATCTCCATCTGTTCCCAATCCCAAGTTAGCACGTAAGTATATTAATGAAACCTGATGTTATCCAATGGGACACAACAACAAAAGAGTAGACCAAGTCGAGAAAGTGGTGTGTGTCTGAACAGGTGACCATGCAACAATTGGATATACATGCAGATGGTGCCAGAGACTGTTGAGTTACAGAGGTTTTGAATAAAACCCATCAGACCACCCATTTGGCGGAAAATCATCATTTGGGGATTGGTAGATATTCAAACCTTTCCATGGCCATTTTAGTGCCAGGGTAACATAGAAACTCTATATCCAATGGGAGACATAGGCCATGGAGTAATAAAAAAAAAAGATATATATATATTTTTTTACTAACGGGACATTTAAAACGTAAACCGACATATCCTACTTTTGAAATACAATGCACCCTGCCCTGTGGTTTTGTATGTCCAATCTTAGGGGTGACTTACAATAATTAAAAAGAAAGGCTTTAGCCTGGGAAAGAGTTTATTTTGCAAGGTTAAAATAGCAGTTTCAATATGCACTACAGGCTGCAAGGATAGGCCTGAGAAATAATTTAAAGTGCTACTTTAGTGGGTGGCACAAAGAGTGAAGCAGGCCCACTAATAGCATTTGATGTACAGGCCCTAGGTACATGTTCCACCATATACTAGAGACTTTTAGGTAAATTAAATGTGTAAATTAGGGGTAATCCAATTTTACCATGTTTTACAGAGAGGGCGCAAGCACTGGTTAGCAGTAGTAAAGTGCATGGAGTCTTAAAGTCAACAAAAACTAATTCAGCAAACAGGAGGAGTAAAGGCAAAAGGTTGGGGAGAATAGCATACCAAGGAGGTCTGGTATAACAGCACCTACTTGGTTTCTTAAACTTACTGTCCTAGATGTGCCTGTTTAGCATGTATTATCATCTTTGACACAAGTGTATGAGCCATAGTCATGAATCTACTTTAAAAGGGGCAGAAGTGCCTTTTACTGCCTGTTTACCAACGGTGTATTTAGTTGTCTTCCAATGTTTGAGACTTCCTTCATGTTTCACTGTATGCCAGTTTGTTTTTATCTTCCATGACTTTCAGCCTAAGGTTTTGTCGCTATTAGTGCCTTTTATCTTTCTGTGCCTGCCAGTGAGATCAGTTTGCCTGTAATCATTGCATATACATCTTACCACAAGGTTTCTTGAATAGCATCCGGGGCATCATTGTGCTTTTGGTACTCTTGTATAGTTTGTCATAGCTGCCTTGTTCTTAAAGTCTATCCCCACACTATCTGTTAATAATTCCTTCTCCTCTCCATCTCTGTAGTGCTGGAATGCTACATAAAACAATTGAGTGAATGGCCACAAATACTTATGGAAGAAGCTCTGCTAATCAGGCCCAATGTTGTGACGGGTACATTTGATCAAGGTTACAGTGCATAACGAATATAAAACAATACATTCCAGGAGGAAAGTGACAGTTACACCATTTCAGAGACACACAAGATGACCCCTCCCCAATGGTACTGTGGGATATGTTACTCCCACTCCCAATGACACCGGAAGTGGATTACTGCTTTAAAAGAATGAGGAGATAGCTTGCACATCCCTTTTCTCTGGAAAGCCATTTGAAACCTTCCAATTCTCAGGCAAACGATATATACTAACCAAGAGAAAGGGGAGGTAGTATTTCCTGGCAGGCTCAAAGGGTCGATGGGTACATCCGCATTGGTTTGGGGATATAAACCTCCATAAAAATGCACATATCAGTTATATCTTGAAATGTCCTACATTTCATGTGTGCAGAGCAAAGGGAAACAATTTCTATTCAATATCAATGTTGTTTCTAAGGAACGCAAGAGAGGCTGAAATGCTGAGTAAAGTTTCTGAATAATGAAATGCAAACAATACTTGCTTCTTTGTCCTGATCATAATAGACCCATTCAGTACTATGTAGTCTCGCCCAAAGTGTAGACATGTTCCAATTTCTAGTTCTAGATGCACCACACCCGATATAGGAGGATAAGAGATGGACCTAAAATACAAAGGGATTAGTGGACTGAACCCTATAATGGAGGGGGAGGAGTACATACTACTAAGGGCAGATATGACTAAAAGCAATACGTTAAAATAAAGAGTTAACATAGCAGATGGAAAAACGCAGGGTGGACAATCAGCATAGACTACACAAATGACAGAGAAATTAAAATATATAAAAAGCAGGTATGTGCTGCTCAGTGTTAGAAGTGGTAGACAATTCATGCTCTATTTTGGGATTTCTCTTCAAAGGTGGAAAGTTTAGACAAAATGAAGAGGAAGACTTACGCCTTTTATGAAAATGTAAAGATGAAGTTCTGGAGCGACATGTGTAAGAAGATTGCACGCTGGGAGAATCAACATAACCTGTTTGAAAAGTACTTAAGCAAGCAGAACACAGCTAATCTTACACTTATTAGCTAGAGTGTGCCCTCAAACAAAACTGATCAGTAGGCAATGGACAACTGCCACCTGCTGCACGGTTTCTATGTAGAAATGAGGCCCAAACAGATTACCAAATGTTCGAGTGGAATGAGAAGTCTGCTATTTCTTGATCTCACTTTAATATTTGCATCCTAATTTGCAAAGCGAATACAATTTAAGGTGAAACCATTTATAGCAGTAATGAACAATGGCCATGGTCCGCTCTTAAGGATCTATTGAAACTTTGCGGCAATCAGAGATACCTCATAGTGTGGCTTTAGCTTGCTGAAAGGGAACTGGAGAAATACAGCTGCAAGAAGACTGAAAATAAGACTATGGATGGCATGGTGGTTAGATACAGACATAAATAAAGTAACTTCTTCCTGTTTAACTTGCATAAAATGCCATTTGTATGTGTGAAGATCTCAGAAGGGATTTTCAGCCTATTCTGTTGCTTTTATTGTGAGAGCTAGACTACTGACCACTATTTGGTGCAGTGGTTCAGAGGAGCTGAAAGTGATGCACGCACTATTATGCATCACTTGGATAAGACGCTTTATTATAACTTCTGTATAAGTCATGGATCTTCAGAGTCGAGCGGGACCTTCCCTCCACTATCAGAACTATACTTTGTTGTGTTTGGATTTTGTATGCCAGTTTTAACTTTGAATCCCAACTCCAGGTAAACTGCAAGGACCCTGGCATGTTCACCTTAGAAACATATTTATCTGAACACCACTCCATATGGTCACAGAGTACATGAAGGAATCAAGTGAGGTAAAAAACACAAATTCTTTGGTTGGATGTACTCGAGTCTGTGGTTATGAACTCCTGGATTTACAAGAGTGAAAGGGTAGCATGCGATCCTTTTTTCAACCAATGAATGGAATGCGTTTTTTGTTGGTAGAATCTGGATTGCCAAGGATCCTGAGAGTTATGACACTGCAATTCAAAATAAGCTTTATTCGATTTCTTCACTGGAAACCATAAAAGCCATACACATATAAAACAATTTATATTAGCAAAAGTTAAACACAAATGTTCCACACAAGAATACAAGCAATGATCTCACCATAAAAATAATCCCTTTAAAAATGTGTTTCTACATCAGTCACATTCTTTGAAGACCTTACCATGAGTACAAACATTTATGTAACACCATAAAAATTATGTTGTAATACTTTTTCTCGCATTTGTGAGAGTTTAAGGTATTGCCATTGTAAATGACAATGCATTTTATTTATGTTTTTAACACAGATAAATCAAAATCATTGTCATTTATGATGTCAATATGTTAAACTCTTGCAAATGCAAGACCTATTGCATTACTTCCTGTTGCAGCGGAGGAGAGGGAGCAAACGGGGAGGAGTAACTACCTCAATCAAATATACTTGAAATACTAGCGGTGGCATTGCTTTTGAAAGCCACCCACTGCCCAAAGTCACATCCATGCCATCTACACCAACTTCTTTTAATATGCAGGTGAGGTGAGATAAGAAAAAGTAGGGCGAGTGGTGCTGATAGCAAGGGATGTTTGCATATTCGCATGGGGAAATTAATCTTACCCATATATTTAGCATCTCAGTTTGGAGGGAGCCTGTCCTTGGGCTCCAATCTCAAATATCCATGGTGCAAACCTGGCTGATTGACATAACTATGTACCATTTTTAAAGCTTGAGCTAAGACCTGAATTTAAATAAATGTGAGAACAAAGAACATCTAAAATGCTTTATTCTTTTATAAAATATATCGCCTCTTTCCTTACAACACTTAGTACAGAATCACCATGGCTAAGCATGGCTATTCTGGATGGTACAGTTCTCTATTTGTATCGACTTCAGACGGATGAATGGCCGAATCATCCCTTCCACTGTGTTTTGATCTGCAGGCTGAATGCAGATCTCTTCAGGCTGCTTTAAACTACTTTCAGTTTCTTGAATATTAGTTTAGAAATATCTTTTGCAAGGACGTTAAGTCTTGCCCACTTTGAAAATGGAACTTTATTTAAACCATTATTTCAGTTCTATAAAAAACACAAACATTCTGTTTTATCTAACGCTCACCCTATAACTAGGTTATGAAACCTAGCCACCTGAAGTATAAAAACCGCTGATAAATAGATTAAGGTGGTTACGAAACAAAACAAGTGTTTGCATTGCAATAGGTCTCGCATTCTGGAGAGTTAGAGCTATTGGCTTTGTAAATGACAATGTCTTTTACCTATGTGTTTTGGTTTGGAGTGCAGTGGGTTTATGAACAGAGATGCAGCCACAGCACTGTTTAGAGGACTAAGAATGGGGAATTACCACTGAGAACAGAGACACAGCTGCAGCACTGCCTAGAGAGGACTTCAAAAGGAGGAGTTACTGACGAGACCTGAGAAGCAGCTAGCAGCACAGCCTAGAGGACTAGGAATGAGGAATTGCTTGAGGGTGTTTTAAATTGACTGTGAGAGTGTTCTGCATGCAAACGTGCTTAGATGTTTGGCGAAGTGATAGTTCGCTTTGAGACGAGGCTGATGGCAAAAAAATTTGAGGTGGTTGTTGTAATTAGAATGAGGTTGGACAGGGTTGGGTGGTCATTCAGCAACATCTTGATTTGATGGACTGTGGTGTGGTGTAATGCTTGGTCTTTAATGTTGGTTATCTGCATGCAGTATGGGTGACTGAAGCTGCAGTGTCAAGTAATGATATCAGATTGTCCATAGAAGGTTGTACTGGTTCACCTCTACACTTCTAGGCTCTTTTTGTTGACTTTGCTGACATGGTGTCAGCAGTGTAGATGGCCATTCATGCTTTATGTGGTTGGTTGAGTTTCCAGCCGAGTCAATTTGCTCCTCCTAAAATGTATGTATTTTCATGACATCGATGGAGATTTTTGTATAGAATATTTTTTCCATTCGCTGGGATGGATTGTAAAGAATACGCGTACTGTTTTTGGACTGTGTTTATGTTTGTGTAAACATCCATTCTGAAGGTCACACTGTCTCTTTAGAAAGGCCATCTTGAACATTATCTTAGTTTCATCAGTAGAAAAATCCGGGTCCATGTGGGCTCTGCAAAGTGAGCTACCAGCCTCTACCCTTGCGAGGTTGCTATTTTTGGAAACTGCATACTGAGAGCGGGACATAATAATTACTGTGACTGTGCCAATATTTAAAAAAATAAATAAGAATTGGGATATTTTTAAAGGAGCGTGGTGTTGGTTTGTGGTTTTTTTTGGTCTTTAAACTACTTGTATTTTTATAGTGCACTCTGGCCACTGGTATGGCGTCAAGTGTACTTCTTTAAAACAAAATCTTCACATTGTTAATGGTCAGACCTGCCCAATATATAACCGGTGCGTTGAAATTGAGCATTAAAAATAATATCTGCAAATCATAAAAGTAAGGGGATGCATAATTTATTCAATACATCGCAACTCAAAACCACAAGACTTGAAAAATATTGATACTGGTTGGAGGCTGCAGGCAGGTGAAATAATGGATCAGTGTCTGGTCCTAGTCCTCTATCAATAGTATTGATTTCTTCTGCTCACTGCCAAGCAGCACACAAACACTGGAAACCGGCACGTATCCAGTAGAAAGCTCTGCGTGACACCTCAGGCTGTTTCTCAGAGTCATTTGTTTTTAAAAAGAAAACTGATAATTTCCACCAGGTGGCAGGAGTGACTAGCTAATGAACAGAAACCGGAACTTTACCACAGTCTTCTTTCCATCACATTTTTAGGTTGAGCATGAGCCAGCACGCAAGCGCTGCTTCGGCGATGATCTGTTGTAGTACAGTACGGGAGAGAAGCACCGCCCACTCCCTGCCCATATTTTTTATTGGCTTGTGTCTTTGTCCATCATAAATGCTGTCTTCTGATTACTAAATAGGCTCGTTAGTCCCTCCATAGTACAGCCATGTCTTCATTTGTAACCTGCCATGGCTACTGGCCCCTTTACTTGGTTGTTACATGGTACGTGTACTATTTTCTTTATTGAGTTTCTCCTACATTAGGCATGACAAAGTGCTTTGCTTACATTCAGTGGGCCATGCCCGCTTTCACTTTCGAAGCAGCCGGGACAATGGTGGGCGTTTGTTTGCAATGCCATAGGTCTCGCATTTAATGTGGAGCGCGGTTCTCTCTTTAGGGACACCGAGCGCGGTTTCATTACTTTTTTTTGTGGAAACTTTGTTGGTGAGCGCAGGCCCATTTCAGGGCACGGTTTAAAAAAAAAATGTTTTTACTTTATTGGCCGCCATCACCCTGCTTGTTTTGGAGGGGAACATGGTAACGCATGAATGTGCAGTTGCTGACTGAAGCCTCGGAGGAGAGCAAACTTACCAATGGAGAAGGGGAAGGGCCCTATAGAAGGCAGCAAGTCATTGACTGTGGGAATATAGAGGGAAATGCCCCTGGCCGATGGATGTCGTGTTTCCAAAGGGACCCTTCTGTTGTGTTGGAGCTTGGCAGCGGCTGCTCTAGCACTGCTGAGAAGCTCTTTCTTGTGTTCGTATCATGCTGGTGGCAGCCGCTACGTTGGGCAAAACCAGAACAGGTCAGCCCATGGCAGCGCCTCCGGCCCCATCAATAAGAAGTTAGAGAAGGAAGCTGCCCTCAGTACAGTGAAAATGCAGCTTACGTGGTTGAAGCAGCCTATTTGCATTTAAGGGAGGAAAATGTCCTCCAGCCTAAGAGCGGTGAAAGTAACAAACCAGCAAGATGGGAGATATTCATTACGCACCCAGGGCAGAAATTAATGGTGAGAACCTAAGGACAGAAGGGGGAAAGGAGGTGAGCTAGAAGTTCGAATCTCTCAGTGAAACCCACACCCTTGCTGAACACTTTTGTCAGAGTTATGGCACAAAGAAACAGTTTTGCTAAGAGTACCGTGTCCCAGGGCACACTGACCCCTCAACAGGCCTTGAAGGATGTATGTCATGACAACGCGGGCTTTACACCGTGCTACCATTACAACGCATCCATCAAAACGCAAGTCGTTACAACGACTTGGGCTGTAGGTGTTGGATTTAGGAATAGTATAATTTACTATTCCAACTCCGGCCTACATAACAGTAGGGAAGGTGTTGAAATAGTAAATTATACTATTCCTTAGTATATAGCGCCATTCAGCGCAAGTCGTTGTAACGACTTGCGTTGTGATGGCTGCGTCGTAATGGTAGCGCGGTGTAAAGCCTACATTGTAATGGCTGTCTCCCGGCCCTGAGAACATCAGAAAATTAATAACCGGCCACTCTGAACAATCAGAATGTAGACACCATAAGTGCTGTTGATTCCGAAGTGGCACTTGCTATCAATGGTGGCCAGGAATTGCAAATTCAAAATAGATACGCTACTTTGGCTGATCTGGCAGAGGAAAGTGTGGGACCGTTGTAGACAGCAGGGGAGTGCTACTAGTGACTGCACAGAAGGAAACAAGCATTTGTAATGCAATAGGTCTCGCATTTGCAACATTTTAAGCTATTGGAACTGTAAATGACAATGCCTTATTTTTCTGTTTGTTTTCAAAACCAACTCATAGATAAAAGGTTTGTCATTTACAATGCCAGCAGCTCAAAGTCTCGCTAATGTGAGACCTATTACATTGCAAATGCTGGTTTCCCTAAAGTTATGAGACCGTGGTGGTCCAGAACGCGATCCCACACATACACGTGCACAGTTCCCTTGCTCACACAACACACAGCTCTCAAACTGATTATTTCACGAACATTCATCCTCACAGAGGCACGCTTGCATGCAAACTCGCATACATAGGCATTCACACGCTTGCATTCTCTCTCCCCCCTGTTTTTCTCCCCTCGTTTTTCTCCGCCCTCTCTCTCTCTCCTCCTCTCTCTCTCCTCCTCTCCCTCTCTCCTCCCCTCCCTCTCTCCTCCCCTCCCTCTCTCTCTCCCTCTCCATGCCTCTCTCCCTCTCTCTCCCACACAGACAACAAACGCACTTTATCTTCCAAATGCCCTTCCAGCGCTTTGTTGGGGTCATGAGGATGCAGTTATTACAAGAAGAATTTGCTGGGAGAACACATTCTTCATGTAGAACCCACTGTGGTTCAAAGCTCAGTCACATGCCTGACTCTATAGTACTCAGTTAGCAGTCATTGATATTTATTGGGGTATTTCTGTACAGCGCCTGGTCCTGACTGGAGCTCACCACCGCAGAGGTTAGGAGTCAGTCACTTCGTACCTAAATCTCTGTGAGGAGGTAGGTTCCGCTTTACTCTTGCAGCTGATTTTGAGAGGGGAAGTGCATGGCATTTGGGGGTCAGTTCCAAAGCCCCTGTGCATATAAGGAGAGGGCGTGTTTACTTGCCATGTCACTCATGTGCTCCTTCACCTCCAGCAAAGCTTGGGAAAGGCCGCGTGGGGCTTAGAGGGCACCTGAGACCTCGGGGCAAAGAACCCAGCCAGGCCAGAGGGCCACCAGAGTCAGACTCACCCTTCTAGCATACCCGCGTCACACTGCAATGCTGGTAAAGGCTTACAGTTTTTAAAAAACTAATAAACGAGCGCAGAGTCCCTGAAGTGGGTGCCACGCTCAGCAGCGTTTGAAATACAGAACAAGCACAGCTGAAGCAGACCGCGCTGAAAATGAAAATAAAATGAGTGCTTACAGACCTATGAAGGAGACCGTGTAACGCCGCAAGTAAACGATCCAGTCCGGATAGGCGGAGCCACAAAGAGACAGGGCGGTAACAAGGAGGGACTATGAAGCCTAGTTTACAATCAAAAGCCAGCGTTTAGCATGGACAATGACGCAAGCCAATGGAAACAAGTGGGGAGCTTCAACACCACTAGTAAAACTCACCCTACTAAAATATGCTTTGTAGAGCGCTTAGTGTATGCGTTCTACAATGCTAGGCGAGACCTAATAAAGGACCTATGATCACTGGCCCTGTAAACCTTGAGAGTTTACTCTTGGACTTGAGGGCAGAAGTCCAAAAAAGATTTGAGATTTCAGAATCAAAACAAAGAGACATCCAGGGTGCATGTCAAGCCAAGTTAGACAACTTTACACGGAGAACCATGGACTTAGAATTTTCCTCTGCGATACTAGCATTGAAGCGTCAAAATCTTCAAGATGATCTTGAAAGGCTGAAAAATCACTCACTCCGTACAAAATCAAATTATTTATAATTTATAAAATAGTTAGACACATACTGGTTAACAGGCATTTTTTCTAAAGGTTTATCCAATTCTTTCATCGAATGTCAAATTTTAAAATCTAACAACTGAAGAACACATCAAAGGAGTAGATAATATACAAAAAAGTAAAGTGCCAGTCTGTGCTTATAAAATCAATTTGATTTTAAAATTGGTATTAAAACTTTGCGCCTAGGAAACAGAATGTTATGTTATGTTATGTTATGTTAATATGAGTTTTATAGAGCTCTCAGCTACTCAAGAAGAGTGTCCCGGCGCTGTAGACCGATAAGCACAGAGCAGAAAGGAGAGGCAGAATTACTGTCCAAACAGCCATGTCTTAAGATCTTTCCTGAAAGCTAGAAGGTTGTTGCTCTTCCTCAAAGACAAAGGCAAAGCATTCCACAGTTGGGCTGCCAAACGTTTAAAAGAGCGACCTCCATTGCGGGCCCGTCTAATTGCCGGGACAAAGGCCAAAGCCAGCGATGTGGACCGTAGCGACCGTGGTGGCAGATAAAAGTCCAATCTTTTCCTGATATAGCGGGCGCCAGTGCCTTGAAGGGCTTTGAATGCCAAGGTTAAGGTTTTAAAGGTGATACCTTTCCGTACAGGGAGCCAATGGAGAGAATTAAGAAGGGCTGCTGCGCTAGTTCTCCGGCAGAGACCGAATATTGCTCGTGCAGCGGAATTTTGCACAGTTTGCAAGTGAGACAGAAGGTATTCAGGAAGGCCCAAATATAGCATGTTGGCGTAGTCCAATAGTGAACCAATCAGGACCTGGACCGTGGTCCTCCTGTGGGCTCGGGAAAGAAGTGGGAGAAACTTCCTGAGCATTTTTAGGAGACCAAAGCACTGTCCCACTAAGCCCAAAATCTGAGATTTGAAAGTAAGACCATTGTCCAACTTCACTCCCAGATTCTTGGCCGAAGAAGTGGCGACGAAAGGAGGAAACAAAGCCGCCGGCCACCAAGACTTCCAACCGGCGTCGGGAGGACAGCCCAAAAAGAGCACCTCCGATTTGTCCGAATTACACTTGAGGTGGTTCAGTTGGAACCAGGCGAAAACGGCTCCTAACAGCTCTTAATGCTCTCTCCGTTGCAACTGGCGTTCTTTCCACAGGTGAAAAGAAGCTGAGTGTCATCAGCATACGAAACAATCTGGGCGCCATAGGACTCAGCCAGCACCGCCAGAGGGGCCATATAAATATTAAAGAGAGTAGGACTCAGGATCGATCCCTGAGGAACTCCCACCTCCAATGGCGGGACTAAGGCTGAGTACGGAGGGGCCCAGACCGTTTGTTGGCGATCAGCCAGGAAAGACTCGAACCAGCTGAAAGCCGTCCCCCTCAGACCAATCTCATAGAGTCTTGAAAGAAGACGGCTGTGGGGGACGGTATCAAAAGCCGCCAAAAGATCTAACATCACTAGTATCGCCTTCCTCCAGAATCGAGGACCTCCTAATAGCTTCCGTCACTTCCAACAGTGCTGTTTCCGTGCTCATATTAACACGGAACCCAGACTGGGTATGATGGAGGATTTCATGAGTCTCCAAGAAATTGGAGAGGGAGGAGTGAACATGCTTTTCTATGACCTTAGCAAAAGCGGGAAGAAGAGAGATAGGTCTATAGTTGGCATGTATGTTGGGATCGAGGCTGGTTTTTTTAATGAGAGGAAGGATGAGGGTCTGCTTCCAGGAATGAGGACCCACTCCCGTGCAAAGGGATAAATTTAGCACTGGGTTGATTAAAGGGTTGATAACTTGTGCTGTTTTGACGAGGAGCTTGGCCGGACATGGATCCAGCGGGGAGCCTGATTTTAATTTAGTTAAAAGTTCCAGAGAGGCCGTAAGGGAGAGGGTTGGAAAATTAGAGAATAACGCTGACGGCTTTCCTTAGGCGCTCCTTCGGCGCTTGGGAGGCGCATCCGCTGCGCGGAGCCGTGGGCGTCTAAATTTATAGCATCACACGCGAGAGGCAGCAAGTCTAGTCCACCCACCAGCGAACCTGCCTCCCCCAAAGATGGCCCCTTAAGTTGGAAACAGCCTCCCGAACCCAGAAAGCTGAAAAACAGAAAAAGATAAAATGTGTCAGAGACTGAGGGCAGACCTCATCACAGGGACAACTTAAAATAGACGCTGGGTCCTATTGGCCAAGGAGAAACCTCAGATAACTCCCAATAGTGCTGATCCGACATTGACTAACACTGCCTTTCTGAGGTATTCTCCACAAAATCGAAATAGGATTCTGTGCCATTTCAGGTTTGGATCTTGACAAAGTACCCAACAGTAGGTTTTTCGGTCGAGTCTAGCCAGCGCATGCGCTGCAAGGCATGCTGTATTGGAGTATGCACTTGAGGCCCACCCACTCTTCGCCCACATTAGTCATTAGATTGTGTCTTTGTGCTTCGTAAATGCTGGCTTCTAATTTGCAAATAGGCTTGTTAGTCCCTCCTTATCTTCATTTGTAACCTCCCATCAGGACACCCCCTTTTAGATGTGTTGTTGCTCAGTAGGCTGTAATTACAGCTTCCAAGCACTATTTTTTCAATGGTTTTCGCATGCCTGCTGTTGCAGGCCTGACATGATCTCTCGCAACAGCTTTATTATTTTTTTTTTTAACACGGCACGCCACTCTGATAGTGGTGGCCTTATCTTTGATTTACTTGCCGTGCCAAATGCGGCCACATATTTTTTTTAACTTTAAATTGCCCCATGCCGCACTTACACTTTAATGTCAGCACCACATACCGCGCTTTCACTTTAATGGCAGCCACGCCCCTTTCTTTAGACATGGCTCGTCTAAAGAAAGGGGCACGGCCGAAATAAAAGTTACAGTGCCGTATGGGCGTTTTTACAAACTAGCATTTGTAATGCAATAGGTGTCGCATTTTCGAAACTCACTTAAATGCGAGACCAATTGCATTGCAAATGCTTGTTCAGCTGTGTATGCACTCTATTGAATTCAAGTGGAGTTGAACAATTCCACAAAATAATTCAACAACAAGTTGTGTGTTTCTGTGTCACTTTCACAACACTTTACCATTTTTGCATCAGAGCGACGTCAGGACCAAGGCAGAGGGAGGCGACTGTGGGTTAGAGAGTGAGAAGTGCCAGCACTAACACAACTGTGGCATAAAGAGAAGGTGGGAGGGAAGAATGCTATAGTAAAATGTGCGCAGCTATGGCACCAAAGCTGAACACAGGCAGCCAGTAACAGAGCAGCAAACCAAGAACAAAGTAGCTCCACACAAAACAGATGAGGAAACATAGTGTAATGAGACAGTCCCTGCAGCGTGGAAGGAACTAAAGAGACAAGCATTTACAATGCAACGGTCTCGTCTTTGTTAAAGTTAGAGCTATTGGCATTGCTCATGACATTATTTTTATTTTTAAAACATAAAAATAAATGGCATTGTCATTTACAAAGCCAATAGCTTAATCTCTCGCAAATGCGAGACCTATTGCATTTGCACCCACACACACACACAGAGCCACACACACCCACACACACACAGAGCCACACGCACCCACCCACACACACAGAGACACCCACACACACACAGACAGAGCCACACACACACACACACACAGAGCCCAACACACACAGAGCCCAACACACACACACAGCCACACACAGAGCCACACACACTCAGAGCCACACACACACTCAGAGCCACATACACACACACAGAGACACCCACACACACCCACACACACACACACAGAGCCACACACACACAGAGCCACACACACACAGAGCCAGCCTACGCTAGCTGATACCTAAAAATGTCATGGCAAAAACTATATTTGCAGTGGCCCTAGGTGTAGAGCGTTATTCACTACCACAGTTCAGGGAAGGGAGGGACATCATGACCCTCTCGAGGCTTTGCCTCTCCAAGCCCCTCCCCCACTTTCATGGTCAGATTATCAACATTGGAAAGATGACAGGATGAGCAGACCAACTAAGAACTGAATCTGTGACCACGAATTGGAACCTAGATCCTGAGAATAGGTGTATTAGTACAGTGAGACATTATAAAGGATCCAGTCCTCGTTTTTAATAGAAAAAGGAATTAAAATTGATTGAATACAGCTATGAATCTAAATAATAATCATAAGGTAAAATGTACTTCAGAGGACATTTCAAGTTGGAACAAGATATCAATGTCATCATCCTCACTTCCACCGGCTGACTTTTGAAAGCAGCATGCTCCAGGAACTGTAATGTGATCTCAAGGCTCAGAGGTACACAGGAGGGAGGTTACAGGCTGTTAGTCCAAACGTCAAATTTTAACAGAACACTGCAAAACTCCTTCAAAGTCCTCAGGGCCATGGCGGCGGCAAAAAAGCGATACAACTATTGTAAGGTATGAAACTGGCCCAAGTGAGCGAGACTTGTGTTATATCTGTTCATACTTATGGCTTTTGCACAACATGTTATTTGAACTTCTTTAAGATCATACAGACATCATTAACAAACAAATAATACACCTCAGGAGCGTAAATGGGGATTGAACGCTGCATTAAATGCTGAAAATAAAGTATAAAGCCTGGGACTCCTGCAGAAGGATGCTGCTGAGAAGAGCAGATTCATGTATACGCAACTTGGTATAAGTACAGCAAAACCATAATTAAAGAGCTATTAAAGGAGAGAGAGTCTAGAAGCAACAGGACAGGTTCATGTCAAAAACGCCCTTCAGCTACCTCACTACAGAGGTGAGGGGACCTGGATTAATTTACATGCAAATAACAACACCAGGCAAAGAATAATCTACCCCAAAGAGATGTCGCTGCAGAATGTGTGCTTTCCAATCCCCCAACCCCCACAGCATTTCCTGCCTTGAAATTCAAATACCTGAGTACAGAGTCCAAGAGGGGAAAAAAAGGCATTTCTTTCTTTTAGCCGCACTCCCGGTCCCACAGCTATCCCCTTTCCAGCCCATTCACCACTCGTGAAAAAACGGAGGCAAACCAAAACCAGCTAGGTAAACAAGCCAGAGAACCAAGGCCGGTCTGCACAACTACCAGGCGAAAAAAATGTTACGTTCAAATCAAGCCAAAACACCTACTGTGGGCACCATGGCTCTATCTCAGGCGGCGGATTACCTTCCTATTTTACAAATAAACGCTCCTCTCGGGCAGCTCCGGACAAGCCCTGGGCTGCATTCCTTCCTCTGCGAGTCTGTGACATTTCTCCCCTCTGCCCCCGCCACTTCTCGCGCGCGTTATCCCCTGCGCTCGCAGCCTAAGTCGCAGCTACAAGCACCAAGTCCGGGAAAGCGCATTGTTAGGAAATCAGAGGCTGCCTATTTAATTTGCACACGTGCAAGCAATGGAGCGTCAAACATTCGTGCAACTTGGTGTCAAGAATAAGATGCACATGTTTTTCTATTTCCCGTGAACATGCGCCTTGTGGCTGCATTGCCTCCACGTTACCCCGGCGTGTTCAGATCCCCCCCTCTCAGTCCACCATGTGAGCCACCTACCTTCCCAGAGAAGCGAAGGCACTGCGCGGCGGCCTCCTCAGCCTGCAGAAAACACTGAACATTAAGCAGATGTGCATTAACGTGCCTGGCGCGAGGGTCCAAGGGGGAGGGAGGGAGGCAGACTGTGTAACTGGTGCGCTCTCCGCCGCCCTCAGAGGGAAGCTGCTGCTGGCCGTGCCTTGCCGTGCCGAGCTCTGGTGGGACTTTTAAATCTGCCAAACCCAAGCAAGCCAGAGAAAATTTAAACATGAGGGCGGAGACGGGCTGCAACCAGATTCAGTGAAATCTGAACTCCCGCAGCCTACTCAGTCTACGCAGGCAGAGACCTAAACAAGCCGTGAGCGTGCACGCCCCCGAACTTCCGGTTTCGGGATGTGCACGCTCACGGCTTCTCGTGAGGCGGGAGCGTGGCAGCAGGAGAGGCGGCAGGTGGCAGCAGAAGTCGGGAGTGGCGGCTGAGGCCGCTGATGCGGTAAGTGGGGCTTGGTACGTGTGTGTGTGTGTGTGTGCGCGTGTGTGAGTGTGTTTGTGTGTGTGTCTGCGCGTGTGTGTGCGTGCCTTCGGCCAGCCTGCGTAAGCGCGTCCACAGACCCTGGTCGGCTCGTGCACCGCTCTATCTCCCTTGAGAGCAAACTCGGCGACAATAGGTCTCGCTGCCGAGACCTAAAAAGGGTCAGAGAGTTAAAGTATAATTTAAGGTAAAATCTCCTTCCTACTTCGCATGGTTTTGCATGCATGCCATTAGGAGCTAAGTGCTTCTCTTCGTGAGCGCATCCTGATCTTTTCGTAGTCTTTGTCCTCTGTGAGGAATAAGGCACTGAGCAAAGATCTGAAATGGCAGAGGCAAAGTCAGACAGGGCTGAACCAAGACCCCACATCACTGGCACAAGATAGTACATTGGTGATCCAATATAACTCAGTGCTGGCCTAAACCACAGTAATGGCTCAAGATCAGACAAGGATGACTTTAAAACACAAAGTGCTGAGCCAAGAGCACACAATTCTTGCCAAAGACCACACAGCATAGGTTAAGATCACTTTAAGTGCAATGAGCTCATACATATTTTAGTGTATCTTAGCAGCAACCTGACTACTAATGACTATTCATGTGCTTTGCCACATGTTCACAGGGAATCTGCACATATGGGAAAGTAGAAAGTAAGAACAAGGACAATGCACGTGCAAAATGAATACTCAACAAATGGCAGAAGTTCCTTTGCATTATGTCCCACCGCTAGCCCGGCCCACAGCCCGCCCACTAGCCACACCCCTAGCTCAATTTGCTGAGTACCTGCACTTATTTTTTCCCATTTAAAGCACTGCACTACCTGCGCTGTCGTCCTTTTTGCAGCCTAGCGCTAATGCTGGCAACGTTGCGCCATGGCGCAAGAGTGCCTGCGTTGCATGCAGGATTGTTTTTGTGAAGGAAGGGGAACCTCCCAGCACAAAACAAATCCTTAGAATTCAGCACACATTAAAAGCGGAAGTAACATGGAGAAATAAAGCTATTTCTCCTCATTATGCCCTTCTGGGAAGGTGTATCTTTTTGGTGCATTACGTCAAAAACCATGGGAGCGGTGTGGGAACACCAACACAATGCCCATGGAACACCTCCCTTGCGCAGAGTAAGGCAATGAAGCGTTTTGCACAGCAATGCTTTACTCCAGATTTATGGAGCCACTCAGGGCCACGCAAAGTGGCCTTGCTTGGCTTTATGAATCTCACGTCAGGTTTGCATCACCCTTACTCCATGTTGTGTGGTGCAAGAGCAATGCAAAGTGGCTCGGAAATAGGCCCCCTACGGACCAAATTTATGAGCCCTTTAGCGTCGATCTTGCACCAAAGACTGTGGTGCAAGCGTGCCGCAACTTAAAAATGAGATTTAGGAAGCTACGCAAGGCCACCTTGTGTGGGCCTGAGTGACATTATAAATCTCGAGTAATGCAACACAGTGCAAATTGCTGTGTTGCATTACTCTGCGCCAGAGAGACATTTTCGTGGGTGTTGCATGTGTGTTCCCATGCAACATCCATAGATTTTGATGTATTCCCAGATTCACCAGAAGTGGTAGACCTGGTAATGCCCCAAAAACCTACACCTCCCCTAGAGAGGCATAACGAGGTGAGATATGTTCTGCTCAGTATTTTCCTCGTTCTATATAGCTGCATTCTGCATTCTACAGCACTCATAGAAAGAGAGAGAAAAAAGCCTAATGGAATTGTTTTTGTGCAGAAATGTGTGCCTTCTGCACAAAAACAATCCTCCTTACAACACAGGCACCCTCGCACCTTGGTGCAAGGGTGTCTGCATTGGCACTAAGCTGCCAGAAGGGCACCAGGGCAACAGAAAAGGCATGAATGCATCCTATTGACTTAAATACTCTCACACAATGCAGCGCACCAAGGTTACTTGCTGCGCTGCACTGGGTGACTTGGCCATTTATTATGGCCCTTAGTGTTCTTAGGGCATTGAGCCAGGTTGCTACCCTACCCTTTCGTGGCTGTTGAAGAGCAATTCTAGGTTCAAAAGTATGTCGACAAATGTTTCCGGGGTGTCCAACTTCAGTCCACAAGGGTTGAGAACCTGTCAGACAATTAGGAGGACGGTGAGTATGCAAATTACTCCCACACCGAATCTTTGTATGTAAATGTGTCACAAGTGGCGACCCTGAAAGTCTGTGAGGGTTTCTACGTGGAACCCCCCCCCCCCCCCCCCTCCACACACACACACACACACACACTGTGCCCAATGGAGGGAAGGCGTTGTAATGAGAGGTTTAAGGAAGCTCCAGGGCGGCCGCTTAGCGGGAACATGGTGAGATTTCTCCTAGTGGATCCGGGGCTAGCGGACAGAGTCTGGGAAAGGCCGCCAATGTATAAGTAACTGCAAAAAATGTACAATTATATCGTTCATGTACGAATTTTTAGTCATAAATTACAAACCTGAATAATATTTCATTAACTGTAGTTGGTATCAATTTAAAACGCGAGTTTTTCTAAACGTGAATTGTAACAAACACAAACTTTAGTAGTTATAAAACAATATATTTTTTTCAAAAGTGAATTTTCTCCAGCTTGAAATTATAGTAATCATTGTTTTGAAACCCGAATTTTAAGAACCACGAATTAGCACCTCAAATCTAATCAGACCCGGATTTTAGAACTAGGGAATTTTAAATCAGAATTTTAACAAGCATGAAATTCGAAACGAAAATAGTTAAGCTTACAGTGGTAATGCACATTGTTACTAAAATGAAAAAACGTGTTTCAACGGTGTCTCAACGGTGAACTCTAGAAAAGCTGTTTACGAGAATTACTTCTCTGAAACTCCCAGTATATTTCAAATATTCCTTTACCTATACGGAATATGTATAAAATAAGAGTACATTCTTTTTACCGGATAATTAGCCTGTGTCTGCCGTGAAAAGCCAAACATGAAATCAGTTTAGTAATCCCAGATGTGACATTGAACAAGCCGGGGATCTCCATTTTCAAATACAGATCAGACTCCAAGCATTCTGGTTTCAAATAAGGCAACAAACACTTCTCGCTCTCCACTCTCGTGTAATCAAAAACAAAAATCGTAAACAAATATCGTACCTCGTGGGGCTTTGAGTCAGCCCTCTTCATCCATTGGTCTGTCAAATGCATACACGTTTTGCTTCTATCAACCAAAGCGTAAAGAATGGGACAATGGTCAGCACACTCCAGCCATTGGCTCTCTTGCACTTTGAGTGACAGCTTTTATGTTACCCGATCACACGGTGACCTATTTCTCAAAAAGACATACACTCAGTGCCGGGCCCCTTGAGACAATACTATGTGTTGAAAACGTATTTCCGTTCAATTCTTTATTCTCATTTGTGTAGGCATGATTGTGTTTCAAACCTATGTCTCCAGGTTACAGTAATTCAAAGCTACTAGTGTTTGTGCAATAAAAATAATATTTCCATGAGTTGTTTATTAAAACTTAAAAGGGTATCATTATAAATGCGTGTAAAAATACACCTTTAAGCAACGAAGCACCTTTACAGTTGTGTTTTTTTTGTGTTGTTGCAGTTTTATGTAGCGGGAACTCGATTCGAATTTATTTGAGTATTTTACATGAGCACCAGTTACATTAGACAAGGTTACATTCATTTTTTTTTAGATACGGGGTGGTTTAAGTGATTTGCTCAGGATCACGTTCAGGTGACGCCGAGACTCGAACCAAGTTGTTCCCCAGCTTCAAAGTCTGCAGCTCTGGCCCCAACGGAACATCCTTCTATTAAGCTTATATACGTAGGTTATTTCGTTGTAACATTGAATGTGTTTTGCAAGCATATGGCTTGTACGGATTTATCTTTTATTTTTGTTTTCCATTTTTATTTTTTCAGTATGTGCTTGCAATTCCAAAATAATAATAATAATAACCATCACACCAGCAGACCAAGACCATTGTGTTTGCCAAAGTTTGTTTTATTTGTAGATTTTCCGGAAGTCTCAGTGGAGCAGGTACGTGCGGAACAAAGACTGTCATTTTATGTGGTCAGTCACCCCCGCTCCAGTGCGAGAGTTTTTTTTTTTTAATGATAGTCCTAGGGAGGTTGCCAGTGGATGAGGCTGTAACTAAACTTCAAGCCACAATAATATCCAATGCCTCCTGCTGGGTTTACACGTCACAGCGGGCCATGAAGACTGCCCGATCTTTGTAAGGCGCTCTTCGTTGTGTTTTATTGGGTCGGACTCTGGGTGTGTCGTGCCCCCTGTGGAGCTGTGATACTGTGAAACGAAGCGTGGGCACACGTGGTTTTCAGGTTTGCGCGTGAAGGGAACAGGCGCCTTTGCTGTTGTTGTGGCTACTGTAGGCGCTAAACAGTCACACACGTTTACGCATGTTTGTGCTTAATGAGCAAAAGGTTCTCACTACTTTCGTGCCTGTACGCATTGGGCAGTATGTATCATGAAGAAGTGTGGAGAATAGACTGGAGCCAGGCTCTGTTTTATGATTTATTTTATATATTTCTTTGAAAATATTTTCTCCTAAGTTTACTTCTAGACACGTTTGATTTCGGTAGGGAGGAGATGTGTTTTGGACTCAACTGTTTACATTACAAAAATGGTGCTAGCTCCTCGTGTACAACAATGTCTGAATATATTTCACATGCTTTTGACACAAAAAATAACTTGCCAATATTACCTAGCTTATTTCAAAGACCCCATTGAAAAACTACCGAATAACACAAACGAGAAGGCGTGTGTGCGAGCTCTGATTGAACAGCTCACTTGCTTCGACCTCTATCCTCTCGTCTCCTGATCGGGTTCAAATCTTGAACAATTTTGTTTTATCTCTGCGAGGTGAGCCGAAGCGCAGATGCATAATAATAAACATAACTCTGCTGCATAACAACGTGGGACACGATGGGTGCTCCGTGAGTCGGGTGGTCTGAAGCAGAGTGGGACTTTTAAATCTGCCAAACCCAAGCAAGCCAGAGAAAATTTAAACATGAGTGCGGAGACGGGCTGCAACCAGATTCAGTGAAATCTGAACTCCCATGGCCTACTCAGTCTACGCAGGCCAAGACCTAAACAAGCCGTGAGCGTGCACACCCCCGAACTTCCGGTTTCGGGATGTGCACGCTCACGGCTTCTTGTGAGGCGGGAGCGTGGCAGCAGGAGTGGCGGCAGGTGGCAGTAGGAGTGGCGGCAGGTGGCAGCAGAAGTCGGGAGTGGCGGCTGAGGCCGCTGATGCGGTAAGTGGGGCTTGGTGTGTGTGTGTGTGGGCGTGTGTGATTGTGTGTGTGAGTGTGTGTGTCTGCATGTGTGTGTGTCTGCTCGTGTGTGTGTCTGCTCGTGTGTGTGTGTGCGTGCCTTCAGTCGGCCGGCCTGCATAAGCGCGTTCACAGACTCTGGTCCGCTAGTGCACCGCTCTAGCTCCCTTGAGAGCGAACTCGGTGACAATAGGTCTACGAGACCTAAAAAAGGAAGGACAAAGAGGCAGGACTGACCATTAGCAAGAAATGATTTTTAAAGGACAGTGAAACAAACAAATCTAAATCAAGCAAGAGGATGACTTGAAGCACACAAGAGAAGTTACAACAGGTCTCGAATGCTCAACCTAAAAAAGAAGTGAATTTAAAGCAGAGTTGTGCACACAAGCATGAGCATGTCACTCTGCTGCCCAACACAGCCCCTTTGTGAATCTGTGTCCTTCTCAGATTTCTTATACTCTGAGGCAGAACTTCTAACGATCAAGGTTGCGTCATTTAGGAGGGCCATAAATTAGGGTGCTCGTCATTCAAAATGGTAGCGAGTACCCATTCAACTGACGGCATTTGCAACTTTCACTTAACTATCAGAAGAATTAAAAGAATATGCTGCGTGCCAGCTCGTGTCAGAGAGGGCTTATCTCTAAATACCAAAACTTCCTTGGAGATAGTATGTTTGTGTGACTGAGCGATTGTATGGTATGAGGGAGTCCATGTGTTGCAGGATTTAAAAAAAAAATTGGGATTTCATCCTCCCAACAGGAAGTCTCCATTGCAGCCCTATAAAACACCTCACACATGCATTCCAAGGCCAGAAGCGCACAATCTGCCCTCTGCAGGGATTTCTCACAGCTAGGTGGTGACCTACCGCCCTCAGGAAGTCAACCCTCCATCAGGGGCAATGGCAACGGTAGTGAGAGATACAACATATTAGCTCAGTGACCACAGCATCGACACACGCTGAGCAGGCCCTGCAAAAACAAAAGAGGTACGGATGTCTGGATCAACAAGCATTTCAAATGCAATAGGTGTCACATTTACAAGAGTTTGAGCTATTGCCCTGCCTCTTTCCGTTACTGATGGGACCAGGACGGGCAAGCCCTCGGTCCGGGCACATCCAGATGGGAAATGATTAGGCGCTTTAATAGAGCATCAACGCCAATCACGGGAGGCAGCTAGTGACAAGTCGTTCCTCCTTCCTCGCGGGTCAGTGGCAGCACAAAAACGTGGTTGCTGGCCTCGGGCACCAAAGAACCAGACTCCCCAGTTTCTAGTGTCCCGCAGGTCAGGAGATGATTGGGGGTTTTAATAGTGCATTAGCGGCAATCACAGGAGGCAGCTGGTAAAGAGCCCCTCCTCCTTCCTCGTGGGCCAGTGTCAGCACAAAAAGGTGGTTGCTGGCCTCAGGCACTAAAGAACCAGATTCCCCAGCTCACAGCCTCAGACACTAACTTTGATGCTCCTTGGTGCAAGGGAGTATGAAACACTGCATGGGAGGTCAATTTTAGGCTTCAATTGGGAAATCAATGACATTTCTCCCACAACCTTTCAATCCTTTATGTATTTGGTATTCTCAGTGGTCCATGTTTTACGTTGCAACTAGCAGTCAGAGCTTCTCATGCCCATCAGTCCCAAAAAAAAACAAAGAACCATTTGGTGTCGAAAGGGCGAGAGAACCCCAAAGGTCTAAGACAGTGAATACAGACCTAGGGGTCCATCACACAGCATGTGACTAAAAGTATAGCCAAAATATACTTTATGCATTAATTCTTCAATGTTACATCTTCATGTCTTCTTCAACTGTGCCTACTAGGGTTCTGAAAGAGACCAGACTTGACTGCTGGCAGTAGGGGGGAGATAAAAGGATGAGAAACTAGGATTGAGAACGTCAAACACTGACCGGGCTTTGCTCAGTCGGTGTGCTGCTGGGCCGGGCTTTGCTCCGCTGCCTTGTTGTTGGGCCGGGCTTTGCTCTGCCGCCTCTGCCGCTATTGTTGGGGGTCGCTCTGTTGCTCCCTCCCCTGCTGGACACCCGAGGGGCCGGACTCTGCCCAAACATCCGGACTACATTACCCAAGTCTCCCGTGAGCAGCGAGGACGCCGCACACGTCAAGCCCCAGCGCCAGGGGGCGCATAAAGCTCTGTTGGGATCGTCAACCACTGACCGGGCTTTGCTCCGTCGGTGTGCTGCTGGGCCGGGCTTTGCTCCGCCGCCTTGTTGTTGGGCCGGGCTTTGCTCCGCCGCCTCTGCCGCTATTGTTGGGGGTCGCTCTGTTGCTCCCCCCTGTTGGACACCTGAGGGGCCAGACTCTGCCCAAACATCCGGACTACATTACCCAAGTCTCCCGGGAGCGGCGAGGACGCCGCACACGTCAAGCCCCAGCGCCAGGAGGCGCATAAAGCTCTGTTCGGGACCGAGCTCTTTGGGAACGTCAAACACTGGCCGGGCTTTGCTCTGTCGGTGTGCTGCTGGGCCGGGCTTTGCTCTGCCGCCTTGTTGTTGGGCCGGGCTTTGCGCCGCCGCCTCTGCCGCTATTGTTGGGGGTCGCTCTGTTGCTCCCCCCCCCGCTGGACACCTGAGGGGCCAGACTCTGCCCAAACATCCGGACTACATTACCCAAGTCTCCCGGGAGCGGCGAGGACGCCGCACACATCAAGCTCCAGCGCCAGGAGGCGCATAAAGCTCTGTGGGGATCCTCGCCCCGCGAGACGCGCGCGCGGGATGCGCCGGGCTAAGCACGGGCTAAGGGTGGGCCGTCTGTGGCCGTCCAGGGACGGAGGAGGATGGGACGGGTGCGGTCTCTAACTTCTGTGGATCGGGAAGCGCCTGTGAACAGCACTGGACAAGTATCGGGTCAGTACATGGAATAATGTTTGTTAACTAACTAACGGGTGATCTTGTGAGTCACCACTGGGACTAGAGACGCTTGGGAGTGATAGTGGGCAGCTGTAATCGCCTGGACATTTAGTTGCGCAAAGTGTTCTTGAACCTGGGTAACCCCTTGTTGCCACACCTATTAAAATCGAATAGTACATGGACATGGTAAGCGCAGTGCAAACAAGGTCGTCAAAACTACCCAAGTGTACCCCTCCGGATCCCTCAAAATGTAGTAAATCTAAAGGTATGGCTATATCGATCCGGGATAAACCAACTGCTATTGACAGAATGCTACGTCAAGCATTAGGGAAAGTAGCATCTGAGATTGAGCGAACGGAGAGACGCCTCTCATTAACCCCCCAACCTGTTTTACCAAGCCTGGAACAGGATCCAGAATTCCAAACATCTTTACTGGCTTACCCTGACCTCGGGATATTTGATATCCCTTGTGCTCAAGAGGGGACTTTACTGGTACAGGAGACAACACCAAGGGGGGAAACACCACAAAAGAGTAAGATTAGGAAAACTAACAGGAAAAGACAAGGCGTAAGAGAGTCACCCCGAATACGGTCCGCTAGATACCCCCACCACAGAAACAAGGTCTCCTGGAGGGGCCGATTTAAACACACAAGCGCCCCCAATGTGGGTAGCCCAAATAATATCTAGCCTACAGAACCACTTAGAACAACTTATCGCCAACCAAGCTAAATTGATCCTCAGCAGGTTGGACTAAGTAATAACTCTGGCTAGAACAAAGGGGTCGCCTGATGGCAGCTATCCTGCCTCCTTGGGTAATAACCCATTGGGGAGGGTATTAGCACTAGCTCAGAAATATCATCTATAAACAGGCCCCGAAACGACCAAAGTAACACCATCACACATCCCTTGACCCCCCGAACACACAATCAGCAGGCTTGATACCGGCCCCCCGAGTTTGCCCGCTACCAGCAGGGAAGTTCCCCAGGGAGCGCCAAAAGGCATACACCAGGTAATGGCTCATGGACAAGCCTTGACCCGCACCGTGAGCTAGGGCCAACTAGAGAATTCCGCTACTAAGGGGCACCCCAACACGTCAGTAACCCTTAATCTACCTCCTGACGCAGCACCTTATGTAATTATTCTTACAGGAGTTCCAGTGCTGAAACCAGACTAGGTGGAGACTTATGGCGAGCTGAAAAACAAAACAATGTTCTGGTTAAGTAAGTGTAGGCCTCTGGTAGGCACGGAACAGGGGGAAATACTAATGGTTCGGCGGGTGAATTGGGTGGGAACCAGGGCCCAGGATAACATCGGGGATTGTGTGATGGTGAACTTTAGAAATACGCAGGTTGTTGACCAGATACTAAGGTGGGGTCCAACTACGAAGGCGAGCAACATCAGGTCTATGCCCCTTAGTTTATTTTATCCTAAGGGGGCCTATAACCGGGGGTGTGCCATGGATGGTCTGAGAGGTAGGGAGTGGAACTTAGCTGGGGATAGCCATAGATCTTACTATGTAGCCATGAGGAACCAGGGTGGGATTGACCTCCAGAACAGATTCGACCCCCTGTCGACCCTAGAAGAAGTGGACTGACTAAGGATAGATATAAACCCTAGGCATAAACAAGATAGGGATAAGAGCCCTGAACAGAATAAGGAACCCCTGATTAAAACATCCCAAATGCGAGTTATTGCAGAGAGGGGACGACAAGGGGGTAAATATGGCAGAGAGTTCACAACCATGTATTGCAGATGAGATCGAGATAACGGGGCTAGATAGCATCCATTTAGGCACCCAATTAACAATTATAGATAACGTAGCTGACCCAAATGAAATCACGATACTTGAGGGAAACGTGACTACTCACCCCCTCATGGCCGGGACAAGAAGACCAGTTAGGCAGGACGGATTAAAAATATTATCTTGGAATGTAGCAGGACTTGCAGCCAAATATGAGGAACAGGAATGGAGGCAATACATTACCGGGTTTCATGCTAGATGTCTTCAGGAGACCTGGATGATTGATTGTAACCATTTCTCCCCGGAGGGGTTTAAGTGTTTCTCAGCCCCTGTCCAAAGGTCAGCTTCAGGGAGAGCCATGGGAGGGTTGATCATATGTAGATCTTCTTATAGAAGGGGTTTGGTCCAACCTCAACTGGGCATCACAGAACATGCAGGCGGTGGGCTTCCACACAAAAGGGGTAAACATCACCCTGGTTAACAGGTACAACGCGGTGGGAGCTAATGACAAGGGAAACACAATAAAAGAACTGGACTCTTGCCTAAACACCCAGTTGTTAACGGTGTCAACGGTAAAGTCGGTAGCAGCTCCATCTGTAGTTCTTGTAGGTGATTTTAATTGCCATCTGGGCGCGAACCTAAGACCACTTAACAAGGATTGGTCACGGTGCACAGTGACAAAAGGGCCACACTTCTTGCATTCTCCTGAAGGGGTGGAGCTAGATAAGGTGCTGAAAGGCCACAATCTGGTCCACACAATGGACCTGGTAGGAATGGGCAGCGGCGGGAGCTCAATCCCACCTTTAAGGGCAGAGGATGTCAATCGTACATTGACTATATCATGGTCTCACCTATACTTAAAGCCTGGGTTAGCAGGGCGGATATAGAGGAGTAGCATATATAGCGACCATAACCCCCTGGTGTTAGAGCTAAAAGGCCCAACTATTAAAAATGCATCACGTGGGGTAGGACTGGTAGAGATGATATTAGACCAAGGGAGGAGACTTAGCTGGTCCAAAATAGATGGGGATAGTTTTTATAAAAGCTTAATAACCACAGGGGCAGACGCATTAAACGTATGCCTCGACCCCAATATTGAGGGGGCTGCGGTAGTAACTGCATTAGAAGAGATGGCGCACCTCATTGAAGGACTAATAAAGACCGCTAGGACTAGGATATTAACTACTACCACAACTAGATGGTTCGACAAAGAATGCTCAAAGGCACATAAAGACCTTAAATTTAGCCTAAAAATTGCTTCCCAGGGATAATATTTATATAGCCCAATGCAGGCTGACATATAAGAAGGCACTTAAAGCCCGCAAAACTAGCCTCCAAATGCAAGCCTGGGTGGACTTAAGGGAGGCGGCGGATAGAAGAGACCTGACAGAGTTCTGGAAAATTATAAATAAACCATGTTTCCAGGACTCAAATGCCCCACAAATTTTAAATACCATTTTGCCAGAGCAGTGGTATTCCCACTATAAAAATCAATATAACCATACGGGTGAAATTAACAACGATGAAGGGCAGAGGCTAAAATTGACTGCACGGCCAGAGATTACTCTGGCAGAAGTGGAAGGGACAATCCTGTGGCTAACTAAAAATAAGGCGCCTGGCCCGGATGGCATTCCTCCCGACCTATACCTCAGTAAAGTGGAGTTGTGGGCACCCATTCTTACGAGGGTCCTGAACGCGGCAGTGGAGGCAGGTCTGCCACACTCTTGGTCCTCGGCAACTATAATCCCAATATTTAAAAAAGGTAATCGGGATGACCCCCAATGTTATCGCCCGATATCCTTGATTGATGTCACGGCGGAGGTCCCAGGTCGTGTTGTCCTAAATCGCCTGACTGAATGGGCAGACACCCACCAGGTAATAATGGACACGCAATACCGGTTCAGGGAGGGAAGGTCAACCACGGACCAATGCCTGAACCTCTACTTGCTGGTCGCGGAGTATACTATAGCCAGCAAGGAGGCGGTCTACTTGGGGTTCATGGACCTCTCCGCGGCATTTGATCATGTGAACAGGGAGAAGCTATGGGCCCTGATGATAGGCCTAGGGGTGGACCAGGATCTAGTCAACATCCTGAAGGCCCTGTACTGAAACACAACTGCGTCTGTCCATTTTAACCAAGACGGAAGTAAGACTTCACCATTTCCATGCACTAGTGGAGTGCGGCAGGGCTGCATTTTAGCTCCTTTTTTGTTTTCGCTTTACATTAATAATTTAGAGAGGGAACTATGCAAACTTGGAGTGGACTCTCCTCAAGTAGGCACTCGTCCAGTCCCCGTCCTGCTTTACGGGGACGACGCTGTGTTGTTAGCCCGGACACCGAGGGGGTTACAGAGGCTGATTGATGGATTTGTAAGTTTTATGTCCACACCTGACTTATCAGCAAACCTGGACAAATCATATGTTATGCTTGCGGGGGCTAGACCAGATAAGAAATTTTCTTATAAGATTGGAACTTAGAAAATCAGTCTGGTCCAGTCCTTTTCTTATCTAGCTGTACTATTTGACAGGCTTCTAAAGTTCAGACTCTTGGTGGACAAACACTGCGCAAAACTGGTGGCCTCATCTGGGGCTATAATGGGTTAAGGGAGAAGGCTGGGAAGATGGTCCCCCGAGCAAGTGATGAATTTGTATAGATCAATATGCTGCGCCAAGGCAGCCTATGGGGCGGAAGTCTGGGGTTTTGTGAACATATATCAGGTCCAGGCAGAGGAAAACACATTCTTTAGAAGGGTACTAAAAGTCCCACATAGCACATCTGCCTACATTATACATGAGGAACTGGGAGAACCTTATATTGAAGAACAGATTAAGATCAGGCCACTTTTGGCCTGGGTGAAAATCTGGTCTAACCCGGAGGCAGGCCTCAGTAGACAAATTATCACAGATTGTCTGAATCGAGACAAAGGGAGTTCTATCCCCTGGCTAAAATATGTAAAGTGTACTTTAGAGGTCATTGGTTGTAAGAACCTCTTCACTGAGCCTGAAGCCCTCACTGCTCAGAATAAAATGACAGTTAAGAAAATGTTTGGGGAATGGACAACTGTAAGTAGGGCGGCCACTGAAGAGCGTAAATCCACAGTTGCGGCTTATAGATTACTGAAAATGGAGAGTGGAAGGGAACCCTATCTCTCACTGATCCATAATGCACAGGACAGATTTTATATGACCCGTTTTAGATTTAACCTGTTGCACCACTTGTTGTCCGATCCCCCCGGTTTTACCTTAACGGTTGAGCAGAAGGGTACCTGCGGCTGCGACAATAGGTCTCCGCAGGATACCCTTCATTTTGTTTTGTTATGCTCATTTTACTCATTACCTGGGCGCAAGTTACTGGTGGGAATCCTGAAACGAGTTAAGTTTAAACACGCCAAGGTAGCTTTATTGTTCTTGCAGAAGGCCAATGATGCATATACCCTGTCCTGTATCATGAGTTTTATTAAGATGGTGGTGAGGTTAAGGAATTCGAGAGAGATGAGTTGATTGTAATGCCCTGTATATAGAGACTCTGGATAAAATCAAATGAAATGTCATGAATAAAATGTTTTTTAACTGATTTTATGTACTTTTATGGTATCTTTTCAAGTGCAGAATAAAGAAATATTTGATTTGATTTGAACCCTCCTTCCCATGCTTCGGAGTGCAGGGAGACCGAGCACAGACCTGACCTGTTGGAAATGTGAAGATTTGCAAGCCATTCTCTCCTGGCAGAACGCCATAGACCTCTGGGGTGAAGGGGCGGCAAAAAGCCTTGGAACGTCGCAGTGCCATCTCTTTTCCGATGCAAGTTGAACAAAAAAGTTAAGGGATTCACCCACAATTATATGCCAGACAATAATCAGAACTGGGTCCTTAAAAAGTTTAAATTGGGACTTTACACTACTAAAAAAGGACAACAGGCTAGAGAAGCACTCACTATGAATGCCAATAATGTTAAATCCAAATAATTAAAGTAAGCCAGACATCAATAGAAACCACCAAGAGTAGAGGAGTATCTGGCAACAGGGTAAAAAAAAAAAAGCTTATATGGTTATTTATTTTATTACCTACTGGCAGTTGCCAGTAGGAAGGTATAGTTAGGACCTGATTTCTACCAAAAAGAGAATTTTGATTTCCTGATAACTTTGGCGTTTGACGAATCTTCACAAAATATTGACGCTCACTACAGCACCAGTCTTGAAAATTTCCCAGAGATCAGTCAAAGGGGTGGGTGGGGGGGAGGGGGCTGAGGAAAAGCGTGGGGGGGGGGGTTCCCAAATCACTTTTTCTCCATATTAATATGCATAGGCTACAGCCCGAATTGCTGAACGGAATTACACCAAATTTGGCAAAAAGGTAGCTCTTGGTCCAGAAAGCAGTCTTTTTGTTAAATTATTGTAAACCCATTCAGTAGTTCCTGAGAAATGTAAAGATTTCTCAGATATGCAACTGTGGCTATAGTGGATCCGCGAACCCTCCCAATCTCGTGCCTGAGATCAGCTAGGATGTCAACACTTCAAACCATAAAGTGTTGGCAGCCATCTTGTGACTCGGTTGAAATTGGCCTCAGGAGGGGAGCCACACAGCCCACCTCCAATATTAAAAAATATAATTTAAATACAGGGCAGGCACAGGGGGAGGGGGTCGCCAGGCCCAAAATAGACCCAGAGAAGGGGAGGCCACGCAACCCCCCCCCCCCTTCCTTGATTTTAAAACATGTTTTTTTTAAAGGAAAAGCAGCCGAGGTCCGTCCATTGGGGCGGGGGGGCTACGCCCCCACGCCCGCTGCTCCCTCTGCGTCTTTGAACTTACGTAAACTCAGTTTCCTTAAGTTCAAATGCGCCGAGGGAGAACTGACAATCAGGTCAGTCAGCATGACGTCGGACCGCCCACCCCTTCGGTGGGTGGCCCGACGTCATGTTGACTGACATGATTGTCAGACAGTGGGGGCAACAGGCAGCAGCACAACACAAGTGCGCATGAGTGGGGACGAAGGGCGAATTTTTGCACCGTGCCCACTCATGCGCACTTGTGTTTTGAGTTGTTTGTGCATGCCCATTAGGAGCCCTTAGGGCTCCTAATGGGCGTGCTCCGGGCGAAGAATAGCCATGCCCTGGCGCTGCTGGCAGCGCCAGGATTGGCTGAGAGCTAGCGGCTGTAGTGGCGCCAACAGACCCGGGGCGGCGCGGACCTGCTCAGGATCTCAGGTAGGATTTTTTAAATGTATTTTAATAACTCCCCCCCCTCCCCCCCCCCCCCCCTCACGCTGGGATTTCATAGACTAAGGGACATTCCAAATAAATACCGTTTTTCACTGATATCTATGCAATTGCAAATGTCAAATGTCAAGCTGCGTTATTCCATCTGGCTAAATTGAACCAAGCCAACTACAACTTAAGCTCCCAGAATGCACTCGTATTTAAAAGAAGAAAACATGATGCCAGTTTGTCACTTAAACTCATTAAAAGGGGGGGCTGGAACTGGGTCAAATGAACAATCCCCCCACCTCCGCTGCCCTCCACACATGCTCACAGTCTAGGCTGCAGTCAGCTGATGAGCATGTTCATAAGTGCTGCCTTTGTGCCTGTGTTTAGCCTTCTGCCTCGCAAGCTTGAGTGTAACTTTCTTAGCCTTTTAACGAGGCAGCTAGCTGTAGCCGGGCTCAGTCCAGTTATTAAGTCATATTAATAAGTCCTCATAAATCCTTTTGACCTAATTGGGAGCTGTTTGATGTTCGTAACAATGGGAGATAGCGCCCCGCATTGTGTTTGCTGCCCTGGTGGAGTGGGCCGCAGTGCTTCTTCATACCTGCAATAGCAGAGATTATCCCTGAGAAGAAATAGGGATGTATGATGAATAATGTAACCTAATAAAAGGCATCAAAATCAATGCTACTTACTCTTATGTGTGGCAAACATTAATTACCTTACAATATAGGGAGACATTTTGTAGACTGTGTAGTGAAAGTGAAGTTTATGTTGCCTTTATAAGCCAGTGGTTCAGCAGTGAAGTAGTAGGGCAGGATCATTGTTGCAGGAAATGTTAAAGATGCTAATCCCATAGCAACCAGCATTGACAAAGTCAGTCGTTCTGGTGTTGGAAAGTTGTACGATTTGATCAATCTTCCTTAGTAAACTACATAGGAACAATATTGGCAAAAGCAACAAAAGCTTCTGTTGCACAAATGTATGTGAATATGTAGAGATATATGTACATTTGAACCTAGGTCGGAAACAAATGAGGGCGGAACAAGAGCCAAGTATTACAACGCCAATGAATCTTGCCTTTGGGACCTATGCGCTTTGACAAAGCCTAGTGCATATTTGTTCACCTTTTTCCACCACAAAATGTTGTTTTTTTAAGTATCGAGCCACAGTGTTGTATTGAGTGCAGAGAAGCTCATGGTCTTTTAGCGTCTTTTTTTTATTTTTTCATGCACACAGATTGCAGATTCGTTTTTTGGTAACCCATGCATGGGTTACCAAAAATGTGTGATGTGCCTGTGTGAGTCCAGGGTGAGCGATGTGCCTGTGTGAGTCCAGGGTGAGCGATGTGCCTGTGCGAGTCCAGGGTGAGCGATGTGCCTGTGCGAGTCCAGGGTGAGCGATGTGCCTGTGCGAGTCCAGGGTGAGCGATGTGCCTGTGTGAGTCCAGGGTGAGCGATGTGCCTGTGTGAGTCCAGGGTGAGCGATGTGCCTGTGTGAGTCCAGGGTGAGCGATGTGCCTGTGTGAGTCCAGGGTGAGCGATGTGCCTGTGTGAGTCCAGGGTGAGCGATGTGCCTGTGTGAGTCCAGGGTGAGCGATGTGCCTGTGTGAGTCCAGGGTGAGCGATGTGGATGGGTGAATGCTGGCTTAGTGATCTCTCAGAGAAGGGTGAGTAATGGGTCTATGAGTGCAGGGTGACTGCCCCTATGTCAATGCAGGGAGAGTGATGTATCTGTGCAAGTGCAAAGAGACTTGTCCGGCTACTTCCAGAGATGTGTTCGCCAAGCCACCTATTTTCTTACTCAAATTTTCTTGAGAATGCAACATTTACCCACTCTTTTTTCAAAATTTTCTCGGGGGAGACCCCCGGAACCCCCCATAAGTGGTTTGGGCTCGTTCTCTCGCCACAGTGCATTATTTACACCCCACCACTTTCAAATGTCTTCAGCCACCCCTGAGGAAAAGGCCATGCCATGGGAGATGGGGTCCCGGGGGCCTAAATGGCCCCCTCCAATAAAAAATTATCTTCATATGAAGGCCTGGCCCTGGGGGATGGGGTCCCCAGGGGCAAAATCAGGCTCGGGATGGAGGGCCGCGCGGCCCACCTCCATTTTTATTGAGGTTTATTAAAAATGGGCCATCCCCTGGGAAAAAGAGTTCCCGAGGCACATAATGGGCCATGGAAGGAGGCCATGCAGCCCCTCCCTTCCTAAAAAAAATAGGGGAAAAAAAGCTTGCAAATTACAGAGGCCCCTCCCCTTTTCTGCACCACTCTGCAAACGCTACTTCTGGGGTGCTGCTGAGTGGGGGATGAAATCCCCTTGGCTGCTGAAGGTCCTTAGGTTCCAACAAGACCTCCTGTTACCTCCAATAAGTTCCACGCAGATTGCTGAGAGTTGGTCAGAGACCATGCCCCTTTTTCCACCACTCTAAAAACGCGACTCACAGCGCACTGCGGGTTGGGGGATGAGGTCTCCTTGCCTCTAGAGGGCCTCGGGACTAAAGTGGACTCCATCCCCCAAGCAGCAGTGCGCGAGGAGGCGGATTTGCAGAGTGGTGGAGAAAGGAGGCATGGCCTCGGACCACCTCTCAGCAATTCAGTTGTGTGGGTCTTACTAGAGGTAACAGGATAGCTAGTTGGCCCCTAAGGACCTTCAAGAGCCAAGGGGACTACATCCCCCAAATAGGCGCATCTGCAGAGTGGAGGAGAAAGAGGGCGCGGCCACTGAGAACCTCTCAGCAAACCCACTGTGTGGGGCTTACTGGAGGTAACAGGAGGGGTAGTTGCCTCCACCCCCCCCCCCAGGACCCTCAATAGCCAATGGGGACTTCATCCCCCTACTAGCAGTGTGTCAGGATGTACATTTGCAGAGTGGTGGTGAAGGAGGGTGTGGCCTTTTATCAGATCTCAGCAATCGTGCTGTATGGGACTTACTGGAGGTAATAAGAGGGATAGTTGGCCCCAAAGACATCCTTGGGGGCCAATTACCCCTCCTGTTACCTCCAGTAAGTCCCATAAAGCAGGATTGCTGAGAGTTGGTCAGAGTCCACGCCCCCTTTCTCTACCACTCTGCAAACGTGCCTCCAGGCACACTACTAGTTGGGAGATGAAGTCCCCTTGGCTCCAGAGAGGCCTTGGGGGCCAAAAAGCCCTTCTGGTACTTCCTGCACAGCGGCATTCCTGAGAGCTGGTCGGAGACCCAGCCCAGTTTCTCCACCACTCTGCAAACCTGATTGCTAGTTTTTAAAAAAAACATAGAAATTCACACAAAAAAACAAAGGTTACATGGACTTTAAAGTTAGGAATTAGCATTTAAAAAAATCTTAGAAATTCACTGAAAAAACAAACAAAGGTTACACGCATGCTATAGTTAGCAAATAGAATTTGAAAAACCTTGGAAATTCAACAAAAAAACACAAAGGTTACAGAGACGTTATAGTTCGGGTCAGATTTTACTCATACAAAAAAATAGAAATTCAGCTGTTCGAGTCGCCAGAGTTAACCATAACTCGCTCCCCAGCAATGCACTGCTTATGACCTCACATATTACAACACTCATGACATAGTCAGTAACATCACTGATGACATCTCAAATGACAGAGGAATTAAACTGAATTATAGTTCTGGCTCAAAAATGTAAAACCACAGAAAATTGCCAGTTTTGGTTATTAATGCACGCAAAACACACCATAAATTGCCCTGCCCACCATGTTGATCTATTGATAGGTCTTTTTGTTTCTGTGCTGCTGGCAAATTGATGGAATGAGCATGGAGGTCGGGGAAGTTATGGCTTGTGATATGTGCGTTGATAACCAAATTTGTGATTTTCTGTCGTTTTAAGCATTTGAGCCACAACCATAACACTATTCTAACTTTTTGTTAGTGAATATACTGTTAGTAATTACAAAAATAATTCCTATCTATTTTTCATTGAACTAGAACATAAATATTCAAAGTATTAGTCACAGTTTCTAAAAAAGTACATAATATACATATTTGACATCTCTTTTAATTGTATTCAGATGAAAGACGACTGCCTCTCTCAGCTCCATTACCTTTCATACTTCAAGTGCATGGGCTTGACCCTCACACTTCACTCAATCTAGCTAACTACAAACATGGAATACACAAAAATCACCAAGCATTACTGGGGATTCTAATCAATAAAATAAATAGATTCAATATTGCCCCTGCACAGGTTTCTAATTTTCTTGATTAAGGAATGATAAAATTCAACTCCCACTTTCTCCAGTATCAGAAGAAGCTTAGCAGAAAGTTTGAAGTGTGCATTTAGCAAATATATCAGTCCATAGCAGTCTGGTTCACTTCTAGCCTCATTTTCAAAGATGGTAACCATAAGGGCCATTCTCCGTGAATTGAGAGGAGGGGTGAGTATACCATTCCCCTGGGATTACACGTATAACCACTTCCAGGAAAAACAACCGATTGACAAGGATTTAATTTACCTGTTCACCTCAAGTGATTCAGGGACTTCACCACGGCAGGGAACAAAGCTTTAATCACCGCAAACAATGGTGTTTGTTGATTACGATAATCCTAGGTTGAGCTATCGGGCGACTGTTGTCCACATTTGCGACTTGGTGCATAGAATTACTGGTGGCATCTGCAAAAAAGCTCTACTGCCCACAGCTGCAACTCCATTGTTGGAGAAATTGTCCAGCAACAAGACTATCAGTTACCTATATTAAAAACAAACACCTGTGCATTTCCAAAATATTCTAGGATAGCCTGAAATAGTAGACACCATCAAGCCCTGAAGCAACTTCGTTTCTGCTCTGCATCCTTGACTAAATCCGAGCTTACCTACTTTAGTGGGACTTACATGCTTCAAATCAATCAGCATTTTCTCCACCACTAGAATATATGTCCTCCAGACACTTTTTGAATCCGCCCTGTCAATAGCACCAAATTGGATTCTAAATGAGATAAATTAATTACTATAACCATGTTTTCTAAAAGGCTGCCTAAACTTCATTTCAGTGGTTGGAAAAACCAGTAAAGACCAAATATATATTTTCTCGCTAGTGTATTCTGACCTCCCAAAGATGTCATTCTTAAGTGACAACACAGATGGAGGGGAGAAGGTGGGGGTTAATGCCCGACTCTATCCTCCTTTTTATCAAGCACATGAATGATGCTTACCAGTTACTACTGCAGGACAGCAAATATCCTTTTCTACAGGCTTGAATTCTTGGTTTGAATGTAAATCAGCATGGATAAGTGAAAAACTCTACCACAGACCATGGACATGTCTTGGGTTAAAATAACCTTATCAGTGCCCCCATCCTTTCATCTGGTGCACGCTTGGACTCCACAATGGCTAGAACTCATCATACCCAGCAGTTGAGAAAATCAAAGATGTTTGGAAAGTAAACAGTCTATACTTTTACATTAAAGTTGCCACATCAACTAGGACTCACTCCTCCCTCCCAGGATCCTCAACATGACCATCCAAGGAGAATTTCAAATGCTTTATTAAAAGCATGGAACCATTAATCAACATCATACTTTAGTCTTTAACCCCTTCGCCGCTGGGCTAATTCCCCTGTGGCGCTGGGGGGCGCGTGCAGCACCAAGGTGCTTGTGCCGTGCACGCTGCACGGTGGTTGCTGTGCTCACGCCCGTTTTTTAGAACGCTCAGCACAGCGGGGGAATTAGGCCCACGTGTGAGCGCCACGCGTGTCATGACGAGCTCGTCATGAGCACGGGAGGGGTTAAGGACCACAAAAGGGTAAGACTTCATGGATTTAACGTAATATATAGCAAGTCCTCATTGGTTATCGAAAGCTCTTCCATCATCAAGTCACAAAATCTAGAAAGGAAATCTAAAGGCTTCCTCCTTACCTGTTCCTTGGATTGTCTGCTTGCAAAAAAAAACTAAAAACATTCAGATTAAAAAAAGAGGCTGCCATCACACAACTCTCTGCAAGAGACAAACCTCAGGAGACTGTTTTAAAGAAGGCAGTAAGTCCCTATCCATGCTTTGGTTGGCTAGACCTTCCAGCTCCAAGATACAAAATTGAGGTGTGTGCTAGACAATTTGCAGGTGTCTACACCATAGCTATATCTGTTTAAATAGCAGCTGACTAACCTTTTAAAACGTTATGCTGCTTATGCTTAACTTATCCTTGGCCTATAGCAGGTAGATGTTGAGTGCTACGTAACACAGGAGTAGTGTTTCTGCTCTGGATGTAGGAGTATCTAGGAATGGTCCAGAACAGGGATAGCACATTACTATGTAGTACATGTGGGATTAGTGCATGTGTTGAGTGTATATAAGCCTGCGAGGAATATATGGCATGAAAGATGCTGTGCAGTGCGTGCACAATGTAAGCATGTGCTGGGTGTATGTGCGTTTGCGTGAAGTACAGGACATGAATGGTGAAATGTTGTGCAGCATGCAAATGGCGAGTGTGTGTGTGTGATAGCAGTGTGTTTTTGCAAACACCACACATGGAGACAGTATAGAAAAGCTTCAGTGCTGAACAGTGTGCGCAGAGTGATTATGTGTACTGAATGTATGTGTACTTGGTACAATGCATGGAGGTAACAGTGCTGAACAGTAAGTATGCCTGCATTGCTACAGTACACAAAGGACCCTGGGTTCCATTTCTGGAAGTCCAGGTCTGCCCGATATATATATATATATATATATATATATATATATATATATATATATAGAGAGAGAGAGAGAAGAGAATCCCTTTACACTTCACAAGACTGCTCTTCGATTCAGTGGTAGATTACATGGAAGAGGCCTGGACACATCTCAGGAAAGAAGAGAGGGCTGATAAGGGAATCAAAGAGTAGGGCTGGGATCCTGAGATTGACCTTTTGATGCACATATCACTGTAGCTGACATCCTGGTGTGAACTCTGGTCACTGCCATGAAGTGTGTTGTAGGTCACAAGCAGTTTCGGAGTCATGCCATGTGACAAAAAGAAGTAGACACTTCAAAAGAAGCAGAACTGCAACATAAAACCCCAAAGACTTTGACCCTAAATCACATTTTGGTGCCTGGAAAAAGACTATAATTAGTGGAAGTTGAGACCATAAAACGTGTCATCTGTCAAGCAGCCAGATGGGCTGTGTAAGAAGGAGAAGTTCTACAAGACTTCGGCCTGTGACCAGGACTAGGGCAAACGCCTGTCTAGTTTCCCTGCTGGGAGAGGAGACATCGCTCAGGAAAACCAAGACCACCTGGCATGGAGCCAGGATCACCAGCACCTGCCTGTTGGCCCAGACCAGTGGAGGCCTCCCCGTGCACCGTGTAAGGATTTTGCTGTGCACCGATTGAGTTGTTGTTTGTGAGGAGTGTCGACTCAGTGACCCCCGTATGCCAGGAGAGGGCAGCCATGGACTGAGTCGCTTGATGAGTGATATGCAGGTCTTACCCGTACCACCGCAATGCGGTGACCCCTATAGGCCAGAGGGGGCCACCAGTAAAGTTGCTACTGTGAAGAAGTGCCAGGACTCGTAGTTGTGTTGGCAGGGGCACCTGTGCCAGAGTAGCCTGCGCCCAGATTATCCTGCACGGACACAACACCATATGCCAGGTGTGGCTACCGGTACCAACATTGCCAGAGGATTCGGGCATCTGCCCAAAGAAGAGACTGAGCCTTCATTTGGCAGGTTGGACCTGCGCTGCGAGGGAACTACCCCCGACTAATCACTAAGGATGCCATGGATGACGTTGCATCCTCATTGTGTTCTACACACGGACTATTTAGATCGTACCCACTCTGACCTTAATCTGCCGTATTAGCAACTGGCGTGGGATACAGGTACTCTGGCAATCCCTACTTGGAGACTTCAGTCTGGGGCCCTAAAGGACCCTCCCTTTCTTGCGTCTCTTGGTACATCCATTGCCGATTATTTCAGACTGAATTACCAAACTGCATCCACAATGCTTCTTGAGTGGGACGCATTCAAAGTCACTATATGAGGCCACTGCCTGGGAATGCAATGGAATATGCGTAGGCGCCTTGAGGGCTACCGTGTTCCTATCAAACTTACACTTCTCCACAATGAAACCCAGGCAGTACGCAACCCGACTGAGATACATCGATTAGCAAACATGCACTGCGAACACGTCTCTGCTAGAGAAGTTACGCTTTCTTAATTACACAGCCCACTCAGCTCACATGCAATCCACCGCTGACCACTCGGCCCACTTGATGCGATGGCTTATTCACAATCCCATTCCCCTATCATGACGTTGCACTTTGTCACCAGTGTACTACTTTACACGCAACCCAAAATACATGACGAGTTCACACGACATTACACAACATTAGTCAGTTAGTGCTACCACTGCTCGAGATAAAAGCAGCCATGCACTTGCCACCAACAGGACCCTAGGCCCTGTGTCCTACCCACACAGTTTTACAAAGCCTAAGCCCCACTAATCGCTCCCCAGCTGCAAGACTTCGGCATCTACCTTATCAGCCTCACAGCGAGAGGCATTATTGGTCTCTCAGATGGGGACCCCAGGGAGTTGGGATCATACCGACCTTTGGCCTTGCTCAATACAGATTACAAGGTCCTGGCCAAAATCCTTGCCAGTCATTTGCCACCATTGGTCCCAACCCATGTCCACTCGGACAAGAATGGGTTTGTACCTGAGCGAATACGTCCTTGAATCTCAGACGCTCTTCTGAGTCATGAAATATTACATCACTGTCTTGGCCCCAAGGAGATTGCCTTGTGTTGGTCTTAAAAAGACCTTTGATTCTTTAGAAAGTCCCTTTTTATTCAAAGCACTGCGACACTACGGGATAACGCCCATTTTCTACATTTGGTTTAACTGCTGTACACCAGTCAACTAATCTGAGTCCAGACTGGCTCCATCGTCTCAGAAACCATATCCATATGTAGGGGCACCTGTCAAGGTTGCCCACTCTGTCAGGCTTTGATCTGTTGAGCGCCTGCATTACGATCGCCTAGAGCCAGAAACTACATTTCCAAGAAGGCCTTCTGGGAAGTGACGATCTTTGTATAATCACGCACAACGCATCGGAGCGTTGTACGTGATTCTGGATCTGTATTGGTACACAGGGCGGCTGCTCTGTTTCCTTTCTTTTGCCGCACTTGGGGAGTTCTCTCGTGGCTGGTCTCAAAGATGGGAGAGACCTGTTTTCCCCTTCATTGCGGAAAGAGCTCGGTCGGAGCACCTTCCCTCCTGCGTCTCACTCGGCTGCGTGAGGACACGATTGCCCCCGGCTGGCTTTCCCCGCTCGCTGATACAGCGAGCCTTCCCCTGCTTTTCGCTCGGCTGAGCGAGGACTTTGGTTGCTGTGTTTTCCCCCAGTTCCTTTGGCAGCATTATTTCCCGGAGGAGGCTTCATAAAGAGAACTTGTGCTCACGGATCTGACAGAGCATCTATTCCTGGTAGGAAGTCTTTTTCTTGATCTCTGGGGCTGTTGACATTTACTTTTCCTAAGGAGTGCATTCAACTTCTGTGTTTGGACCAAGAGAAGCACGTAGGGTTTCTTGCTGTACTATTTTTGTTGAGACCTGATTGGATTAATCTCTTGGTTTTGGAGAACTGTATACTTTGCTGTGAATACTAAAGAAAGAGAATACTTCTCTTTTGCGGACTATATTTTTTTCTGATTGTGTCCATTTGTTCTGGAGTTCCAAGGGTGTGCAGATGTGAGTATGAAGGTATGCCTGAATAGTTATTGCATACCCCATGAATGGTTACATATTGGATATTCATGAAAGTATGTTTGAATTCCAGGTGGATTATCTTCTTGGCAGGAAGAGGAGTATCTTACGTGGCGTACCAGGATAGATTCACAGGGAGGAACCTAACAAGGTATTGCTTTGACTTTAGTGAGACTATAATGAGAATAGTCAGGATACATGTCACATATTAATGTTATGCTTTTTTGTTACAGGTTTTTCCCTTTCCACTGCTGCACCTCCCCATCCCTATCCCTCACTTGATCGCCTCTATACTCTGTGTATTTGTTTAGTCATACTGTAGGGAGGTCAAGAGGTGGACCCCTGCTGAGCATCGCCCTGATCCCGAGGAGCCTGGTGGACGCGACACACTCTCTCCCTTATGCTTTTCTATGGCAATAGAGCTGCTGGCTGTAATGGTCCGGAATCAAGGAGAGGCCTGGGGTATTCCTCTAGGAGATGGTCTACACACCATATCCCTTTACGCAGATGATCTGTTATTGTACCTCAGACGTGCATCCCTGATACAATTGATGCTACACTGCATCGCTTTGCTGCCCAGTCGGGCCTCAGAGTAAACTGTATCAGAGTACAGGAGGCTGCCCATAAACCCCAAGTAGACTAGGGCAATAATCTATAACAAACAACAGTGTATCAAACAAGGGTATTATTGTAAGGTCAAGCACATGTGGCACAATTAGTTGCGACAGATCAAATCCAAAGGGGGAGAAAACCAGGTAGACATTTTCTTGTGAATGTAAATTGTATTTCATTCAATAAGCATGTTGGACATATTAAACTTCATATGTACAAGCACATGGGACGGCAGCACTGAGTTTCATTAAATGACATGAAACCTACTAAATAATGTGAACAAGTGCTCCTGAAGCTTTGTGACGGCGCAAGTGACACCTGACGTGGTATATACAGAGATAGTGATGGGCGCAACAAAAGATAAGTGGGATTTTAAAATTCTTTACATATTTTTTTTTTAAATATTTTTTTTATTGCAAAATTATATAAAATTTCCATCACATTACATATATGTGCCTACAACCCGGAGGCCGGCTTGCATTATGCTGGAACGGCGATCTGAACGAAAACCTTACAGCCTTTTCTGGCTGTACAGGCAGTATTGAGTACTCAGGATATGCAGTTATGCGGAACGAATGAAGTTTACAGTGAAGATACATTTTGCATTTTATGTTTTTTGTTTTCATTTTTAAAACTTAACTAATAAACTTCACACATGAGTCAGTACGACAGTAAGTTATACGTGGTGTATTATCTGGCATCGAGGCTGCCCTGTGAGAGAACAATCGTGCAAGTCTCCCAATTCCACATCCCGCCCGCACACCCCCCCTCTGCCAAACCCCACTGCATTGTGTCCAGCCCCATTCTTTTCACTGCCTACTGTTGGTCTCGACCCCTATTCAGTGTCCTCCTCATCCTCAGAGCCATCAAGATCCTCCTCCGACAACGGCTCACAAATATCCCCCCCTATAAGTGTTCCACGGCTGCCAAACCCCATTCCATTTGCGTGGGTTATCTCTCAGTTTGTAAACTGCCCTATCTGCCAACATGAGCATATCCATGTTTCTGCTCCACTGTGCCAATGTGGGGAGATCCGCCGTCCCCCATTTTTGTGCAATGTCTCGTTTGGCTGTCATAAGTCCTATCGTAGTCCACACCCTTTCATAGAATGTAAGATCTGTAGGCCCCCATACATTCAATAAGCATACCCGTGGGTCTAGTTTGAGTGAGGTGTGAAGTGTTTGAGCGATAGTGCGGAGTACCCGCTGCCAGTAGCTGACAATACGTGGGCAGCTCCAGAGTGTATGTATGAACGTGCCCTCTTCCCCGCAACCCCTGAGACAGTATGGATGCTCAGCTCGCTGCAGTTGTGTAGTGTAGTTCTTGTGTAGTATATCCTGTGCAAGATTTTTAGTTGTACCCGGCAGAATTTAGACGATATACCAGCCTCACGTGGAGATGCCATGGCGGCGTTCCAGTCGGATTCGACGGATTCGTCCAGTCGGATTCGACCCAGCGGGTCAGGTAGATTGTTGATTAATTTGCGATATGTTAATGAGGTTGCGCCTTCTTGCATGAAATCTGTGAGCAGACGGTCCTCCAACGGTGAGGACTCTGGTGGAGTCGTGTCCGGTGGGATCGCCGCTTGGAGGGCGTGTCTGATCTGTATATATCTATACAGCTCGCTATCCCCCAGTTCGTACTGTTCCCGAAGGGTCACGAACGGAATCACTCCCTCCCTAGTCCACATGTCTCCCACAGTCGATATCCCAATGTTATCCCACTGGGTGAAGCCCTTAGTGTGCCGTAGATGTCCCAGTGCCTTGGTGTCCCACAGTGGTGTGAGCTTTGTGATGGTCCCATCCCAGTGCAGCTTCGCCTGTGCCCTGTACCATAGTTGTACGGTGTGTTTGGTAGGCCCTATAAGTTTCACCGCCGTGCCCCGGTGGTACAGAGGCGCTAGCAAGCTATTTGTTCCTAATTGTGCCCTGTCTGCTTTGAATGCCGGGTCGTCCTGTGGGGCATGCACCCACTGGTTGAGGATCTTGAGTTGGGCCGCCCAATAATATAATTGCATATTAGGCAGCGCAATTCCTCCATCATACCAGCTCCTATTAAGCTTCTTGTCGGAAATTCGGGCTGGTTGGTTTCCCCAGAGCAGACTCGAAATCTGTGCTGTTACTCTCTGGAGGAAATTGGCGGGTACCAAGTGTGGGGCGTTTTCGATCTATACGCAGACATCCACACGGAATAATGCGATCCCATAATTATTAAGACTAGATTCACTAAAGATGTAGGCCCCAGCGCTCGGCTGACGCCAGAACTGTTATAAAAAAGATTTGCGAGTCTTTATCGGCACATACGCAATTGGCATGCTACATTCTGACCAGGGTCCTGCGTTTAGCTCTCCAGCTTACAAAGAGGCCATGACCAGCATGGGCACTGCATTGCGGTACTCTTCTCCCTTCCATCCTGAGGGAAATGCGGTAGTGGAAAGAAAAAAATGCGACATAAAGCAATCTGTAACGGTGAGGGTATTAGGTTCGGGTGATGGGTGGGTCAAACATCTAACAAGTGTCCAACGTAGTCTTAACAATCTGCCAAGAAATTCTCTAAAAGGTATCACTCCTTACGAACTATTGTTCGGCACCAGAATTTGCTACAATCCAAGAGGTCAAACTGAGAGACTAATCACATTTGATAAACCTGCAGTGAATAAAAAAAGGACTATGCAGCAATGCCATGGAGCTTGTGCCTCTTGAAACTCAAATTGCAACAGTTCATCATGAAACACCTGTCTACAACGATGTAGCCTCGGACTATACTAATGTAACAAAAGAAGATCCAAAGACTAAAGGGAATCCGGAAGCACTTCCAGCAATTGACAGAACTGCATCTGGCTACTTCATCAATTTCGATGACTTTTCCGATGATCCAAGTGAACATGGAGACAAACCAGCAACAAAAACTTTCAAAGACAAGATTACAGGTCTCTTTCATCAACTCAAAGAAACATATCTGATTTCACCGTGGATTGAATTTTGTATTGTGTTAGGTGTACATTTCCTCCTACTTTGGCTCATCATGGTTCTAGGTTTGGGAAAATTTATTGATGGAAAATATAGTACAATGGACACAGCAAGTCAGAACATCAACTTGGTCCTAAAGCCTCACAGATCCTCTCACATCGAGAAAAGAGAACTCTCATCAGTGAACATCACAGCCAATCGAATACCCGGTAGGGTAACATGAACAAAACTGATTATGAAATCTATGGCCCGATTGAGCTCTTGAAATATCCACATCAGTTCAAGGTTTCATTAAGTGACTTTGTGACACCAAGTACTTTTTCTGATGATTGGGACTTACAAATGTCAGCTAAATTCATAGAACATGATTATTTGCAGGGTTCATCAAATTATGAAGTTATATTGCTATAATCATTTTGGCCATCACTATTTGCATAAATCTGCTCAACCTAGAAATGTTTTTACTTATAATCAATGGGAACATTGTCCAACTCCGCCAAAAGGCAGCTCGAAAAAAATTTGAGAAATTCCAATACTTCTCAGGGTTTAACAACAGTGATCCAGAAATGTTTTATTTTAAAATGTTAAATAAGACAGGAATGAAAACAATGTTTACAAATACTAAATTGATTTATTCAGAAAAATGTTATGATAACATTTCTACATTTGGTTTTGAATTTTGGAAAAACAACATTGAAACACAAGCATTTGCAATGCAATAGGTCTCGCATTAGGAAAGTTTGAGCTATTGGTATTGTAAATGACACATTTTTTATTTATGTGTTGGTTTTGAAAATAGCAAACTTAATAGCTTTGTCATTTACAATGCCAATAGTTGTAACGTTTGCAAATGTGACACCTATAGCATTTGTAATGCAATATGTGTTGTATTTACGTGACTTAGATGTATTGATATTTCAAATAACAATGGCTTTTACATTTTTTAATAATTAATACTTAAATAAAAACTATTGTAATTTATAATAGCAATAGCTTAAACTTTTGTAAAAAAAAATTGTGAAGATTATGTTAATTGTATTTTATTTTGACGAAAATCCAAGAACAGAAGTGAAATATTAACATCTTTTTATGACATTTGTAATAAAGCTTGAAACATTGAGAGAACATATTTGAACCAGTTATTGAATGGTTGCACAGATTGATGCTGTGGTGGTGCTGAGTGATATTGTGGTGGCAACGAGTGATGCTGTGGCGTTCATTAATGCTGTGGTAGCGCCTAGTGATGTTGTATTTCCCATGAGTGATGCAGTGGTGGTGCTGAGTGATGCTGTGGCGAAGTGATAGAGTGAAGGCGATAGATAGATAGAGTGATGGCGATAGATAGAGTAAGTGCGATAGATAGAGTGTATTTATGTTGCATTGAGTAGTGTAAGTATGAGGTGTGTAATTATACGGCACTGAGTGGTATTATGTGAAGTGTATTTACGTTGCATTGAGAAGAGTAATTATATGGGGTGTAATTACGTGGCACTGAGTGGTAATATGGGGAGTGTATGTTGTATTCAGTAGAGTAATTATGTGGCACTGAGTGGTATTTGGAGTGTATGTGGCATTGAGTGCAGTGTAATTATATAGCATATTATGTGGCACTGAGTGGTATTGTGTGGAGTGTGTGTTGCATTCAGTAGAGTGTACTTATGTGGCACTGAGTGGGATTTGGAGTGAATGTTGCATTGAGTGCAGTGTAATTATGTGGTGTGTAATTATGTGGCACTCAGTAGTATTTGGAGTGTATGTTGCATGGAGTGCAGTGTAAATATGTGGTGTGTAATTATGTGGCACTGAGTGGTATTTGGAGTGTATGTTGCATTGAGTGCAGTGTAATTATGAGGTGTGTAATTATGTGGCACTGAGTGGTATTTGGAGTGTATGTTGCATTGAGTGCAGTGTAATTATGTAGCATGTAATTATGTGGCATTGAGTGGTATTGGGTGGAGTGTATGTTATATTCAGTAGAGTGTAATTGTGTTGTGTGTAATTTTGTGGCACTGAGTCGTGTTGTTTTGAGTGTATGTTGCATTGAGTGCAGTGTAATTATGCGGCGTGTAATTATGTGGCACTGAGTGGTATTTGGAGTGTGTGTTGCATTGAGTGCAGTGTAATTATGTAATATGTAATTTTGTGGCACTGAGTCGTATTGTTTGGAGTGTATGTTGCATTGAGTGCAGTGTAATTATGTAGCATATAATTATGTGGCACTGAGTGGTATTTGGAGTGTATGTTGCATTGAGAGCTGGGTAATTATGTGGCAGCGCAGTGTGTGAGGCAACGCAGTGTGTGTGTGTGTGTGTGTGTGTGTGAGGCAGCCCAGTGTGTGTGTGTGTGTGTGTGTGTGTGTGTGAGGCAGTGCAGTGTGTGTGTGTGAGGCAGCGCATTGTGTGTGTGTGTGTGAGGCAGTGTTTGTGTGTGAGGCAGCGTGTGTGTGTGAGGCAGCGCAGTGTGTGTGTGTGAGGCAGCGTGTGTGTGTTTGAGGAAGTGCAATGTGTGTGTGCAGTGTGTGTGTGAGGCAGCGCAGTGTGTGTGTGTGTGGCAGCGCAGTGTGTGTGAGGCAGTGCAGTGTGTGTGAGGCAGCGCAGTGTGTGGGAGGCAGCGCAGTGTGTGTGAGGCAGCGCAGTGTGTGAGGTAGTGCAATGTGTGTGAGGCTGCGCAGTGTGTGTGTGCGTGAGGCAGCACAGTGTGTGTGAGGCAGCGCAGTGTGTGTGAGGCAGCGCAGTGTGTGTGAGGCAGCGCAGTGTGTTGAGGCAGCGCAGTGTGTTGAGGCAGCGCAGTGTGTTGAGGCAGCGCAGTGTGTTGAGGCAGCGCAGTGTGTGAGAGGCAGCGCAGTGTGTGTGAGGCAGCGCAGTGTGTGTGAGGCAGCGCAGTGTGTGTGAGGCAGCGCAGTGTGTGTGAGGCAGTGCAATGTGTAACAGGGCAGTGTGTGCGTGATGCAGTGCAGTGTGTGTGTGAGGCAGTGCAGTATGTGTGTCACAGGGCAGTGTGTGTGTAACAGCGCAGTGTGTGTGATAGGACAGTGTGAGTGACACACAGCAGTGTGTGACTCCATACTGTGTTTGTGAGGCAGCGCAGTGTGACTGTGTGTGAGGCAGCGCAGTGTGTGTGAGAGGCAGCACAGTGTGTGTGTGTGTGTGTGAGGCAGCGCAGTGTGTGCGTGCGAGGCAGTGTGTGTGAGAGGCAGCGCAGTGTGTGTTTGAGGCAGTGCAGTGTGTGTGTGTGAGGCAGTGCAGTGTGTGTGTGTGAGGCAGCGCAGTGTGTGTGTGTGTGTGAGGCAGCGCAGTGTGTGTGAGGCAGCGCAATGTGTGTGTGTAAGGCAGCGCCGTGTGTGTGTGTGTGTGAGGCAGCGCAGCGTGTGTGTATGAGAGGCAGCGCGGTGTGTGTATGAGAGGCAGCGCGGTGTGTGTGAGGGAGGGCAGCACAGTGTGTGTGAGGGAGGGCAGCGCAGTATGTGTGTGAGGCAGCGCAGTGTGTGTGAGGCAGCACAGTGTGTGTGTGAGGCAGCACAGTGTGTGTGTGAGGCAGCGCAGTGTGTGTGTGAGGCAGCGCAGTGTGTGTGTGAGGCAGCGCAGTGTGTATGTGAGGCAGCGCAGTGTGTATGTGAGGCAGCGCAGTGTGTGTGTGAGGCAGCGCAGTGTGTGTGTGGCAGTGCAGTGTGTGTGAGGCAGCACAGTGTGTGTGAGAGAGGGCAGTGTGTATGTGAGGCAGCGCAGTGTGTATGTGAGGCAGCGCAGTGTGTGTGAGGCAGCGCAGTGTGTGTGTGTGAGGCAGCGCAGTGTGTGTGAGTCAGCGCAGTGTGTGTGTGAGGCAGCGCAGTGTGTGTGTGAGGCAGCGCAGTGTGTGTGTGAGGCAGCGCAGTGTGTGTGTGAGGCAGCGCAGTGTGTATGTGAGGCAGCGCAGTGTGTATGTGAGGCAGCGCAGTGTGTATGTGAGGCAGCGCAGTGTGTATGTGAGGCAGCGCAGTGTGTGTGTGAGGCAGCGCAGTGTGTGTGTGAGGCAGCGCAGTGTGTGTGAGGCAGCGCAGTGTGTGTGAGAGAGGGCAGTGTGTATGTGAGGCAGCGCAGTGTGTATGTGAGGCAGCGCAGTGTGTGTGAGGCAGCGCAGTGTGTGTGTGTGAGGCAGCGCAGTGTGTGTGAGTCAGCGCAGTGTGTGTGTGTGAGGTAGCGCAGTGTGTGTGTGAGGCAGCGCAGTGTGTGTGTGAGGCAGCGCAGTGTGTGTGTGAGGCAGCGCAGTGTGTGTGTGTGTGTGAGGCAGCGCAGTGTGTGTGAGGCAGTGCAGTGTGTGTGAGGCAGCGCAGTGTGTGTGTGTGAGGCAGCGCAGTGTGTGTGTGTGTGTGAGGCAGCGCAGTGTGTGTGTGTGAGGCAGCGCAGTGTGTGTGTGTGAGGCAGCGCAGTGTGTGTGTGTGAGGCAGCGCAGTGTGTGTGTGTGTGAGGCAGCGCAGTGTCCAATGTGTGGAAGGCCCTGGTTACTTCAGCATGAATGACGCATTTGCACTTCATAGCAGCTAGATTTAGACCGGCACTGCAGGATTATAAACCCCTTGGAAGCCCTTGAATCGTCTGTACATCCAGTTCTAGGCTCACAAGACGCATTCTGTTGTTTTATCTATTTCCAATACACGTGGCTGTGTTTAAATGTGACGGGGTCCTGCTTGGCCCAAAACATGGGCTTCAAACGTCTGGTCGCAGAGCGGTGCAGCCGCCTGCAGGCTGGAAGCACTACATTTAAACAAAAACAAAATCAATGGTTTTGCATAGGTTACGACTGTCCTATATGAACACGGTGACAGAGACTGGAAAACAACTGCTTGCTTGCTGGTAGGTAGAGAAATGCATTTATAGGAAAAAGTGTTTATTTTCGATTTTTTGACTCAACATAATATATCAAAATATCATAGATACACCTAAAAAACTGATTCTGCGCGAGCCACTGCCGCCGATTTTGCAGTTCCCTACCTAACCTTCGTAAATAGTGTATAGCCACCGGTTCTACCAATCAACGCAGTAGTGCTTATTTTATCAACTGAGGTAAGATGAAACTTTGAGCAGTGACTCGCATTGTAACATGCTACTTGCACACTGTAGATGGAGCTACCGGCTCAGATGTTTTACCTGCGTTGGAACCTGTGGCTGAAAGTCCCCCACACATGTTTTAAAGGTTTTGAGTCTGGAGGCGTGACCACAAAGATCTCCGCAGTGGGCGTATCACGCCTCTGGTCCACTAAAGATGTGTTTTTTTTTCTAAGGAGACATTTCAGATAAAACGTGAAACCTTGTCGCTGTTACTTATAAGACAGCTCCAATGGTGAGGGTTCTGGAAGGGCATGGTCTTTTTTTACGTAACCCCTTGGGCGTGCCCACCACCATGCAGCAGAAAGAAAAACAAGCATAATCATGGTGGAGGGTGTGAGGTGGGAACAGGGCGGAGGGGTGAGAAGAGGTTGGAGGTGATGAGAAACGGGAGAGGGTGAAAGTGAGAGATGGGTGGAGGGTGAGTGATCAGAAGAGGGTGCAAAGATGAGAGGAAGACAATAGTGAGGTGGATGTGACATATAGGAGCGGGGTGCGGAGGCTGGGGATGGGGTACAGTGCGCAGAGTTAAGAAAGTAACAATAGTGCGAGGTACCAGGAGAGGGAAAGGAACCGGACGGATGAGTGAGAGAAATAAAGAACAGTGGGCGAGGAGTTCAGATTGGGACAGTGCGGAGGTAGAGGTGGATGAGTTGAGAAAGAAACAAGCGGGTGGGGAAGAGATGTTTGGGGTAGTAATAGACACCGTAAGGGAAGGGTAAGGGTAGATGGGTGAGGGATCGGTGGATAGGTGAGGGACTGACGGATAGACTGGCGAGAGTCCTGGTCGGGTGATTGACGGGTAGAATGGAGAGAGAGGAGGCGAGATGATTAGGAGAAGCAGTTAAGAAAAGTGAGAGAGGTGTGTGCAGAGGTGAGAGCGATAAGTGGATGGGGGACTGCAGGAGGGAGCGGAGGGCCGATGGGTGAGTGCACAAATTGAGGGATGAAAAGCGGAGGAGTGACTACTTGGGGAGGAATGAGCGGTTGGAAAGTGTTAAGAGGTGGGGGGGAGGAGTGGAACGATCCAATGGTCGAAGGATGTGTGGTTGAGTAGAGGGAGCCAGGGTGGAGCCGTAGGGCATGGCTGACAGTGGTGAAAGGGGGAGACCTGCAAGAATGTTGTGATGGGCGGAGGGGGAGGCAGGGTAAAAGTGTGAGCGGATTAGGCAGGACGAAAGGCCGAAGTGTGTGGGAAGAAGTTAAGAGAAACTAGGAAAGGCTATAAACCTCCGATGTTTGGCATTCTGTAGCCCCACGGACAGAAATATGCAGAGAAGGATACGGTTGTGAAAGAACATGCTGACCAGTTAGAATAGAAAACAAGAAATAAAGATTATTTCAAAGTTACCTTGGCGGGGCTTGCTGGGCTTGCTTGTGTGCTTCCCAGAGAGACAGGAGATTGGGAAACACGCGCGCGCGGCCGGCGCCGATCGCTTTCCAGAGCGTGCTCGTGAAATCTCCTGTCTCCTGGGAAGCAGTCCCGGCAACTATAGTATCGCGCCTGCGCGATGGCATATGGCTTCGCCATATGCATCGCAGGCGCGAGACCTAAAAAACCATCTGGGTACAAAAGACTGGCAGGTACAAGGTCTAGAAGCATTATTTAGAGCCTGCATGATCCCAGAACAGATAATATTCCTGAATGACGCCATTCAACAAACAACCTGTCTTGGTTTAGCCAAGATAAAAGACTTAAATAAACCGTCTATTCCAAAGCCCCTACCTGATAGTAATAGCACTACAGACGTGGAGATAGACATATCTCATATTTTACACCAAAACAGAACAACATCCAGGGATAGTTACAGCATACAGTGTAGGGAAACTACGCCTTGAGTGGCTACAAAAATCCACACTGGCTGAAATTAAGCAACACTTGACTTTACTTAAAGACGGTGCTGACTTGCGAGATTTCCTACTGGGACCTCGCAAACAGCGTCAAAAACGTTTCATATACGCCGGTATATACGCTGCTTACAACGAAGCTTGGAAAGTAACGCAAATTGAAACTGCTTTAAAAATACGAGAAATTGATCGTATTAATTTGGAAAAATCACTTTCTGTAGTGGACAATGGGTTAACGACTCGGTCCTCCAGAATAAATTCACTGGACAGCATTGTATCATCTCCTATTGATATAATAGAGCAGGACTTGCTAATCTTACACCATGGTCAGTCCCAATTACGTTCTATTGTACAGCTAAGCTGAACGTTACAAAACTTGCGTTCAGGCTACGTGCCATGGAGTCTAATCAACATAACGTCATTATTTTCTATCTTTAACCTTACTGATAAACAAATCAGTTTGGCACAAAAAGGAGCAGACTATACGATTCTGAGCATTGAAAAACTTGAGAGATTACCATTGACAATGTCAGAGAGACCTGTCATTGAATGGATAATACATGGTACAATTACAATTCTGATAACAACTTTTCAGTTTCAGTATTGCCAAAAATATATACCAGCAGGCTTGTATGAAAGGTTGGGTAAAGGATACATCAAATCGACCTGGAATTTACCTTATACACAAAAATGTTATAGTGAAAGGAAAAAAGAGGTATTTCTTAGTGGTAACAATTGTAAACAAGCATTTACAATGCAATGGTTTTGCCTTTGTTAAAGTTAGAGCTATTGGCATTGCTCTTGACATTATTTTTATTTATGTTTTTTTAACATAAATCAATGGCATTGTCATTTACAATGCCACTAGCTTTATCTCTCGCAAATGACACACACAAACACCCACAGAGAGCCCCCCCCACACACACACCCACACAGAGCCCCCCACACACACACCCACACAGAGCCCCCCACAAACACAGCCACACAAAGCCCCCAACAGAGGCACGAAAACAGGGTCACAAGCAGGCAACAGAGTCACAAGCAGGCAACAGAGGCACGAAAATAGGGTCACAAGCAGGCAACAGAGTCACGAAAACAGGGTCACAAGCAGGCAACAGAGGCACGAAAACAGGGTCACAAGCAAGCAACAGAGTCACAAGCAGGCAACAGAGTCACAAGCAGGCAACAGAGGCACGAAAACAGGGTCACAAGCAGGCAACAGAGGCACAAAAACAGGGTCACAAGCAGGCAACAGAGTCACAAGCAGGCAACAGAGTCACAAGCAGGCAACAGAGGCACGAAAACAGGGTCACAAGCAGGCAACAGAGGCACGAAAACAGGGTCACAAGCAGGCAACAGAGTCACAAGCAGGCAAAAGAGGCACGAAAACAGGGTCACAAGCAGCCAACAGAGGTACGAAAACAGGGTCACAAGCAGGCAACAGAGTCACAAGCAGGCAACAGAGGCACAACAAGAGGGTCACAAGCATGCAACAGAGGCACGTAAACAGGGTGACAAGCAGGCAACAGAGGCACGAAAACAGGGTCACAAGCAGGCAACAGAGGCACGAAAACAGGGCACACGGGCAGCGGAGGGGGGGGGGTGCAGGAACGGGCACACATAGACAGCGGAAGACAGCAAGCACTCACAAAAAGTTGAAAAACATCCCGGGCTTCAGATCAGAGGGAGGTGTGGGGAATTCAGCGAGAGCACTTTGTAAAAAAAAGGAGGCTTTGTGGCTCTGAGTGTAAATGTTTTTTTTTTTTACTCTCCTCTGCCGTAGCTTTCAGAAGCAAGCAAAGCGTGCAAAACCTAAAAACAGCCCCCACCACTCAAAAAACAGCACCCACCCTTCCGGCCAACTGGGAAAACGCCCAGTGGCCGCTACGGCCATTCCGCCCTGTCCACTGAACCCAGATTATTGCTGCTGTATTCCACAGATCAAACAGGAGCAGGGGTCGATTTCCTTCCTTGCACTCAGGACGATGACACACTAGCTATGCCACTGGCTGGAACCCGATTCCACACACTGTCTTTGGTACGCTGTAAAACTTTATCAGTAAAACTGCATGTCTCAAAATTCAGTGGTCACGTCAATGGGAAATGTTCTGTCTCTAAAGGACAGTGCGCTACCACACCATGCAAGACCAGTTAAATACCCTTTTATTCTGGACTCGACTCATTTGTTACACTTGGATTTTTCACTATCCATATGACTTCAGAAATGCAACATTAACTGCAGTAACTACCTACTGCAGAATTGCATCTGTTAATACTCACACTATGAAAATCTTAATTTCCACTAAATGTTTCCCAGTAGCCCCGCGCCTGGCCCCACCCCCTAAACCCGCCTCCTCGCACATAGCTCAGTTTGTTTTACTTGAGTACCTGCATAAAACTGAAGAAAAAAAAACATTTACCTCCTGAATAAGGTTTATTAAGCGCTAAACCTCCCGGTGTGAGAATATTATAGAGCAGTACATGTGGAAGGGCCGGCCGTTATTTGTTGAGGGAACAGAAAAGTTGATACATAACAACTGCTCCGGGTTGTTAAAGCGCACACGTGCTGCAGCCAAACAGACTCCACCACTGGCTGCCAGCCGGCGCATGCTCGAAAACTTCCCTGTCTGCTGTTCTTAGAGCTTTATTAAACAGTAGAAGAGCATACAAATTACACAGCCAGCATGGTCAAGTCCTCAGCAGCAGATAACCGCTACAACCTAAAAGATGCACATTCTACACAGTAACATTCTCGAGCAGTGACATCCTAACCTTCCATAATAAACCATTCTAAGATAAGAATGTAAACACAACAGCCTCTTACGCCTCTCATCCAATGAGTGCTAGCCTTCTTGAGCTCTCACCCAATGGTAGTGCACATTGTTTTGTAGTGCAGAGGCCTGGCAGAAGGGAAGGGCAAACTGTCAGGCGCGTTGTGTTCACCTTTCACTGCCCGCTACTGTCTCAGGAAGGCTGTCCGTGGCAGCCTGTGACTGGCAAAGGTGACCTGCAGCTCGCAGCTTCCCCGCCTCTCACCTACTGCCAGCCCCAGCACAATGGGTGGCAACAGCAGCACCCGGCGCGTCTCCTTCGAGGCTGACTAGAACGATAACATCACTGTGGTGAAGGGCATCAGGGTGAGTGAGCCCAGGGGCATGAAGGAACTTGGGGTGCGAGGGAGCACTGACTTCCTAATATGAACCCTCAAACTTCGGAATATTAAGCAAACTCCTGTGTGAACTCACAAATGCGGGTCAAGAAAGTGGTGTTCGGTACTTTCCTCAAAGTACTCTGGATACATTTAAGTGTGGCTGCAGTCTAAATGGGTAACGAGACAGCAGGGATGTCAGGTCTAACACAAGGTCATTAATTTTTTGTTGTTCTTGGGGAGATTAAGTGATTTGCCCAAAATTACAGGATATTTAGCGCCTCTCCCCCTCCCCCCCCCCCCCCCCCCCCCCCCCCCCGCAGAGACTTGAACCGGGTTCCCCCATTCGAAAGTCGGCATCTTTGGTTGTAATGTCACATCCTCTCCCTATTAAAAAAAACATGTATGTAGCAGCCTTAGCAACAAAATAAAAAAAATAAAAAAACAAGAAGATCCCACCCAAAGGTCAGATTTGATAGTTCGCTGAGATCAGAGCCTGCCCAAAATGAAGATAATTGCCACCTCAGTTATTATGTTGTTCACCCATCAGAGCATGTATAGCGGTCTACTGACAACTAAAGGGGCAGGCCTCCAAACGCATCCTTACAGAACTAATTGTACATTACACTAGGGGAGCTTGCAGCTACTTTGCACATTCAAATCGCACTCAGACTTTCCTCTAATTCCATTAGACGCCTAGCACTCTACGTTGATAAACAGGAGTCTGACTTCATGCTCCTCAACCTATGTGCATAAATCTTGAGTTGTAAAGATATTATGAGAGAAATGCACAGGTAAGCAAAAATACGAGAAGTAGATGTCAAATAAACAAGGCCTTACACGGGGAGGCTCAAGAGAGTGCCATGGACGTTTGGTGGTGGGTTGCAGTCAGTGATATAGTCGTGTGACCAGAACCGTTGTATTCAGAGCTGTAACAAACATCCCGGCCAAGCTTCGGCGCTCCCGTTTTTACTACGGGCGTTAGCTACTTTCAGTGGGCAGGAGACTGATGCGACAAAGCAAACAGCATACGCACAAAGCAGACTATTAAAACAAACAGATTCACGGGCCAGCATCAAAGGCTCTATCCATATGCGCCCCGCCATCAAGTCAGCAGGATATCAGGAACACAAACCTGAGCCTAGGGAGAATGTAATAAAAACGTTCTCAAGTCAGCGTGAAATAAAAGGAAGCAACCCAGCTAATGCACAAATTACTCCATCCTGCTCCCTTAACCAACACTATGGGAGGTAACCACCAGCCTCTAGGGAACAATAAATAAACCCTGAATCCACAAGACAAATAAGCAATGGCAGATAAATAGCTGCTTTATTAGTTAACAAATTCAGTATCTTTCATTGTGTGTTTTTGCTGCACTTGGGCGTTTTCCACACACACGAGGGAGCATTGCTTTCTTTGTGTCACACTGCGCCTTGTCACACTGCGGGGAAGTCTCAGCTTCAAAACACGCCTTGATCACCAATAACTCTGAAACAATGCAGTCCTGATGAAACACGCCACGTGATTTACTATATACATCTAATTACAATGCAGATTCCCACTGCTGCAGTATGTATCCCCGGTACAGTATGTAGGTCATAACGGCCTTTGCCCTAGTTTCTCAGATTACATGTCAGGGTGAAGCAGCCTTTGATAGTGTGTGGTCCTCTTTCTGCAGAGACTCCGATGGGGGTCACACCCTCTCCATCGGGCAGTGCAAGGTGCACGCTGCACCTTCACAGAACACGCGGCTCCACAACCTAACCCGACACAGCTGCGAGGTAAACACGCACAGAGGCGAGTCTGCAACCCAGGGGTGGATGCATACATGGGTCCGTGAAAAGCTGCTGTTGTGACACAATAGCCATGTAACTATCTTCAGGTTCCTTTGAGCCCTTCTCTCGGACTACCTGCACGAGAGATTGCTCACAATTAGCATCACTGACACCACGATCCTCGCCCTCCCACAATCAAGGCGCAGCACATTTCTCACAGCGGGAATGTCGACAGGGCTGGATGTGATGGAGTCCCCGCGAATAAGAATTGGGGGCTTTTGATCTAAATTAATTTTGATTGTGTGGTAAATACCTGCGTGTAGTATCATTAGCAGGTCTCTAAGAAGTCCTAGGTATGGTAGTTTAAGGAATTCAAGCGAAGAGACAAAACCTAGTCGGCCAGGAGCACACAGTTATGTCGGGCGAGGTTGCCAGGATTCGATAATCAAACAAACAAGTTTGCTTCCCGATCCAGTCTTTCTTTGCGATTCTGCTTCAAAGTGTAAGCCTAGCGAGGGAGCGTTAGGTGTCGTACCACAACAAAAAGCCGCACTCGACTTCAAATGTGTGAAATTGAAAATGAAGCGCCTCCTGGGTAAAAGAGCCTGCTTAAGTGACGGGGGAGGGGTCGAATTGGGAATTAAACAATCTGTTTGCGTGTCATAGGCAACACCCTCCTGCTACATTGTCCTCCCGGGACATGGATTCAGGTGGAGGCGCACAAAGGTTAATGAGACCGCAATCACCCAGTGCGGACGGTAATCAGATCATGTTTTAATTATGTCGGTGGATAGGGTTTCCGCTGCAGGCGGCCAGCTATAGACAGCGCGCTGCCTGTGCCGACACATGATAGGGTTCTGCAGTGCACCGAGGGCGCTCAACCACCCACAGACACCCAACAGGAGAGGTTAAGGGTCGGGCGAGGCAGGCGCATTTCTGGCATGCCGCTTCCGTGCTGCTGATGCCCTGGACTGTAGCATTACAGCTCACTTACCTGCTCAAAACAAGGGCTCCCGGCCCCGCCCACAACTAGGCGGCGGGCCGGACATCTTCTTCAGGTGTTTCCAATGCCGGACCAGATTCGGGGGCGTTCCCGAGAACAGGCTTTCGGCTGACGTCGCCAAATGCGAAAAATTCTCGGGAACGCCCCCGAATCTGGTCCGGGATTGACGGACAGAGCCGTCTCCCAATGGCTAGCCTCCATTCATGGAGCTAGCCAATTGGAGAGTGGGGCGGGTCCCTGTTCCACACTCTAACTCATAAGGTTTTTTAGAGCATGCGCACTTCGTGCGCATCGCCAGGCAAAACCTAAAAATCACTAAGCGGTACACTTGTGTGTCAAGGTATTAACTTGCATGGAGCCTGCGAGGGTTCATCAAATAACCTTTCATGTCACCTGCACGGCACTCCTGCAAAACAGATAGAGCCATTTTTCAGACAGCTTTCCAACGGCAGCTACGTTCTAATAAGTGACCACAGTTGTGGTGGCATAGTGCCAGGAAAAGCCTATCACGTAACCGTTACTTCCAGGGTCATTTGCTGTATGCAAGTATTGTATCCAAACAGCAATACAGACATGGAGGCGGCAATATGGCCTTCTTTGAATATCTTTTCTATTCGAATTGATACTTTAAGCAGAATGAAGTCTATGCTTTTACAGACAACTGTGCCTTTAACCTCGTCCAAAGAGAATTATGATCTGCAAGTTGCAAGGACAGCGGCAGAGATACATTCCCTATGATCGACAAATTGCCCCGTGCATTTCGTAGAAATGTTAGGTCAAATCTTAAACATGTCTGATACCAGTGGCATCGCACATGTATTTAAGACAATTTTTTCGGGACGGCTAACACCCTTCGAAGCAGTTCTTGGCATCTTCCCGAATTTTGTGCATTCGTTATTCGGCGGCCTGCCTCTTCTTTTGGGACTCGTAGCAGGAATTTTATTTTTGATCCTTATGCTCCGATATGGCAAGCCAAGCCACAGACAAAACTCCAGCTACAATAGAAGAATCGATCCTAGCAATACGCTACCGAGACCGTATCACTAAAGTCCTCGGATTAGCCCGGCTAAGAGATCTGAATACAACTTTGTTTCTTTCATTCATACCAATCTGGCAAGATTGCATCTTACCTGTGCTTCGATGTCTGCTATGCGGAGAAGAATGCATGTTGGACGTCTGTCTTACACTACCATCAGCAGTACCTATGGATATCGATACTTTGCTTGGTTTGGTAACGGCTCATGCAACAAGTTGTCCCCAGCGGCTACCTATTCTGATGGCGGCATTCATTGAGACTTCACCATTATGAGTAGGTGGCGGTGAAGTACGAGATGAAAGCAGCACCACACAGGTACAACCTTCTGGGAGCATTGCTGATGTAGAAATCTATGATGGCAATGATTCTCACATTTGCACTATTTCAGCTTTTTCAAACTTGGTGGAACTTTCACCTACTGTTATAGACGAATTTTTCGCAAGCCTGTCTGATATGATGTTCTCTCCAAACAACAAGAATAACTTTTAAAACAACGAGCACACAGCATTCCCTGAACTCTGAATTCGGCCTTCAGTTTTTGATAAACAACACTACTGAATATATTTGGAACTATTTTTTCCCCTGAAAGCGAAATTATTTTTCCTCTTCCAAAATATTTACCTTTTTTTGGCACATGATATTCTGCTTAAAGTAGAACTATTCTTAGAGAACAGAGCTTCTATTTTTAGAGACACTAGAGACAATATTTTACCTCAGCCTCTAGCACATGTACAGTATTGTATAAATATGTGATGAAATGGTCTCAACCTTTTTTTCTGTATTCAGAGCCATTTCATAAATGTAATTTTCGCAATTCATTCAGCGAATATTTATATATGCATTTCCTGAATGATAACACTGCTTAAAAAACGTACAGTATAAATACTCATTTTCGTGTATTTACCATATACCATTTCAAATGCAATTTATGTATATTGGGGTGGGTTGGAAAACACACATGCATCGTTCTATGTTTAATATTGCTTAGTATTTAGTAATGATGGACATTATACGTGGAGTAGGTGTTGTGAATCTATCTGGGACCCTAATTAGATATCCCCGATTCATGCCCTCATGTGGTTATAACAAAACATATCCTTATAAAGGCATAAGAATCATGTCCATATTTAGTCATTGCCAATGCAGTCCAAATACGGCAAGGCTACTCCCATAGACTCCTAGAAAGTACAACGCGTTCTTTAAACAAACCAAGCCTCCAGCAGCCCGGGAAATCCCCCTGCTTTTGTTTTAATTTGCACAAGAACTCCTGGAGTCCAGAAAGAACTGTTAGTTCTTAGTGATGTCTTATGTCCAACCTTACGTCAAACCCGGCACCTTTCAGGTATAAATATCCCAACGTTGCCTTAAGCAAACACACGGTGGTTTGGAGCAGAGCGGCTATCTACTTTCCCGACGCCCAGCTGATGCTAGAGCCGAAGGAAGCCGACCCTCCCATTTGACGCACTGAGAGAGACTAAGTCTTTTCTCCTGCTGAGAAATTCCAGCTCCGGTTTTTCCAGTCACCCTTGCGGGTTGCTGGGAGAATGACCTCCTTCATTTTAGAACCAAGGTACGTAGCTGATTAAAACCTTAAGAGAATTCTTGATTCAGATTCTTGGCAAAAACCAACTTAACTTAAAACTGGAACTTACTTGCTCCTTCCCACGTATTAGGCTTAGGTCAGGTACACCGGGGTAGGCGTATCTTAGAAGCACCAGTTGAGTACGTTAGTCAATGTTTTTATGTATCTATTTGTTTTATCCGTTTTAAAGTATCATATGGCTAAGAAACCATATCAATGCTTTTACAGTATTATTTTATAATACTCCTTTTACTGTACGCACTTTACTGTATGATAAGTATTGAAATTGTGGCAATTCATTTCTCTTGCATGTGTGTGTGTGTGTGTAGGCATTTATATAGCGCACTACTTACCCGGAGGGTCCCAAGGCGCTTCGACCGCTGCGAAACCCTTCCTGGCTTCCCTGAGACATGGTCCCTTAATGGGTATCTCCAGGGTGAGACCAGGCATCCCCGGCGGTCTGGTGGGGCCGTTAGTGAAGATGAGGCAAGCTAATGCCCAGAGTTGCCGAGTGTGAACGCTGATCAGAGTGGGCACCGAGGCGAGAGAATTATCGAGTCCGCTGACCCTGGTCCAGAAACCTGCCGCGCCGGGAATCGAACCCTGGTCCCGGGCCGTCCTCTGCTCTCGGGTCTGCCGCCTCTAACCAGTGAGTGACACCTCAATAAATAACAACTTTTATTGAAAACGCCCGTCTCTCTATTTCTCTGCACTCTGGTGAAATTAAGCATGCACGATTGACTGAGTGAAATAGCTGTCTATTGTTTTCACACGACTCTAGAGATATACTCTTTATTCTGAGGGAGCAAAGTTGTCATGTTTATGCGGTTGTCAGAAACAAATCCCTTCTTGCCTAAATCAGGAAAGTTAACTCATTCCTGTTCATTCGAGAAAGTTTCTAGTGACCTCTGAGCTAGCTGGCAAACCTAATTAAGTCTAACATAGTCAGTAGAGACCTAGATGACCTCAGTCCTACGTCTACACTGCTGTTTATGTAATTCCAATGCGCAGAGCCTATTGGGAATATAGGAACTACACTACACTACTACACATGTTACGGTCTTGTCCCTCTCTTTAACTTTACTGGCAGAGTGTTACTACCAGGCTTTCGGTTTGTACAGAATGCCCTATTCTACACAAATAGAAAATATGCATCTTAAGTCTTTATGAAAGAGACAAAAAGAAAAGGGTCACCTCCCGATTTCTCTATCTGGGCTTCCTGACAGACAAACGCCTCATCACCCGTAGGTGGAAAACGCCTGAGCCACCCTCATTTGAGGCATGGGCACAGTCCCTCCTTACATGGGCACAGCCAGAGAGTGCAGCGGTACACAGAGAAGATGCCCTTGGGTTGCAGAAACACCCTATAGCCTCCAACTGGGACACCATACTATCAGATCTCCAGACTCTCAGACAGGACGGTGAAATGAGTTTCACAGGTCCACCAGATGGCAGAGATAATGTGGCAGTTGATCACACCACATATTGACAGGCTGTTCACAACATTGATCCAATGATCTCCCTGCTATGTTTTTGTAAAAAATGATTTCCTCTCAAAAAATCACGTTTATTCAAATGCCCTTTCCCTGAGTGTGTTGGGTGTGGGAGGGGGTGCAGGGCTTAGAGGCGTGGTTTCCTATAGTAACTGTTATATTATTCTTAATATAAAGATATCTTTTTTTCTCCATTTCAGAGGTGTATTTAATTGGTCCCTCTTGGATCCCTTTGGATCATCACATGCTTATTCTTTAAAACCAGAATTATTAAGTTTATGAAACACATGCGAACAGTCGCTTGCTTGGTCAGTTCATTGCAAAACCCTCTGTAATTGCTCGATATTGTATTCACTTGTCATTAACATGCTAGTTGTTGGCTGTAATTGTGACTGAAGTTGCCGCTTTCTTCATTGGATGCGCTGTATTATTTTATTTATTTTTGGTAGACATATTTGTTCTGTAGTCTGCACTGTTAGTTTCAGGGACACATGCTAAAATACGAAGTCCTAGCTTCTTTATGTGCTCATAGGAGAATCCTTTTTTTCCTAGACTAAGTAAAGATGTTATCCTGCATCTCTGCCAAAATGTGAAAAGGCTTGTGTTTTGGGATTTAAACAGTGTCCATTTTGAATTTCGTGATGGGCACTATGCCAGAGTTATCATGAATGCTGCAGTGAGCTATGAATGAGATGCAGCTTCACATGCCCTGACAGTCATTCTAAGAACAACAAGCATTTGCAATGCAATAGGTCTCTGTTAGGATTGGGCATCTAGTTGGCAATGATTTGCACCTTTGTCCCAGTAGGGACCCTTCTTCCTAGTCAGGGTGACTGGGATACACTTGGTAGCTTGGCACGAGCAGACAGGCTTATCTCAGAGACAGAGTGTAAAGCATTTATGCATGCTTTCAGTAATACAGTGAAAACACTACAAATGGACACCACACCAGTTTAGAAAAATAAGTATAACTTTATCTAAACCAAACTAGACCGAAAACGACAAAAAGACTCCAACAAACAATATTGTAAATAAAGTTACTTTGTAAGATAACCTTTAAATTGCAGAACTAGCTGAAGGGAACAGTTCCTCCGAGTCCGCAGCTCCGTCCTGGCCTACCGCAATGCTGACAACAACAGTCTCTAACAATTCGAGCTGACCGCGTTGGTGCGGGTCAGCTAAAGTGAAGACAGACTTGAAAACAGTACCTTTCTCGGTGCGACTGACATGATGATGCGAGCGAGTAGGGGCAACCGTCGCGATGCCCTCACGATGCGGTGCAGGCAGCGGCTCTGTGACGATCGTCCAGACGGCGTCGGTGAGGCCAAGGCTTACGGTGCAGGGTGAGGCAGTGCTGGCAGGTTGCGGTACAGGCGACGGAAACTGTCGATGTTCCGGTCGAGCAGCGACAGTGTCGATGACGTCCAGGGAGGGTAAAGCAAGGCGGTGCGGAATGCGGTGCCCACAGGACGCGGTGCGAGCAACAGCTTGGTGACGATCGTTAAGACCAAGGATGCAGTGCGAAGTGGGGCAGTACCTTCTACTGAGCGTTCAGGACACGGGATTCTGCGATGGACTAGAGTCGGTTGCCCTTTTCTTATGCAGCGACTGATACCAGCGGTTCCAGTGATGGTGCCCAGAAGGAGGGGGAGGTCTTTTTGCTTCCTGAGACCTCTTGATTAAAGGGCATGCTTCACTTCCAAGCCCTTGGAGATACTTTCTACACACACAGTTCCTCTCCTTGGCAGTAACAGCTACTGCATGCCAACCCTAGCAAAGGGGCAGTACTCCTCCTTCAGTTTCTTCCAGCTCTTCTCCTTTGCAGGGGTCACTCTTGAAGTCCAAAAGTGATCTAAAAGTCTGGGGTATGGGCCCCAACTCTGATAGTACAAAATCCTGTTTTCTCTTATGGCAGAGAAGCCCTTGGCCCACCCAAAAACCATTTGGTCCTCTCCAGTGCAGCTTCCTGGCAGAAGGTGGAGACGGCATTGTCCAACGCAGACCAGGACCATTCAGGTGTGAAAGGAATCTCCTCTCCCTACTCTAAACACAGCCCAGACCTGACTCACCCTGGAAAGGTAGGACACACCTCAACCCCCCCCAAGTGGCTGTCTGAACAGAATACACACCCCCAGCCCATGTCACTCTAAAGCCATACAGTCAGTACACAAACCTAGCAGAGGCACCCATGATGGCTAAGCAAGAAAATACCCATTTTCTGAATGAAATATTTTCAAAGACTGAATATAAAGATGCATCTTTTAGTAAGGATGATTTTTACATTCTGAGTTCAGGCATACCAAATTTTTTCTTACTATCTTGTCCCAGTGAGAAGTTATATTTATAAGATGTTATAAATGAACTCCCATTCTATCCTATGGGACGGCTAGCCTTTCAATCATGAAAAACAAAACTGGCAGTATTTCACCATCAGGACATACCACACACACCAGTGCATGCCCTACCTTTCACATACACTGCACCCTGCCCACAGGGGTACATTGGGCCTTCCTTAGAGGTGACTCATGTAGGAAAAGGGATGGTTAGGGCCTGGCAAGTTGGTCCACTTGTCAGGTCGGCATGACAGTACCAAATTGCACACAGAGACTGCAGTGGCAAATCTGAGTTACCTTTACAGGCTACTTTTGTGGGTGGCACAATCAGTGCTGCAGGCCCACTAGCAGGATTTTATTCACAGGCCCTGGGCACACACAGTGCACTGTACTAGAGACTGACTATCAAATCAAAAATGCCAATCATGAAATAGCCAAACCATAACAACAGTTTACAGAGGGAACACTCGCACTTTGTCACTGAACAGCAGTGGCAAAGTGCCCAAAGGGTCCCGTCCAGCAAAACCGAAGTACAACACACAGCAAAAACACAGGAGGCAAAGAGAAAAATACAGAGAAAACCCACACCAAGGATGCCAGGTCTAACAAATGTCCCCTTCAGCTGAAATGTGGGGAGAACTACCCACCTTCTTGGGAGTTCTCTTCACTAAGGTGGAAAAATCTGGACAGACCATCAACATTGGCATGTTCTGTAACAGGGCGGTGTTCCACCGTGAAGTCCATCCCCTGTAGGTAAATGGACCACCTCAACAACTTTGGGTTCTCACCCCTCATCTGCATCAACCATCTGAGGGGACATGTGGTTGGTCTGAACCCAGATGTGAGTCCCAAACAAGTAGGGCCTCAGCTTCTTCAGCGCCCAGACCACAGCAAATGCCTCACGCTCAAGCGCACTCCACCTCTGTTCCAGTGGAAGTAACCTACTACTAATGAAGGCTACAGGTTGGTCTAGACCTTCCTCATTTAGCTGTGAGAGCACAGCCCCCACACCATGCTCTGAAGCATCTGTCTGCATCACAAATTCCTTTGAGAAGTTGGGAGCCTTGAGCAGGGGCGCCGTACACATGGCAGATTTCAGGGCATCAAAAGTTTTAACAGGCGTCAATCCAGTTCACCTGCCTGGGCTTATTCCTGGAAGTTAGCTCAGTCAAAGGGGCAACAATGGTGCCATACTCCTGGACAAATCTCCTGTAATATTCGGTAAGGCCTAGAAAGGCTCTCACCTCTTGGGGGGTTCCCAGGCCAAAATTGTGTCAATCTTAGACTGTAGGGACGACACCTGGCCGCTGCATACCTGGTGTACACCAGGTATCCTTGCCTGGCACTTGCTGGCCTTGATCTTGAGGCCTGCCCTCTGCAGGGCCTTCAACACTCTCCAGAGGTGGTGCAGATGTTCCATTCAAGTGGCACCGAACACTGCGATGTCATCCAGGTAGGCAGAACTAAAGTCCTCCAGCCCAGCCAGCACCTGGTTGACCAACCTCTGAAAAGGTGGCAGGCGAATTCTTCAACCCCCAAGTGCATCACCCGGAATTGGTTGTGCCCTTCTGGTGTTGAAAATGCGGACTTCTGCTTGGCCCCATCAGTTAAGGCAATCTGCCAGTACCCAGACGTCAAGTCAAACGTAATAAGGTACTGGGCAGCTCCCAACCGGTCTATGAACTCATCAGCTCGGGGAATGGAGTGTGCATCAGTCCTGGTGATGGAATTGAGCCCTCGGTAGTCCACACAGAACTGGAGTTCTGGTATGTCACCGGGTGCGACAGCTTTCGGGACCAGGACTACTGCGCTGGCCCACTGGTTGTTGGAGGGCTCAATCACCACCAGCGCTAACATCTTGGTGACCTCCTCCTTGATGCAAGCTTTGACCCGGTCAGTCACCCTGTAAATTTTGTTCTTCTTAGGACGACTGTCCCCAGTGTCCACATCATGGAAACACCACTGAGTGACACCAGGGGCCAGGGAGAACAGAGCAGCAAACTGTCCCAACAGTTAGTGGCAGTCACTCTACTGTTCAGGAGTCACGGTGGGGTTGAGGCTTACACCGTCCACTGACCCATCATGTTCCTTAGCAGACAGGAGGTCATGAAGAGGTTCAGTCTCCTCCTCCATTCCAGCATCTGTCGCTGGGAACAAGCCCACTTTGGACCTCTCCAAGTGGGGTTTAATGCGGTGCACATGTAGGACCCGCAAAGGTTTCTGCAAGTCCACCAGATAGGTAACTTTACTCTTGCGCTCCACCACCTCGAATGGTCCAGTATACTTGTCCTAAAGCACACAAGGCCCCACTGGGGCCATGACCCATACTTTTGGGCCAGGTTTAAAACTTGATCAGAGTGGCAATCTGATCATACTACCCTTTCATCTCTTCCCGGCTGGCTTCCAGATTCGCCTGAGCGAGTTTTCTGAAGCGCTTAGTCTGGTTCATAAAGGCTAGTATGTAGCTATATACATCCTGGGGAGGTTTACTAGGAGCTTTCTCCCAGCCTTCTTTGACCAGACTTAGAGGTCCTCTTACAGGATGCCCATACAGGAGTTCAATGGGACTGAACACTAAGGACTTCTGCGGTTCCTCCCTACAAGCAAACAACAGGCATGGTAAGAGGATGTCCCACTTACGCCTCATGGGTTTACCAGCATCCATAATCATGCCCTTCAGGGTCCTGTTGAATCATCATTAATCGGCTTTATTTCAACAATACAGGTCATAAAAGCACTATCACATAAAGATTTAGATATACAGGAATAAAAGGATAAAATATTCATAAATGTGCAAATAAGAGGGCTGTGCAACTGTTATTCAGCTCACTGCAGACTATGACAGAGAATGCAGACGTCAGTTAGGGAATACCCAGCATTACACACCCTTGGCGGTAGACCTTACACCTACACTCACATCTGAGATAGCGATAATGGTCCTAGAGGCTGAAAACAATGGCTGGATCACAAAGAAGGAAGCAAACTTTCTCTTGACCAACTACCCGAAAGTACCGTACTTCTTTACCCTCCCCAAGATCCACAAAAACACGACACCTGTCCAAGGGAGGCCTATAGTGTCAGGGAAAGGGTCACTACTGGAACCACGGTCTAGATTCTGCGACCACTTCCTTCACGTGGAAGCCTTATGCACCAACATTCCACAATGAGCGACTACAGCAGCCGTTGAGGTCAGTTTGCTGTCAGTTGCTCACCAACTCCAGTCTCCTTCATAATGGGATGTGCTACGTTAGCACTCACTGAAAACTTCTTTGAATATGAGAAACAATATGAGAAACAACTATTTCACTAGTCCCAGGGTACTTCCATGGGGATTACGCCCCTAGTGTGACTTGCCTGCATATGGTAACGTTTGAAGAGGAAGTCATCATGAACTCACCAACTCCAGTCTCCTTCATAATTGGATGTGCTACGTTAGCACTCACTGAAAACTTCTTTGAATATGAGAAACAACTATTTCACCAGTCCCAGGGTACTTCCACGGGGAGTACTTTCGGCCCAAGGGTGGCTTGCCTGTACATGGCAACGTTTGAAGAGGAAGTCATCATGAACCCCACCAATCCGTATAGAAACAACCTGATACTGTGGAAAAGGTTCATGTCCTCATCTTCTGGAGGGGAGATATGGTAACGTGCGAGGCCTTCTGTCAATGGATCAATACACAGAATGCTTTCCTCAAATTTTCCCACAGCGTATCACACACATGCATCCCCTTTCTTCATCCCAGGTTAAGACTGAACAGTGAGGGACTGAGTACAACCCTATACAGGAAAGACACTGACAGAAATAGTCTGCTCCTATACGGCAGCCACCACCCTATGACACTCAGGAACAACCTACCATTTGGTCAAATCCTCCGGATCAAGAGGAATTGCAGTACATTAATGGACTACACAACGGAGGCCCTACACCTAGAACAGAACCTATGGGGACGGAGCTATCCAGCACGTCACGTCAGGAACTCTTACAAGAGGGCCCTGAATAACCCACGGGAAGCCCTTCTCCAGGCTAATACCAGAGAACAGACTGATTTCCCAACGTGTTTCACTTCATTCAGACCACACTCCGCACGAATCAAGAGAATCATCAACAAGTACTGGGGCATAGACTACACCGGAGAACTACACCTACCAAGACCCAGGTTTGCTCTTAGACGCATGCAAAACCTCAAAGACATCCTGATACACACCAGGCCCCGGGCTAAGGAACCATTGACCCAGAGGACCTTATAAGACCTGCCACTTGTAACAGGGCACTACCCCTGTGGTTCCTGCGCAGTGTGTGAGCAAACTAGAATAGTCAAAGAAATCCCATTGACTGACACGTTCACATGGAAGTTGAAGCGACATACCAACTGTAACACACCTAAGTATTTACATGCGGACGTGTCCGTGCGACAAGAAATATATAGGGATGACAATGAGGGCTGTAAAGGTGCGCATCACAGAACGTAAAAGCAATGTTAGATGCATGAAAATGACTACCAGACTATACACACACTGCAAAGAACACCAACATTCTGCAGAATTTCTAAAGTGGGTGGTCCTTGAAGCATATACTAGATCACCCAGCGGGCCCTCTTCAAGATAGAACAGAGATGGGTACACCGCCTCTATACCAGCTTGCATGGTCTTAATGATGACATTCTATGGGCCGCCTTAACAAGGAGGTAGGCGCTCCACAATTGTAAACAGAATCTCTGGACTTTGATGGGTCTAGTTATCAGTATGTGTCGGGGGAACATGGTCCCCAATAGAAACACAATGCACACGATTTTTGCGCTGTATACCTGCATGGCTGCATACTGGACACACGAGTAGGGCAGCGGTTTTTAATAATTGAGGTTTCTTTGGGGCTGATCAACCGCTTCTGTGAAATAGCGAAGTCATTGCCTTGTCTTCATCCCCATATTATCCAGAGAGGTCCCCGACTGGTGCAGTACTGAATGAATTTTCTGTCGAGTTTACACTTGCAGGGTACGGTCGCTACACCGCGATCGACCCGGCGTGTGTTTTCTTGTTTTATTGTATGCTTGCCTGGCTGGAGGTACACTCTGACACCAGGTATTACTGGTGTATCTAGCACTGAGTATCGCTTTAAACTACACTATAGGATAGCGGAGGCACAATCCAGGCGATTGCACTTCACACCACCTTGCCGCACCCCTATATCACGTGATGCATTGTGGCATGACGTTGTTCACTTACGTGACGGGCTGCAGGAATCACGGATTGCCTTTATTAACACTGCCATGGGTATCCGATTTTCTGGCGGCTGCACGGGCGGTAGGTGTACAGGCGCACGTCTCAATGAGGACAGTTGAGTGAGGGCGTCGACCTTAGATGGCGGAGGAACAATTGTCAGGAGTGTGTTACGGACAGGGTAGGTCTAGGCATGGGGCGGGGGGGATGCACCATCTACCCCATAAATTTGGATGTTGGCCCAATATGTGGGTGACCGCTGGGCTGCCAGCCTTCCGGGTCGCTTTTGCGGCTGGTGACCACCATTTTCCGCTACACCCCCCTCCTGGTTATGACTGGTGGGTCCTCATTACCACGGGATCGTTTGGACTCCCTTGGGGGAGGTGCAGCACAGGGCCTCTAATGACATGGGAGATGAGGATATATGCTCCCACCTCCTCCTTGCAGGGGTGCCTCCCACAGCTGTGCTCCTAGGCATAACTGGAGCATGTGACCAGAGCTACCAGCTTTGCATTACACATGGCAGTTTCAATCTTTATTTAAATTTCTCTAACTTGCTTCCTTCTCTGCAGGACACCACAAATTTGGTGTCTAAATCCCAAAAATCGAATGGAGTGAGTTTCTTCCCTTAACTAGGTGAGTCACTTCCTGCACGCTTTGACTCCTCCTTTAGGTAATGCTTTAGCAGTGCTTTGGTATGTGATCTACCACCACTCTCCTTTTTGTTTTACCTTGTCTGTAGTCCAGTCTTATTTTTAATGAATATTTTTAATGACTACTTTAACCTTAAGTACGCTTGTGATCAGGGGTCAGACTGAATTCCAAGTTTGATTGTGTATTGGACATCTGAGATGAGGGTGGGGGGGAGGGGGCATATGAACCGGTCTGCTAGATTGAAGTATCTATTGACTGCATACTGTCTCCTTGTGTCATCCTCCCTGTGTAGGTTACCACTAGGATTGCCGGGACTTTGTGCCCACTTCCAAGAAGTGTGGGAGGTAGGAGCCTCATTGCCCACCACCACCACGTATAGATAGTATTGTAACACAAGGACCAGATGAAATGTAATGGATCAGTATTGACCACGGTGCATGAAACATGTCGACCACACGATATGAGATGAGCTAAGCTCCACTGGACCATAGAGCCAGAGAGCAGCAAATCAGTTTGTTTTTAAGAAGGTGGATTACTAGCCGAATAAAGAGTTTATGTGGACTATCCAACCGTTTTAATGTCACTCACCTGCACCACATCTACACTGTTCTTTAGGGCCCTCACACAGACGCACCAAATGGCAGGAACAAAAGATCTCCGCTAAAGTGCCCCTTCAAGGGTTCCAGTCGGGTATTGCAGCGCCGACCCGACGAGGAACAAGACCATATGATGAAGCAGGACACCTAGCTTGCTGGGTGTGTGAGGACTCTATTTCCGACAGGAAGGACTTCCCTCCTTCTATCCCTTTGTCACGTTGTCCGATTGGGGGAACAGCAGATCTTTTTTTAATCTTTTTTGTGGAGCCTCTTTCTTTATTGAGCATCTGTTTTGTTGAGCAAATAAGAGCAAAACATCAGCTCATCAAAGTACTATAAAGGAGAATACATATCATAACAAGCATTTGCAATGCAATAGGTCTCGCATTTGTGAGCGTTAGAGTTATTGGCATTGTCAATGGTAGTCTTTTACCCATGTGTTTGGTATGGAGTGGAATGGATATATGTGGTGTGGAGAGGAATTATGTGGGTTGGATTGAAATTGTTAGTTGTGGAATTGTGTGTGGTGGAATTGTGTGGTGTCTAGTAGAATTATGTGTAGATGAGGACAGTTCCCAACAGGTATTATGTAGAGACAGTTTGAAAGACGTATGCAATAAGCATTACAAAGAAGGAAGAGCCAAGGAGTCAAGAAAGTTTTTCATAAACAGTGATATTATTTCCAAATTGGTTGAAGGTCAATACAGTTAAAGCAGCACTGTACAGAGTGGATCGTGTGACAACCCGGTGACACTTGGTGCAGGTGCTATATACAATAAGTGACAAGTGAGTGTGCAAGTGTTTTAAAATGACAGCAATTGCGACGCATTAAAACAGAGTTCACAACATCAAATGATGGCCCCAGTGGAGACAAGTAATTGTTCACTCGAAACAAAGTTATTAAGATGGGAGCACAAGATGTGGAATGCGTCTTTAGGTTCGAGCTGTCTAGTCGACGGCGTTTCGATCCCTGTTGTTCGGGATCCTCATCAGGACGGGGTTGTCGATGAGAACAGTGCTGTGGGTATAAAGGGGAGTTTGAGCGCGTGGACTAGGAGGGAAGCGCATAGGGGGGGGGGGGTGGTAGCAGGATTGTGAAGTTCGAATTATTTAGCGAACTAAGGCGTGTTTTGAAGTGGGGGGTGGAGGGCCTGACCGTGGCAGGGACACCGTGTTTTTAAGGGGGTGTCTAGGGTATAGTATACTAGGGGATATTTAATCCGTTATGCATGGGTTGAGTCATGGTCGCGCCATGCGGAAGACTGTAGACTTACGTAGTAGCTTTCCTAGGATGAACCATCGAGAGAATCTACTGGTCCCAAATGTAAACCGCAAAACTATGAACAGAATCCCATTTGTCTCTGTTTTCAACCCGGAAAGCAACAGAATTGCGAAAATAATCAAAAATAACTGGACAATACTGAGGTCTGATGAACAATTCCGCGAACCCCCACTGTTCTCATACCAGAGAGGTAAAAACTTGGCGAACCATCTGGTCCGGGCCATCACATGGCCAACCGCTCCCACGGACCAACAAAGCATTACTGCAGCCTGGGGAATGCCACCTGTGAAAGGACACTTCAAATGCCAATCGTGCAGCGTGTGTGAACTTACCTACAACACTAAGGAATTTGTCTATAATGGACAGACCTACCAACTGAATCACCATTCGAACTGCAAGACTCAGAATGTCATATATGCCATCCGCTGCCCATGTGAATTGATCTACATTGGCCAGACCACACAAATGGTCAAGCAAAGAATAATTCAACATAAAAGTAGAATCAATTGCAAAGTTCTGACAGCTCCGTTGGTCCAACATTTCCTGGAGAAATCACATTCAGACACTGATCTTAAATGGTTGGTCATTGAAAAACCAACTCTGCCCATCAGGGGCGGCAACATGACCACCCTCCTTAACAGGGCAGAATGCAAATGGATAGCAAAGACGGACTCTGTCAACCGAGGACTCAATACCCTTGATGAATGGACAAATACCATCTCCGTCTGATTCCTCTTAATTCTGTCTCTAACTATATGTCCGTTTCCTTTTGCTATAAATGCTTTCGTAAATACATAAACATATGTGAAACTGTTTTTGAAATGCTCATTCACAGATGTATACTGTATATTGTCACAAATATATTACAGAGCATGTTGTTTGTTGATTACAACGTAACCCAGCCCTAAATCACGCCCGTACCTGTACGTAATCAGTCCCATCCGGCCCGCCCACGACATCAGGCGCGCTCGCTCCCAATTCTGCCTACTCATTCCCCTCGAGCATCACCTAGGTAACCTAGTAAACTACCCAGAATCCTCCCACACTCCCAACAGAGGCTCGGCCCCGAAACAGCCTATGGCTCGCCGGGACTCGGCCCTGCCCCACCTTCGAATACCACGTGACTCTACCCCATTGGCCGCCCCTCTCCCGACTTTTTAAGCAGGCTCACTCCCGCGAATAGCTAGTGCATTCATTGCCTGCAACCCGCTGTGACAGCAGACCCCGGTTACGGCCATCCTCCTTGATTCATTCAGGTAATGAACTTTCTGAAGCATACCCCGAGCACGCTCGGATAACTCAGAAGTCTGTTTGGCTTACTTTGACACCGTGAGCCATCCATTAAACAACTCTCCCCCCCTTTCCCTTGGCCCTTGCAGGACTCGCCCACGCCGCTCGCTGCCCAGACGGAAGAATCATCCAGGTAATTACCTCTACCTAGGGCACTGATCGTCACTAATGGAGGGACTCTCCCTCAAATCTCTGACGGATCACTTTTTAACCCACAGTTATCGTGAAATACTGAGGTTTAACCCAGGATTCGGACTTTGCCATCCTAGGAAAGCTACTACGTAAGTCTACAGTCTTCCGCATGGCGCGACCATGACTCAACCCATGCATAACGGATTAAATATCCCCTAGTATACTATACCCTAGACACCCCCTTAAAAACACGGTGTCCCTGCCACGGTCAGGCCCTCCACCCCCCACTTCAAAACACGCCTTAGTTCGCTAAATAATTCGAACTTCACAATCCTGCTACCACCCCCCCCCCCTATGCGCTTCCCTCCTAGTCCACACGCTCAAACTCCCCTTTATACCCACAGCACTGTTCTCATCGACAACCCCGTCCTGATGAGGATCCCGAACAACAGGGATCGAAACGCCGTCGACTAGACAGCTCGAACCTAAAGACGCATTCCACATCTTGTGCTCCCATCTTAATAACTTTGTTTCGAGTGAACAATTACTTGTCTCCACTGGTGCCATCATTTGATGTTGTGAACTCTGTTTTAATGCGTCGCAATTGCTGTCATTTTAAAACACTTGCACACTCACTTGTCACTTATTGTATATAGCACCTGCACCAAGTGTCACCGGGTTGTCACACGATCCACTCTGTACAGTGCTGCTTTAACTGTATTGACCTTCAACCAATTTGGAAATAATACCACTGTTTATGAAAAACTTTCTTGACTCCCTGGCTCTTCCTTCTTTGTAATGCTTATTGCATACGTCTTTCAAACTGTCTCTACATAATACCTGTTGGGAACTGTCCTCATCTACATATTGCACCCATCCCAACGTGGTTTATGGGTTTTCTCCTGTTGTTTTTCTTACATAGTAGAATTATGTGGCATGGAGTGCTGTGGAATGATGTGGATAGTAAATATGTGGTATTGAGTGTACTAGAATTATGTTGAGTGGGACTGTGGGTCATGAAGTGTAAGTATGTGGAATTATATTTTGTGTTGCATAGTGGTATGTAGTGGAGTTTTATTATGTGGTTGTTTTGTTGAATTTTGTGGCATGAAGTGGAATTCTGTGGTGTTGGCTGGATGTATGTGGAGTGTAATTGTGTTGTTGAGTTGAATTATGTGGTTTGTTGTCGAAGTATGTGGTGTGGAAATGGAAATTTGTACAGTTGAATTGTGTGGTGTGGAAGTGTGTGGCATTGAGTGAAACTATGCTGATTGGAATTATGTGGCATGGTGTGGAGTGCAACTTCAAACTTTTATCGGTGAGGACGATGGGGTAGTCTTTTGCTATAAAAAAAAAATATTAGTAATTACAAAAAGGTTATATCAAAACATTTACTTTACCTGAATCGTGCAATTCTGCAGCCGCAGCGTTTTCCGCATGATTATGAATTTACTACATATGATACAGGGAGCTACTATTTGCGTATGTGCTGATGTCTAACACTTCTCTCTGCTAAGCCTAAGGCTGCTCAACCTCACTACCCCCTAGCAGAGCATATTGGGATTGCTAGAGCAAGGCCCTGATCACTAGTAAGGAAATACCTGGACTCTGCATGGTATACCTCTTTTTGGCATACCACATATAAGGAGCTGGCTTCCTAAAACATAATGAAAAATAAATGCTAAACAAAAAGTCAGTGAGAACGCTAAGTGCTCCCTCTTTGCCTTTTCTCTTTCAAAGGTTCAGCATTGCTAGTTGGAACAGTATGCCTGGCTGCAGGACATGATTCTTTTGTTATATGCTTTAAAAGCTGTATGCTTGAGCATGGTACTGTTAGTGAACGGGATTCTTTCCTGCATCAAAGATACACCCTTTGAGGAAGCTGTCATTTTCCTTGGATCCTAGTGCACAGCTTGGGTTTGCTCTTCTTGAATAGGGCCTGTATGAACAATTAACTAAAATATCACATCTCTCTTGTAAGCTAGCATATTGTATGCCTATAACTATATAAAGTTTTAGAGCAAGATTTGGAGAGAGCAAGATTTGTAGAGAGCGAGAGAGAGATTTGGAGAGAGAGAGAAAGATTTGGAGAGAGGGAGAGAGGGGGAGAGAGAGAGAGAGAGAGAGAGAGAGAGCAAGATTTGGAGAGAGAGAGAGAGAGAGAGAGAGAGAGAGAGAGAGAGCAAGATTTGTAGAGAGAGAGAGAGAGAGCAAGATTTGTAGAGAGAGAGAGAGAGAGAGAGAGAGAGAGAGAGAGAGAAAGAGAGTGAGTGCAAGATTTGTAGAGAGAGAGAGAAAGAGAGAAGAGAGAGAGAGAGAGAGAGAGAGAGAGAGAGAGAGAGAAAAGAAAGAGAGAGAGAGAAAGAGAGAGAGAGAGAGAGAAAGAGAGAGAAAGAGAGAGAGAGAGAGAGAGAAAGAGAGAGAGAGAGAAAGAGAGAAAGAGAGAGTGCAAGAAAGTGAATGAGAAACAGGGAAACAGGGTGTACTGAGAGATAGAGACATGGACGAGCAAGAATAAAATGTCTGCAAAGAGCATGGGAGGTAGAGTGGGAAGCTGGAAGGAGGCGTGACAAGTGAGAGTCAAAGGCGCAGAGCCACTGCACATTCTACCAAATACTGCAAAGGGGCAGGATCTGAAATTACGGTACAGTATTTATTTGTCTTTCAGGTTTTTAACAGGCATGTATAAGCAACAATATAGAAGGAGGTGGAGTCCCATTGGGTGGACCTTGAGAGCGGAGTTTGGCTTTTCAACTTATACATGTATTTTAAAAAACTGCTGCAGAAAGGTTAGCAGTCAGCAACTAGGACAAATATGATACCAAATTTGTTTTAGGTTTCTTAATTGGTTACAAAGGGGATGCATTTTAAAATATCTTACAGGGTTAAGACACCTGCTGCAGAGATCTGTGTGCTCAATAATTTTGATGGGATTATAATAACGGTAAGATAACTGGTGGTGTGCAGGCTTCCACACTAAGACGCAGTGCGTCGGTCAATGCACAGAGTTCGGTTTCCTGAGACATTATACCAAGGTATGGAGTTAGATCATTTTAACTGGGTCTGGCAGAGGAGTACTGTCATCATGCTTGCACTAGAGTATGCATATTAGTGATAGATAGGAGTAACATTAGGAACAATTAACATGGTTGAATTGTTTGTGATTTTCACCATTCTAATAATGAAGTGACTCATCTCTCAAATTATCACAGTTCATGTTTTACTTACAAGAATTAGATCTTTTAAATAAACATTTTAAAATGTATTTTTGTCTCTTCTCTTTGTAACTCCCTTGGGAATGCAAAAAGTGTCAAACGAAAGAGTTAGATCGGTTTCCACAAATTCCTTGGGAATAAGAGTGGTCATGTTTGAAGTTGCTGACAGCATCTGCAACTCTGGAGGTTTAGGAGTTTTGGCAAAGTACTGTGAGCAAGCCAAACAAACATTTACTGACGACACAAGAAGACTCAGTATCTGTATTATGAAGTTGTGTTGATCTAATACACAGTCCTAATACAGTTGTAGGAACGGTACAATATTCCCCCCTTACCCACCCCATTGGGTAAAGCCAACTTACTTCAACTTCGCGAGCAGGGAGCTGCACTGAGAACTGAGAAAACTCCTGCAGCTCTGCTCAGGAGGGAGAGCCTGCCCCGTCAGCTCCTACCATTTGGGCCTTGGGCAGCCAGCCGGTCTTCTCCAGGCAGAGCAGAACTTGTGGGTGCCCAAGGCGCCCGCTGCACAGCTGAACTCTTCCATCCTAGGAGAGTGGGTAAGAAGTCAACTGGGCTCGTTGGGCCCCAGTAGACGCGCTACTTCTTACAGACAGGGGAGCACGGAGGCTCTCATTATCAGACAAAAAGGACCTCAAAGTGAGCAAGGCATTCCCCTATGCCACTAAAAAGCTAAAATTTGGTTCGAATTTTAGAGTCTAAGTAATAGTACACAAAAAAGGTTTTCTGTTCCAATGCTTTACTCTCGTACTGAACAAAAACGGGCCAACACGTGTTTCACAACATTAAGGTTGCTTCCTCACAGCCAATATATTATTCAAAGCTCTAATAGCAAAACATATTCATAATTATTGACACTTCATTTCCTACGGTTATCTTTAAATGGATACATCATGACTTAGTGAGATAATATCTGTTAATTGCTTTTGGTATTCCCAGGTTGAAATAATGTTCTTATAAAACAGTCACTCTCCTTAGGTTCTTAACAGCATGATAACCGACTGAAAATAACGAGTGGGTGAAAACTGGATTGTGGTTCTAAAAAAGTTTGGGAAGCACTGGTTTACACAAAGTACCATGTGCATGAGTGAACTGCACCAGTCGTGTGGCTGAGACTGGCAAACACACACGTAACGGAGACAACCACAGATAGTTGATCATACAGGCATGACATATACATCTTTAGGGAAAGGCAGGGGAATATTCATACTCTTTTTTCAAGTTGTAAACAGTGATGTTTCAGTGCGGTTTTGAATTACAATAGAGATTGCATTGGAACTCACCAAACAGAGAGCATTGAAAGTGGAAAGACTGTCACTTGGAGGCAAGGAGGAACACAGAGGCTTAGCACTAACTATACAAATTTTGGGGGGGGAACCATGGGTTTTCAAGTAAGTGTTTATCGGAATATAACATTGCAAGAAAAATGGATCCAGACAATTTACTGGTTCGATAACTGGAAAGACCTTGTACATACGTACCAAAAGAAAGTGAAAAAATACATATATATGGCTGTGTTGCATGGCCTTTGTGTTCATATATTAAAAATATTCAATGATTAGAATTGTGATGTTGTAGCTATGTATGTTGTCAATTTTCATGGGTGGGCAACAGGGCTTTAAATGAGCTGGGTCTCGGAGCCCGTACTAATTTCAAACAGACATTGAAATAGGTCCCCATCAAGTACTATATTAATGTTCTTAACTTAACTGATAAAAACATTTACTATTTCTGAACAATTTATGTTAAAACGTTAGGGTATTCCGTGTCAGTGACTTAGTTCCTGTATATATTTCACGTTTACTTAATCTTGCACTCCATAAAAATGTTAGCTGTTATGCCATGATGTTGGCTTTCTGTATTTTTTTCTGTGCAGAAGAATTTCAATTGTATAGTGCATACTTTGAATTGAGGTGTCTCGTTGTGTTTTTAACAGGTCATGACAGAGCTCTGGAGGCGAGGATGAAGGCACTGCAAGTTTTCTCATAGTGCCTGTCACTGAGTCAAAAAGTAGTTCTGAATGCATGGTCATCCAATCCTTGGCCTCTCTGCAGACCACACATAGACAATCATTGACAAAGCCAATAGTGCTGGCTGGTTTTTAGGTGTATGCCAGTTGTAGAGTTCTATATCTGGATGTGATAGCACAAAACTTGGAGAGACCCCAAAATACAATTTTGGGTGGCACACTATGGAAAACACAGAAATTTAGTTAACGTTTTAATCCCTTCCATGCGTTGGACGGACGGCCGGTGACCATTCGATGCACCAGTGCTCCTGTGCACAGGACTGCCCTGACCGTCAGATCACTTGGCACTGGGAATCCCTCTGGTGCGAGCACCAGAGGCATTCCCTTTCTCCCTAACAGCCTCGGGAGCTGGGGAAGCGCTTCCCCAGCTCCCGAGGCTGCTTCTTTGGTTTTCCTGAAATGACGATCAACGCGCACATCGCTGTCGTCATTTCAGAAAAACTGAAACTGAAATGAGCCAAGAGGCTCATTTCAGTTTCAGTTTCCACAGACTCAGGAGGCTATCTCAGCCCCCTGAGCATGTAGAAAGTCAGGAGAGGTATTGTTGGTAAGGGAAGAAGCTCCCCTTTCCAATGGTATCCCTCCCTAGTGGATCTCTGCTCTGGTATTGGCCCAGGAGGGCGATCCCCAAGCAGGGATCCACCCACTAGGCACCAGGGAGGGGGAAGCGAGGGCCTTAGCTCCCACCATATTAAATGGGGTAAATTCAGCCTTTCTGCTCTCCTGGAAGGGGGGGGGGAGATGGGGCAGTAGCCTCCAATCTGCCCTTCCCGGGGGTAGAAAGCCCACTAGCTATCGGAGTGTGGGTTTCGTAGGTTTCCCTAAATGGCCGCAAGCCCGGGGACAAAAACCCATGTGTCTCCCACCCCCCGGAAAAGCAGGTTGTTTGAGGATAGGAAATGTTGATGTCTCCACAATATGTTTTGGGCCCTTGCCTGTCGCAGGTACTTGACCCACCCACAAGAGTTGAGGTACCATTTGTATCGGGAGACCTGGGAGAGCGCTGGGTGGTAGAAAATTGTGTCAGCTTGGTGAGCCTACAACTTTCCCACACAGAAATTCTAGAAAGCTCTTGGGAAACCTACCAAACCCACACATTTCTGAAAACTAGAGACCCGGGGGAGTCCAGGGAGGCATTGCTTGCGGTGATCCCCCAATGTTTCCCTACCCAGAATCCCTTACAAACCTCAAATTTTGCTGGAAAAAAAATCTAGTTTTTCTTAAATTTCTGTGTGGGGAAGTTGTGGGATTACCGGGCTGACTCAAATTTCCTACCACCTAGCATTTCCCTCAGGTCTGCCAATAAAAATGGTACCTCACTCGTGTGGGTGGGTCAAGTACCCGTGACAGGCAAGGGCCAAAAACGACTTCAGAATTACCTATCATGAAACTACCTTGTTTTGCAGGGGGGGTTGAGAGTTGAGGTACTATTTGTATCGGGAGACCTGGGAGAGCACTGGGTGGTAAAAAATGGAGTCAGCTCGGTGAGCCTACAACTTTCCCCACACAGAAATTTCAGAAAACTCTAGGGAAACCTACCAAACCCACACATTTCTGAAAACTAGACACCCTGGGGAGTCCAGTGAGATGTGGCTTGCGTGGATCCCCCAACGTTTCCCTACCCATAATCCCCTGCAAACCTCAAATGTAGATTTTTTTTTAAATCACTTTATTCATACATTTGTGTGGGATCACAGTGCCAGCACAAATGTCGTATTACCCAGATTTCCCCTTGCTCTCCTGAGTAAAATGATACTTCACCTGTGTGTGTGGGCCAAAGGCCTGTGACTGTGAAGAGACAAAATCATTGGGATTAAAGGTATAGCACTGCGAATTCTAAGCGCTACATTTTTTAAAAATAAGTTTTTAGCAGATTCTGCATTGGACAGCCACACAAGTGTGGTATCATTTTACTCGGGAGACCAAGGGGAACACTAGGTGGTAGAACATTTGTGCCGGCACAATGATCCCACACAAAATTGTGTGAGAAAAAGGGCTTTTTATAGCTAAATTTGAGGTTTGCAGGGTATACTGGGTTGGGAAACGTTGGGGGGGTCCACGCAAGCCATACCTCCCTGAACTCCCCAGGGTATCTAGTTTTCACAAATGTGTGCGTTTGGTAGGTTTCCCTAGATGACCGTGAGCCTTGGGCCAAAAAAAAAAAAAAAAAAAAAAAGGTGCCCCCGGCAAAACCAGGTAGTTTTATGATAGGGAATTTTGAAGTCTCCACAGTACGATTTGGGCAATTTCCTGTTGCAGCTACTATGCCTACCCACACAAGTGAGGTACCAATTTTATCGGGAGACCTGTGGGAACGTTAGGTGGTAGGAAATTTGTGTCTGTCCGGTGATCCCACATCACAGAAAAGTGAGGAAAATTTGATTTTTCAGCTAAATTTGATGTTTGCATAGGATTATTGGTAGGGAAACGTTGGGGGATCCGCGCAAGCCATACCTCCCTGGACTCCCCAGGTTGTCTACTTTTCTGAGATGTGTGGTTTTGGTAGGGTTCCCTAGCTGGCCGCTAAGCCCTGGGCCAAAAATCCACTTGCCTCCCCTTGCAAAACCCGGTCATTTTATGATTTTGATATCTCCACAATACGTTTTGGGCCCTTGCCTGTCGCTGGTACTTGACCAACCCACAAAAGTATGATATTAATTTTATCGGAAGACTTTTTGTGAATGCGCGTTGGGTGGAATTTTGTGGATCCACAAAGATTCCAGAACTTTCCATCACAGAAATATGAGGAAAATGGTTTTTTTTTTAACGAAGTTTGAGGTTTGCAAGGGATTCTGTGTAAGAGAACCTGTTGAAAGCCTCACAACTCACCCCATCCTGGATTTCTCTGGGTGTCTAGATTAAAAGAATGTATAGGTTTGCTAGGTTTCCCTAGGTGCCGGCAGAGCCAGGGTTCAAGATCTACAGCTAGGCACTTTGCAAAAAAAAATAAAAGTGTCCGTTCTCACTGTAAAAATGTGGTGTGTCCACGTTGCATTTTGGGCTGTTTCCTGTCACGGGCACTAGCCCTACCCACACAAGTGAGATACCATTTTTCTCAGAAGACTTTGGGGTAGGCAGGGTGGGTGGAATGTTGTGGTTCCACGTCAGAATCCAGAACTGTCCATCACAGAAATGTGAGGAATTTTTTTTTTTTTTTTACAAAGTTTGAGCTTTGTAAGGGATTCTGGGTTGAAGATCCTGGTGAGGGCCAGACAAGTCACCCCATCCTGGATTCCCCTGCGCGTCTAGTTTTTAAAAATGTAGAGGTTTGCTAGGTTTCCCTAGGTGCTGGCAGAGCTATGGTTCAAAATCTACAGCTAGGCATTTTGCAAAAAAGGGTCAGTTTCACTGTAAAAATGTGGTGCATCCACGTTGCATTTTAGGCCGGTTCCTGTCGCGGGCACTAGGCCTACCCACACTAGTGAGGTACCATTTTTCTCTGAAGACTTTGAGGAATGCAGGGTGGGAGGAATGTTGTGGATCCACCCAGATTCCAGAACTTTCCATCACAGAAATGTGAGGAATTTTTTTTTATATACAAAGTTTGAGGTTTGCGAAGGATTCTGGGTAACAGAACCTGGTGAGAGCCAGGCAAGTCACCCCATCCTGGATTCCTCTAGGTGTCTAGTTTTAAAAAATGCATAGGTTTGCTAGGTTTCCCCAGGTGCTGGCAGAGCTAGGGTTCAAAATCTACAACTAGGCACTTTGCAAAAAAAAAAAAGGGTCAGTTTTTGTCATGTGCTTATCTAGGTTCCTGATCGATACTGTGACCTTATGCCCCTATTCGGCTATAAATCCATTTATTCCCTATATTGGCATAACCGTTCAAGTGCGATTTTCTGTAAAGTCATCTCTGGCCTCACACGAGCAGAGCCACAGAGCCACATTCCAGCATGACTCTCTGCTACTTCCTTTGCGACCAATTAGTGCAATGACAGAGCAGCAGTCACTATCTGATATTCCTAGATAACACTCCGAGTTCTTCAACAAGATAAAAACTTAGCAAACCTGGAAATCCCCGCTTGCTATGTTTTGATTAGTAATGGAACTCTAATGAGCAACTGATAACTATCACTTCCTAGTGACATCTTTAATTGACGTCTTATGTCCAGCAAACTTGCGTCAAACCCGGCACCTGTCAGGTATAAATATTACCAACGTTGCCTTAAGCAATGAGCGAACATGTTGCTGATGCCAGCTGCCTGCATGACCCCGTGTTGGTAAAAACTAGCACTCTGTCGCTGCAGCCTGCTATCCTGTGGTGGTGAAGATACTGATTACCATTATCGCCGCTACAGCGCGACCTATGGTGCAGTACGCTTGAGGAGCCGTGCAGCCTTCCTCTGCGAAGACATCCAGCCCAGCTGCCCGCGGACGCTGTCACCCCTCCTTCCTCGACGCGCTGAGAGAAGCCGCTGCCTTTCTCGTGCAGAGAAATCCAGTCCCGGCGCTTCCAGTTTACCCTCGCAGGTGACTGGGATATCGAGAGAGACCCCTGAAGGAGATACCAATCCTCCATCATTCTATTCAGAGGTATGGTGTTGACTAAACCCTTAGACGAGAATTCTTGAAACAAACCTTGGCAAAACCAACTTAACTTAAAGCTACTTACTTACTCCCCTTTCACGTGTTAGGCCTAGGTCAGGCACACTGGGGTAGGTTTAGTTAGAAGCACCAGTTGAGTATGTTAGCCTAATGTATATATGACTGTATATATGTTTTATTACTTTTAAACCATTGTATGGCTAAGAAACCATATCAATGCTTTTACAGTTCTATTTCGCTATTCTTATCTTACTGTACGTACTTTTTATAATAACAGTTATTGCAATTGTGGCAATACATTTCTCTTGTACGAGAAGAAAGACTGTTCAATAAATGTTAACCCTTTATTGATAAACGCCCGTCTCTCTATTCTCTACATACTGTGAAAGTAAACTGCACTAGACTGACTGAGTGAAATCTATGTCTATTGTTTCACACGACCCTAGAGATCGACTCTTGATCTGAGGAGCAAAGTTGTCATGTTGCACGGTTGTTGGAAAGCTGAATCCCTTCTTGTCTGTGCCAAGGAAGCTGATCACTTCCTATGCAGAGAAGAAAGTTTCCAGTGACCTCTGAGCTAGTTGGTAACACAACCCAATTAAGTTTAGCATAGTCAGTGGAGGCCTGGAATATAAGCAGTTCCACGTCGATACTACTGTTTATGTTATTCCAATGCGCAGGGCCTAGTGGGAAACTAGGAACTACACTACATGGCGCCCTAACGTTTGGTAAGGCGATAAACTAACGTAAGACTTGTAGAGTAACTCAGTCGTGCATATTTCACACCCCTTTCTCCCGTAAATACTCCAATAGACGTCTGGAGTGGGTGAAAGGTTAAAATCCGCCCGACCTTAGTAGGAAGAGATTCCTATGTAAAGCTCTGGTTTATTCAACGTTGAAGGATACAGTGTTCCAAAATATTGTGCATCTAATCTTTGTCTCCTTGGAGACCTACTCTGCAAAAACTGCATTTTTAAAATGTCAGACAATGAAGAAGAAAGGGAAGCAGCTAGGCTGGCTTCCATACTAATAGAGGAGGACTCAAGTCTCCTACAGGCAGACCCGGATGCTATTATCATCCCGGTCCAGTTAAGAAGATCTATAACTTTAAAACTTATAGAAAACGGACTGACACCTCAAGGTGGTACAGTAATTTTCGTGATAGAGGCTCACGAGTATCGGCAGACAGAGGTATTCTATTCATGGATAAACTTTCCAGCGGTAAACGCTATAACACAAGAGTTTCACTATTACAAAATAGAGGAACCTCCGGGAGAGTACGCTCCTTTCGAGGAGGTTGAAATCCCACTTAAATTTCAAGAGCACCTGCTCTGGTTTAATGGCGCCCTAAAACATAATGATCACATTACCAGGCTCGGTCCACTAGGTAGACCAGGAGCCACGTGGCCGGTTCTAGCCAGCTACACACCACATCCTGACATTGCAAAAATGTCTAAGGAAGAGCTGTTAGCACAGCTAAACACATTAATAAAAATACATAGGCAATTAGTCCAATATGTAATACGGACTGCAACAGTCCAGCCAGCTGTTAATACACCACAGCTGACCCCTCATCAGGGGAACACTAATAAAATTACACCACAGAACATACAGTCATGTCTTGGTAAAACACCCGTAAAACGGGAACAAATTCCTTTCTGGTTAGCCCAGAAAATCACTCAAATAGAGGCAGTATTTCCTGATACTACCCCTATTGAGAAACACAGAATCTTGACCATCTGCCTTCCTATGGGAATCGCACCACACGTGGAGGACTGCGACACTTGGGGTACAGTCTTTGCTTCCATTTACACAAAAACACACGGTGTTCCGTCTATGGCGGTAATACCAGACGTGCTAAAACAGATTCAAAATGAATTCGGTCCAGAACCAGCTTTAAATCTAGGTATGAAATTACTGAAAGACTTCAAGCAGGTCACGGCTATATTATTAGCCAATGTAAAGGGAGAAGCAGCATCTGTGGCGATTCGCCAGAAGTTGAGGGAAACGGATATAAAAGATCCTGTTGAGCTTGCAAAAATCATAGAAAAATGCTATGAAGAATTAGGTAGAGACAGCTTGGGTGGGAAACCAGTTAAGCCCCAACTGCTCGAAAATCCAGAAAAATTATTTATTAAAAATAATTCAAACACTCCTAAAAAGAGCTGGGATGGAAATAAACAATCCACTCCCAAGGAAAAAGTTTTCCAGTCCAGAGGAAGGTCTCCTCGACGGAGGGAAAAGAACTCCGACTCGAGAACACCAGTCTCCCCAACGGGAGCCCTCTGAGAAAAGATATAACCTTAGAAATAGGGATAATATAAAAAAAACCTGATAGATATCAAAGTATTGATACACGTCCCTCTCGATCTTTTCCACAGAATTCGGAAAGAAGAGGACGGTCAGACCCAGGAGAGCACACCAAGTCCAAAGACAAGGAACCTGCTCAAAATAAGAAATCTCAATTTCCTAAAAAGAAGGTAGCCAGTATTAGAGTAATCAACCATGCCGAGAATACTGAGGACACAGTTGAAAAACGGGGAGTGGGCATTGACAATGTTGGACAGTGCAGCAGAAATCAGTATAGCGCGCAAGAACTTGATGAGTCATCTGGAGACAGTGGACACGAATGAATACATTCAGGTTGAAACTGCCGACGCCAGGCTTAGCGAGCCCCATAAAATATACGAAATAACATTGCGTATAGAGGGTGATAAGACTAGGAAAATTAAGGGTCTATTTTGGGATAAGCTCTCAAAAGGCTATGATATTCTGTTAGCTGAAAAAGATTGGCCCCCGGAGTTTGTCAGGGAGTGCCCTCGTGGCGAAGAAGTGATTATGCCTGCCTTCTCGAATCACATACCGATTCACAAAAAATACACATATGCAAGGAAATGGGCAGTAGCCCAGGCTCCTGCATTGTATAAAAATCATGTTGGATGGGATGAGGATTCACCGCCTCACAAAATCCAACTAAAAAGTGAACCAACTGCCCAACGGCAGTATCCCATAAAGCAAGAAGCTAAAAAACAGGTCAGGGAGATCTTAGATCAACTTGAGTACCAGGGGGTGATTGAAACATGCACCTCTCAAATGAACAATCCTTTGTTTCCTGTCTCCAAGCCAGACAATTCATATCGTCTAGTTTTGGACTACAGACACCTTAATACATGTTGCAAAACTTTTGCAGTACAAAACTCGCATAGTGCAGCCCTAATGAATAACATAGTTAGGAAAAAATATAAAACGACATTAGACATTTCTAATGGTTTCTTTTGTCAAAACATTGCACCAGAAAGCAGATACTTGACCGCTTTCTCCGCATTTGGGTCACAGAAAAAATTCTGTCGACTCCCACAGGGGTTCAAGAACAGCCCAGGACTATTCTCAGCTAGGGTAACAGAGTTACTACAAATCTATGATGATGAAGCATTATCTTACGTAGATGATATTTATCTCACAGACGACGACTTGGATACTCACTTGAAAAGAGTGAACACCATTATACTTGGGTTCGCAGCAGAGGGTTACAAATTCAACTTTAAAAAGTCCCGAATTGCCCATCTGACAGTACTGTTTTTAGGGTACGAATTATCAAGTGAAGGGAAAAACCTAGCGGACAACTTCTTAGAGAAGTGCGCTGTACTCCAAGCTCCAAAAACGCTGAAGAATTTACAATCAATACTAGGTTTTCTGAATTTCGGAAGAACTTACATTCTAAATTACGCAGAGAGGGTTAAACCTCTCTACGAACTAATAAAACCTGATTTAAAACAAATCAATTGGACTCAAAAACACACAGAAATTTTGAGATCACTGCAAACAGACATGTTAGCAAAAACAAAATTAGATACACGTGACAACACACGTGATCTTGTAATCCGAGTCATCCCAGGAAGATGCGGATTCACGTACCTAACCTCTAATGAGGGAGAAAAGGTACCAATTTCAATTAAGTCTCACTTGTACACACAAGCAGAAAAAACATTCAGTCGCACAGAAAAAACTGTGAACGCAGTGCAAATCGCATTAGCAAATGAAAGAGAACTAGCACACGGCAAACGGATTAATATCCTTACAGCGGAATCCGCCTTCGAAGCGCTATTCAGCCCAGTAAACCTGCCTACAGTGTCACTGGATCCGAAATGGATACAGTGTATAGATTCTCTAGGAGCGGAAGATGTGAAATACTATTTCGCCCCGCAATTTGAAGAACTGAATGATTTAGAATATGAAGAAGAATATCCTCTGCCAATCGAAATCCTGCCTCTCCCACAATACGCATGTATAATCTATACAGATAGCTTTGTACAGCATTTCAACGTAGAGAGAAAATCCTACGATGCAGCATGTGCGATTATTAAAGGTCGTTGGCTGTGCGGTAAATTCAGACCGAAAGTAACAAAAACTGAATCTGTAAGAAACTGTTCGGTTCAGAGAACTGAAATCAGATCTTTAAAGATGGCGCTCGAAAATGCAGAACGCGAATTCCCCACACTTATCGTGTGCGATTCTCATTTTTGCGTCAATTCTTACAACAACAAACTGCAGAGTTGGATCGAAAACGACTACAAAGATGACACAGGTGCGACAATAAAGCATAAAAAGCTCTGGAACGAGGTAGCTCTTTTACACAAAGAACTACAAAAGACTCACGTGATTCACGCACAGAGTCTTCAACGTGATGGCGTTCACGTTGCAGGGAATTCATTGGCTAATACAGCCACCACTGAAGCAACTAAACCGGCTTCCGTAGCCACAAAAAAGCGTACAGATAAGTATATAGACGGGGAAACCATGCTAGCAGTAAAAACGACCGTAAAAGGCGACTGTGCAGCACTACCCGTAAACTATCCACTCAATTATGCATACATAATCGATGCAAACTCCGTTCCTTTTGCTCGAATCCCTGGAGTGGGGGATAGAGTAATTCCAAACAGGAGCAGGAGGGGCTTCCTCCTACTGGAAGCACACATGGGGTTGGGTCTGAAACACCAAACAATCAAAACTTCTCTGAAAGAATTGCAATCAGAGTACTGGTGGCCAGGAATGAGTATAGATATTCAATGTTTTGCTCAAAATTGTGAAGACTGCAACAGAGATCGCAGTAATGAACAGGCCAGTGTAGTTTCAGGATCCCTTCTAGACAGCATAAGGCGGTCTATCTGCGCAATCAAAGAAGAGAAGCGCGTCCCAGTGTACAACGTTTAAGACGAAATGCACTTAAAAAATGAGGTCTCCAGCGCTCGGCTGACGCCAGAACGGTTATAAAAGATTCGCGAGTCCATATCGGCACATACGCAATTACCACGTTCCATTCTGACCAGGGTCCTGCTTTTGGCTCTCGAGCTTATAAGGAGGCCATGGCCAGCATGGGAATTGGGTTGTGGTATTCTTGTCCGTCGCACAAGTGTGGTAGAAAGAAAAAACCGGGACATAAAGCAATCTATAACAGCGAAGGTATTAGGTTCAGGCGCTGGGTGGGTCAAACATTTAATAAGTGTCCAGACTAGTCTTAACAACATGCCAAGAAATTCTCTAAAAGGTTTCAGCCCATACGAACTATTGTTCGGAATAAGAATGAACGTTCAGGACCTCGATAGTCAGATGTCAGTGGTACAAAAAGAAACAACGCAGTTTGAAGTAAAAGACCGTTTGGCTGTTTTACAGGAACTGAATGAAACAAGAAAATCATTAAGCAACATAAAGTTAAAGCAACAGCCAAATACCACTGACGAGGCACCACCCGCAACAGCCCCAGCAAGGCCTGTCTGGATTCCAAAGATTGGGGATCTAGTCAGAGAAAAGATCGCGGTTAAGAAGGAATTTGGGCCTTCTTACAGAAAAGCAGTACCTGTCTTAGCAGTCACCGGAACAAGATCAGTTGTGCTACCGCCCCTTGCTGGTAAAAAGGAGAACAGAGTCGTGTCCATCGATCTGGTAAAACCACAAGCATGTGGCCTATAATCAACAGTAGGCCCAGTGGACTCCCAGGAAACAACGGAATACCCAAACTTGCAACAATCCAAGAGGTTCAAACTGAAAGACTCATCACATTCGATCAGCCTGCAGTGCACAATGAAGGACTATGCAATAATGCCATGGAACTCGTGCCTCTTGAAACACAGATTGAAACAGTTCGTCAAGAAACAACACCAGTCTACAATAATGTGGCATCAGAAAGTGCTACCGAGAGACAGATTGAAAGAACAATCCCATCAATTGACAGAACTGCCTCTGGTTATTTCATCAACTTCGACAACTTCTCTGAAGATCAAAACGATCCCGAAGTGATGCCAGAAACAAAAAAGTATGCTAAAGAAAATACAACAGGACTCCTTCAACAAATCAAAGAATTATATCTGGATTCACCGTTGATTGAGCATTGGATTATCTCAGGGGTATTCATACTCCTACTCTGCCTAATTTTAGTTTTAATTTTAGGAAAGTTCATTACAATTGAATGGACACAGCAAGTCAGAACATCAACCTAGTCCTGAAACCACACAGATCATCCCACGTGAAGAAAAGAGAACTGTCAACAGTTAATGTCACAGCAATTCCAATACCTGGTGGGGTAGTATGGGAGAAAACAGACTATGAGATCTATGGTCCGGTCGAAATCCTGAAGTATCCTCATCAACTAAAGGTTTCCTTAAGTGACTTTGTTACACCAAGTACATTCTCTGATGATTGGGACTTTAACAGTATTAATGACATGATGTCTGATTTAGTAATGTCAGCTAGATTCACAGATCATGATTATTTACAAGGTTCATCTAGTTATGAGCAGTTATTCTGTTACACCCACTATGGGGATCATTACTTGCATAAATCTGCACAGCCTAGAAATGTTTTTATGTATAATCAATGGGAACATTGTTCTACACCACCTAAAAGCAGTTCTAAAGCATTTTTTGAGAAATTCAAATATTTTTCAGGGTTTAACACCAGTGATGCAGAAACGTTTTATTATAAACTGTTAGATAAAACAGGCATGAAAACAATGCTGACAAATTCTAAATTGATATATTCAGAAGCATTTTATGACAAAATGATGACATTTGGTTTTGATTATTGGAAAAATAATATTGAAACGAAAACAATTTGGGGTACAAAAGATTGGCAGGTGCAAGGCATGGAAGCACTATTTAGAACCTGCATGATACCAGAACAAATGTTATTTTTAAATGACACTGTACACCAAACATCTTGTCTTGGCCTAGCCAAGAACAAAGAAATGAAAACACCGTCTATACCAAAGCCAATACCTGAAAATGTAACAGCTGATATTGAGTTAGACGTGTCACACATTTTAAATTTCAACAGAACACATCCTGATTGGAAAAAGTGGTTAATCTGGCCTACAGACACAAATAGCTGTCAAGATAGGTTCCTGAATAAAACACAGGGTTTAAAAATGACCAGATTAGACCCTAGATATTCCCAGAGACAACATCCAGGAATTATAACCACATACAGTGTAGGCAAACTCTGCCTAGAATGGCTAACTACATCCACACTGGCTGAAATTAAGCAACACTTGTCTTTATTAAAAGATGGTGCTGATTTGCGCGATTTCATTCTTGGACCACGCAAACAGCGTCAAAAGCGTTTCATAGCGACCAGCATCTATGCTGCTTACAACGAGGCTTGGAAAGTAAAGCAAATTGAAACTGCTGAAAAAATACGAGAAATTGATCGTATTAATTTGGAAAAATCACTTTCTGTGGTAGACAATGGGTTAATGACTCTGTCTTCCAGAATATATTCTTTGGACAATATTGTATCCTCTGCCTTTGATGTGATAGACAGAGATTTGCTAATGTTACAACATGGCCAGTCTCAATTACGCTCTATTATAGAATTAGGCTGGACGCTGCAGAATCTTCGTTCAGGCTATGTGCCTTGGCGTCTGATAAACACAACGTCATTATTTTCCATTTTTAACCTTACTGATAAACAGATCAGTTTGGCACAGAAAGGAGCAGACTATACAATCTTGAGCATCGAGAAACTCGAGAGATTACCATTGACAATGTCAGAGAGCCCTGTCATTGAATGGATAATACACGGAATTATCACAATTCCGATAACAACTTTCCGCTTTAAAAAGTGCCTTGAATACATACCTGCTGGCCAATATGAACAATTGGGTAAGGGATATGTTAAATCCGAATGGAAATTACCATACACTCATTCTTGCTATAGTGACAGCAACAAAAATGTATTTCTTAGTGGTGAGAACTGTAAACACTCACTAAGCGGTATACTTTTGTGTCAGGGTATTAATTTACACGGAGCATGTGATGGAAATTCAAACAACCTTTCATGCCACCAGCTAGTCACACCTGCAACTCAGATAGAGCCCTTCTTTATGCAACTCGCAAACGGGAGTTACATTCTTAGAACGGATCACAGGTGCTGCAGCCTCGCGCCAGGGAAAAGTTATCTAGTACAAGTTACGTCCATGGTCAAATGTTGCATGCAAGCATTGTTCCCGAGCGGGCCTCCAGACATAGTGACTCCCCTCTGGCCTCGTCTGAATCTCTATTCTATACGAATTGATACATTAAGCAAAATGAAATCTGTGCTTTTACAGACAACAGTGCCTATAACGTCATCTAAAGAGACGTATGATCTTCTAGTCGCAAGGACGGCTACAGAAGTCCATGACCTTTTATCAACAAATTGCCCTGTGCATTTCGTACAAATGCTCGACCAACTCCTTAACATGTCTAGTGCTACAAGCATCCCAGGCATATTTAAGACAGTCTTTACGGGACTGCTAACACCCTTCCAGGCAATTTTGGGAATCTTTCCTAATTTTGTGCACTCCATCTTTGGTGGTATTCCACTATTTTTTGGACTCATCGCAGGGATTCTATTTTTGACCCTCCTGCTACGTTATGGCAAACCTCGGCTCAGACATAGCTCCCATGGGAATGGAAGAGACAATCCTAGCAATGCGCTACAGGGACAGGATAACTAACGTCCTCGGATTGGCCAGGCTGAGAGATCTAAACATGACCTGGTTCCTTTCATTCAGACCAATATGGCAAAATTGCATTTTACCTGTGCTACGGTGTATGCTTTGCGGCGATGAATGCGTGTTGGACGTCTGTCTTTCACTTCCATCAGCAGTACCAATGAACGTCGATACTTTGCTAAGTCCAATAACGGCTCACGCATTGTGTTGTCCCCAGCGGCTACCAATCCTGATGACGGCATTCGTGGAGACTCCTGTACTACAGCCAAGTGGTAACAGTGGAGCGAGTGACAAAAGCAACATCATCCAGGTACAACGTTCTGTGAGCAGGGCTGGTCCTGTCTTCGATGACAGCAATCATTCTCACACCTGCCAAGTTACAGCGCTATCTAATTTGGTTGAACTATCACCTGATTTTGTAGACCAATTCTTTGCGAGCCTGTCTGATACGATGTTCTCACCCACAGAGAAACAATAACTTTTGAGAAGCTTTCCGACACACGGCGTTCCCATGAACTCTGAATTCGGCCTTCAGTTTTGATCAACATAAAACTGCCAGGAGCTTTGGTAAACTGATTTTTCTTTGAATTTGACAATTTTTTAATATTGACCCTTTCCTTTTGGCACGAACAATTCTTTGCTTAACGTAAAAACTATTCTTAGAGAACAGAAGCTTCACACTTCTATTTCTAAACACATCTAGAGACATAACAACATAACACCAGCCTCTAGCACACATATTATTACAATGCATTTTATGTGATGATTTATCTCGCATTTCTTCTGTCAGAGATACTTCATGTGTAATTCTTTATGCATAATCGTTCATTGATTTCATATGCAATAATTTTTGAATGATTACTATGCTTTTAAAAAAACGTACAGTACCTAAATTCCATGTATTACAAGTACGCCTATTTCGAATGCATTTATGTATTTTGGGGTGGGCTATGTTACACAATGTTACACATGCATCTAATTGCTTAGTTTTAGTAATTTTGATGGACATGAATTCGTGGAGTGGGTGTCATGTGCTTATCTAGGTTCCTGATCGATACTGTGACCTTATGCCCCTATTCGGCTATAAATCCATTTATTCCCTATATTGGCATAACCGTTCAAGTGCGATTTTCTGTAAAGTCATCTCTGGCCTCACACGAGCAGAGCCACAGAGCCACATTCCAGCATGACTCTCTGCTACTTCCTTTGCGACCAATTAGTGCAATGACAGAGCAGCAGTCACTATCTGATATTCCTAGATAACACTCCGAGTTCTTCAACAAGATAAAAACTTAGCAAACCTGGAAATCCCCGCTTGCTATGTTTTGATTAGTAATGGAACTCTAATGAGCAACTGATAACTATCACTTCCTAGTGACATCTTTAATTGACGTCTTATGTCCAGCAAACTTGCGTCAAACCCGGCACCTGTCAGGTATAAATATTACCAACGTTGCCTTAAGCAATGAGCGAACATGTTGCTGATGCCAGCTGCCTGCATGACCCCGTGTTGGTAAAAACTAGCACTCTGTCGCTGCAGCCTGCTATCCTGTGGTGGTGAAGATACTGATTACCATTATCGCCGCTACAGCGCGACCTATGGTGCAGTACGCTTGAGGAGCCGTGCAGCCTTCCTCTGCGAAGACATCCAGCCCAGCTGCCCGCGGACGCTGTCACCCCTCCTTCCTCGACGCGCTGAGAGAAGCCGCTGCCTTTCTCGTGCAGAGAAATCCAGTCCCGGCGCTTCCAGTTTACCCTCGCAGGTGACTGGGATATCGAGAGAGACCCCTGAAGGAGATACCAATCCTCCATCATTCTATTCAGAGGTATGGTGTTGACTAAACCCTTAGACGAGAATTCTTGAAACAAACCTTGGCAAAACCAACTTAAGCTACTTACTTACTCCCCCTTCTCACGTGTTAGGCCTAGGTCAGGCACACTGGGGTAGGTTTAGTTAGAAGCACCAGTTGAGTATGTTAGCCTAATGTATATATGACTGTATATATGTTTTATTACTTTTAAACCATTGTATGGCTAAGAAACCATATCAATGCTTTTACAGTTCTATTTCGCTATTCTTATCTTACTGTACGTACTTTTTATAATAACAGTTATTGCAATTGTGGCAATACATTTCTCTTGTACGAGAAGAAAGACTGTTCAATAAATGTTAACCCTTTATTGATAAACGCCCGTCTCTCTATTCTCTACATACTGTGAATGTAAACTGCACTAGACTGACTGAGTGAAATCTATGTCTATTGTTTCACACGACCCTAGAGATCGACTCTTGATCTGAGGAGCAAAGTTGTCATGTTGCACGGTTGTTGGAAAGCTGAATCCCTTCTTGTCTGTGCCAAGGAAGCTGATCACTTCCTATGCAGAGAAGAAAGTTTCCAGTGACCTCTGAGCTAGTTGGTAACACAACCCAATTAAGTTTAGCATAGTCAGTGGAGGCCTGGAATATAAGCAGTTCCACGTCGATACTACTGTTTATGTTATTCCAATGCGCAGGGCCTAGTGGGAAACTAGGAACTACACTACATTTTCATTGTAAAAATGTGGAGTGTCCTTGTTGCGTTTTTGGCCGTTTCCTGTCACAGGCACTAGGCCTAAATACACAAGTGAGGTACCATTTTTATCGGGAGACTTGTAAGAATTGTAGCTCAACTGTCATTACCTATTGGATTTCGATGCATTTCTGCCTTCCAAATGTAAGACAATGTGTAAAAAAGAAATCACTTTGAAAAATGTCCTACAATTCACATGCTAGTATTGTTAAAGATTTCAGGGATCGCTGTTAGCATGAGCTGAAAGCCATTTTGTACTTGGCAGCCATTTTAGTTAGCATTGTGCTCGCCATGTGCTTTCTCCCTCTTCCAAAGCCTTGCACATGCTCAGAGGGGCCTAGCTAGTAGAATGCACCTACTCTTTTTTTATAACTGTCAGGCTATTCTTACTGGTGTGCTCAGTTTGGTCTCTCCTCCCACTTTGTTGAGCAAGCAAATTTTGTATACCCATATTAGTCATTTTGCATGCTGGTATGAGCCAGGACCTCCCCTTGGTTTTGTGCGGACTATGTAAACCTATGCATATATAAGGTCCCTGTTCTCTGTACTCCTTAGAATGCCTCCTACACTTACCCGAGGGTACTGTGTGACGTGGTCTCCCTAATCTGAGGTCAATAAAAATGTTTTCTTTATATTACAGCTTCCGTGCCAATCTCTTCTTTGTTGGTTTAAAAGGGCCAGGTGTATCAGTGAGACCCCTGAGAAGGTTTCCATTTTCTTCAGTATGGGTACCCACAATTTTGGAGATGTGCAAATAGCTACTATTTCTAAACTCTATATTTTGTTCCCATTTCAGAAATACATAGGTGTCTTTCATACCGATTTTTCACTGTTTATATTTTCCCAAATGAATTGCTATATACCCAGTACACAATAAAAAACCATTGCAAGACGCTGCTCAGTTATTGGATCTGGGTTCGTCAAGTTTTTGGTGAACCTACAAGTCCTATATACGCCCACAACCATAAGGGTCCAGCGGATGTAACGGTATATTGCTTTATAAAATCTGTCATACTTAGAAGTTACAGGTGAAAACTGCACGAATGGCTGTTTTTTCTAACTCATTTTCAATTTTTCCTATTTTCGACTGTTAGTTTCTATAAAAAGAAAACCTTGAAGGGTCTACACAAATGACACTTAACATGGGTTAGTACTGAGAGGGGGAGGCCTTCCAGCGAAGGGGTTATGGTTATGAGAAAGGGTCTCTTTGGAAGACTCGGCTGCCAACAAGCTTGCCACCTTTCTCTCAGCCAATGATCTTTTCCAACACTGCTAGGAAATTACACACTCCAAGGGCTCAATTCTGGACCTTGTTATATCTAAAGCAGACCAGCTTACTAATGCTCCCCCTATCCATGTAGACTGCTAAGACCACTTCCTCATTCCCATCCGTTTTCACCTATTGCACGATATAACTCTCGGCCAACCTAAAAGGGCTTCGACCTGGTTCTGCAAAACTAAAAACATTGATCTTGACACTCTGTGTGATTCTGCTATGCGTTCAATTCCTAGACTAGACCCTAACGTGGATGTCAACGATCTACCCTCCCATTGCCTCTCAGCCCTAGCAGTTGAAATCGATAAGGTCACCCAACTCCAAAGCAAAAGGAAAAGACCCACCCCCTCAGCACCTTGGTTCAATAAAGCTCTCTATGATAAAAGGAAGAACCATAGAATCTTAGAAAAACATTGGAGACAATCTCCATCCACCTCCAATCTCTCTCATTTACATTCGGCAAGATCCAAATACCACAAGCACATCTTCCATGAAAAGCATCACATTTCAGATCCCTCCTCGACTCAGCCAAAAATAGACCCAAAAAACTGTTTTGACCTCGTCAAAAACTGTTCTCCCCAAACCATCAAGCCTGAGGATTTTTCAAAGAAAGCAGCAGAATTCCCTATATTCTTTGACGAAAAAGGTTATTTCACTGGTGAATCAGGTCACCGACCCCACCCCCATTGAGGAGCGAAAAACCTTAGTCACTTGGCAGAACTTTGCCGCCATCTCTGAAGATGACCTCCTCAAATGCAGCCTCGAAACCAAACCCTCAAACCATTCTTTTAACCCCATCCCTAGTGTCATCGCCATTGATTTCCACACCAATACTCGCTCTTACTGGACCAGGCTAGTTAATCTCTTCCTCAGTCAAGGCTCCCTTCCTGCTCCCCTCAAAACAGGACAGGTTACCCCTCTTCAAAAAAAAACCTCTGCAGATGCGAACGACCTCAGCAATTTCCGCCCCATTACCAACCTCCCTTTTCTTTCGAAAATCACAGAAAAATGTTGCGAAACAACTTTCCCTACATATTATGGACAATAACCTCCTTCACGTGTTCCATTCTGGCTTCATTCAAAATTGCAGCACTGAAACAGCCCTGCTGCAAGTGATTGATGATGTGCTGCATATACTCGATTCCAGGGAATAATGCCTTCTGATTCTTCTTGACCTCTCTGCAGCCTTTGACACTGTAAATCACAACACCCTCCTTAACACTCTTCAAAATAGAATGGCGTGGAAGGCACAGTGCTTAAATGGTTTGCCTCATTCCTCTTGGACAGACCTCAACTGATCAAGATAGTGAGCAGTCTATTGTCTCCATTGGCGGTAGGTCAAGGCGTCCCTCAAGATTCTATCTTTGCACCCACTTTGTTTAATCTCCATCTGTAACCATTAGGGAACCTCCCAAGTAAATCTGGGATCCACTACCATCTCCATGCGGGTGACACTCATATCTACCTCAAGGTGTCCTCCGCACATGATCTCTCACTACTCAACTCTACTCTCAACTCTATTCACAGCTGGATGTTAGTTCACCAACTCATTCTCAATCCCTCTAAAACTGAATTCCTTCTTCTATCTACCTCTCTCGCCTCTCCTCCTGTTCAATCCTCTCCTCCTGTTCAATCCTGGATGGATCAGCTGAATTTACTCAACAATAAACCCACCATTGTCGACAGCACTGAATCCCTAGGTGGCATACTTTTCAAAAGACGCAACCTAATTTCCCACGTCGACTCCATTGCTAAGAATGCACGTTACCAGCTGTGCCTTCTGTCGGGGATTGGTCGGTTCTTCCCGGAGAAAGACCTAAAAACCTTGGTCCAATCACTAGTTCTCTCTAGACTGGATTACTGCAATTCTCTTCTGACTGGCTTACCAAATCTCACTTCTCCCCCCTCAAATATGTCCTTCATTCAGCAGCTCGCTTTATTTCAGGGTCCAAACGAAATGACCACATCACTCCTATCCTGTCTTCTCTTCGATGGCTTCCCATCGAGGCAAGATCCTTTTACAAAAATGCCTGCATCACCCACAAAGCCTTGCACACTTCCTCCCCTCGTTACCTGGCGAATAAACTGAAAATGTCTGGAGGCTCGAGACCTTCTCGGAATGCAGAAAAATTTCTGCTTGAGCCCCCCTCCTTCAAAAGGGAAAGATCGATGGCTCAATCGTTCTCAGGTAATGCGGCGAGAATCTGGAACTCGCTTCTTCCATTGCTCCGTGCCACCACCTCTATCCGGATCTTCAAAGCGGACCTCAAATCTCTTCTCTTCCAAGACATTTCCAGAACTAATACCTTCATTCTCAGACCCCTCTAGGAAGTTTGTTTATCATTGTAAATTTGTATATTTTCTTGTACATTCCTCACCTTTGCTTGCTGTGTTTCATATTGTGTTCTTGCCTTCTATGGTTTACCCACCTCTTCTAGTCTCCGGTTTATTTTTGTAACGTTCTATTTTGTAATATTACTCTCATGTAACGTAACTGGTTCTATTGTACAGCGCTCTGACATCTTCGGGTAAAGTCTGCGCTATATAAAAATGCATTAAATAAATAGGTCACGGACTAGAACTGCATAGTTCATGCCAATATTAGAACGGCCTATAACTACATAGTTCATGGCCCCATCAGAGACCACCCAATTAAAGCAGAAAATAATGAATGAGGCTTCTCACCGAGAAGGAAAAGATTAGATAGAAAGTGAATAGCAGCAGCAAAAGTGACCCTAAAGCCGGCAAGCACAGTTTTGGAGCTTTTGATATATCGGTACGATTTGAAATTAAGTACAGCAGTTAGCTAAAAAGACAAGTTTGTGATTGGTAAAGAGCTTGCTTATGATGACACGGAGTGTGTACTAATCAGGCGCGGTTCGTCCATTGGGGCGTGGGGGCGTAGCCCCCCCTGCCCGACGCCGCCCGCAGCTCCCTCATGACAATCATGTCAATGAATCAACATGACGTCAGACCGCCGGGCGGGCGTCATGTTGATTCATTGAGATCGTACAGGCGGGGGGTGAGGGAATGAGGCGGCAACACAAGTACGCATGCGTGGGGACGGAGGGTGAAATTTTTACCCGTGCCCACGCATGCGCACTTGTGTTTTTGCGGCGTTGCGCATGCGCATCAGAAGCCCTAATGGGCATGCTGCGGGCGAGAGGGTACCTGTGCCCCTGGCGCCAGAATTGGCCAGGGGCACGGTGAGCCTGTGACGTGTGGGGAGCAGAGCCCAGAGGTGGCGCGGACCGGGACCGGTAGCAAGGTAAGAGTGTGTGTTTTTAGTGCATTACTCCAGTCGTCTCGTCTCTTCGTCTACCACGTCCCATATTTGTTACCCTCTCAATTCAACACATCTCCCTTATTTCTTAGCTTTTTTCTCACTCGTCTTTATTATTCTGTTTTAAAGCTCTGTGCCGCTCTTCCCCTCTGCCACCCGTCTCCCCCCGCCCAGTTACTGCTCCACGCCGCTCTGAACCTGCTTGCTACTCTCTCTCTGACTATGCCTCAGTTTCTTCCTGACACTCTTTCCGTCTCAATCTCTCTTTTTCTTTAAAATTTCAAAATGTTAACAAACTGTAGAGGCGGAAAAGCATGATATATGAATTAATTTTTGCATGCATGTTGGTGTATGTTTCTATGTGAATTTGTATAGTACATACCTAGGGCTTACAGGATGGCAAATACATGGGCGGTAGAAGGTTTCCAGCATAAAAAAGGTAGGGGAGATGTAATATGTAAACTGGCACATCCTTCAACATCGATCCTAAAGGCTTGTTAGAGTCCATAATTTATTTTTATATGGTCATAAAAATACATGAATGATGGATGGATGCAGGGTGGGTGCAGTAATGCTTGTTCGGTGGATGGGTGCATGGATGGATGCATGCATTATGGGTGGATGGATGCATGAATGATGAATGCAGGGTGGATGGGTGGGTCGATGCATGAATGATGTATGGATGCAGGATGGGTGGATGGATGGGTGGATGTATGGATGCATGCATGATGGGTGGATGCATGATGGATGGATGGGTGGATGGATGGATGGATGCATGGATGCATGCATGATGGGTGGATGCATGATGGATGGATGGGTGGATGGATGCATGAATGAATGATGTATGGATGCAGGATGGGTGGGTGGATGGGTGGGTGGATGCATGAATGATGTATGGATGGATGGATGCATGCATGATGGGTGGATGCATGATGAATGGATGGGTGTGTCATGACCTGACAGAAAGACGACGGACAAGGCGACAGGACAGTAGGGACAGCAGACACTAGGACCCTGTGGGTCGTGAGGGAGGTGACCAGGTCACCGGACACCACATCCGGTCAGGGGACAGGAAGAGGACAGATTCGACCAGAGCGACCAAGAAGAAGGACGTGCACGTGACTAGCTGTATACAATATCCAAATAAAGAATCGTGATTGCACCTACCTGTGTCCGTGAGCGTTTGTGCTGCGCAGTGCCAACCTCGTAGACACGACAACTGGCGACGAAGGGTGTGAAGGGAACCGACGTGCATCTTGGCGCCATCGACATTGGAAGAACCAGGTGCCCACCCTGGATGAGCCCAAAAGAAGAAGAGTGAAGAAGAAGAGCAAAAAGAAGCGACATCGGAGCCCACCCGACCGCCTCTGACGAACAATCCGGCAAAACTGGGGTAAGCGCGAAGGAACGCGCGAAATCTCAAAATAGGCGCGAGCTCTCGCGAGAGTCTCGGCGGCCATTTTGAGATCAGGCGGCTAGGCCAATCAGAGGCGAGAACGGGGAAGCGGCCATTTTGGGGCCAGGCAAGCGAGATTTCGAACGCGAAATCTCGCGAGAAGAGCGGCGGCCATTTTAGGAAAAAGGACAAAAGCGAAAAAGGCATAGAAATAAGGAGAGTGGCCATCAAGGAGTCAGGCAATAAGGAAAAAGGAGCAGAAAACAATAAAGGAAAGAGAAGAAAAGCATAGAAAGGCTAAAAAAAAAAAAAACGAAAAGAAAAGAACAGAAACAGAAGACAAAGAAGAAATAAACAAAGAAAGAGAAAAGGAGATAATAAAGAGACACATAAGAAAAAGGAAAGTAGAGAGAGCAAAAATAGAAGACAAAGAAGAAATAAACAAAGAAAGAGAGAAGAAAACAATAAAAGAGACACATAAAAAAAGGAAAGTAGAAAGATTACAATAAAACAAAACAAAAGGAGAAGAAAACAAAGGAAAAAGCAAGAGAACAAAAGAAGAAGAAGAAAAGGAGGAAATAAAAGAGGAACGAACAGATAAACAAAGAAGGAAAAATGGCAGATCCAAAGCCTAACGCACAATACAGGAGACCACTACCGTTTAACCTATCGGAGCCACAAATAGGAATAAGGTGGGAAAAGTGGATCAGACGGTTCGAAAGATATGTAGACGACACAGATGTAGTAGCTGGAAAGAAACTGGGACTACTATTGAATTTGGCAGGGGACGACGTAGAAGAACTTCTGGTGACACTGCCGACTGATGAAACAAAAACATATGACCAACTAAAGAAATGTCTAACAGCCAAATTCGACTCGCAACGAAACATTGATTTCGAACGGTATACTTTTACCATCGCATGTCAACAAGTCGGCGAAACACTAGACGACTTTGCGACACGGCTGAGGAAATTGGTGACACATTGTGAATTTGATAAATTTGATAACGAGCAAGCAATCAGGCTACGGATCATAGAAGGCTGTCGTGACACAGGATTCAGAGCAAGGATACTTAAGGAACCAACGTCATTGGAGAACATCCTGTCACTAGCGAGAGCAGAGGCGAGAGCAGAGGAACATGCCAAGGAAATGGAAAGACGGAAGAGCGTTGAAACAGAAAACGCACATTTTACGACAAGCAGATATCGCACAGACCAACGAAGAAATGACTGGAGGGAACAAAAAGAGAGGAGACGACCTGAAAGGACATGCTACAAGTGCGGAATGGAATTTCCACACAGGGGTCAATGCCCCGCCTTTGGCCAGACGTGCAAAAGATGTGGTGGAAGAAATCACTACGCCAGTATGTGCCAAAGTGCCCCATCAAGAGACGACAATGTGAGAACAGGAAGACCACAGGAATCGACGACAAGACATGTCAGGTATGTTGACAACGAAAGGAGGAGTTCATCACGAGGGTCAGGTGAAGAAGAGGAAACAGAGAAAGTAGAAAGACTATATCACATGTCGGAGGTGCACACTGAGCAGAGCAAGGAAGAAGAAACAGGAGAAACAACACAGCCAGCAGACAGAAGCACCCGAGGAAAGACAGACCATGCAAAGATAAGAGTAGGTGTGTATGAAACAGACTTTGTACTGGACAGTGGTGCAACTTGCAATGTCATGTGTGCATCGGAGTATGAGAAAATGGAAGTCAAGCCGACCCTGAGAGCGTCCAAGGTAAAGATCTTTACTTGGGGGGCAAGGAAAGAAGTAACCAACTTGGGGAAGTTCACAGAGGAATTGAGATACAATGACAAGATGAACACGGAGGACATTCATGTTCTACAAGGTGATGTACCAGGGCCATGCCTGATGAGCAGCAGCACAGCCCAAACGATGGGCCTTATAACAATGACATATAAAAAAGACAACAGCTCTGTTGAGAACAAGCAAAGAGAAGACTCAGGGAACAAAGAAAGAGGAAGAGAACAAAAAAGAACAATGGAGAGAACACATACAACAGAAGGCGGCTGTAGAAAGAGAGGAGCAAGAAACAAAACGGAGATAAAAGAACAACGATCAAAGAGACGAGAGGCCGGCAAAGAGAGAGCAGAAGAAGGACAATGGAAGGACAGAAAGAAGAGCAAGAGGAGAGAACAACGACAAAGAGAAAGAGCGACTGGCAAAATGAGAAAGGACGGAGAACAACTGAAGAGCAGAAAGAAAGATGGCGGCAGAAAACGACGACCAAGAAAGGGATGGAAAGGGACAAAGAGACTACGTAGAAAGAAGTAGGAAATACAGACTGGGGAGAAGACTTGACGAGACTGACAATCTGACAATCTCTCTCTCTCTCTCTCTCTCTCTCTCTCTCTCTCTCTCTCTCTCTCTCTCTCTCTCTCTCTCTCTCTCTCTCTCTCTCTCTCTCTCTCTCTCTCTCTCACTGTAACGACGAGCAATAATGTAAAGGGTGGTGACACGGAGTGATTAGTAGAACTGGGACACGAACTGTTGTTTGCAACAAGGGGGGAGATGTCATGACCTGACAGAAAGACGACGGACAAGGCGACAGGACAGTAGGGACAGCAGACACTAGGACCCTGTGGGTCGTGAGGGAGGTGACCAGGTCACCGGACACCACATCCGGTCAGGGGACAGGAAGAGGACAGATTCGACCAGGGCGACCAAGAAGAAGGACGTGCACGTGACTAGCTGTATACAATATCCAAATAAAGAATCGTGATTGCACCTACCTGTGTCCGTGAGCGTTTGTGCTGCGCAGTGCCAACCTCGTAGACACGACAGGGTGGATGCATGGATGAATGATGTATGGATGCAGGGTGGGTGGGTGGATGGATGGGTGGATGCATGGATGCATGCATGATGGGTGGATGCATGATGGATGGATGGGTGGATGCATGAATGAATGATGTATGGATGCAGGGTGGGTGGGTTTATGGATGGGTGGATGCATGAATGATGTATGGATGGATGCAAGGTGGTTCGGCTCGCTCGCTGCTCTCGATCGCTGCGGTGCAATATGCAAATTAGTTTACGCCGCACCACTTTCAAATGTCACCAGCCGCCCCTGGTACTAATCAGGACCAGCAGGGTGTTCCCAAAAGGGTGATGTTATTTCCCCCTTGTGATTTTGTTTTAAAGTGGGTTAAGATGAGAATGATTCTGGAAGAAGTCGGAGACCATGTGAAGATGGAAGTAGTTTATTTGAAGAGTGGAAATTCACGCATGGGTAGTACGAAGTGTAGACTACCTACCTACACTCGGAGAAATTTGCAGCAGTGGCAGGTACGTCCGTGACTTTCAAGAGCTGCTGTGAATCCAGTAGGAAATTAAGCTGTTGGCATCATTTACACAGAATAGCGAAAAGGACAATTAAAAACTAATGAATTACATTCCGACTCCAGCTACTGATGTTAATTTTCGGTTCACACTTCACTCCAACATGGCGACGGCTCTCGCCCCCGACCACAGGTTTTCTTTATTTTTTTTAAGGCGAGATACAGGATCAGTTATACGACATCAAAATCGACAGAAAGTTAGGTTCTTGAAGACAAGACCTATTTTCGCAACTATTTCAGAGCCCTTTATGCCTGTTAAATCCGTTGTTCAGTTCGTATTGTGTCTTGCGAGACAGCCCAGACAGAAGTATCTTCCTTACCTACATTTCTTCCTTTTGCTCACAACACGCTGCAAGCATCACGCAGTCTTGAGCTCCTTCGTTGGCTGTGCAAACTGTCCCCCTTCTGCTATCACTCTTTCACTGCTCCAGTTTTAATCTGTGCAGTGGGCTTGCTCACCTCCTTGTACGTCTTCGCGTCACTATAGCGACCGTTCCAACATGGCGGCCGCCATCACATGGGACAGGACCAGGAACACCCTGCGCGCTCCACGACACAATGTGTCTGCGATATGCAAGTTCAACAGCCCTTGGTCTGTTGACTGTAAGTGGCACTTCGTCCCCACCCTTTTATTCCACGCCCTCTTTGCTCCACCCAGCTGCCCCGCCCATCTAAGTTATCCTTGCTCTCCTGCAGGTGACTGTTAAAACCACTTCTTGAAGGTGGGGTCTGCTTCAGCGCGCAGCCCGTAGTTTGCTTATGACTGACGCTGGCAGTGCCTGTGTGGGACCAGGGCCCTGTGATACGTACAAGGGCTGGCTTTTCAAATGGACCAACTACCTGAAGGGCTATCAGCGCCGCTGGTTCGTGCTCAGCAACGGTCTGCTGTCATACTACAGGTACGGGCGCGTACAGGCACAGTAGGCTAGCAGTGAGACTTATATCTCAGCGTCATAGTGGCGAGTAGCCCTTATATAACGAATAAATATATAAAGGGAAAACTAATGCATTATCACGAGAGCCACGTACAGTGTTTTAGCGGAGAGGTGAGGTGGAATATGTATGAACTGTTTTAAATACACGAATCTCCAAATAATACATGCACATTGTGAATACATCGCTACTACAAATAAAAGGATAGGAATGCAGTAAAAGTCAATGTGAGGTTAAAGCTCTACCGCACGTACATATAGGAGAAAGAAAATGCTGGTGCCTTACTAGAAATTTTCATTAGTCCATGTCTTCCTCTTCACAGTCCTAATAGAGTGAGCATCCGCTTCTCCATGGAGCAGACGTTCGCCAAAGCCAAAAATAGGGTTGTCTACCTGCCGGTATGGCTTCTCAATAAGAAATACCTCTCACTGTGAACTAGAAATAGAAGCCAAGCTATCCCACTTTCCTGTTGATTACAAGCTTCACTCAATCTTTTTGAGCCTGGAAACTTACATGATCAATGGGATTGGCTGCCAGGGATGCTTGGACTGTGACGAGGAAGACCTGGATTTGGAGTAATGAAGGTTAGTGGCCCATTACCTCCTAGTTCATTTTCGCTTTTACAGTCTTAACAGAGTTAGCTCTAACACCATCCTTTTTTAGGAAAAAACAACATTCAAAAACAGTCTCACATTGACTTTTATTCACTTCATTATTATTCGAAAACTGCAGACAGAACTAATAGGACTATGCAGTATGTTATGTCTCATACATGTATGGGGGTAGACCATGTGGCATCACTGCGACCAGCAGACATTGACGTCCCCACTTTCAAAGCTGCCCAGGGTGTAGCTATCTCTCTTCTTGGCCTCCCTTGGAATTGTGATAAGGTTTCCGTTTCTCTTTCATAAGAGATTAAGATGGCTTGCTTCAACCTTCTACTCGGTATTGAAATGGTGGGTCTCCGTCCCCTCCCAGAAACAGCAAATGTAAGAAATACAAAAACGTTTTTTTTAAAGGTTGCATTCTCTCAAGATAAAACCAAAAGGCCTTTTGTACTTCAAGGATGTTCAATAAATCCTCCTCATTGGAAGAAGACAAAGGCACTTAAACTGGCAGCAAAAGTTCAATTGAACAATAAAAAAACAGAATGCACCTGGGCACAAAATCAGGACTGGGTCTCCAATTATTTGTATTGTATTGTATTGCATTGTATTTATTTATTTGTAAAGCGCTAACATTCATCCTGAGAGGACATCACGGCGCTGAAGAACATTGCAAGTGATTTGGCATCGGCTCTGTTTGAAAATTATTGATCTGACCTGGGGAAGAGGAATGTTTTCAGTTGTTTCTTAAATGAGACAAAGCAGTCATTTGTTCTAATTTTGGGGGGTAGCTCGTTCCACTTTGTTGCCGCAATGTGGGAGAAGGCCCGCTCTCCCATCCTGACAGTACGAGCTCGGGTGATGACTGCTCTTCCTAACGTCATAGATCGTAGGTGTCTAGAAGGTTTATGGAATCTGACCCTGTCATGTAGGATGGTGGGGCCTGTGCCGTGGAGTACCTTATAAGAAATGCACAACAGCTTAAAGATGGCTCGTTGCCGCATTGGGAGCCAATGAAGTTCACGCATGCAACTTTTAGCTGAATCAAATTTTCTTTTGTTGCAGATGGCTTTGGCAGCGGCATTCTGAACCAGCTGTAATTTAGAAAAGAGATAATCCGCCATACCTACAAACAGAGAATTACCGTAGTCCAGCCTGCTCATCAGTAGTGACTGGACTAAGGTTTTCCTGCAATCCGTTGGCACCCAGGGGAAGACACGTCTAAGCAACTTCAGAAGTCCAAAGCTCCTTCCACAAGTTGTAGAAACATGGGATTTCATGGATAAATCCCTATCCAGTATTATACCTAAGTTTTTTGCTTTAGCAGTGGGGTTGGGAGGTAAACCCAAGTCACTTGGCCACCAGCTGTTGTCCCAGGCCTGTGTGCCTCTGCCGAACAGTAAGATTTCGGATTTGTCGGCGTTTAGTCTAAGACAGTGGTCCTGCATCCAAGTTGCTAATTCGGTCAAACAGTTCGTCAGTCTAGTTTTGGAGTCATCATTTCCATCAATGGTGACCATCAGCTGAGTGTCATCAGCATAGGAGCACATTTCTACGCCCCACTTTTTGCCAATGGTTGCCAGCGAGGAGACGAATACGTTAAACAAAGTTGGGCTCAATGACGCCCCCTGGGGAACTCCATATTTTATGAGTCGTGGAGGGGATGTGTAGTCACCCAAACGTACTGATTGGGTTCGATCCGCTAGGAACGATTGTAGCCATCCCAATGCTTTGCCCAGTATTCCTTTCTCTGCCAGGATGTTCAACAGTTGGTTGTGGGGTACAGTATCAAAAGCCGCTGATAGATCAAGAAGTATCAGTGCGACTGTTCTACCCTGATCTACCCTGGTTCTGATACTGTCTGTCACCGCTAAGAGTGTAGTTTCGGTGCTGTTGTTTGTCCGGAACCCTGTCTGTGAATCATCCAGCAGGCCATTTGCTTCAAGAAATGTGGACAGACTTCTGTTGACTAACTTCTCCAGAACCTTTGATAAGTAAGGTAGCTGGGATATTGGTCTGTAATTGGCCGGATTGTTTACGTCTGCTCCAGCCTTCTTTACTAAAGGGGTGACTAGGGCCTGTTTCCATGAATCTGGAAATTCAGCAGAACTAAGGGAGAGATTGAGTACTCTGGTAACTGCTGGACATATTACAGGAGTTAATTGGGAAAAAATGTGATGTGGACAAGGGTCAAGTGGAGAACCCGACTTGACCTCAAGCATAACCTTTTCTACCTCCTCTTCTGAGAACGGGCCGAAACCATGGCAGCTGGTGTGTGCAACGGTTGGTACATCCTGTTCATGGATTTCGGTCAGGTGATTAACTTTATCTTCAAAGAACTTTAGGAGCGTATCTAAACTTAATAGACCTCCTAACTTTCCGGTTCTCCATCCTGATAAATTGCCACTAAAATCATATCTTATAAGCAAATATTTAAGTTCACAGAATCCAGTGCCTTAATAGAAGTCCTTTGAAGTGCTTATAATGCGAGAATAATGTAACTGAATTAGGACCCCCCCTCCAGCCCCAACAGCCTAGTTGCCAAGGGAACAATCACTTCCAGATGTGGGCCTCAAAAGCCTTCACAGCTGTCCACTGAGCCTACAAGCTGGTAACTGAGAGTTCCAGTAGGAACCCTTCCCCCAGAAAATCTGATATCAAAGATGGGTCGCTAGAAACTGGACTTAAAGCTGAACTGGTTACATACAACCTTTCAAAGCTGCGCTAGAGGCTGTAGTATGTCCTTATTGTTGCTGGCTGACTGTACTTCTGAATACATTCATCTACTTCAAACGAGCAACCCATGTTAGTCAAGCTAATTCTCAAGTGCCTTATGCCCAGTTGAAGATGGGCCTTGGATGCCGGAGGAAGAGAACTGCCTCTCAGCAGATACGGTGACAATAGAATCATCCACAGTCTCTGAACTGCCAGCTGTAGGTGAAGAGGAAACATTGGCTGACACTTCCAGCATTGCACTACCAGAAGTATCTCCGCCCAGTTCTCATTTGCCTTCTGTAACGTCTTCAGATCTAAGGGGATGGGAAGGAAGTCATAAAGGAGCATCTTGGATTATGGAAAGGATAGTGAATCCACCTTCCAAAGCTCAGGGCAAGAAACCCTAATGCAAAAACGGGCAGAAGTATGTCATCGATGGAAAGAAATCTGGCTCCTGCATCCAAGTTCTCTGTATTATCTGGAGGAATGTTGACTGGGACAACTCTAGAGCTTCAGAGGAAGGAATAATACTGCTCAGATGATCTATAGGCCCATTCTCTCTCCCCCGGAGATAAACTGCCTACATAGTAGGGAGATTGGCTTCGGCCCACATACAAATCTCCTGAGTCAATGTCAACAAGGACTTTACTCCTGAGCTCCCTTGATGTTTGACATATGCAAGGAGTACTTGGTTGTCCATCCTGACCTAAACATGAAATGAAAATGCGTTTTGTAAAGCGCAAATAGTTGCCCGGAGGCGTCCAAGTGCTATGACTAAAAGTTGCTCTTACATTAAGGCAGATGGCACAGTGGTTGAAGGGGGCCTACTTATTAAACAAAAAAGTTTTCAGTTGTTTCCTGAAGGAGGTTAGGTCTGGATTGGACCTTAAGTGGAGGGGTAGAGTGTTCCACAGCCTGGCCGCATTTAGGGTGAAGGAACGGCCTCCCACTCTAGTTCTTTTAACCTTGGGCACGACAGCAAGAAATGCGTTAGCTGAACGCAGCTGTCTGCTGGGGAGGTAAGGGGTAATTAGAGGGAGATTAATTGCTGGACCAGTTTCCCAGAATGACTGATGGGCAATGCAGAGGGACTTGAAGCTGATCCTGTCCCTAACAGGGAGCCAGTGCAAGCTTATTAGTCCAGGTTTGGCAGAGAGCCTGCGGGGAATTTGCAGTAGGGCGTGGGCCGTGCAGTTTTGAATAACTTGCAGTTTCCGCAATGTGGAGTCAGGGGCTCCAAGATAAACTGCGTTTCCAAAATCCAGCCTAGAATGGATCAATCCCTGTACTACCGTTTGTTTGGCCTTGAATGGTAGCAGAGGGAGTATCCTCCTTAAAATTCTGAGAAGGCCAAAACAGGTGGCAGATAGCTTGACGGCCTGATAGTCTAACGTTAGGGACCTATCAAGCCAAATGCCCAGGCTCTTAAGGCACTCTTGGGAGCTGGAGGGGGACCAGACAGGCGGGCCAGACCGAGCCAAAGGAGGCTGGAGCCGATCGTCCCAGCAGCATGAACTCTGTCTTGTCCCCATTAAGCTTGAGACAAGACCGGGTCATCCAGCTTCTCACTTCACTCAGGCAAACCCGCCAGATCTACCATGGCCACAGAGCCCTCGCCCCGCGTCAGAGAGACCACCAGCTGGGTATCGTCCGCATAGGTAACGATCCTAATACCATATGGACGGACGATCCCAGCCAGCGGCCTCATATAAACGTTAAACAACGTCGGGCTGAGCGAAGAGCCCTGCGGGACCCCACATGATGAGTTTTCAAGAACGAAGCAAAATGCAGCAGTACCATTTGGACTGCATTCAACTCCCTCCAATTGGACAACAAAATCCTTTAACTCTAAGACCATTTTCACTGTGCTGATTTTATTCTCCAAAGCTGTTCCTCAGCCCACCCCATTCACATCTGTGGTCAGAATATTGGGTGAAGCGACTTCCAAAGCCAACTACCTGGCTAGATTTACCTGTTTGAACCGCCACTACAGTGCCTGAAAAGTCTATAGGGTTTGAGGGACTCTTTGTTTCGTACCGAAGTGACTTGGGGTCCCAAAATTCTAGCAGATGACAAAGGAAATCGAGTGTAGTCTGGCACGAGGCAGGATTGCCAGAACCTTCAGCCACTTACTTTCTTTGGAGGCTTCTTGGGAAATAAGAGACATACCACCAGTTTTTACATCTAAGACACAAGTAAGAACACCTCCTGATCCAATCTGAGATGTGCCCCTATGCATGGAAGATCCAGAGTCGGTGTCAAATGAGATTTGTTGTTTGGCAAACAAATACCGTGGACGATTTCTACTTGCTGATGTGCCTTTAAAACAAATCCACCAAATGAGGGAGGATCTGAAGTCCTCTTGCATGGCTCAGTTCAATCAACAATGCCAGTATGTTTGTAAAGATCCTCCTATAGGAGGACAACTAAAAGGCAGGACTTGCAACAGGAACTGATTGTCTTGAACTAGATCATTGTGCAATGCTTGATGTATCTGCCTATGCAATTATGCATCTAGGAAGTCCAAAGAAGCCCCTAACTCTCCTCTCTTTTTATATGGTATATAGGGCAGATCTAAATGCCGGCACATAATATTAGACTTTTCATGTGACATAAAGCTGTTGGCTGTTTCAGAAACAGGCCTGTACTCTCCGGATGTTTTCTGCACCAGAAACCGTATTGAGTAAAATCCCTTCCATTTCTGTGAGAGAGGATCCGGACTGGAACTATTGCAGCTTGTTAGCATTAAACTCTGGAACCCTTCCAGTAAGGCTAACTTTTTTTTGTGGATCTTAGACAAAGGGTAAAAACAATTGGCTGGACTTTCTTGAAAAGGGATCTGATAACCCAGGTGTAAAAAGTCCTCATACGATTAATCCACAATTGATGCCTTTCATTTGTCGTGGAAAAAAGTCACCTGCCTCCTACTGCCAATTGGTGATGCTTCCCAACATAGTCAGGATTTTGGGGCCAACGGAGCTGAGTTAAAAGCTCCAGCATACTGAATCCGCGACGTTTCTAATAGAGGGACTTCCTGGCTATGGCCCTCCCATGAAAGTACTGATTTTGTAGCTTTAGAATGGAAAGATGATCCAAAAGCCCTTTACTAGGTATAGAACTTTTTGTCTCGCCAGAAGCTTTGCAAGTGCCATCAGCTTTCTGTCTTCAAGGGATTTCTTTGGACCCATGGATCCAGGTGTGTGCCAAATGTAAATGTAAATGCCAGCATTTGTGAAGTTCACAGCTACATCCGGACAGGTGTCCCGGCGCTCAGGGCCGTCTGGAAGTTTCAGCAAGCTATTGCCCAGAGTCACATGGTGCTCGGCTAATTTGCCGCCGGGGATCGAACCGTGAACCCTATAGTCCGGATTCGGGCACCCTGGCCGCTGCACCACACCTTTTCCAGAGAGATCCTGTTCAGTGGATTTGTATCAATAGATTCATTTTTGTAGAATCCACCTTCCAGGACCTTATCTATATTTGCCTTCTTGTTGCTGTAGATGATCCAGCCACTGTTGCCGCTAGTGAAGCCAACAAAATATCTGGCAGAAACCAGGTTTCCTGTTCCATCACTTTTTGGTTGATGTAAAATCCGAACCCTGCTCAATTTTGTTTTGCCAGTTTCTGAAAGTTCTTCAGTAATGACTATATTGGATAGTTGTCAGAAGCCCTGCAAAATTAGAGGCAGAATATGCTCTCCACTATTAATTCTGCCCTTTTTAGGTCGAAGCCTCCATTGCAGGGCATGGCCCTGCTGGAGGCAAAGACTTATTGTGAACAGGAGAATTTCAGTACTGTGTGAAACCACGCCCCCTTTTTCCATTGGCAGGCCTCTCGAAATGGAGGCCTGCCATTGGAAAAAGCTCCTGTTTAGCAGATTTGTCTGCTCTGGATCCCACCTCTCGAGGACTCCATGACCTGCCTTACGGTAGCACGACAATATTTTCAGAAATATTGCCTTGGCAACCATGAGGCAGGTCAGGGAGTCCTGGAGGGGCGGGATTCATTATCCTGTTTCCTCGGCGGTGGAGCAGGTAGGGGAGAGGCGGTGCTTGTTTTTCTTACAAGCGGGTCTCTGCCTAAATCGGAAGTGTTGAATCGGGCAAATAACATGCCGTCTCCTCGAACCAAGGTTCATGCTGCACACCAACCCTCAAGCCCTTAAATGTGGTACAGGATCACGGTGTTGATTCAGGTTCCGCCTAAATTGCTATTCCTAGTGCTTTCTTCTTCAAAGACTTCTGCTTTCTAAAATACAATCCGTCTCTTCCGACATAAAAAAAGACCTAGCACTACTTTATCATTTTCTACCATAGTTTGTCACAAACTTTTGACGCCACAAAGCAGTCTGTTGACAGAAGTGACGTAAACACCCCCGCCCCACCACGACAGAGAAACTTCAGTCCCTTGTTTAATGATTGCCGCCCACCTCTATCTTCGCCCCTAAGACGTCATAGCAGAGCCTGCAATAGGCTAGGCGAAGCCTTTTCAAAGCGGAAGTGTACTGCGTAGGCAAGGATCAGCACTGCTGCCGATATGGTGTACATTTCTAATGGTAAGAACGTACTGACAACCTTCTGTTTTAGCTCGGGAAAGGGAGATTATTTTTTGAGCGAGGCGATGATTTCCTTTATTTCATAGGTCTCTGGCAAGCCCTCCGAAAGCGTCTTGCAAAAAGTGCAACGTATAGGTGTATAAGCCAGGAACGAACGTTCCCCCTAGAGTTTTGGACTGCTCCCCAATAGACCGCTCACTTACCAACACTTACCTGCTACATCATTCTTTGTGGCTAGTCTTTCACTTATGCGTTTTCTCGTCATATGTTAATGGGACATGGCTCTACCTCACTGATTCAAACTGTGATCACCTCTTTGTATCCTCAAAGCTGATGTTTTGTTTCCATCACTAAATGCGTCAGTTCTAAACAGGGACAAATTGGATAGTATTTTAAAGTAGCTTACACCCTAATCATTAGGGCCTAATGCAATTTACGTTGGGATTCTGTCAGTTGGCATATATGGTTTATTTCAGGATATATCTAGGAATGAGAAGTTGTGCTTCTGTTTTACTCGCCCTAGATTGTACTTGGTAAGATGCACTTCGAGGAAAACATTATCGTTGTTGACCAAATACATTTGGCGTCTATCCTCTGTTATTTATTCGTTATTATATTCGTTACCCGGACAAGTATTACCCCTGAAATCCAGACTGATCTTGGTCCTGCTCTGGGGCGAGATTTTGCCTTTCATAATAAAAATTATAATAATAAGGTGCATGTGTTGTGAGCTGCTCCACTCACAACTGGGTAATGTAATAGCAGGTCTGCTGGAATTAAGCGCAGGGATGGCTCAAATTATGCAGCAGAGTTGACTAAATAATGTGTGGGAAAAAGTAAATCACGTGCTGTAATTACCACCCGATTCGTTGATGCTAAAGGTAAGTTACAGCTTATCTTGTGTAATCACCCTTTTCTCGCAGCTCCGCTGATGTATAGACTTCTTCACAGGTTCCAGCAGCAGTTACCATCAAATTAAGACGCAAACCTTCAGCACAGCACATTGAACAGAGCATGCCACACGCATCTCGCTTCAGACACGCTTACCATCATCACATTTGCAAATCAATGCTATTTTTAAACTTGTAAAGACCCCCAATATAGGTATTTTGAAAGGAATGGTCGACTGCATGCATTTGTGTTTGCTGCAGACATTGTTCATTGTAATATCGGAGAAATGAACCTTAAAATCCGGCTCAACTGGTAATAAAACAGGCCCACAAACTCCTTAAACTAGCCCCCGACTGATTTGTCTGACCAGTCTATCGGGCACTGCCTGATTGCACACACACTCTCTCTCACACACACACTCTCTCTCTCTCACTCACACAATCTCTCTCTCTCACACACACACACACACACACACACTCTCTCTCTCTCTCACACACACACACACACACACTCCCTCTCTCTCTCTCTCTCACACACACACACACTCTCTCTCACACATGCACTCTCTCTCTCACACACACACACTCTCTCTCACACATGCACTCTCTCTCTCGCACACAGTCTCTCTCGCACACTCTCTCTCACACACACTCTCTCTCTCACACACAATCTCACACACACAATCTCACACACACACACACACTCTCTCTCACACACACACACACACACACACTCACTCTCTCTCTCTCTCTCACACACACACACACACTCTCTCTCTCTCTCTCTCTCTCTCACTCTCTCACACACACACTCTCTCTCACACACACACACTCTCTTTCACACACACGCTCTCTCTCTCTCACACACGCTCTTTCTCTCTCACACACGCTCTTTCTCTCTCACACACTCTCTCTCTCACACACACACACTCTCTCACACACACACACACACACACACTCTAACACACACACTCTCTCTCAAACACTCTCTCACACTCTCTCTCTCTCTCACACACTCTCTCTCTCTCTCACACACACACACTCTCTCTCTCACACACACACTCTAACTCTCACACACAGTACAGCCTTCTACCGCTACCACTCTACCACTCTCTCCATCAACACTCTACACGCCACCACTCTATGAGCCACAACCCAATTCACCACTCTAACGCCCACACTCTAGCGCCCACACTCTAGCACCACCACTCTACCCGCCCACCACTTTACCCTCCAACTCCACCCTCAAAATCCACCATCCAAATCCACCATCCAAGCACTACTACACACTCCAAATACACCCTCCGACTACAATCTCCAACTCCACCATCCAACTACACCCTCCAACTCAACACTTCACGCTTCTCCACTTGGTGGAGAAGCGTGGCTCAGTGGTTAGAGGCGGCAGACCCAGAAGCTGAGATCGGCCGTGGACCAGGGTTCGATTCCCCGCCTCGGCGGGTCTCGGGCTCAAAAATTCCACGGAGTCGACAATTCTCGCTCTGGTGCCTACTCGACTCACGGGGTCACACTCTGCGACTCTGGGCAATAGCTTGCTTAATCTCCACTACGGCCCCTCGCGGCGGGATGCCTGGCTTTCACCTTGTGGATACCCGTCCGGGGTATCTCACAGGGGAATACCAGGACGGGTTCCCTAAGCAAGCGCCTTGAGGCCCCTGGGTTAAAGCGCGCTATATAAATCGAAGCACATTTACATTTACATTTACTTCAAATCCACACTCCAACTCCTTCCTCCAACTACAAATCCACCCTCCAAAAACACCATCCAACTCCACCCTCTAACTCCAACATTCAAATCCACCCGTAAACTACAACTACAGACTCCAACTCCACCCTCAAAATCCAACTCCACCCTCAAAATCCAACTCCACCCGCAAAATCCAACTCCACCCGCAAAATCCAACTCCACCCGCAAAATCCAACTCCACCCGCAAAATCCAACTCCACCCGCAAAATCCAACTCCACCCGCAAAATCCAACTCCACCCGCAAAATCCAACTCCACCCTCCAACACAACCCCTCAACGCCACATCACCACTCAACGCCACAGCACCACTCAACGCCACAGCACCACTCAATGCCACAGCACCACTCAATGCCACAGCACCCCTCAATGCCACAGCACCCCTCAATGCCACAGCACCCCTCAATGCCACAGCACCCCTCAATGCCACAGCACCCCTCAACGCCACAGCACCACTCAACGCCACAGCACCACTCAACGCCACAGCACCACTCAACGCCACAGCACCACTCAGCGCCACAGCACCACTCAGCGCCACAGCACCACTCAACGCCACAGCACCACTCAATGCCACAGCACCACTCAGCGCCACAGCACCACTCAGCACCACAGAATAACTCAGCACGCCTCAATGCCACAGCACCCCTCAATGCCACAGCACCCCTCAATGCCACAGCACCCCTCAATGCCACAGCACCACTCAACGCCACAGCACCACTCCACGCCACAGCACCACTCAACGCCACAGCACCACTCAACGCCACAGCACCACTCAACGCCACAGCATCACTCAACGCCACAGCATCACTCAACGCCACAGCATCACTCAACGCCACAGCATCACTCAACGCCACAGCTTCACTCAACGCCACAGCTTCACTCAACGCCACAGCTTCACTCAACGCCACAGCTTCACTCAACGCCACAGCTTCACTCAACGCCACAGCTTCACTCAACGCCACAGCTTCACTCAACGCCACAGCTTCACTCAACGCCACAGCTTCACTCAACGCCACAGCTTCACTCAACGCCACAGCTTCACTCAACGCCACAGCTTCACTCAACGCCACAGCTTCACTCAACGCCACAGCTTCACTCAACGCCACAGCTTCACTCAACGCCACAGCTTCACTCAACGCCACAGCTTCACTCAACGCCACAGCTTCACTCAACGCCACAGCTTCACTCAACGCCACAGCATCACTCAACGCCACAGCATCACTCAGCACCATTGAAGGCCACAGCACCACTGAAGGCCACAGCATCACTCAGCACCACTGAACGCCACAGCATCACTCTGTGCAACCATTCAACAACAACTGGTTCTAATATGTTCTCTCAATGTTTCACGATTTATTACAAATGTCACAAAAAAATATGTTAATATTTCACTTCTGTTCTTGGATTTTCATCACAATAAAATACACTGAACATAATCTTCCCAAAAGTTATTTACAAAAGTTTAAGCTATTGCCATTATAAATTACAATAACTTTTATTTAAGTATTAATTATTAAAACAAATAAAAGCCATTGTTATTTGTAATATTAATACATCTAAGTCCTGTAAATACAACACATATTGCATTAGAAATGCTATAGGTGTCACGTTTGTGAAAGTTAAAACTATTGGTATTGTAAATGACAAAGCTATTAATTTCGCTATTTTCAAAACCAACACATAAATACAATATTTGTCATTTACAATACCAATACCTCAAACTTTCCTAATGCGAGACCTATTGCATTGCAAATGCTTGTTATCAATGGGATTCAAAGGTGAAGCCTCTCTCACTTTCATTTTTCCCTGCGAGCACAAACAAGCCCTCAATGAATCCAAGATGACAATAGAATTGTTTATCAACCTTCTTCCATTTGGGGGGCGTGGCTTGGATGCCGAGGAGGTAGGCAGCGTGAGCCCGGAGCTCCGCGCCCGATCCCGAATATCATCCTGATTATTTGAACAAATCCCAGCGAAACTGGGAAAACCCAAAATCTGAAGTCATCACGGAAGGTGCGGCGCTCGAAGTGGACGACCTAAAGCTGTTCCTGGCCCCGAAATCTGACTTTGAAAGTTGGCACCGAGCGTAAGGCCATCGAGCTAAGATGGCGCCCTGAGCCCGAGACAAAGAAACGACGGGAGCACGAGGCCGGACTCTTCTGCTGGCCTGCTACTGGCGGTGCTGGATGGGTTGACGGGCCCCTCCTGGCCAACTCGGCGGGCACGGGCGAACTTTCTTCAAGTTGATGTGAGCTGTTGGGCATCGTGACCACAATTACGGTCACTGGAGGAGCGATAAAATGGCGGCGGCCCTGTGACGACGGTCCCGGCTATCTGAGCACAGACTGGCATCAGAAGGCTCAACGGCGGCAGTGGACCCTAGAGTGAGGCTCCATCTAGAGTGATTGGAGCGGAGCCCACAGAGCTAAGCGCATCCGACCTATCTGATCCTATTGCCCGGGGAATTTCCTAGTGGTGGAGCCCGGCAGTGCGGAGTGGGGGTGACGAGGTGACCCTAGAGGCCGCTACCATTTGCAGCCGAGATGGTGAAATCGAAAGGGAAGGGGGAAGGAGCGACCGACACAGAGGCTGCGGAAGGAGCGGATCGTGATCAGTCTGCTCTTCAACGCATGCAAGACCGTATATTGAAGGCCATCGCGACCACAAAAGACGCCCTACAGCAGGACATAGCCCAGGTGGTGACGGGCTTGGGTCTCCTGAAAGCAGATCATGACAAGCTTAAGGATAGAGTGAAGTCTGTGGAGATCGCTGTTCAGGAATTGGCTCCGGACCACGCAGCGGTGAAAGCGCAGGTGGCAGATGCCCTAGACCGGCTGAAGGTGCTGGAGAGGAGGGCCGAGGATGCGGAAAATAGGAGTAGGCGCAATAATGTTCGCCTCGTGGGCCTACCAGAGAAAATTGAGGGCGACGATATGGTGGGCTACCTCGACAACTGGCTACGCACCGAAGTGGCGCCGGAGGGATTGTCTCCTTTCTTCTCCCTAGAGCGGGCCCACAGGGTACCGGCTCGACCACCGGCCCCGGGCCTTCCACCTCGCCCGGTGGTGTTCAAGTTACTCCACTACAGAGACAGGGACTGGCTGCTACAGAAGGCGAGGGAAGCGGGACCTTTTCAAGTGGATAATAACAGAGTCACCATGTTCCCGGACTACACGTTTGAGACTCAGAGACTCAGGGCCAACTTCTTGTCCCTTAAGCGTGAGCTCCGTGGTGAGGGCATAAAATATTCCCTGCTCTTTCCGGCGTAGCTGAGAGTGGTGGTGGATGAAAAAACGCTTTTTTTTACGACCTCGGCGGATGCCTGGGCCTGGTGGGACACCTATAAAGCTGGAACGGATGGAGCTAGAGCCAGGGCGGAGGAGGCTAGAGTGGCGCAGCCGATCAGGAAGTCCCAACGGATTCGAAAGAATCGTCGGAGAACTGGTAAACCATCCGTGTCACAGACAGAGACAGAGAGGAAGGCGGCTCTGCAGGCAGTTGCGGACCTATCTAGCGTGACCAGGAGCCAGTCCGGGAAGGGCACAGACTCTGATGAGCAGGACACGGGTTCGGAAACAGGGCTCTCGGAATTTGGTGGAGCCAAAGGCCCTGTAGTGCCACCGCAGACTTCTGGGGAGATCCTTGAGGCGTGACACGATGGACAGGAGGAGCGGCCTACTGGTCAGACACTGGGGCGCTGTGCCCGTGAGCGCAGTACAATGTTATTTGGGGTTTCGTGACTCTGTAATGAGGGGATTGTGGGGCGGAATGTGCGGGATTGATTTGCTTTGACGAACCTTTCGACATCGATCCGCGCCCTACTGGCCCTTATGGTCATCGCAGTGGAGACTGCGAACGCTAGTGCCTTCCTTTGAGGGGTAGTTGGGTGTGACAGTTTGGATGGGGTCACTTCAGATTGTGGGGGGGCCTGTCCTGGGGGGGTGGGTGCTGAGAGTAGTTGGGGTTGCTCCGGTTGTCTTGGGGAGGGGGGGGTTTCATTTGTTTGGAGTGGGAGGGATGGGCAGCACGTGGTTGGCAAACGCGCATGGTCGATGACTTCTATTGTTCTACCTGTGTGTGCAGAGGGATATGGCTAGTACGGGGGCTCTGAAATGTGTGACCTGGAACGTGCGGGGATTGCAGACTATGACACGAAGGCACAAGGTTCAAGCGTACCTGAAGCGTAGGGGTGTGCATATAGCGTTCTTACAAGAGACGCATCTCAACAAACAGGAGGGGATTGCGCTACAAAGGAGGTGGAGGGGACAACTGTTTAACACGACATATTCAGCCTTTGCAAGAGGGACGTTGATTTGGATACGTGCGGGGGTCCCTTTCCAAGTCACTAAGACGTTGGTAGATCCGGAGGGTAGGTATGTAGCGGTGGAGGGGAGATTGAGGGGCAGGGTAGTATCCCTCTGCAGCGTGTACGCCCCCAATGTGGATTTGCCCGCTTTTTTAACAACACTCTCGGGCAAACTGGCGGGTTATCTAGCAGGCCCAGTGCTCATGGGGGGGGATTTCAACTCGGTGGTAGATGTTGATTTGGATAGATCCCATCCCCGCTGCGCGCGTCCCTAGCACACATGGTGGCCAAACGCAGGCTGGAGTGGCAGGAGAGTTGGGCCTTGGGAGACGCCTGGAGGACACTGCACCCCACCACTAGGGATTATTCCTTTCATTCGCATTTGCATGACCTGCATGTTAGGTTGGATGCTTTTCTGTGCTCATCACATATGCTCTCCACGGTGGGTGGCGCGGAGTATTTGGCTCGAACGATGTCGGACCACAATCCTTTGTTGTTGTCCCTGAACTGGATGGTGGAAGTTAACTGTGTACTAACATGGCGACTGCAACCTGATACCTTGGATGACTTGCTTTTCAGGGAGGCCCTAGGGGAGCGAATAGAGCGCTACTTTGAGGAGAATAGTGGCTCCGCCTCTACTAGGGCGGTGGAGTGGGATGCGTTTAAGGTGGTGGTCAGGGGGCACTGTATTGGGAGCGCTGCAGGGGCTCGTAGGACTTTGCTGGATGATCTTGAGAAGGCGGAGAAGCGGCTGAGGGAGAAGGAGAGGGAACGCCCGAATCACCCAGAGTTACAGGAGGGGCTTAGTGGCGCCAGGGAAGCACTAGCGGTAGAATTGGAACGACTGCGTAGCTTTGACCATAAAGCGTATATGACTAAGGCGCATGCGGAAGGTGATAAGGCGGGGTCGATGCTGGCGTGGCTTGCCAACCCGATCAGGCTGGGCACGCCGATCATGGCGATTCAGACGGTGGGGGAGGAGCTATGCCACACCCAAGCCGGGATTCTGGATGGGTTCAGGGCGTATTACGAATGTTTGTACGAGAGCGGAGAGACAGGCGGGGTGGATGAGCTGGGCACCTTTCTAGAAGGATTACAGCTTCCGCAATTGGAGGAATCGGAGGCAGAGGAGTTGGGGCGGCCCATTACGGTCGGGGAGATAGGGAGCGCAGTGAAGCAGATGGCTAGAAATAAGACTCCGGGGCTTGACTGTCTCCCGATCGAGTTTTATAGTAAATATTTGGAATACCTAGCTCCGCAACTGCAATTGGTTTAAAATGAAGCGCAATCGCGTGGTCGGCTCCCGAGCTCAATGTGTGAGGCCCTCATGATCCCATTGTTAACCACATTGATGCTAGGCATTTTCCCCTGCTGTGCTGGGGAATATCCAAAACAATGGTTTCATGACGAGCTCAGCTCGTCATCAGTGTACCAGCAGCACACTGCATGACGAGCTGAGCTCGTCATGAGTGTCGAAGGTGTTAAAACCTGGCGGGGAGGGCACTGCCCTGCCCTCCTACCGTCCGGTGTCCATGCTTACGACGGACTACAAGATCCTGAGTAAAATCCTGGCGAATAGACTACTGGCCCACATGACCGGTCTGGTTCATAAGGATCAGTGCGGCTTTATCCCTACGCGTAACACTACCCACAATATCCGCAGGCTTACAAGATTGATGGGGCCAACTGGTCGGACACCACTACTCCGTTTGTGCTCTCCATAGACATCGAGAAGGCCTTTGATAGTCTTGAGTGGGATTATCTGTACGAGGTGATGCGGCGTTTCGGGCTGGGAGACGGGTACATCAACTGGACCAAAGTCCTGTTTACAGAGCCGTAGCTAGAGTCAGGGTTGGCTCCCTGATCTCGAAGCAGTACCCCGTGCGACGAGGCACCAGGCAAGGGTGCTCCCTCTCTCCCCTCTTGTTTGCTTTGGCAATGGAACCCTTTGCAGTGGAGGCCAGATCGGGCCGCCACTATGCAGGACTGATGTACAGTGACAGGCCGCATCTCATTTCGCTGTACTGATGTTCCTGGCTGATGCGGAAGCAGAGCTACTGAGAGCGAGACGTCTGTTGGAGCGGTTTGGGCGACTGTCGGGCCTGAAGGTCAATTAGCCCAAATCCTGTCTATTCCCCCTGAAACACGGAGAGCCGTGCCCTCTCACGGCGCAGGAACTCCGGTGGGAACCGCATTGTCTACACTATCTTGGCGTTTACGTCTACCATACCCCGACGGATATGCTGGATGGTAATATTAACCGTTGCATTACCGCTCTGAGAGGAAGTATGGATTTTTGGTCCACTCTTCCACTGTCACTGGCTGGTCGGATCTCCCTACTTAAGATGGTGGCTCTGCCCAGGCTTTTGTACTACTTTAGGACGCTCCCGGTATGGATCCCGGGCTCTGTTTTCCGACGCCTGAGATCACTGACCATAGCGTTTCTTTGGGGCACAGGTAGGCGACGAATTGCGCTGGATACCCTCTTGCGGCCCAAGGACGAGGGAGGCATGGCGGTGCCTGATTTTGAAGGTTATTATCTGGCGGCTCAGTTGCAGGCTTTCACCCAGGAGGTCGCTAGGGTATATAGAGGCCCGGAACATGCTAGAGATGAGGGTACCCCGCGGCATGTGCTGGCATATATCACACTACATCAGAAACTCTTGGTTAGGGACCTGACAGTGGAGGAACAGACATTTCGACTCTGCTGGAATCGAGCGCGCAAGCGAGCGTGGGTCCGCCTTATGTATGCTCCCGAAATTCCGCTGGGGATGGTTACAGCCCTTCCTCATGGAGGGGACTGGTCGCGTTTACTGGGCTGGGAAGAAGCTGGGGTCCAAATGCTGGGCGAATTGTACGAGGATGGGGTGCTGCTCCCGTTTCAGGACCTGCAGGAGCGGTTCGACCTCCCACGAGGCGACTACTTGTTGCATGCGGCGGTAACAGGCGCTATGCAGGACCACTGGGGAGAGGGGTTGCAGGAACCGGTGATCTCCATGGCGTGCCAATATACGATGATGGCAGCCGGGACCTTTAAGGCGGTAACCTGTCTCTACTCCAGAATGTTGCGGGAGGCTCTGCAGCCGCTCGCGGCTTTGAAGGCTAAGTGGGAGTTGGACCTCCAAATGGAGATCCCTGATGCGACTTGGGGTCAGCTGCTACGACGGGCACGGAAAAGCTCGAGAAACGCCAGGTTCCAGCTAATACATTTCTACATTATTCATCGAGCATACCTCACACCTGGGAAAATACGGCAATACTTTGGGGTGGAACAAGCGGCCTGTCCCAGATGTAACACAGTTGGGGCGGAGTTGGGTCACATGCAGTGGTACTGCCCTGCATTGGGAGATTACTGGCAGGAGATTTGGAGGGCTCTGAACAATGCAACGGATAGGGACATACAGTACACCAAGGCAGTGGGGGTCCTACACTGGTTTCCGCACACGTCCAAGAATAAAAATACCAGTCGGTTTATAGATTTGGGGCTGATCCTAGCAAAGCGGGAAATCACGAGGAATTGGAAGTCGAAAGCGGGGCCCACATATAAGCGATGGTATGGTGAATGTTTGCGGTGGGCAGCGTGTGAAAGTACTTTGAGGTACCAGATGGCTTGGAGAATGAATGATGAGAAGGCTATGGAGAGGGCGACAGCATGGGAAGTGATGGTACAGGCGCTCCGAGGTGATGTTGATGAGGGGGATGAGGAGATGGAGGAGTTAAGGGCAGCTAACCCCGCTAATACACCCGGGGACACACCTTAGCGAATGTATAAGGCCTTCCTTCAACACACCGGACTTCACTCTAACTAGGATTTTGCACAGCGCGGCCACGGGGGGGGGGCGGGATTTCGGAACTGTTGGGGCGTTGGAGGGGGGGTGTTTGACAGGGGTGGGGGAGGGGCGAAAATTACAAAAGCAACCCACTTTTTCTTGCTAATGAGACGTCGGACGTTGAATTATGCAGCAAGGCTTGACCTAAGCGTTAAGGCAGAACAGTCTTCTTATTGGGGACATGCCAATCATGATGGGGAAGGACAATCAATACTGTGTCTTCTTGCCATGCTTTATGTTTACACCGTGAACTTAATGTCTGTACATTTATTTTGGTGCTGCAATAAAAACGATGTTACAAAAAAAAAAAAAAAAACCTTCCATTTGTTCAACAACACCTTCCTAATGGATGCTTGTACCAGTAAACAGTCTGCTTCCTTCTATTAAAGGAAATAATTCCTCTACTTTGGAAGCCATGTTTTCCCTCAGGTGCTAAAGTACTTCTTTCATCTCTGCCTCTTGGACAAATCTGCCCTTGACTTCCTCCTCCTGATCAGGAATACCCATCCATGGCCTTTTTGGAGAAACTGAAGCCTCTCCCACTTTAAAGGCTAAAGATACAGGTTGCTTAGTCATAACCTGCGTATCCCCCAGAGTGAGAATCTGTGCTGACGATTGCCCCTCCTCTATGTCTACTCGGACAGTTAGCTCCTCCAAATGGTGCCCACTAGCTGCCCAATCCATGCCAGACATCAGCAATCGCCCAGGCTTAAGGAGTGAATACAGTGTTATCCCTCCAACAAAATCACCCATAGTTTGAAACAAATTAAGAAACATTTTGTCTACCAGAAGGTTTAAAAACCAACTCCTTGCGTGAATGCTACAATTTTAAAGTCAGAAGGCGATCATGCCTCACATTACTCACGTTTCTGACCCCTTTCTCCTGATAAATTGGGTCAGAAGACTTTTCTGGGGACCAAGTGCACTGCTAAGGCAGATGCTACCCCAGACCGAACCATAAGAATACCAAACTGGTAACCGGAATAGCATGTTCTCTCTACAACAAATATTATGCATTACAAATAATCAAGAAAAATCTTACTTGATCAGTAACCACAGCTTTACATACTGTAGTCTGCATGAAGAAAAATAGAGCATTTGGAGGTAGCTTGACTTCATTGTTTGGTGCATGATGGGAGGCTTAGAATTGGGAAGCCATATTGGCGGCTAGAGAATGTTCTTTATGACTTTGGTAAAGTTTTGTCACGTGTAGGAGCAGGAGCTCATTCTGTTAGGACTAGAATAAGGAGGGTATGTACTAGTAGTAGCAGGGCAGAGATGTTATTTCACAGGTACAAGGAAAATAATGTACTGTTGAAAGCATACAGGTAAAGTGCGACATTAAAGTCCAGGCTACATATGGGTAGTCGTCATCACCCATGGTCTACTCCTCCTTCACTCAGGCCTTAACCAGTGATGGTGTGCCCCTCTTAGTCATGCTCCATTGTAGTTTACAGCTATGTTTACTCCCCAAAGGGAAGTGTAAAAGTATGTCCATACCCTCCTCAGTTATTCCCATAACATCGCCAAATATTTCCCGAACTGGTAGGTTCTTTGCCTAAGGTTTTGGGCAACATAATAACTCAGTGGGTGAATTAATAGTTAAGCCGGGAGGCGGTTCATGATAATCTCTCAAGGTCTCACATAGCTCATGTTGAATTTGAGACATTGTGACCCTGGGAATCTGCATGACTTTCTTCTAAGTGTCCATAAAGTATACCATTCACCTGAGTCAACGTGAACTACTAGCAATCAGAAAGCGAAGACCTGAAGGTCCAGTGAGGGGAACGTACCAACGAATTACATATTGCAGTCCAGGAAAGAGCTTGTGTGTTTTATTTATCATGGATGGTAGATTTGACACAAGTGACTTTAAACCTATCCTTCAAATGAGGTTCTATGCTACTTTTTTTCAAATAGGTTACATTTTGAGTAGGAGTGATGAAATCCATTCATCTAGACAAACCACTAATATATGCTTTCACACCATCAGCCTACTGCGTAAGGTTTTTCCCCTTATACCTGATTCGGTGAGGAGAACTTTAGTCCAGGCACTTGTTCTAAGCAGGATTGACTATTGTAATGGTCTACTGCTTGCTGCCAATGAAGGGGTATTGGATACACTACTAATTCATCCAGAATACGGCGGCCTGCCTGGTTCTTAATGCCCCTCCTAGAACTGCCTCCAAACCCCTTCTTGACCAATTACACTGGCTTTCTGTCCGGAAGAGAACGAAATTTAAAACATGTTGTTTGATTCACAAGTGCCTAAATGGCCAAGGACCTGCCTATTTGAAAAATAAATTTGTCCCTTACACCCCCATTCGATCTCTTAGGTCCAGCAACGATTTTCTGTTGCAGGTACCACGGGCTAAGAAAGCCAGACACAGGAGTAAGGCACTCTCCATAGCAGGACCTACTCTCTGGAATAAACTCCCTTTATCACTCAAACAATGCACAGATCATTTAAAATTCCGGAAACAATTGAAAACAATATTGTTTAAAAATGAAATTTAGCTTCTTGGTGTTCTACAGGTGTCAAAGCGCAGAGATACTCCCCTGAGAGTTGATTCCAGCGCTATATAAACCAATAAATAAATAAATAAATGTGCTCTTTCATTTAAACTTAATTCTACATCCAAGCACTCAGACTAAACCATGCAGTTCAGTACCAGAGCCATGTTCTCTTCAAATGACACTCTTGCAAGCCAGCTCGACTCATTCATTTCTAACTGTTATACTTGTCTTAATTTAACCAGTGTTGGTTGGCAGCTTTACTAACAGTAGTAGGTGGCAGCATCCTAGTCACTGTTTTTGCCGTTTACGCGATGAGAGCATGTATTATTTTCTGTTAGTCATAAGGTTTCCCTGTCCTGGTGAGTCCCATCTAGGCCGGGATCCTATGATTATCTAGTGTCGGGTATGGCCTCCATAGGAAATTCGTCCATGGCGAAGTTAGAAATATCTGCATTCTGGGCTTGACTGTAATCGTTCGCTGTCTCAGCTACGCCTCGTAGAGCACTTAACAGTGCTCAGACGAGATTTCCAGCTGTGCCCAACCTACCAGGATCGAATGCGGAAGCGCAGATGAACCCGCTCAACAAAAGGGTAATTAATGTTGGTGCTACAAGAGTGATCTGATTGTCAAATTGTTCCTAGGAAATTATGCCAGACCTCCGTAAGAGGTGTGATGTTCTTTGGTTTAGGCAGAATGTGAGAAAATAGGAAGCCAGTCGTCTATCTTTTTCGCTGCCAATCCATGTAGTTCAGTTTTCGATATTGTTTATTTGCTATTTTCAACAATTCTGGAGGCAAAGAGTAGGTTAGATTCTTCTGAATTGCCTGGTGTGTTTGGGTTTAAACTGAATTTCTTTCAGGTTGGGTTTTTACGAAGGTATGGTTAAGGTAATGAAGAATGATCTTCTGTGATTGTTGTATGCCTGATGTTTGTGCGGCGTACAGGTCTCTGTATTGTCTTTCATTTTGAATTGGGCACAACTTTGCTAGTTACCTTGGTAATTCACAGGCTGATTTTATGCAGAGTGTATCGCTTCTCATTTTTCTTAGACTACATCTAGGAATTCGGTCATTGGTTCTGTGAGATAGATATATACACTGAAGCAATGCGGTCATAAAGCGATGCGCTCTGACTGCTGGTGCAGTAGTTGGAACTTGATCAGTGTCCGCGAGATAATTTACAAGCAAAAAGTAACGCTGCGCTGCCAAGGGCTTGAAATTCACAAATATTTAATTGGCATCAGCAATTGCACCTAAACGCTGTCAACGAGTTTCAGCCTTTACTGTCTTAATCATGGCAGCTGAGTCTGTTTTATAAGTTCTGAAGTGTGCTCCCATGCCCTTTAAACCCCGATGGGCAATTTGGTTCTTGTAGTCTGGTTTCTGTTCACCTTTACGGTCACTGCTGGGTTTGCACAATTGTTAGTGAATAATAAGGCATATATCCATCCTTTGAAGATCTTACCAACGTTCTAGCACAGAGGAGTGTATACAATGGATCCTTCTAGCAATTATTCCCTGCTACCTCTGATGACCCCTTTCCCATTTGGAGGCCCTTTGAACCCACCTTCCATGAGTGTGAGTGGCAGAGTGGTGGTTTCTAGGGGTGGGCGGGGGGGCTACAGCTACACCCTTCCAATTATATGTGATATGGATGGCAGTTGCAAAAAGCAAATCAGTTGTATTTGTATAGCACATGGGGTTCAAAACGGGCCTCCCAGCACTAGCTGTGAAAACAATCCCTCCGCGAATTGTGATGAGCCATTTCCTCAAGAGAGGATGTAGCCTTACGGCTAGAGCGGTCAACCGCGAAACTGGGGAACTGGATTCGAGTCTCATCAACGACGCTCAACATCCGGTGATTCTGGACAAAATCACTTAATCTCCCAGTGCCTAACAAAAACCAAATTAATGTGTCCACCTGTAATGAAACTGGTGCTCGTGTAAAGCGCTCTGATACCTGATGTCCCGGGTCTAGATCGCACTATATAAAATAAACAAAAAAAAATGACCACTTTAGAACAGGTGTGTTTTTAGCAGTTTTCTAAAACAGACTTTAGATTGCTGACTTCTAAAGAAGGCTGGAAGAGTGTTCCACAACCTGTGAGTGAGGAATGCAATAGAGTGGCCTCCACTCCTCACTCTTCTGATCTACCTCACTACCAAAGGTCCCTGGTCACTAGACCGAAGAGCCCTACCTGGTACATAGGGGATAAATAGGGACTGAATGATAGGTGGGCCTTTCCCATGGATCGCCCAGTGTGCGATAAAAAGAGCCTTGAAATAGATTTTTTTAAAACTGGAAACCAATGTAAGGCTAAGAGGGCTGGTTGATGCTTTGGTTCTTTTTGAAGGATTCCTGCAGTGGCATTTTGTACCACTTGGAGCCTATTGATCACATATTTCGGACTCCCAAAATACAGGGAGTTCCCATAATCAAGGCAAAAGTTTGTTAGTCTCTGTACCATTACCCTTCTTGTGGAGAACGGTAACATCTGCAAGAATTTCCTCAGGGGAATTTGTTGACCCTTAGGCTTTTCACTACTTGGGCTGGCTCTGGAGCATCGTCTACAAATTCTGCCCATGAGCGTTCCTGCCACCTAGTGTTGTTATTGCCTACAACCAATACATCCGTATTTCCACTGTTAAGCTTTGGTCTGTTGCTAGACATCCAAACTGTGTCCTCCCTGAGACACAAATTTAGTTGGGAGGCAGTTTGACTGGTATTGGGTGTAAGGGCCAGGATAAGCTGAGTATCATCTGAGTATGACACTGAAGCAAGCACCATGTGAGTTCACAATTTCTGCAAGGGGACATACATTTAAATTAAACAGGATGGGGCTGTGCCCTGTGGGACCCAACAAGACAGTGGGTGTATAGCAGAGAAGAACTCTTCTTTGCATACTTGGAAACTCCTATCCCCTAGAAAGGCTTCCACCAATTTTATGGCAATCTCATTGATGCCGAAATCTACCATCTTCTGAACTAGGATGGGTTGTGACACCGAATTGAAGGCTGCACTCAAGTCCAACATGATAATTGCCTCTTAGCCACCGTGATCTAAAGTCAATGAACTACGTTCCTAGGTGGCTACCAGCATTGCAGTCTCCGTACTATGACAAGACCTGAAGCCTGTCTGGGTGGGGTGAAAAATATCATGCACTTCCAGAAAACTGGACAGATCTCATTGGTGACTCACCCTGTGGAGTAAGAACAGATTCAGCAATGTCATCCTCCCATTCACTTATCTAAAGTTTGACCATACATGCCTGCGCTTTTGTGGAGTAGGAGGTTTGGCCGTTGTCTCTGGAATTTCAGGATAGAAAGGAACTAGGTGAGGATCAGATGACAATAAAGGGAGTGATTCTGCCGTAGATAGGTTGTTCAAGTTAGTAAAAACGGGGTCTAAAAGGTTCCCTCGGTTATGTGTGGGTGTCTTTTACAATTTGGATTAAAAGTAGGGATTCAGGCAGTTACCATCCTATTTACATTATAATGACTACATTCACTGCCGTGTTTGTCTCTTTTAAATTGAAGTTTTTTTTCATTTCAAAAGTTTTTATTGGTAGTTTCAAAATAAGCAAAAAGAAAAAGATGTTGAATACATACATTGAGTGCATAGAAACCATAAGTAAATGGTTGAGATACATGGGATTAAAATAGTGGCCATCATATTGACAATTGGATGGGAGCAAAAATACACAAACAATCAATCAGGAACGTACCATAAGATAGCAAAACATAATGAAGAAAATCATAAAAATTAATATACATTACATGTTAGTTGGAACAGTAGTATCAGTGGATTGGTCCATAGGCTGTTGGAATTTCTGTCGAGAAAGTTTAGTTAATCGGTTGGGTAGAACGAGGAGCATGGGCAGGACTAAAGTAAAGGAAAGGCGACCAGAGTTGGTGATTCAAGGTGGTTTGTGGGCGCTAAAATAGTTGTCAAGAGCGTCCCACAATCGTCTCCGAGGTGGTCGCCATGGTGAGTGTTGAAGTGATATATTTTCAGCACCCCTAAGGTTGATTACCCAATTTAACCTGCAGGCAAAGGAGGATTTACGGGTATCTTTCTAGTTATTGAGAACAACTTTCACAGCAGCCATGAGGAGTAAATCTAATAAAGCTCTATCATTGTTGTTAAGGGACATGGCTTTGATGAAACCAAAGACTAGGTAGGACGTTTCTATGGGGGTGGGGAGAAAGAGAAGATCTTTTTGAGAAACTCGAAGACTCTATCCCAGTAGGGGATCACGCACTCGCAATGGAGTATGAGGTGTTCAAGATCACTGTCAACCCTTTTGCAGTTCCAACAGGATGCATCATCTCTGATGTTATGAGCGAAAAGACGTGCTGGTGTCCAGAAGGCTTTATGGAGCAGCCAGAATTTTGTCTGGGAAAGAGTAGGGCTGATTTTGTGTCGTATGGTGGATTCCCAGGTTTTGGCCCAGTCTACGTCGGATATAGGGAAAGAGGAGTGTGATTCCCAGAATTGTATGATATGTTTATTAAGATTGGAGTGTTGCGGGTGTACGAGCTTATAAATCCAGGACACCTGGTGACCTATTCTGTTTAATCTAGAGAAGTAGGACGTGAGAGAGGAAGGGCTAGCAGAGAATTGTGCTTTAGTGATCGCCGCGTTTACCTTCAGGAAGTTGTAACATTCAATTGGGGCAAGGTTATATTTGGATTGAAGTTCCTTGAAGGAGAGGGGTATGAACCCTTGTATAGTTGGTGAGGGAAAAAAATACCCTTTTTAATCCATATGTCATTATGTAATGGTTTGCCCTTGTATAACACAGAATGGTTATGCCAGATCGATTCCCACCGAGAGCGTCTGATACTGGCATCTAAGAGTTTATCTACTTTTGACCGTGCAATTTTTGTGTTCTGGAAGCTCGATTTCGAGCAAGAGGTTGTGTTCATATTAGTTGATAAAACAGCCGCACAGACAATCTTTCCGAAAAGGGCTTTTACTATTTCGAGCCAAACAGGCTGTAGTCGGCAGGAGGTGACAGCCAGTAAGAGCCCTGCTTGGGGAGAAAAGCAGTTTGGTACAATTTGCAGTCCGCTAAGTTGACCCCTCCAAGAGATTCGTCCAGGCGGAGCTTCTTTATGCCAATTCTTGCTCTTTTTCCTTTCCATTGAAATTTGGTGAGTAAGGCATCTAGTTTGTGGTGAAAGTCCGGGGATAAAGTAAGGGGCAACATCGTGATGAGGTAATTTACCATATGGGAGATCATCATTTTGATGGTCTCGACTCTTCCCCACCAAGTTATGAACCGAGGAGACCAACCAACAAGTTGCGATTTGATTTTCTCTAAGGTGGTTTTTTCGTTACGCTGGAAGGTTTCAAGAAGGGTAGTACCAAATTCTGTTCTGAGATATTTAATGAAAGCGGGCTGCCGGGACAGGCCAGAGTTTCGCAGTATGTCTCTGGTACCGTATATGTTCAAGGGTTTAACCTCAGATTTATCTCGGTTTAATTTGTAGCCGGAGTGGAGGGAATAATTATCTATGGTGGCCATGAGAGCCTCGATGGAGGATTCAGGGTGTTCTGTAACCACCAGGATGTCATCCGCGTATGCAGCCAATTTTATTTGTGACTCACCAAACTCCACGTCCATGATCTCATCATTTCATTTTATATCCGAGATGAGGGTTCGAAAGCTGGTGAAAGAGGGCAGCCATGTCTGGTTCCTTGTTCTAAGCAAAATGGATCTGACAGGGAGCCATTTATGGCGATCCTGGCGGACAGGGAGGAGTAAAGCGCTATTACCACATCAATATACGACTTCTCCAGGTTAAAAGATTGCATACAATGTTTTAAAAAGGGCCACAACACCCTATCGAACGCTTTTTCCGCGTCCAGGGTGATGGCAACAGAGGGAGAGGCTGTTATTTTTGCTTTTTCCAGAACATGACAAAGTAATCTCGTGTTATCGTTGGACATGCAGCGTTTAAGAAATCCCACTTGGGAGTTGCTAATTAGTTTAGGGAGGATTGCATTGAGTCTGTTAGCTAGGGTTTTTGCATATATCTTACAGTCTAAATTTATGAGCCAGATTGGGTGGTAGTTCTTTGTTACAAGTGTCTTTACCCTCTTTCCGGATGACAATTATGGTGGCCTCACTCATTGATTTGGAGACACCACCTGTTACAGAAAAGGACTGGAACAGTTTTAGTAGGACAAGGTTGAGAATACTTTCAAACTCTTTACAGAAGCTGGCAGAGAAGCCATCAGACCCCGGAGCTTTATTGCTCTTAAGTGATTCGATGGAGGAAGAGATTTCCTTGTCTGTGAAGGGGGATCCTAATTTGGAGTTGTCATCGTCAAAGTATAGAGAGGTTTAATGAACTTAGGTAATTGATGCATGCCTCCAGGTCGAAAGTCATCTTATTCTTGTAAAGGTCTTCGTAAAAGGACTGGAAAGTGTCTAGGAATTTGTTTTGTTTGGTATGGATGTTGCTGGCAGTGTCCTTTATTGAAGCTATGTTGAATTGTTTTTTTTAATGTTTTGAGGTAAGACGCAAGCAATTTCCCTGCTTTGTTACCCTCGCATAGTTTCAGAGCTTTGAACGTATTTATCCATACTCCAGCGCGATTGCTCATTATTGCATTATATTCGTATTTCTTTTTAGTGAGTAGGTCTATGGTGGAATCGTTGTTTAAATCAGCCACATGTGAGATTTCCAGTACTTTGATGTCTCTCTCCAGTGTTTCTAGTTCTGCATTCAATTTTTTTATTTCTCTGTGCCCAGATGCCAATAATGACGCCCCTAGTTGTGGCTTTAAGTGCATCCCACACCACAGAGATGTTCGAGCCTGGTATATCATTCAATGTAATGTAATCACAAATGGCGTTCTCTATGCGTTTCTTGTTTTCTGGGTTTGAGAGGATGTCATCATTAAAACGCCATCGTTTCGGGGGTAGGATAGATCGTGAACCTGCAAGTTTAGTATTGATGCAGGAATGGGCCGATACCAGCTTGGGAGCTATGTCCGTTTCTTCTATAAGGTGTGTAAAAGGGCTGGAGATTAGTATGTAATCAATTCTGGAGTAAGAATTATGGGGCGCCGAATAGAATGTGTAATCTCTCCCGTCAGGGTGTTGTAGGCGCCAGAGTCGTGTAAGTTAAACTTGAAACAGAGGCGGTTGAGTATATCATGGGATCGTGAGGGGTGATATACGCATTTGGATTGGCGATCTAGAAGTGGGTCTAGAGGAAGGTTGAAGTCCCCGCCAACTATCAAAAGCTCATCATGGGGAATACCCTCAGTGGCTGATGAGACAGATTCCCAGAACTCAGGATCGTTAGAATTCGGCCCGTATATGTTTACCACGTGGATGGGGTCTTCATCTCTCAATAGGTGTGTAACCAACAGTCTGCCATCGTTGTCTGGAGTGTGTGAGAGAATGGAAATGTTAGATTTTTTTGAAACTAGGGTGATCACCCCCTTCTTTTTGTGGACGGCTGGGGAACAAAGGGTGTACGAGATCCAATGATGTTTAATGAATTCAGTGTCTTCTTTTGACAGTTTTGTCTCCTGAAGTAGGATGATGTCGCACTTGGATTTTGCTAAATAATCAAAGACTTTCCTACGTTTTACTGGCTGATTAAGCCCGTTGACATTTAAGGAAACTATATTAAGGCTATCTGCCAATGATTTGGCCTGAGTCATCTAAACTTAGGATTTCGCAGGGAAAGTGGCCAGCTTATAATGAGTGCTGCAGTGTATACGCTGGGATCAATGTAGAACGCAGACGACGTCTGTGCTACAAAACTGTGGGCCATTAGCTGGAAGGACCGAACCATGATAAAGGGCCTGTGGTGACCGTAATAGAGACAGCATAATGAATAAGACACGTATGATACTACTTTTGAGATCTGGGCAGCAACACGCAGAAGAGAAAATAGAAACAATAAAAACAATAGGGAAATGTCCAAGCTTTCATTGCCCTTGACCCCCCTCCCTACCATCCCTCTCTTCCCACCCTCCTCCCCCCCCAAACAACTTGAATTCAGGAGCTGTGACGGCAGTACCGTCTAAAGGCAGCACAGAAAAATACAGAAGGGTAATGTCCCAACAGGAGAAATGTACTTACTAGTTGATCTCATTTCAAGTGTGTTCTAACTTATGGTGAAACATGTGTGACTCTAGCATAGGGCTAAGCTGTGAGCGCAATTTAAGCACTTTTTAGAGCACGGAATACAATACAAAAGAGTGGTCATATAGGTGGCCTACGACCGTATTTGAACATGTTGAGCGAGCCAACTATCTAGGACTACAGAACCTTGACATAACTAGCAAACTGCCCCTATAAGAGGCCCATCACAGCCTGGCGTAAACAACTTTACAACGCATCATGACGTGTAACTAATTTACAACCTATGGTCAACATGCTGAATGTGGCCACCTAGACTATGTGGCAATGTCTTGTAGGAACTGGAAACATGTTGTGGCTAAAGAATAATATAATAGATCATCTGACCCTTTAACCGGAGAAGTGTTAGAAGTATTAGCAAACTGAGATACCAGAAAACTGAGATACCAGTGGAACCCGAAGGTTCAGCGAAGGAACATCAGATCCGCAGATCAGTACCACTGTTCAGTTCAACAGATCAGCGGGTAGTGGTGTCATGAGTGTCAGTTTTCGGCTTGTTGGAAGAGCCGCTAGATAGGTCCATGGTCTGTGTAGGTGGTTCTTCTATGTGGTTTGCAAGATCTTGAGGGCTCGAGAAGATGCGTGTTCTACCATTCTCGATGATTTTAAACTTTGACGGGACAGCAAAGGAGAACTGACTGTCTTGTGCTTTCAATTTATCTCTTAAAGACAGAAAGCCTTTTCTCGTTTCAACAGTCTCTTTGGAGTAGTCTTGGGTGAAGACTATGCGAGGCCCCTTCCCAGGTGATGTGATGATTTTCCCTGGCGAATTACAGGATGGCCTCAGCGTGTTGGTAGCGGAGCGGTTTACAGATCAAAGGACGAGGCCCTTTTTTTCCGTTGTGATGAACGTTGGAATTCTGTGTGCCCTGTCTAGTTCGAGGCCGTGATGGAATTTAATCCCTGTGACCGTTGGTATCCAAGCTTCAAGGAATTCCACACAGGATTCCGCATCTTTTTCTGAGTTGTCCGGAACACCAAAGATGCGAACATTACCTCTTCTGATGCGATCTTCTAATTCAGCATTCTGTTGTTTAAGATCATTCGTGGTGCTCTGGAGGTATGTTATTATTCTTGCTGATTGGGAGGTTTTGTCTTCTACATCGCTGATACGTTGATCCGCTTCGTCAATGCTTTTGTGCATAGAACTCATGTCCTCTCGGATTGCTGTGAGCTCCAGTTGCATTGAATCGGTATTGCTTTTCATTGATTTAGCTAAGTCGTGGACTTCCGCCAGCTTTTTAAGACTCATGTCCATCGTGCTAGTCGGGTCTGATTTGACTTTAATAGGAGATTCTGACAATGTTGGTTCAGGTCTTACTTTCTTATTGTGTGACTTGCTGTCTTTGTACGCCATCTTGTTCGTACAGGGTGAGATAAGAGCAGGGGGGAGCAAACCTGCCCCAAAGGGAATTGATGATAAGCCCTCGTTTACAAGCTCCCGTGTTCGGATCCCTTTGTTTTACTGTTGGATTGATGCTTTGGTTATCTTATCTGGACAGTAGGAACCTCTGTGTACTAGGACGTCTGCTGATGAAGATGGGCACGCTGTGGCTGGTAGGTAGTGGGGGTAAGTGTTGGATGTCCACTTGGTACCTACTGTGCTCTCATTATACCCATGCAGGGTGTTACTGAAGATTGGTAGAGTGTTGGCGGCAAGACACAGTGTAAAGGCGGAAGGAGGTTCAGTATACCGCCAGAAAGATCATGCAAAGGTTTTGAAAGATGCCGGTTAAGATCTCGCTCTAAGATCCCCTTGCAGGGTTGAGCTACTTGGAGCCGGTACAAAAGGGCGTCAGTGGCTGGAAGCAATGGCAAAAAACCCTGTCGTCAGGCAAACGTGTGCTAAGTAGGATTCCAGCAGGACTAGAGGGTTAGCGCGCCACCTTTATGCCATCATTCAGTCAATACGAAGGATGCGCAATAGGGTCGTGAAGAGAGGACTCACCCCCCCCCCCCCCCACTCAGCATTCAGGCTGTATATGTTTAGCAAACCCTTGGGAGACATTGCTGCAGACCCATATTTGAAGCAGGTGGGTTGTTGTTTTCAGTTGGGCATCTCACAGAACGTCCTACAGGTTTCAGGTAGATTGTGCTGGCGCTGTGTTAGCTCTTTAGTGGCTCCTCGTGGTCAACTCTTTTAACGCGGATTTTGAGGCACTCCTCGTTGCTCACGCCCCTCGCCTCTCAAAACATGCTGATTCATGACTAATGCTCCCACCATTTTGAAGTCAGGCTGGCCGTGGTGGAGACGGAGCTTGCTGGGGGATGTTGAGACACTGGGATGCAGGCAAGGGGGGCGAAGCAAAGCGCTGCACATAAGTCGCTGCCAGTGATTCATGCAGAGGACTCACCCCGCTGTCGAGAGGCACGGAGAGCGCTTGCAGCGTCGCTTACAGCACCTCTGCCGCCATTTCAGGGTCAGGCAAGCCGATCACGGAGGAGCAAGCCGATCACGGAGGAGCAAGCCGATCACGGAGGAGCGAGGTGAACTTTAATTTACTGTTCCACAGTAGAGAGCAACGAACGCCGAGGTAGTGAGGAGAGAACAAACTTATCACGCACCGGCATGACAGTTTGAAAGTTAAAGCGAAGTCTTCAAGAGAAAGTAATTCCCTGATGAAGAGCAGATTGCTTGAAATGCATTGGGACTTAGCATAAATATGAAAAGAAATGTACAAAACAAGTAAAATGAAATATATTGATTGAAAAACTCGCTACAAAGTAAAGTTTGGAAATGATAATAAAATTTACAAACAGTGGTTCGAAACAATTGAGTAATCATTGAATGAAAGATAAAGGAGTGCAAGGAAGGAGTGGTTCCTGTGTCCACAGGAAACACATGTCAACCACAGTAGAGAGGCACACGCCCTCGAAGCGTTGGATTTTGCATAACAAAGAGGATCCGTCTAACCAGCTTAGGAAGTAGGGACCAACGCGTCCGACCGATGTTAGTCAGTGCCGGGAATCGGCGCCATTTTAGGAGACCACCGTCGGCTCTGCAGCGATCCGCTTTCGGAGTCCAAATCGCCTACTTTGAGGCTTCTGAGGCACGGAATACAGGCATCGGGTTGCGCTAAAGGCCAATCGGATTCGAAGCCTGTGGTCCAAGGTTGAAGGGAGGTAATTTATCTCCTGAAAGTAGAATAAATCGCTTTTCTGTACGCCGTGCGACGGAATCAGGCAGCCATTGCCACTGCCATCCAAGCCACGCCCCTCAAAAATTGAAGTTTTAATTAAGCACAAGTGTGTATGTGTGTATGTGCCAGTTGGCAGCAGTGAATGTTAAGCAGACTATGGGCTGACATGTTGTCAGCCCAGTTAGGCAATGTTTGGAGGTCCCCAGGGACCACCTACAAATGATACAGTGAAGCGTTGCATTCTGAAGCAGCCCGTTTGTGTACAGTATCAGCCCTGTACTCCCAGGGCTGCTTGCCAGTTAGATGCCTGTCACCACCCCTCCCTTTCCTAAGTCGTCACAGGGTGACGAGTTGAGAAGGAGAGGGTTTGCAGCCTTTGCAAAAGGGGCATGAAACTAAACTCATGGCTCTGTGCTACATGCTCTGAAGAGAGATACTGTGTATACTTTAGCTACTCGTGTATCTGTTTAGAGCATTCCTGCCAGAGAGGATTTTGAGGTGCTGACATCTTGGCCTTGTGAAAAGGAAGCAGCGCAGATTGTTGGTGTACAGAGCCTCCATCTGCGACACCAACCGAACAAGAATACAATTTGGGTAAGTGGTCTTGACTTCTCCTGTCTTTCCTTCAAGGTCGGGTTCAGCTACCCTCCCTTTTCCCCTTCCTCTCTCCTTTTTTTACTCACTGTCACTCTTCTTTTCCAGCTATTTGCTCTCCCTCTTTCTCTCTAGTAGCAGTAACCGTGCATACAACAAACGTCAATTAAATATTATGATGTAGCTTCAAAATTTTAAAAAAATCTGTTTTTCCTTAACGTGTGGAAGCTTTTTTAATAATATGTCACATTATTGCACTGCACTGTTGGTTCATATTTAACCCTTTCGATGCTGATGACGAGCTCAGCTCGTCATCACCCACGGGTGTCGTGTGCTGATGACGAGCTGAGCTCGTCATGGTGCCACTAAAATGGCATTTTCCAGCACGGGGGGGGGGGAAACGCCCAGCAGCCATGTGGTTAAAAACTATCACTTTTTAAAAAGTACTATTAGTGAACTTTGGGGCAAGACAAAAAATCATGTAAACCCTGCATGTGACCCAACATAATAGTTTAATAAATCAAACACAATAAGTTTTTGTACAACTGGTATTCTTTTATTTGAAAGTGCTTTCATGCATGATGATGAAGAAAATGGAGATTTTACTAAATGTTTGCCTAAGATCACATTTAAGTGGGAAAGCCAAGATTTATCCAGATTTTCTGGTTTCACTTTGTACAAATCATCCACTAAATGGGTATCTATATTGACCCAATGGTTTTGAAGTGCTGTACATGTACACCATTTACATTACACATGGTCAGATTAATTTGTTATAGCCACATGGGAGATTAAGGGGCATATTTATCAGCGGTTTGTGGTGCTATCGTGCAACCCAAGGTAAAGCAAGTGCGATGCAAAACCTAGATACTGCTGCCTTGCATTACTCTGCACCAGGGAGGCGTTCCATGGGTGGGGCTTGAGTTTTCCTCTGCATCGATCATTCACAGATTTGCCATGGGTGGTACAACTAGGAATGTGTCAAAATTCTACACCATTCCAGAGGAGGCATAACTATGAGAAATAACTTTTTCTCTTCTTTTTCTACATTTTCCTACTTGTGCTGCAGATTCAGCAACACATGTAAAACGAGGAAAATGCCTCATGAATGTTTTTGTGCAGTAACTGCTTGTTGTTTCCCTCTGAGGCGGAAGCCGGAGGTTTGTTTTGCTCCCTTGCACCTTTGCTACAAATTTACCTGTAAAAACGATTGAGACACAAATTGTTTTTAACTTCTGTAATATATTTTAATAGGTGCGCTTTTATACTACTGTCATCCCCTTAGGCGAGATTACTTCGCCGAGGCTCGAACTTCCCTTCCCACAGCGCCGCTGTATTCAGGCGCAGGGAAGCTTTGTACATTACTTGGCCGCCATCTTCAATTGGGAAGGCTGGCCGATAGCTCTGCGCCCCTCCCACCCTCCTCCCGTCCCGCCCAAAGTATGTACATTAACAACAGTACCGCCCGTCCGCGCCGGCGGCGCGCCGAAGGTGCGCCAAAGGCAAGCCCGTCTGCGCCCGTCCGCGCCGGGACCGGGCCCAGGGCCATAACCCCTGCCCCTCCCCTCTCGTACACCCGTAGCGCGCTTCTGGAGATCCGTCCCTCCCACTCCTCGCTCTGCACCAAATACGATTTATCCCTCATGCCGTTGGTGAAACAAACACAATGCCCACATTGTAACATCACGCCCGTGTTTGTTAACCCAACTATCGCGGCTAAATCTTCAGCTTTAGAGGTTGATACGCACGTTTCCATGGCACTCATTAACGCGCGCTCCCTGAGTAAACATTGCCAGGAAACAGCCGATCTCATTAGCGACCTCAACCTAGATGTTCTCTATATCACAGAGACATGGACCGACGAGGCATCTGCCCCTGACTATGTTACGGCAGTTCCTCCAGGCTATAGTGCCTATCGGCAGGACAGGCCCAAAGGAAAAGGAGGTGGGATAGCCATCATAGCAAGAGACCAATTCGAAGTCAGTTGTTCGCAGATTCCTACTACTTCATGCAAAGCCCTGCATTTTAATATAAAATTGTCCCCCACCTATAACTTCAAGGGAATACTGATTTATAGACCCCCTGGGACTATATCTGCGTTCCTTGCTAACCTAAGCAATATCACTGAGTCCATAGTTACAGAAGACTCCATTACGATTATGGGAGACTTCAACTTCTATCTGGAGCAACTCAGTGATAGGGACTCCATTACCCTTATATCAGACTTAGACACAATGGGCCTCAGACAATTGGTCACGACCCCTACCCATCAGGCAGGCCATACGCTGGATGGAATTTTTACAAATGTGGAAGAACTGTGTATAACCTCGGTTCTCCCCATGACATGGACAGACCACTCAGTCATTCTTAGCAGACTCACCATCAAAGGCTCGCTGAGAAAAAAGGCGGTTCATGCGAAAAATGGCACGTTCAAAGCATGGAAGGACATCAATCCTAATGACCTTACATTGCTTCTCAATACCACAACCCCGGAACTATCCACCAATCCCAATACCGCAACCAACCAATTCCAGAAGTGGCTGGGTGAAGCCACGGCTCAGCTGGCACCTACCAAATCACTCTCAAAAAACAGAAATGTAACTAAAGCTCAGTTTTATACAACAGAATTAAAAATCCAAAAACAATTAACCAGGAACAGGGAAAGACACTGGCGAAGAACTTACGACAGCGAAAATAAGGAAAAATATAAAAAAGCCCTTGCCACTTACAAAGCTATGATAATAGCAGCAAAAAAAGATTTTTTCACACTCCATATAGAGACTGCGAAAAATTCCAGTAAACAGTTATATAACATCGCCAAAACCCTCTCTGGAAATGCCCCGGATCTTAATCCACCCCCATCACAAGCACTATGTGATGCCTTATCTGAGTTCTTCTTTGCAAAGGTCAATGATATTTACCAAGCCTTTAACTCAGACCTGGCTAGCAGCAGTGCTACTACCCCCACGATCACTCCCAAAAGTTCCATGACCTGTTTTAACCCCCTTACCACTGACCAAACTAAGAGCATAGTAAAATCGATTAAAGCTGGTTCAGCTCTGGACCCATGCCCAACTTCCGTGATCGCCACTGTGCCAGACACACTCATCCCCATTATCACCGCTGTCTGTAACCCAATACTGACATCTGGAATTTACCCTGACTCATTAAAAAACACGCTGATCAAACCCCTGCTCAAAAAGCCTGGTCTAGATAAAGGTGAACTAAAAAACTACCGCCCCATAGCGAGTCTCCCTTTCCTAGCCAAAGTTACAGAAAAGGTTATGAATCAGCAGCTGTCAGCTTACATAGAAAGCCACAACTTGCTGGATGACACTCAGTTCGGTTTCCGTAAACACCACGGTACGGAAACCGCTCTCATCAAAGCAGCTGATGACATAAGTCATCCGCGATCAAGGAGGAACAGCATTGCTTGTTCTCCTGGATCTTTCAGCAGCCTTCGACACGGTTGACCACAAGATCTTGGTCGACCTTGTCGAAAGGATGGGTATTCAGCTTACTGCTAGGGACCTACTTGCTTCCTTTCTAGCCAACAGAACCCAGGCGGTTACACTGGGCCCCTTCCAATCAGCTGATCTGTCGTTACCGTGTGGGGTTCCCCAAGGCTCATCCCTAAGTCCGACACGATTTAATATATACGTGTCGGACCTTGCCAGTGTCATCAAAGCATATGGGATGAGCCTAACCTCATACGCCGACGACACTCAACTGGTGTTGGCCATAAAGGGTGATGGACAGAAGGTGGCAGAGAGATTCCAAAGTGGGTTGATTGCTATCGGTGAGTGGATGGCAAAGAATTGCCTGAAGCTCAATTCCGATAAAACGGAGGTGGTTATCTTTGGTAACCTTTCGCCAGTCTGGTCAGCAGCCTGGTGGCCATCGGCCTTAGGTACACCTCCCTCCCCTACGGTTAAAGTCAGAAACCTAGGAGTAACATTCGATGACCAGCTTAACTTCATGGCCCATGCAAATAAGGTGGCAGCCAAAACGTTAGTCACCTCCCTGGTTTTGACATCGCTAGATTACTGTAACGGTCTGTTGCTCAATGCACAGAGCAGAGTTACCAAAAAACTACAGACCGTGCAGAATGCTGCCGCAAGGGTACTGTCAAAAAAACCTAAATTTGCACCTATTTCGGACACTCTGAAAAGTTACCACTGGTTAACCATCCATAACAGGGTAAAATTTAAATCATTGTGCACAGTCTACAAAACACTACAGGACCAAGGACCTCGCTTCCTCAAAGAGCAACTGATTTCCTATAACCCGCCTAGAACACTCCGATCTACCTTACTTAATCAACTAGTGGTTCAACGCAGCCGAACGGCTTCTTGGGGTGACCGCCGCTTTTCAATTGCGGCCCCTAAACTCTGGAACACCCTACCAAACCACATAAAAACAAGCCCTTCACTCCTTCAGTTTAGAAAAAAACTGAAAACATGGTTATTCAATCAGTAAATCAAGCCTCTGTACAATCTGATCATGGAGCGACATCATTGCATTTTAGCGCCGAGACGCCCACGGGTAATTGTACGCGCTCTACAAATGTCACTAATAAATAAATAAATAAATAAATAAATAAGGTGCACCTTCCTGCAGAAAAACAATCATGCCTTCAACGCAGGCACCCTTGCACCATGGCGCAGGATGCCTGTGTTGGTGCTAGGCAGCCAAAAGTGTGCCAGCGCAAGGAGAGAGCAGGAATGCACCATATCTACATAGATCTGCTCTCCTTTTAACGTAGCATAGTTCAGCAAGGTGTCTTGCTGTGTTGTGTGAAAAAATGATAAATATGGCCTAAGTGATTTGCCCAGATCGCAGGATGTTCAGCCAACAAGAATTGAACCAGGTTCCCCAGTCAGCAGCGCTGCCTGTAACACCACACCCTGGCTAGATGGAGGGTGGCAGGCTGAAGCCAGTATAAGAACAGTATTTTTGTTCCATTTATCACAGAAATAGTGCTGCAAATTGCACCAAAATACAACCATATTTTTCAACAATTTCTATGAGGGTGCCCCCCTCCCTGATTCCCCACCCCCCAGCCACTTTCAAGCGCATCGGCTTCGCTCACACTTTAATTCATTCATCGATATTAAGCTGCACCACTTTCAAATTCCACCAGCCACCACTGTGATTTAAATTAATCCAGGTTTGTGGTTTGTTTACTGAAAACTAGACTTAAAGTTAGCTTCAGGGTTTCAGGTACTGCTCCTGTATCAAATTCATTCTGCTGCATTTCTAACGTAACTCGACGACAAATTGGTGGTGGACATGCCACCAATTTTCTCCTTCCGAAGCTGAAAGAAAAATCCCTTCCAACTGTACAGGAGTAATAAGTGACAATTAATGTTTCATCCATTCAACGTGCTTTTAGACCCACCGAAATGTTTCAAAAGAAACTGTTTGCTACAAGAAAACTGTCCGCCAATCAGTAAATTATGTATTTTTCCTGTTTCAGTGGATCAGTCTTGAGCATGTAGTGCCATCGTGGAAATCAATGTTGAACAATACATAGATTATCTTTTGGTGGCTGGGTACAGACCGCATTCAACAACAATGCTGCTGTTGTTTACTTCTAATCTGTTGTTAACCCCAAGGGGGTGTCGATGGCGGAAGATGATGGTATTTTTTTTCTTGCATGCAGAGCAGCTGCTTTTAACCTGTTGCTTAGATTCCATCCCTTCTGACCTCTTTCTCAATGCAAACCGTGCAGCATAGTTCTAGTCTGAAAGACTATTTTTCGAGATATTTGTTACTTTGTGGGTCCCCAGGAGATTATGCACGTAAATACCCTTTTGAAAACAATTTGGTAACTCCATCAGCACAATCAACTTCAGAACCGCGTGTGCTACATCTTGCTAGGAAGTGGTGTAAGGGTTAAACAACATTTTGTTCATATACAATTACCCTGACCAATTCAAAACAAACAGATTATCTCTGTGACCCATTCTCCTTTTAGGGCCTCTCTCTCGTTATATCCAATTAGCAGATTTATGTCACTCAGTGAAGTATGTGATAAGAGCTGGACTATACGTCTCTTGCTGCTGCTGGTTTGCATCTGCGCCTATCCTTGATGGAGTGAAATAGAGATGTATGTGCATGTCTGCCTACCATGACCAACACTCCTCTGATCTTGCGGAGGAGTTCACCATCTCTGGAGGCTCAGCAAACTCCCAGGTGTAAAGAGCCATATCTCACCTTCGTTTCCCCCTTATTTCTTAAACCAAACAGATCAAAAGGTGTGAAACTCTATCCACCTAAATCATGGGCATCCGCAGAAATGTTTCCAGGTGGGGGCGCTAACCTGGCAAATGAAGGGGCGTGGCTAATGTTAATCAATAGGGGCGGGGCTAAAATGGCAGACAATCAGGATCGGGTAATGCTCAGGCCAAGCTGAGAAAAAAAAAGTGGTGAATTCTGCATTTGAAACTGGACAACAATTAGAGCACACATATGAACCCTAATATTACACCCTGGCCCCTTAAAACTCATACATTCCCTAATCCCTGAAATTAGCCCCCTGGCACCCCAAAACCCATAACCCATGCCCGCCCTGACCCCTAAATTTGTCCCCCTGGTACCCCAAAACCCATACCTGCCCTGGACCCTAAAATGTCCCCCCTTGCAACCCAAAACCCATACCCACCCTGAACACTAAAATTACCCCCTGTTACCACAAAACCCATACCCACCCTGAACCCTAAAATTACCCATGCCCCCCCAAAACTCATACCCACCCTGAACCCTAACATTACCACTGGCACCCCAAAACCCATATCCACCCTGAACCCTAACATTTCCCCTAGCACCCAAACCCCATACTCGCCCTGAACCCTCAAATTTCCCCCTGGCACCACAAAACTCATACCCACCTCGAACCCTAAAATTATCTCTGCCACCCCAAAACCTATACCCACCCTAAACCCTAAAATTACCCCACGGGCATGCCAAAAGCTGAACGCTATGGGGCAGATTTACAAGCCCCTGCGCCACTTTTGCGTCACTATTAACATGGGAAAAGTGTCGCAAAAGTGGCCCAAGGGGCTTGTAAATCTACCCCTACAAGCTTACACTACATTCGCATATTCGGAGGGGACTGTCCTCCTTGAGGTTTCCATGCATCTAAGTCTAAAACACTGTAACCTAGATATGCAGCCAGTAGGTAATGCTGGTGATGCTGCAGAATGCATTAAAGTTACTGGAGCTTACTTAAAAACTGCTGCCTGCTCTTCCGATACTATTCGGTGGAGTCGGGCTGATCAGCAACACTGTCGTCCTGGCATTCAGCTCCTCACGAAGGTCTCACTTTCTAGATAGGTGTTGGTCAAATGTCTCCTGGATTCTCCTTGCCTGGGCCTCCTCTGCTTCTTCGTCTGTGCCCTTGGATGCAAAAAGAGACAGATCCATGGCCCTGTTCACCATTTATCTGGTGAGCAGCGCCATGGATGTGTATTCCATACAAGTGCACAGACAGCAGGGAGAAAGGGATGGCAGTGCAGGTGATGCTTTCCTTTGTAAATTCATTCCTGCTGGCGTCATAGCCCGTGGTTTGCTGTCTGTGCACTTGTATGGCTACACACCTATGCAAGTGCACAGACAGCAAACCCTGGGCTATGATGCCAGCAGAAATTCCTATACAAATGGAAAGCGTCACTATCCCTTTCCCCTTGCTGTGCACATCTTCCCACTCCCACGCCATGACCAGGCAGTTAGAAGTGGTGATTTGCCATTCTGAGGGGTGAGAATGTTATAAGAATGTGTGTACCCGGCTGAGACAGCTTCCCAGCACACCACACACACACAGCCGCACCCGAGTACTTCACACAGGTCTTTAAAAGACCATTTACTTGGTAATGAGGCTTTGTTGTATTTTCACCCCTACTTAGAGCCCCTGCATCTCCACTCTGCACATGGCTTTGGCTGGATGAACTAGCCCCCCCTCCCGAAATTTGAGGGAGAGGAGTTGACGTGAGGTTTAAAAGAGGGGTGAACAAGGGATTGAAGACACTGACTGAGTGGTGACCGTGATGGGGCAGACATTTAATGCAGTTTCCTTTACAAATAGGTTTATTGTACAAATCTAATTTGACATACTCGCAGACAGCAAATGCTGCTGCCTTTCCATGGTGTCTGAAAGTTTTTTTCAGGAAGTTGGGTCGACGAGCTGATCGGGTTATTTTCGTCCTTCATGTGGTGGTGCTGAGTGGGTTGCAGGGCGCCTGCACTTGCCCCCTCTGTCATTGGTAGCCCCCTCCATCTGAACACCAAGGATCACCGCCCCCCCAACCACCGGTACTTGGAGGGGTCGCTGTGATGCCTAGAGTGACCAACTGGCATGGGTGCAAATTCAGGAGAGTGAGTGTAAAAATTCAGGACAAAGGGTCAAAATTCAGGACAAAAATTTAAGACAGGAGGTCAAAATTCAGGACAAAAGGTAAGGTTTAAAGACACATCAGAGAAGGTTGCGCAATAGTGTATAAGTAAATAAATAGACAACCACTAAAGTACAAGTGAAAATAAGTTTATATTAGGTTGAGACAATTGTGCACATCATGGTTTGTCAGTAAACGTGCAGCTTTAAGCAAATGTGCAGGTCTTTTTATGGTAACAAAACCGCCCCCACCTTTCCAGCTCCCAGAGAAAACGCCTGATGCCCGTTCCGGCCAGTCTGGCCTTGATACCACCCTCCAAAGGCGCCCCTCATCTTCACATAGACCCTCTCTCATGTGTATTTAATTTCTTGTATAGTGCTACTCATCCCACATATGTGGGGCAGAGTTTTGGAGTGCGTTACAACACACACATATTATATAGAGACAATCAATCATATAAATGAGAAAGTCAATATATAGGAAATGTTGCTTAAGATAAGGGGCCTTACAATGTGTAATCATACTTTCATCCATCATTCAGTCTTTCACGATTCATTCTGTCATTCCATCTGTGTGCCGATCCATGTCCAAATTCATCCATTTACAAACCTATCCATCACGTTTGCTTCCATCCATCTGTACACTCATCCATCCACTCTTCCTCTCATCCATCCAGCCATTCACCTGTTCAATCACCCTATTTACACATCCCCCTTCCTCTTTCAATTCCCCTTTCACGTAGCCATCCATCCTTCCATCCACCCACCCATCCATCTACTCATCCACTCATGAATCCATCCATTGAACCTATCATTCATCTATCCTTTCTCTCATCCATTCACCCTTTCTCTCATCCATCCACCCTTTCACTCCTTCTCTCATCTCTCTATCCTTTTGTCCATCTACCCACCCTTTCACTCACTCATCCAGCCTTACATCCACCCTTTCACTCATCCGTCCATCCATTCACCCTTTCACTTATCAATTCATTAATCCACCCTTTCACTTATCAATTCATTAATCCATCCATCATTTCACTCATCTATCCAGCCATCCATCCATCCACTCATCCCTTAACTTACTTACTCACTCACCTTTTCACATTAATTATGAGACCCATCAAGGACTCCACCCTCGCTGTAGTTCCTAAAGTAAGGGGTGGGGTGGAGCAGGGTTCACTATGCCCCTGCACAGAGGCAATCTGAAAAAGTGGAAGGCATGAGTCATGCATGATGCGCAGGGCCTTGACGTGGGGCGACTGTGACATGATGTTGTTTCCAGAGCTTTAAGTAGGATGAGAAAACTAGGGGGTCTCTTCAAAAGGGTGTTTGATGTAACAAAATGCGTGCCTTAAAACACATAAGCTAAAATTCTGTGCTTAATATAATGTGCCGCCTGACTGGTATTTTTGTTGCTTCTGTCATTGCATCCAGATATATAATACAAGTAACGTTACACTTAGAAAAAGTAACGTTACACCTACAACAAGCCAGAACTATTGGCTTTGTCAATGGTTGTTAGTTGAATAAAATAAAAAAGCAGCAATCACGGTAGCTGTACTAAAACTATAATCCTTTCCTTTCAACTTCCTTCACCGCCTTCCTTTGGCTAAGTGGTTTCTCACCTAGCAGCAGCATGGGCGTTTTTGCACTTTCATGTGACAGAATGCCCTGCCCTGGACCCAGGCTGGAGGAGGCCACCACATGCTGTGCCCACCCAGACTGACCCATTGTCATTCTGTATGGGGCAATCGGCCCCACGCAGAAGGGGCTGCTCTGGTGCTCAGAGGAGTGCGAGGCGCCCCATCAGGGAGCTGGGGCCTTTTGCAGGGGAACAGCTCTGTTCCCTGCAATGCTTAAAAGCCCCAGCGTCAGGCCTCACTCCTGGATGCATTGGTACAGATGGGCTTGCGCAGGGGGGGGCAAGGAGAGGCGCTCCAGTGGGGGGCAAGTGCCCCTCCTTGCCCCCCCCCCCCCCTGCGGACACCCATGACCTAAATCAACCTCCCCCTGTTGCCTCTGCTGGGTCTGTTCCATATCCCCCCTCTGTTGCGTAAAATGAGTCATGAAACCTTGTTCCACGCGTGCTCCTCTCCGGTGCCATTCAGAGATATATTATCACGGAGCGCTTTTACTACTCAGAAAGGCGGAGTACTCTGAGGAAAAAAAGTGTGCTCGCTATGTCTGTTTGTCAGGTGCATTGAGGGTGGGTGGGCGTCATCTTTTGTTGCCTCTTTCCAGTGCTCTATTAGTATGTCCCAAGATTGGCACCAAAGTACTTCCTTCGGCCTGCCTGCTCTTTGTGAAGTAAAATGCTCTGTTTGAGCCCATCGCAGCAGTCCTAGCCCACGTGGCGGTAGTGAGAGGGGTTGGGACTTTCCAGCGCATCGTGACATTTCGCTTCGCCAGGAGCAAGGCCAGATGAATACATTTGACAGGTGGTCTATCACTATTAGGGAGCGGGAAGAGACCCAGCAGCAGTGGTAGAAGTGGGTGGGAACGGAAGGGCACGGCGTGCCCCTACTTCTAAAAATTATTTCAGTCCATTCCTCTACTTCTTACTTTCAAAAAAAGCATCCCGGGACGGCAAGAGTAGTCCTACTTAAAAACGATAACTTTTTTCATTAGAGATAGCCTCTCTCCCAGAGCTCGCACAGACCAAGGGCAGGCCCATTGTCATTCCGATTGAGGCAGATTATCCCCTTTCGAATAACAATGCGCCCGCCCTCTGCCTTTAGCATATCAAGTGCCAGTGAGATCGGAGTTGGTGATTACAGAGGAGCTTTCCCCAGAGAGAGTACAGTGGGGAACTTGACACCTTGTGTAATTTTTCAATGTTGTACACGAAGTGAACTGTGCAGGAGCAGTGACCTGACAGAAGAGGCGACAGGAAAGGAGAGGTGACCGGGCAGGAGAGGTGACCGGGCAGGAGAGGTGACCGGGCAGGAGAGGTGACGGGGCAGGAGAGGTGACGGGGCAGGAGAAGTGTCAGAGCAGGAGAAGTGTCAGGGCAGGAGGGCAGGAGAAGTGACAGGGCAGGAGAGTTGACGTGTCAGGAAGGAGAGGTGACGAAGCAGTAGAAGTAATGGGGCAGGAGTGGTGATTAGGCATGAGCAGGAGTGGTAACCAGGCAGGAGCAGTGAACGGGGCAGGAGCAGTGAACGGGGCAGGAGCAGTGAACGGGGCAGGAGCAGTGAACGGGGCAGGAGCAGTGAACGGGGCAGGAGCAGTGAACGGGGCAGGAGCAGTGAAGGGGGCTGAAGTGACGGTGCAGGAGAAGCGACGGTGCAGGAGAAGCGACGGTGCAGGAGAGGCGACGGGGCAGGAGAGGCGACGGGGCAGGAGAGGCGACGGGGCAGGAGAGGCGACGGGGCAGGAGAGGCGACGGGGCAAGGTGAGGCGACGGGGCAAGGTGAGGCGACGGGGCAAGGTGAGGCGACGGGGCAAGGTGAGGCGACGGGGCAAGGTGAGGCGACGGGGCAAGGTGAGGCGACGGGGCAAGGTGAGGCGACGGGGCAGGTGAGGCGACGGGGCAGGAGAGGTGATTAGGCATGAGCAGTGAACTGGGCAGAAGCAGTGAACCGGGCAGAAGTGGCGGGGCAGGAGCAGTGAAGGGGGCAGAAGTGAGGGACATGAGAAGTGAGGGACATGAGAAGGTGAGGGACATGAGAAGTGACGGGACATGAGAAGTGACGGGACATGAGAAGTGACGGGACATGAGAAGTGACGGGACATGAGAAGTGACGGGACATGAGAAGTGACGGGACATGAGAAGTGACGGGACATGAGAAGTGACGGGACATGAGAAGTGACGGGACATGAGAAGTGACGGGACATGAGAAGTGACGGGACATGAGAAGTGACGGGACATGAGAAGTGACGGGACATGAGAAGTGACGGGACATGAGAAGTGACGGGACATGAGAAGTGACGGGACATGAGAAGTGACGGGACATGAGAAGTGACGGGACATGAGAAGTGACGGGACATGAGAAGTGACGGGACATGAGAAGTGACGGGACATGAGAAGTGACGGGACATGAGAAGTGACGGGACATGAGAAGTGACGGGACATGAGAAGTGACGGGACATGAGAAGTGACGGGACATGAGAAGTGACGGGACATGAGAAGTGACGGGACATGAGAAGTGACGGGACATGAGAAGTGACGGGACATGAGAAGTGACGGGACATGAGAAGTGACGGGACATGAGAAGTGACGGGACATGAGAAGTGACGGGACATGAGAAGTGACGGGACATGAGAAGTGACGGGACATGAGAAGTGACGGGACATGAGAAGTGACGGGACATGAGAAGTGACGGGACATGAGAAGTGACGGGACATGAGAAGTGACGGGACATGAGAAGTGACGGGACATGAGAAGTGACGGGACATGAGAAGTGACGGGACATGAGAAGTGACGGGACATGAGAAGTGACGGGACATGAGAAGTGACGGGACATGAGAAGTGACGGGACATGAGAAGTGACGGGACATGAGAAGTGACGGGACATGAGAAGTGACGGGACATGAGAAGTGACGGGACATGAGAAGTGACGGGACATGAGAAGTGACGGGACATGAGAAGTGACGGGACATGAGAAGTGACGGGACATGAGAGGCGACAGGGCAGGAGAGGTGACCGGGCACAAGAAGTGACTGGCAGGTAACATGAAAGGCAGGTGATGTGACTGGGCAGGAGAGGTGACTGGGCAGGAGAGGTGACTGGGCAGGAGAGGTGACTGGGCAGGAGAGGTGACGGGGCAGGAGAGGTGACGGACCAGAAGAAGGGAGGGGAATTGACGAAGCAGGAGTGTTGATCGAGCATGAGCAGGAGTACTGACTGGACAGGAGCAGTGAAAGGGCAGGAGCAGGCGTTTCCCAGTGCGACTGGAAGGGTAGGTGGCCAGTGTACTTTGGGGGGACCGGTTTTGTACAAGTGCAGGAGTTTTAAAAACACTGCAAAGTTCTTTGTATATTCAGCAGGTTTCGGTCAACGATACAATTGCTAAGATAACTTTGATGATCAATGTAGCTGCTGAAGAGAGATGGGAGCATGTTTTGTCTAGTGGCTGTTTTACTTACCGCAGAGGGGTAATAGGCCTGCTGCAAAGAACATGTACCATGCATATTAAAGAGCAATATGTTATGTGCATGGTTCAGTGGGTACTGCTTTGTGTTCACTTCCCGAATGAAAGGACACTTGAATACATATGGCCTGGCAGTTTGGGCTGGACTGTTCACATTGAGCACAGGATCAAGACTGATTTGCATATGGCTGGGTCCAAACTGGAATGACATGGTGAGCAAAAAACAATGGATTTAGGACCAGATCTCTGTACTGGGGTGAATGTATGACATTGTTTTGCATTCTGTCCATCAGTTGTTCTTTTTGCTTTTTTTACCCCGAGTGGGACGGGTATGCCCAGACGTGAGCCCGAAACCGGTCCTAGGATGCTTGTTTCCAGTCCAGGCAGGACCTGGCCTTGGCAGTTCGGGCTGGAATGTTCCCACTGGGTGCATGTTCAAGACTGATTTGCATATGGCTGGGTCCAAACTGGAATGACATGGTGAGCAAAAAAACTATGAATTTAGGCCCAGGTCTCTGTACTGTGGTGAATGTATGTCATTGTTCTGCATTCTGTCCACCAGTTGCTCTTTTTGCTATATTATGATTGAGCAGCTAGTTGGCTGACATGAACATGAAGGAGCCTTTGTCGGTTTCCGTGAGTCTAGATTCTCCTGAAGAGTCCCTTTCTCTTCTGAGCCCTGCTTAACACATGTGTACAGGAGGAGCCCTGTATTCTTGTCCGCAATGTTTGAGACAAAAAATACTAATGGATTTCTGAACAATGAGAGTAAAAGCATTAGGGTAACATGTTGTTCCTGCTTATATTTCACACGCTTTACATAAACCTGTATTCCCTATGAGTGTTTGCTTTTTCCTGAATTAAATCTCAAATAAACATGTTTATCCATTGTTTTAATTAAATAACGTTAAAAGCTGTGACTGGTCAATGATATGCTAAACGTACTAAAAGTTGGTATGTTTTGCTATTTCTAGCCACACCCCTGACTCCGGCCACTGATTCATTCTTCGGTTATTCCCGCCCCCTGATTCTCCACCCACAGTTCCCCTACTTTTTTTTCCCCACTTCGACCACTGCCCAGCAGTATGGTCTCCGGGGAATTGGTGAGTGAGACTCGTGGCTATGTGCAGTGTGGTTAATTTACCGGACCATAAGACAGAAGCGGTGGCCGTCCCAAAGCATTTGCAGAATATTAGTGCTGGGAAGTAAGCATCGGGGACATTTCTCCTCTCTTCCTGGAAAAATCCTGTTTATGCGAGCTGATTTGAGATGCGCTCTGACATGAAAGTGTATGTACGTGAATCGTGGTCCCCAGGACACTTTGTGAGGGTATTCTAAAAAATGTTTCCAGTCATTAAATGTTTTAGCTAAGTCAGTTTCCCATGCAGTCTGCAGCTGAACCCTTGCTTCACCCCCTGAACGCCCATGAAGTTTTGATATACTTCATGCTTTGGAGGTGGAGTGTGACTGGAGCGGAAAAGGGTTTACAGATATTGCCGGATATATTCATAGATAGGAAGTTATCTGCTTGGGAGAATCTAGTCCACTGTTCGTTTTGGAAAGTCTACCTTTTCCCCAAAAACAAGGAGATTGCCATCTGTGTGCAATGGTGCATCTTGCCACAGGTGGATCGGACTCAGTCGAAACGATCCTATTTTAGTTGCGAGGCACAGCAAGGGCGCAGCTGAGACATAGGATGCACTCTTGTATTTAGGTTTTGGCTCAGCCTGCGCTGCTCTGCGACGCTTTTAGTAAGGGTGTTTAAACTCTAAACACAAGCTCACGTGTGTGCTTTTTTTTTTTTTATCCCCCGCAATTGACCTTTGCGTGCATCTTTATAAGAGAGGCAGCATGCCATTGGTCCAAGGGGGGTGCATCCCCTGGCCTAGGGTACTTGGGAGCGAGCACCAGCGCCATCTGTTTCCAATTATCGCGCCCGAACCTCGCGGTCGCGTTAATTGGAAACTGATGGGGGTCGCGCTGGCTCTGGTGCACTTTTGCTCCAAACGCGGAGCTTTAGCCGCCTTGCATTTCGTTGAATTTGCTTGTGTGGCAGTACAACTGTGAGGGCAACATTAATTATAGCTAATATCTACTTAAAGCCCTGGCCCAAAACTTAAAATCAGAGCTATTCTCTGCTCAAAGAGTGATAAAATGCAGATGTCAGAAGCATATAATAGGCTTTTGACCTGTACCTCGGAATGATTTACATGTTCACCCCGTGCCGTGCGTGGACTAATGGAGGGGGTTTAGGGTATAAGTCTGAACAGTTGTAGTTTACCTTCTACAGGAGAGGGGTGGACAGGCCTAATTTATTGAAGACACAGAAGGTTCGACAAACATTTGTTTATGGTGCTGGAGAGGGCCTCCCTCTGTGCTTGACTGTGGTGTCGTTATTCTGCCTTTCTCGTTATATGTAATGTTCTGTTATGGTGTTATTTGTATAGTGCTACCACCATTGTTATGGCATCTGAGTGCATTCGCCCTTTGGATATGGTAAACCCATATTTCGGACAGGGGAACCATCATTTACCAGCGGCGGGAATGTTTCCTTCCTTTCGTGTTCTTAGAAATTGAATGGTAATAAGACCGAGGTGCTTGTGATAGGGAAAGCTCCATCAGTGTGGTCATCTGCATGTTGGCCCCAGAGTTTGGGGCCCACCCCCACCCCTACGCCCTGCGCTCAGGCTAAGAACCTTGGGGTATGGTTGGATACCAAGCTCTCCTTCGAGTACCATACCAGGCGGGTGGTAGGCGACTGTTTTGGAGTCCTGCGGGTCCTTCTGAAAACATTACATGTGCTGCCTACTGCAGCCAGGAAGACCATGGTGCATGCCCTAGTTACGTCGCGCCTTGATTATGGTAATATACTGTACCTGGGTGCTTCTGCTAAATGCGTGTATAGACTCCAAGGCATCCAAAACGCAGCAGCTCGTTTGGTTCTTATGCTACCGAGGAGAGCCTCTTCTAAGAGGGCGTTGGTCTCCCTCCACTGGTTGCCGATTAGGGAGAGCGTCCTGTTTAAGGCACTGGGCCCCTCCTAAACATCGGGCTGGACTCTCATTGTGTTTCCAACTTTCATGACTCCCATTCTTTTCATTTCTCTTCCATCACTCTGAGGTCAAGTTTAACACTTTGTAAAACTACTCAATAAACAAGCATTGGCATAACCAAGTAGGTCTCGCCTTTGGGACCTTGTAAGTAAAAAACAAAACGGAAGTATGAGACTTTACGTTTACATTGCCTTCGTATTTAGGATGCAGTAAATGTAAACATGAAGTCTTACACTTGAGTTTTTTGGATTCTTTTACCTACAGGGTCCCAAAGGCGAGACCTATTGGCTATGCCAATTCTTGTTTATTCTTTTTGGCATTGCGTGGCACGCCCTTGCAGTGCGAAGTCTTGTATCTGGGCGAATGGTGAACAATAGGGAATAATGCAACACGCTTTCTTTGTACTTGACCTTCATGTACCTGGCCTCCAACAGGGAGTGGAGTGCCCAGGAAGCCAGCCACAGTAACTAAGCCGCTATGAAATATTGCTTGAAGTCTGGAAGCACTAGTCCGCCTAGCATTACAGGATATTTTTTATGTGGTGAGGGACACTCGCCCCGACCCGTCCACCAAATCACTGAAACCAGGGATGAATCAAGTTGGCGAAAAAAGGAATGTGAAACCAATAACATGAGTTAAAGTAGTACAAGAAGTGGGAAGAAGTATCATCCTAAGGAAATGCAGACCAGCACTGTCCATGGTAGAGAAGACCAGAAGGAAATCCTGGTGCAAAGCATTCACATCACCTTACCTAAATTCCCTTCATGGAGGTCTTTGGAGAATGAAAAATGTTAATCCCAAAGTTTCGAATTGTAACAGTTTTGTGTTATAGTAGGGTCCAGTTGTAATTGGAGAGGTAAGTTACAGTGTGGTTGTAAGGGGAAAATGCAAAGTTTCGCCCAGTTTACATTGATCCTGGAGAGCTCCTCAAAGTCTGTTACTAACCGAGTAGTAGATGATCAATCCATATTTGTGTCCCCTACATATAAATAAAAGTAAATCATTCCCATTTAGGCATACTAAATGAGTATTTTCTTGGACTAGTACCCCACAATGAGCTCTGAGGAGATGTAAGCAAGCTGATAATGGCTCCTTTGCAATGGCTAACAACTTAGGTGAGGGTGGACAGCCTTGTCTAGTGCCATTTCCAATCAGCCAGGAGGGCTAGATTCTCTTCCCTGTTTCCACCCTTGCGGATAGAGAAGAATAGATGATATGTATCCATTTCTGCCAATCTGGCCCTACCCCAAAAACTGTAGAACCTTATGCTTGTAACCGCATTTGCGTACCAGGCTGCCGATTCATCCTTGACAGGCCACATTCTCCAGAGGTTTAGGGCGGTATTACCTCCCAGTTCAACCCTGCCTGGTCTTCATTAATTAAATTTGATAATTCAGGTAATAGCTTACAAGCTAGTAACTTTGTCTATATTTTATAGTTGGTGTTCAGTATCGTTAACGGATGATAGGATGCTAGGTCTGTTGGGCCTTTTGTGTTTTAAGCCCACTGTGAGGGTCGGAGGCAAGGAGACGGCATTAAAGATAGCCTTGTACTGTTTAACATGTGTCAATACTTGATTGTAATTATAAATTGTATTTATATAGTGCTTACTACTCCTGATGAGCCATTGAAAAGCTTTACGGTTAGCAGCACGCTACTCTGGAAACCAAGGTTGGAGGTAAGAGTGTAGTAAGTTAGTAATATGTTTTTTCTTATTTGTGGATTAGTTGTGCTGAGTGTGTTAAGTTAGTGCTCATTGAGATCGCCAGCATTTACGGTAATTGTTTTTTAAAGGGATGGATTATTTGAGGTGGATTAGTAAAGGAAAGAAGTGAGTTATTGGGAATGGTGGACATTTGCACTTTTGTTTGTTGGAGGTAGAAGTTTGCAAAGGTGTTGGAAATCCATAGTAGTTGGAGAGGTGTGGGATGATTCAGAGTGGAGCCATGGGCAGAGGTCGAAAGGGGATTCTTTTAAAATTCATATTTATTTATTTTTCATCCCCTGCCCCAGTTTTAAAAATACACATGTGAATATTTAGAGGCATAACCACACTTCTAAATTTATATCAATATGTATACATACAAACACATTATAATTGTACAATTTAATGTGCAAATGTCACTACAAAAACACCCATATGTATACTCTTGTCGTAATATTTATATGTTCCAAAAAACAGGAAGAGTGGGAGAGAAGCGGAGATTCATTCAGCTTCCAGAGCCATTACTTAAATAATCAAAAGGAATGTTGAAGTCGGCGATGGAGTTGCTGAACTGGGGCGGGGTCCGGGGGGTCGGTAGACCAGGGTGTCTCTGAGGGTGGAGTTGGGGTCTGTGGGGATCTGGAAATGCATATGTTCGGCGGTGCTGAGCGCGTCGTCGGTGCTAGCCGAGACCCTGATGCTGTTCTTGTGGACGATGGCGATTCCTCCTCCGACGTGGTCTCTGCGGGTGATCTTGTAGCCGTCTGGGATGGCTATGGCGATGTCTGGTGCAGAGAAGTTGTTCAACCAGGTCTCTGTCAGGAAGGCGACGTCTGGGGAGGTTGTGTTGAGCAGGTCCCAGAGCTCAACAGCGTGTTTGCGTGCGGAGCGGGTGGTCTGTAGTATGCATCGGAGGTGGTTGAGGTCTTTCTTGGCGAGTGGTTTGTCAGATCTGTGGCTGGTGTAGCTGCAGTACCGGCAGGTGAAGGGACCGTGTGCGCGTTTCGGGGCGGCCTTGAAGCAGTTGAGGGTCTCCGGGGTTGAGAGCGTGCAGAGTGCTGGCGTCGTAGTGGGTGCGGGGACCAGGGGTACTGGCGCTGGACACGGTCTAATTGTACATTTTAATGTGCAAATGTCACTACAAAAACACCCATATGTAGATTCTTGTCGTAATATTTATATGTTCCAAAAAACAGGAAGAGTGGGAGAGAAGCGGAGATTCATTCAGCTTCCAGAGCCATTACTTAAATAATCAAAAGGAATGTTGAAGTCGGCGATGGAGTTGCTGAACTGGGGCGGGGTCCGGGGGGTCGGTAGACCAGGGTGTCTCTGAGGGTGGAGTTGGGGTCTGTGGGGATCTGGAAATGCATATGTTCGGCGGTGCTGAGCGCGTCGTCGGTGCTAGCCGAGACCCTGATGCTGTTCTTGTGGACGATGGCGATTCCTCCTCCGACGTGGTCTCTGCGGGTGATCTTGTAGCCGTCTGGGATGGCTATGGCGATGTCTGGTGCAGAGAAGTTGTTCAACCAGGTCTCTGTCAGGAAGGTGACGTCTGGGGAGGTTGTGTTGAGCAGGTCCCAGAGCTCAACAGCGTGTTTGCGTGCGGAGCGGGTGGTCTGTAGTATGCATCGGAGGTGGTTGAGGTCTTTCTTGACGAGTGGTTTGTCGGATCTGTGGCTGGTGTAGCTGCAGTACCGGCAGGTGAATGGACCGTGTGTGTGTTTCGGGGCGGCCTTGAAGCAGTTGAGGGTCTCCGGGGTTGAGAGCGTGCAGAGTGCTGGCGTCGTAGTGGGTGCGGGGACCAGGGGTACTGGCGCTGGACACGGTCTAGGCGCGGGCGGGCTCAGACAGGCTTGCCTCGCGCCAGCGGCTCGATCGTGCAGCCGCCGGCATGTGTGGGGAGGTGGGAGTGAGGAGCAGCTGTGAGGCAAGAGGCGGGGGCAGAGAATGGGCAGTCAGGGGGGCGGAGCCGCAGGGGACGTTGTTGCGGGGGCAGTGAGGGGCGACGAAGGAAACGGAAGGCAAAAGGCCACAACATTTGAGGGGGAAACGAGTGGCAGAGGGCAGAAAGGTCACAAAAAGGGCAAAAAGGTCACAAGAATACAGAGGGAAACGAATGGCACAGAAGGCAAAAAGGTCACAGGAAGGGCAAAAAGGTCACAGAAAACGGGGGAAATGAGTGGCACAGAGGGCAAAATGTCACAAGAAAGGGCAGACATGTCACAAAAAACAGGGGGAAACGAGTGGCACAGAAGGCAGAAAGGTCACAGAAATGCAGGGGCAGCTAAGCCACAGAAGGCAAAAACGGGCAGAGAGACACAGGGGCCGCGAGGGGAGCAGAAGGAAACAGGGCAGAGAGACACTGGGGCAGCGAGGGGAGCAGACGGGAAACCGGTCAGAGATACACAGGGTCAGCAAGGGAGAGAACGGGCACAGGCAGTGCTGTGCGGAGGGGGAGCGACCAACCTGGAAGGGTCAAGGGTCGCTCTATGAACTATACACAGATATACCTAAATGTAGTCAATTGATGGGGATGCAGGAAGCCCACTATTAAGTTTTATATGACTGGTACCCAGGACTGGACTGGACGTAGTGGGCACCGGGCAATCCCCCGGTGCACCGCACGGGTGGGTGACCGGTTTTGGGCCCCTGGGGGCCGTTTTTGTTACAGGGCTGTTTTTGCAGCATGGCTGCAAAATCGGCCCTGTAACAAAATCGGCCGAAAACCGGCCCTGACCAAGAGCTTGGCGGCACCCCAGGCCGAGCACTTTGCCAGGGCCGGTTTTAGTTCCCAGTCCGGCCCTGTTGGTACCTACACTCAACAAAACAGAAACTGTTCTTTCCTATGACTTCAGATCTGTGCTGGAGGGGGTGCGGGGAGCAGGGAGATTTTAAACACATCTGGTGGGATTGTCCGATCAGGCCTTTCTGGTTGGAGATAAAGACGTCCTGGGCTACCCTGTACCTGAGTATCCGGGCTTTGCATTGCTGGGTCTGCGGGCTGTTGCCCTCAAGCGCCAGAGTGTAGTCAATAGATCTATTCTATGGCTATTCTTGGGTTGGCAAAAATAGCAGTGGCAGCGGCCTGGAAACAGAGAGGAACCATTCATGACTCAGTGGCACTTCCACCTCTGGCAGGCTCTCACTATGAAACAAATGGCAGGCGTGCTCTCTGACTCCTTTAAAGATTTTGAATATATATATGGGGTCTTCTGGTGGTTTACCTATCAAAGGGGCATCTACTGTGTACATGCCATATGCGAACACAAACACTCTATCTCTTCCAATTTTCGAAGTCTCATCTGGGGTAGGCCTGGTGGAGGCGGCGGTCCCTTTGGGGGCTTTCCCACATGTTCGGTGGCTGGGCTAGCAGATCCTACTTCCTGGAACTTACTGGATAATTAACCATGTATCTGTGTTGTTGGGTGTTCGTTGGGAAAGGGGGTGGGGAGTTTGGGGGGTATTGTAATTAAATACTGGTGCTGTTCAATGGTACTTTTGTATACTTATGGCTGCTGTTCTAATCACTTTCTCTGGGAGATGCAACTGACCTATTCTACAGATTTAACACTTTGTGCTACAGGAAGTTTGATGTATTGTATCGTACTGATGTGTGCACTGGAAAAATTTCAATAAAGTCAGTGCTGACAAAAATGTGCTTACTGGGTATAGTGCCAGTGCAGAAACCCCTCAAAATGAAAACTTGACCGATGGCACTGGGCATGGTACTGGCAAGACCATGGATTGCCATAAACTTCTTGGGTGGCTTCTAAAGAGCATGATATTACCAGACGGAAAAAAGAGAAATACCAGAGTCTAGGTAAGACCATCATTTTAACCGCGTGGATGCGGCCTAACCATGAGCAGTACAGGGAAGACTACCCTGCAAGTCTGCCTTCAACTGTTGGAGAAGTGGAGGTTAATAAGCCTTGAAAAGATCCGGGAGTTTAGGAGTGACCTTTATCCCTAGATATGTTATGTGTTGGCCCATTGGAAGGGGGTGAAGGCCATCAGGGACTCATCACCCGCTGTGGAAGTGTAAGGTTAAGCAAATAGAATTTTGTTAGGTTGATCCAAAGTCCTGCCACTTGCTCAAAGTGTTCCAGCTCTGCCAATACTGTCTCCAGAGATAACCTAGGGGCAGCTACATACATTAACATGTCGTCTGCAAAAAGAGATATTTTGTGCACCTCTGCCCAAACGGGATGCCATGTATGGCAGGTGTCATTCGGATTTTCTCCACTAAGGGTTCAATGCTTAGGATAAATAGTAGCAGAGGGAGGGGGCACCCCTGCTGTGTTCCTCTTTCCAAAGGAAATATGTCTGAACCCACCCCATTAACTAGGTCATGCATTATTAGCCCTAATCGTGGCGATAAACCGGTCACAGAATCCGAATCTTTCCAGGTTACATATAGAAATGGCCGGTCTACCCACTCGAAAGCTTACTCTGTGTCCAACAGGACAGCTGGAATTGATGATTTTTTTTTTTTTTTTTTGCCATCTCAGTAAGCACATTTTTGTATAGATCCTTCCAGCGTCAGTCCTGCAGCGTGATCCAGGACTCGAACCGCTTACTCCCAGAAGGTCTCAATTGGGGCACGCACCCATGTCATATGGAGAAAGTCTGCAGCAGGCTGCCTGCATTTTCCACACACGGAATGACTGAATGAAAATAAACTTATATAGCGCAACTTAGCCCACCGGGCGTCAAGGCGGCCCAGTGGGTGTCACTTTTCTGGTGTCATGTAGGTTCTACGTAAGTAGTGACCCTATAAGCGTGAAGGGTGCTTTAGGGGATACCTGTTTAACTTGCTCACAAGCCTTCTTCCATTCTTCTTCTGGGCAGTCAGCGCTCCCACAGCCTCTCGCCTAGTCCTTCCCTCCTCCCCAGTCTGTCACTATGGCCGCATGTAGGTGTGTTATCAGCCATCTGCAACCCGACCGTTCCAAAATTGCTGCATGATTGCATGTTCTTGTGACTTATCAGGGAATGTGGTCCAAATCATGTGGGTAAAGTGCGCCAATTTGGCGTAGTCCAACACCGAACCGTTCCTGAGCTTGTGCGAACTAGATAAATTAGTTCCGAAACCAGTCACCTACACGTTTGCAAAATCCCTCCTCCCATGCAGCGTAGGACATCCTATAAAATAGCCTTAGCATCCACGGAGGTATGCACTCAGCAAAGCGGGACAGTCATAAGATTGTATGGAACACTCTATGCTACACATCTGCCATCAAACTATCCAAAATGTAAGATCTCTATGGACTCCCTTATCCATTATAAACCTCTCTGTGAGTGTGTGAGGGTTGTGCATACCCACCAATAGCAACTCGTTGCAGTTAGGTCCGTATCAAACTAGCTTACCCCATGCTGTAATTGTGATGCAGAGTAGTAATGCAAACAGGTCCGGCAATCCTAGTCCGTCCTCCAGCCACGAAAGTTTCATGATTTTCTTTCACTTGGCTCCTTTTCCCAGCTCATGGCAAGGTGCATAGCAACTTGTCAAAGCGGGTAAAAATTGTGGTCGGTATTGGACGCATTACGTTGAGTGGTGTGGCTCACTGGTTAGAGGCGGCAGACCCGAGAGCAGAGGAAGGCCTGGGACCAGAGTTCAATTCCCGACGCGGCAGGGTTGTGGACCAGGGTCAGCAGACTCGATAATTCTCACCTCGGTGCCTACTCTAACCAGGGATCACACTCGGCAACTCTGGGCATTAGCTTGCCTCATCTCCACAACGGCCCCCCACATACGTCGAGGATGCCTGGTTTCACCTTGGAGATACCCAGTAGGGACCATCTCACAGGGAAAGCCAGGACTGGTTCCCCAGCGGTCTACTGCGCAGATATACTCCTTCGGGAGTCGATTCTAGTGCATTACAAACCCACAATTAATTAATTCATTACATTTTGCAACACACATAGGCAACATGGCAGGAACACCATTTTGACCAAGGAGACGCATCCCACTACAGGAAATGTCAACGTCTTCCAAAATACAAGGTGGTGTAGGCTATCCAACAGACTCCCCACATTAAGGTCATACTACGCTACCTGACATTGTGTTACCCATATCCCTAGGTATCGGAAGCTGTCTGTCTCCCATTATAATCCCAAACCAGATGGAAGAACCACGTCCATCCATCCCAATCTGCCCACTAGGAACAGTTTGGATTTAGATCTTTTTAGGCCTAGAAACCTCTGCAAACTCTCTCCTTCCAACAAGAGGAGCACAGAGCTGGCTGGGTCTCGCAAATACAACAGTGTCATCTGTATACCTTATTACCACATGATATGCACCCGAGGGTCAAATACCCAACTTCCCAAGATCTGATAGAAGTCGGCAAGGCAGTGGCTGTACCACAAGTGTGAACAACACTGGGGATAGGGGACATCCTTGCCAAGCTCCCTTACTCAGCCTCCAGGAATCAGATACCATACTCCCCTTGTGCACCCAGGCTACAGGATACATGCACTATAGCTGAACCCTTTTAAAATACTTGGGGCCAATGTCCATGTGGTGCAAGACAGCCAACTTATATTGCCATCCAATAATGTTGAAGGCTTTCTCCAGATCTAGAGCTGCCAGCTCCAAGTTCTCCTCTAAGAATGTGAGTGCATGCATAATGGCGTTTGGCCACCTAAGATTGTACCTCATGCTCTTCCTAGGGATGAACCCAGATTGGTCAGAGTGTACGAGTGTTTTTATCACCGCAGCAATCTAGTTGGCAAAACCCTATACAGTAGTTTGATGTCCGTGTTAAGCACTGAGAATGGCCTGTAGGAGGAGAGACAAGCTAGGAGAGATCGTGGCCGTCCCACCAAGGGCATGATCTAGAGCTATTCCCATATTAATGTACTCATATGACTGTGTTCTTATATCGAGAACAGGTGTGGGTCTTCAGAGACTGTTGGAGGGGTTTGCAGTGTTTATGGGATCCTTGGGGTTGCAAACCAATAAAACAAAAGGCCAATTTGCGAGTCACATATTGCGTCATTTTGCAATTTACAAATAGGAATGTACAACAGTTTTTGCGATTCCTAATGGGGTAGCAAATTGCCTGCCTTATTAATATTCATGAGGCAGGTGTGATTTGCGACCCCCATTAGCAACGGCTAGCACTCCCAGGGATTGTGTCCTGCTTAAATAAAACAGTTATTTTTAGGTTTCGGCTACCGTCCCACTGCATAAGCAGTGGGTAGGCGGAGCCGAAATCTTTTGTTAGTAGTATGGGGGCCTGAAAACGCCCCTCTTCTCTATTGGCTGGCCTCGTAAATGCTGGCCAGCCATTGGAGGAGAGGAGCGTCACTGAGTTCAGGGCCCGCCTTGACGCGATTCGGGGGCGTTTCTGGGTCTTTTTTTAAGTCCCTCCCTCTCCTCTTCCCATTGGCTGGAATTTTACCTTCCAGCCAATGGGAAGGGGAGAGGGCGAAAAACACGCCCCCGAATCTCAAATTGACCTTGTTTTCTTTTCTGAATGCTGTACGCACGGGGTTACTTACTAATAAAAAGGATTATTCTACTACTTCCTGGTGTGTTGGCTCACTACATGCACTGTAGGTAAAGTGCAAGATGTAATTTAATCCAATAGGATGACACATGACCCACAAGTAGACTAAAGCAAAGCTGCGTCCAGCAAGATCTACTGTTCTCTGTAACTACCGCGGGGATCCGAACACCGCCACCCTTCACTCCAACACTTCACACTCCATGTACGAATACACTTACCTATACTACAACACATCACATGCACCACACACTGCACTGACCTCATCCAATTTTATCATTTCTTCTCTCGTCATTATTCGCGATTGAATATAAACCAATATTAAAAGATACAAATAACGCTTCCAGTTTACCGCCAGCGTTTCACTCGAATAAACTATACCCAAGTCGGTGATCGCAGCACATACAAAGCTTTTCGATTGCCACCAGCTAAACTAATATTCGCTCTGCACAATTGCACTCGCTTAACCACTTAAAATATTGGAGGCTAGGCAAGGCAATCACAAGGCGACTTTCGTTTCAAATAAACCTATCCAGGGGACATCAGTGGCAGACTACAACACGGGAGACGGGCACGCCCCGCCAAGTCTGACCAATCACGTTGTACAAAAGGTGCGGTCCTCAAGCTTTCTGGAAAAGCCCGTCACTGAATCCGGAAGTGATAACAAACTTGCCACCACCCACCCCCCACCCCCACCCCGTCTTCCACCGGTCTTGTTATTCGACCCAGAAGTGGTAAAGTTATTGAACGATTATATCCGTTGAAAGATCAGCAGGGTTTACCGTTTATAGTCTGAGTTTACAGATGATCCGTGTAAGTAGTTATATTTAGTATGTAAGTTGTGATTTGTGGCAATGCTAAGTGACAATGAAGTAAACTTTACATTCCGTTATCATCCATGTTAGACGAGTTCAGAAACCTGGACCTCAGCCCTAATTTTGGTTGCGAATGAACTACAATGTAGCTAAAATAGTGAAACCGTCTACTTATAGATTCTCTAGAGAGGGCGCTGCTGATTGCGTAGTTGTGTTTTAAAGATTGTTAGTAGCGTATTTCAATACGTTCATAACAATTGACTTGATCAGTTTAGAAAGCACAGTATTTCTCCAGGCAATAAATAAAGCATTTTTTTAAAACCGGTAAATAGTGTGATGCAATCACAAAAGGTTATGCTCAGAACTAGTGTAATGTGTAATATCGCATTGCTAGATTACCAAGAAACCATAGGTGTTTTGTGTGGTTATAGGGTTAAAAGTGAAGGCGAGCAGGACAGTCCATTTATTATCACTGACCTTATGGGACTTAGCACACAAAAAAACCTGCGTGCTGCCATAGATACGGTTATATTACACTTTAAGACCACTGAAAATGTAATGAAACTAAATTTCATTACAATGCGTTATTCAGCTGACTGGATACTGTTGGCCAGTTTCACTTTCTTCTGCCTTTAATTGGCTGCAAGTTCAGCGAAAGGAGGAAAACCCCCATTTTATGATTTCAGCAGGATTTTTTTTGTTCTTAAACAAAATTGCTTACTCGAGTAGGAGAGACTTGAATGTGAATACTGTTTCAGGACTACCTTTGAGCCTGCATTGTAACCACAACGAGTTGTCAAATTTGTGGCCTGAGTTGTGTTATTGATGTGGCATTAGCAGGGGCGGCTGGTGACATTTGAAAGTGGTGGGGCGTAAACTAATTTGCATATTGCACCGCAGCGAGCGAGCACAGCGAGCGAGCGATCCCGAACCACCTTGCATCCATCCATACATCATTCATGCATCCACCCATCCATCCATCCACCCACCCACCCATCCATCCACCCACCCATCCATCCATCCACCAATTCTGCATCCATCCTGCATCCATCATTCATTCATGCATCCACCCATCCATCCAGCATCCATCATTCATTCATGCATTCACCCATCCATCCATCCTGCATCCATCATCCATCCATCCATCCTGCATCCATCATTCATTCATGCACCCATTCATCCACCCTGCATCCATCATTCATTCATTTACCCATCCACCCATCCTGCATCCATCCTGCATCCATCATTCATTCATGCATCCACCCATCCATTCATCATTGTTTTTAAAAACATGTATTTATTTGACACCAATTTCACACCTTAGTCGGAACATCATTTTTATTTGTTTTTTAAAATATCTATTTATTTAACACCAGTGTAAGTCAGGTATACATTTTTATGGTTCGATAAGAGGCTCGAACCTGGTTTCCCATCACCAAAGTCGGCCGTGCTATCCGTCAGGGGTTATGTAACAGGGCTATGTAGTGACCAGCCAATCCTGCGCCAGGATTGGCTGGGGGGGCACCATGACTCCTCGCCCAGTCGCCCTGTGTAACCCCGGGGGCTGCGGCCCGCCCCCTGGTCCTCTCTCTAAGGGGGAATTCACAAGAAAACGATCTGCGCATGCGCGGGCATGTTTGTGCCCAAAAATACACTTGCGCAGCTGCAGCAGCCCGATCCTCCCTCCCCCCCCCCCCCCCCGCCTCCCCCCCCCCCTTGCGCACTCCGGGAAGGTCGGGTGTCTCCCGGTTTCCCGGCCGGCAGATAGCGCGATTTTTTTAAATAATTGTGTTTGGCTTCTAGTGACAACGTGGTGGGTCCATGGGGCTTAGTGGGGCTTCGCCCCTACGCCCCAATGGACGCACCGCGCCTGGGCATTAGGTTTATGAATATTGCACCTCGAGTATTTCCATTTTTTGAGGTTTGGTAACTGGTCTCACAACAGCTATTCTCAACCGCAGAAGAACTCATAACTTTTTTTTGTTACATATAAACAGTGCAGTTGATGATGCGATGTGATCAGTAACACTACAATTTATACATTTAGTACTTCTTTACATTGTTGTGCAATGCATTGCCCGTCAGGGAAATGTTTAATGTGCAGTGGGTGAAATAGATTTGTTATCAGTGAAGTTTTGGTCAGGTCTTCAAGCTGCAGAAGAGGGTTTTTAATGGCTACTGTGAACTCAGATCAGAGAAGGATGAGTTGTTAATGAATTGAATATATAGGGCATTCAACAAAACACGATAGCAGCATTAAGGCTCTGAATCTATAAGAGATAGACTCGGTTCAGGTGCAATCTGTCCCTTATTTTGTCATTGTAAGTATCTGTATCATTTATATTACGGAAACCCATCAAATAAACATTTGATTCTAAACGGAGAAAAGTTTAGGGTAATAATTATATTTATAGTGCGCTTACTGTGAAAGTGTCAGAGGGTTTATGCTCAATGAAACAGCAGTTCTTTCACCCCACGAGCGGACGCGTGTTTGTTTTGTAGGTTACATCGTGTAGTAGAGTTTGCAAGGCGCGCACTGTGAAACAAGCAGTGGTTTCTAGGCTTGCGTGTTTAGTGCTTTGTTGACCAGCGCTGCGAGATAAGCGCTGTTTCGTGCGTGTGGGTGTTGCTATCGTGGTGTTTTTCTCTGCATTTCCTAGCTGCCCATTCGTTTTCTGGTTATCAGTAAAAAAGCAGCAGGTGCCTTTTTAATGTCTTCTTCCATTGTTTTTTTTAGTTTCCGCGGTGACTCAGGCCGCAGGAAGGGCGTCCGCCTTGGCGGAGTGAATTTCTTGGATTAAAGCCATCCGTCCGCCATCCGGCGCGCACTGGTGTCTATCTTCTGAGTATGGCTCGCGGCCCTCATAGTCCGTACCGTACAACAAGTCTGGTGCCGCCCTTTCTGGTCCAGGGATAGGAAACCACTCGACTGCGGGGTGCCCCAGGGCTCTACCCTTAGCCCCCTCTTTTTCAACATTTATGTTGCACCCTTAGCAAAGGTAATCGAGTCTTTAGGGGTAAAAGTGATATCGTATGCTGACGACACTCAGCTTATCTTTTCCTTTAAAGACCACTCATCCTCAGGTTTCGACAATTTCAGAAACTGTCTTTCCAATATCGTGGCCTGGATGACCTCTAACACGCTAAAATTAAATACAGATAAGACTGAGGTGTTATTTTTCAATCAGACACTCCCCCTACCCCCCTCTACTTGGTGGCCTGCGGAACTCAACCCTCCACCTGTCCCGGTGAGGGTGGCCCGCAATCTCGGAGTTCAATTTGATAACGACCTATCTTTTAAAACTCAGATTCAGAAAGTCACCTCAGCATGCTTCGGGAAACTCCATATGATAAAAAAAATGTCCCCCTTTCTTCCCAAGGAAGCTCTGAAAACAGTGACACATGCTCTAATTACGTCACACTTGGACTATGCGAACAGCCTGTACGTGGGACTTCCCGCCTACCTGCTACACAGACTGCAAATTGTGCAGAATGCTGCTGCCAGGCTGATTTGCAAAGTCCCCTATCGTCACTCAATCTCCCCACACTTGAAGAAATTGCACTGGCTACCGATCACTGCCCGGGTTAAATTCAAAGCCCTGATACTAGCCTTTAGAGCTCTTAAGGGGAAAGGCCCTAAATACCTGAGGCACAGACTAAAACCAGTGCATTCCACTCTTAACCTCAGATCGAACCACCTTCTCCTGCTGTCAACTCCCCGATTCCGTTTTGCGAGAAAGGGTGGTAGAGCCTTCACAGTAGTAGTATCCAAACTGTGGAATTCTCTGCCCATCAGCCTTAGGATGACCGACACTGAATCTCAGTTTAGGGGCAAACTGAAAACCTTTTTATTTTTAGCCCACTAAGTCAACAATATAAACAAGCTACTGCCACTCCCTCCTGCATTCCTCAGCGCCGGGACACCCCCGTTGGGGGTAGCTGTGCGCTCAACAAATGTCAAATAATAAAAAAATAAAAAAATTTACTTCTTTGCATTTTATTTTCAAGCTAAATATAAACAAGCATTTGGAAAAGTTTGAGCTATTGGCATTGTAAATGACAACATTTGTATTTATGTGTTGGTTTTGAAAACAGATAAATAAATGTCATTGTCGTTTACATTGCCAATAGCTCTAACTTTTCCAAAGGCGAAACCGTTGCATTGTAAATGCTTGTTTTTTAATGCAGCCAGTTTTCCTTAAAGGGCAACGGGCTGCATTTAAAAAAGAAACCTTTCTGCTTCATTTGTTTAAGAGAAGGCAGTGGTCAATGGCAGTCACAAAGGGGAGTGGGTTACCACCCATTTGAAAAGGGTGATATACTGCGAGTGTTTAGCAGTCGCAATTGCGCAAAACAATTTTACATTGAAGTGCGAGGAGCTATTAGGAAGGGGTGCCCTTGGCACGCCTCTTCCTAACAGCGAGTCACAAACCCTATTTTTCGAATCAGTAATTGGTCATCGACTCGCAAAATAGGGTACTTAAATAGGGCAGACCTATTTCGCGGTCACAAATGACCTAATTTTCCATTTGCGAGCGCAAAAAATGGTCGTACATCTGGCCCAAAGTCTTTTACTATGATCTGTGGCAGCCCTAAGGGGAAGACGAGACCATTTTATATTCAAGGTACTAAATTACAAACCGTGAATACGTTAACCTATTTGGGGCTACCATTTGACAACAAATGCAACTGGAAACATCTGGGCCAGGTTAGATGCATCCAGTTCGAACAAAGTCTGGTCGCTATTTAAAAGCTTGCCAAAAAAGCTAGGATCTTCTCCTATGGGTTCACGGCTTAATATATACAAGGCCAGATGTGTTTCAGCTGCCACTTTCGGAGCAGGTATCTGGTGAAAGTAGGAGCCACTACAATTGCATGTTTCTGAAAATAAATGTGTGCGCAAACTGCTGCGATTACCCAGACCTGTACCAACATCCATATGTCATAATGAATTGGGTCTCATCCACGCGAGTGACACTGTCTTGTTAGCACCACTTATGCTATGGGTTTCCATTTGGAATCGTCCAGAAGCAGCATTAACTAAAGCAATAAATGGTGACTTTCTGAAGCTAGATAAAGAAGCAGGTAACATCCAGTGGCTGGTATATGCTAAAACCCAATTCCAACTGATAGGGGGTGGGTGGGGGGGGGGGGGCAATAACTCTTTAACAACCCCACAAGTATTTCAAGGCATAGGAAAGCTACGGTTAAAAAGGAATGGATGAGCCTCACGATGAAAAATAGGGAGGAGGGGGATATTGGCAAGCGGTCAGTTAGGTAATATGGCATGCTGGTAACGACCAGACTTATTGAACCATATTTGCTCCCAATTCCTAGTTCATTCCGGTATGAACTAGTGAGATTTTGTCTCAGTATGCCGCATTTTCTGGTTGCCTCTCCGGCAACAGCCAGCCGTGATCAGGATGTCCTATCATGCCCATGCAATTCAAATTCTGTCCAGTTGCAGTTGCATTTTTTCTTTTTTTGTGGCCTGTATGATAAGAATAGGAAGGCTTTACTCGTTCCCCTGCTTAGGACTCTAAATATCAAGCAATGCAGACCTGCACTGTTACATTTACAACTACTTCAAGCAGACTTGGTCTACCATACAGTCTACAGGTATATTGCGTCTTCCGTTAAGCTACGGAAGATTGGGGGGGAAAAATTGCTTTTATGTTTATACTGTCTTTTTGCCCCATAACCATTTGCTCTTAATTGCACATGCACTTTTGAACATACGTACTGTAAATAGGTCATAAAGGTCCTAAAAAAGCACTACATATAAGAAATGGTGTGACATTTAGGTTATAGGCATAATGTAGTGTCTATTCAAGCCTAGTATGCGAGTGGGGATTTTTTGACCAAGTTTAGTTTTATATGAATGGTATAATGATTTTATAATATTATTAGTATTGGTTTATTGCATATGCACTTTAAAATTAATTAAACTTGTATACATAATGCATAATTAAGTGGACACGTCTTCGTCATGCTGACTGGTGAACTACAGAATGTTTTATGGTTTGAAATGATTTATCTTAGGTTCTAATCTTAAAAAATATTGATAGAACTGACTCACCAATTATCACAGTGTGTCAAATGAGGGGCTGTACTTTTTACCTTTTGTCATCACGTATATAAAGTATGACTTTGCATCTTTTATGGTTTTTCAACCGAATAAAGAATATTACCTACCTAACTACAAGCTGGAACCCTTCTCTCCTAAGGTATCAGCACACACAATCTCCCTTTTTTATAGCAAGAGAACTCCTCTCTCTCTTGCCTCTATAAAGACACCCATCAGCTTCTCCAGTACTGCAAAGGGCAGTGCCAGATACAACTCACCCAAGAGACCATCAGCTCCTGGCGTCCTACCATACGTCATGACTACCAACAGCTCCTTGTACTCCTCCAGCCCAAGTGGGCATTTCAGGTACTAAGCTGGGGCAGCTTTTTTGCTTGGAGATGGCTCTCCAGTGTTTCCTCAGATACAATGTGGAGGTAAGCAAAACAACCTGTTGGTATTGCAGCAGTATATTTTAAATAGAGGGGTTCAACCCATGTAGTCAATGGGACCTGGGTAATACGTTAGGATATATAAAGGGGTCCCTGACCAAACACACAGCACTTACAATTATTACTTAATTGTTTGAATAAGACACAAATGATGGTGACCAGTGTTTTTATTATCACTGTACCAGAAAAAACATGTATTAATTTCACGATTGCTAGTGCAATATATAAAATTCAAATGCGCCCACAAAGGAGGGAGGGGGGAGTGCAAGGGAAGGGGTGTGTTTCAATTAGTTAACATCACTAATCAAAAAGTTCATTAGGCACCAATACACAACTGGAAAACATTATCATTGATCCATGTGTTGGAGATCAAGAAAACACACATGTTGAAAGACTTCCTGACACGCGCTGACGCTGACTCATTCTATGACCGACCAGAGGTATAGTGGGCACTGAGTCCAGGGAGTCCCCAGAGGTACAGTAGAGGATAAATTATGTAAGTACTAACAGCTCTCTTTGTGGTAATGTGGACACGCAGTTAAGCTTATCCAGAGGGTGTGTTAAGTATTAATTGTATTCACTCAATCAAGACTGATGGCACACACTCGTAGACTGAATCCAGACCAATTAGTTAAGTTAAAAAAAATGTATACTTATGTTTTATTTTTAGAATCAAGCAGGACTTGGCACAGGAAAGTAAAATATAAGCTCAAATGGAAGTCTTCACAAGGAAATGCAGTTATGGTTGAATTTGCAATAATTACAGGTTGATATTGATTCAAAAAGAAGTTTACATTATGCAATAATTACTTTTAGAATACTTTTAGATCACTTTGATTACTGGGGTGGTATGCCTAGATACCACACCGAGGGATCTCACAATACAAGGTAAGTAAGACTTTTCTTGGTTTAAGTTATGACTTTTTTCTCCATACAAAACAACAGTTCAACACTCGTAACATGTCTCCCTATGGAGAAAAATGGTTATCGGTGTCACATGTAAGTAAATGTCTCACTAGTAGGAGCTTTGGGGGGTAGGACCAATGTTCCCCAAGGTCTAGGCAGGCACTCAAGTTACACCACCAGCTGCACTGGGGCAGCCGGGTGCAGAGTGCAGGGGCCCAATGATAGCCAGTGGGGCTAAGTGGGCCTTCGTTTGGGGACTGCTTACGAGTAGGCCACTTGGGTGTGAGAGCAAAGCTCCTGGGGTTAAGGTCAGTAATTGCAGGGGCCAATAATCTGCACAGTAGCTGCACCATCAGCTGCACTGGGACCGCTGGGTGCAGGGTGCCAAGAAGACTTTCGGTACCCTGTGATTCCCAATGTAGACCTTTGGTGCAGCAAAGTTGCTGCAGGCTCGGGAAGGGACACTTCTTGGAGGCGATCACTGGCTAGAGAGGTAACTTGAGTTCATTGGGGATGCCTGGACACCGTCGTTTGGGCCACCCAAGGCCAAGGGGCATCAGGTGCAGGGAGGTCTTTTTGCATCTGGTTCCTTTACCAGCTCCGGTCAGGGGGACCCTTCAGGTAGAGGCTGCGGGCGTTGTCTTGAAGATTGAGGGAGGTCAGATCACTAGCTCCCAGGCCAAGATCGCTGGAGAGACCTCCTCATGGTATTGGGCCACTCGAACTCTGGCTGTGGGTGTCTGGTGCAGAGTGGTGCAGAATCGTTGAGTCACCGGAATTCGAATTCTGGGCTTGGTCTTTGTTGAGCAAATCCTTTGCTCACGGGAATCTTAAGGCAAGTGCAGGGCTTTGGGGGACTGCTGGCTACGCCATTTTCTTTGCTGTAGGCAGGTTGGAGTCTGTACAGGCCGGGAGGGCTGGGGCCAAAGCAGCAGGTGTCCTCTTCTTCCTGAGTCAGCACTACTCTTCGTTCCTCCTTCTTTCTTCCTTAAATCTGAGGAGGCTAGGTTCAGGGTTGCCCCTAAATACTAAATTTAGGACTGTTAAAGGTGTGTGCAGGTCAGGACTAATAAGACCCTTTCTTATTATGCCACCCTCCAGTGGGAGGGGTGCATGAGCCTCTCCCTAAGTCCCTGGGCCCCATCATCTTCACAAGCGAGTGGGCTGAAATGTGTGCTTCACCTTGCCTCCCCCACCTGAGAGGTGGGGTTGGCAAAGATGTGGACACCTCTCCTCCTAGCTTTGTTTTCCTTCTTGTTCTCCTGCCCACAGTGGGGGTCAGAACTGGTGAGAGCCAGTTGCTGGGGCCAGCAAAAGGCAGGGACAGCTTTCAAAGGCATCAGGCCTTTGAAGCTTCCCTTTCGTGGACCCAGCCCATCCTGGGGGAGGAGGCATGACCCCACTACCCTGACGGGCTTTGTTTCTTGACTCAGAGAGCGGAGGTTCTCTACCCAGGGGTCCAGAAACATGCCTGGTGGTGCCAAATGGTGGGCAGCCATTCAGAAACCACACCATTGCTGCTTGATTTTCAGGGGGCATCTCTTAGATGCCCTCTGATGCATTTTAAATTAAATCTAACACTGGCATTAGTGTGGGTTTAACATGCTGAGATGTGTGCTACCAAACTTTCTAGTTTTTAGTAAAGCCTTTATGGAGCTGTGGAGTTCGTAATGACCAACTCCCAGACCATATACTCATTATAGCTTTACTACACTTGCAGTGTCTAAGAATCGACTTGGACACTGTAGGGGTACAGGGCTCATGCCATTTGCCCCCCCCCCCCCCCCACCCCCCATGGGGGCTAATGCACCCTGATCGAGGGGTGACTTACCCAGGCTTCAGACAGTGGTTTGCAGGCATGGTACACAGGGATGTGTGATACGTTGACTCTACTTTAGTGCAGAGTGTGACTGTTAAGGTGTAGGGCCTCTGAGGGTGGCACAACAGATGCTGCTGTCCTTAGAGGCCTTCACTAGTCACAGTGCCCTTGGTACCCATGTCATCTTTTACAAGGGTATTACCTATGGCCAGAGATGTGCCAATTGTGGGTACAAAGATACAATCTTGGGAAAGAGCACAGGCCCTGGGAACCTGATTGATTAACTCAGGTTGCATCAGATATCAGGCAACAAGTGGGGCTGTGGTAACCATGTAAAAAGGGGCACTTTCCTACACCTAGCAGTACAACCCCGCCCCCAAGCCACTTGGTACATCTCTCTCTCCAGGGCTTTACTGTCTGTAGACCCATGATTGCCTCAGTGAAACAGTGTGGCATGTTCCCTAACCTGATTAATAAAGGGACTAATAGTGTGTTTGTGTGCAAATTTCACATCGGAGTTCTGGGTCGAACTCAACTCAGCATAATCATGAAGAGCAGTGGTGAGTGGTCGGAAAGGTAATGATTTAATAAACAGTTTTTTATTTATTATTATAAATCTCAAGATCACCCCCCCCCCCCCCCTACCCAGCAAGTAGTTGAGGCAGCTGTACTCCCTGGACACATGCAAGTAAAAGAGTATGACCTATGTTTCAGATCTTGGTGCCACCAGATCTCCAGTAACTGCAGGTCATCCATCAGTGTTGCACTCATGTGAGTTATAGGCCTTTTCTCCGAGGAAATTTAGCCATCTGCCAGTCCATGACACAATTAAATTCTACTGCCTATATGATTTGAGCACCCAAGTATGGGACAATTTGCTGCATCATTTCAGGCAGGAAATGTTGATCATCGACATTCTCAGCATAAATGTTTATAAGGCAAGTGTCAAACCTATCTAGTACTCTGAGAACAGTCGGAGAGTACTTTCTGTTCTGCAAATGGGATCCTAGCAGTAATTGATGTAACTACCCCTGTTGCATAATTAGAGTATGTGACTCGAACATATGCTATCTTCATCTTTTCCCCAGTATTCCCTACTCTGCATTTTTTTTGTTACAGAGTTTTATAAAACGTGAACTTGACCTGAAGGAATTGGGTATCAGAGCGTTTTATACGAGCACCAGTTGCATTACATGAGGACACATTAAATTGTGTTAGGCACGGGGAGATTAAGTGATATGCCCAAAATCACAGGATGTTGTGCATCCTTGCCTAGACTCTAACCCGGTTCCCCAGACTTGAGGTCAACCGCCCTAGCCATTAGGCAAACTCCTCTCCTGCTTTAAGCAGGTGAGTCTCCTGTAGCATTGCGAAACTGTACCTTGTACCTATGGACATAAGAGTAAACTCTATATCGCTTGGGGAGCTATTGGGGCAGTGAACATGCCAGGTTATTAATACTCTAGTCATGTTGATCATTGGTGTTCATGGAGAGCCACTCTTCGGCCTGTGTCACAGCTGCAGCCCCCATCCACTATGCTCACAGCTTCCATTCTCAATCATTCTCCGTAGATCATGCAATTGCTCATGAAAACAAGACCAAAACATAGCAACCTCTTTATCAAAGACTAGAACACTCCCCTCGTCCTACCCATGGGCAGAGACCGAACTCTCACCGACTCCTGGTCCGCCCATCACTGATTAGCCCTAAATGATGTAAACGTGTTTCAAACCCCCTTCCCTACCCTCCACGCAGAATTATCTAATCTCCTGGTTTAACATGGTCCTCTCATGACAAAGAGACCAGAGAAAAGGGGAAAACACCTGCGGGCAGCAATCGACGTGCTAGGCCCATTACAAACAGGGTGCACTCACCGGGTACAAATCTGCCAGACGGACAATGTGGGGCATAGTGTAGTCCCTCCCCTTCACCCCACTGGGGCGGGGTGCAATATACACAATGAGAGGCTCTTCGCTCCCCAGTTTTTTATACACTAAAAACACAAGTTGTGTAGAGCCGTGCTTCCCGGGAGACTTGGACTCAGTGTCCAGTCCATTTGATCTCTCAGTGCTGAACAACAGAGCGGCATTGTGCAGCCAAAGCAACTGAAATGTCCTCACAAGATCCACAAGCTCTTACTGTGGAGTGGTTTCCACTTCCATATTTCAAGTTTCCTTACCCTTTATGGAGTAGAGGCAGTATGTGGGGAGGCCAGAATCATCCGATGAGCAGCCATTTACTCTGTCCATTGTACCATAAAATAGAGGCTAGCTGCACTGCCACCAAGTTTCCGTCTGTTTCTCCATCATTCCCACCCCTTCCCGCCCCACTGCAATTTCAATTCCAGAACTTTAGAGCCAGAAGTCTCTCCCAGAGCTTTTTGTCCCACATTTCCAGCCAAGCATATCTAACAAATAGCTCTTACCCTAGGCTATTCCTTTCAGACGTGCAGAAAAGAGTAGCATCTACTGGAGGCTCATGACGGGGATTTTGCTTTAGCTCCACATAGGATTTCCTCTTTATTTGTTCCCTTTTTTCGTAACCGGGGTAGATTTTTTAAAGCCTGATTTTCAGAAGTTTTCTGTGCTGACACCCTAACTGCCTTCAGAATACAGTCTCGATCTTAGTAATTCAAGATTCATGCTATCAGGGCTCTAAGGAAGGGGCACCCGGCAGCGGCCATGCTGTCAAGGCCTGTGCACCTTTAACCAGAAACATGTCGGATAGGCCCATGGGCCTGAGCTCACAGCGGATTCATTCTTCCAGATAGAATTCCACTATTGCACTCTGCCTGTTTAGGAAACCCCAATAATGTAGATTACTGTGACAGGAGCGATTTTCTATGTCTTCTGCTCAGTCATCCTTGTTGTCATGGTCTGCTTGGCAATTTGTTCTTTCAACACTTTGACTTCTGTTTGGAGCTTCGACACTGTGCCCTCAACTGTATGGACTTTGTTCTCCTTTCAGGAGCTGCTCAACCGTACACCGTCCGTAGAGCTTCAGTACAGCTCCCAAGCCTCAACATATCTGTTCTGGTCACTGCTGGTGGCCACTCTTCAGAGGCCAGCGCCGGCCCTCCCCCTCTGGTGCATAACTTCCCGAAAGGCACAGCATGGCATGCTCATCCTGTGAGCAGCCCAGTGTCAGATCTCCCTTCCACTCCCCACGCAGCACTGGCTATCCTTCCAACGTGGTTGCCAGTGTTCTCGTTGCTGCAGTTGCAGCGGCCTGTGCGGCAGCACTCGAGCTGTATCTCCCTATAGAAGTAGCAATATTAGGACATTCGGCCACTGGAGATGATTTTACAGAGTCTGTTTACGCCAGCATTTTGCTCAGGATTACAAGTGGGGCAGCCAGAGCTCTTCGCTTTTCACATCTGGTGAGCTATCTTGTTCGCGTCAATTTTAAATGTCAGTATGTGTATATGTTTATTTTTTATAAATGTTTTCAATTTACAGTTTTTATGTCTGTGCATAATATTTCTGTACACTTTTTTGTTGTTGTGAGTATTGTGGGTATGTAGAGAATTACCAAGTTTTGACTAATCTTCTGAAGCGGAGATAATTGTCAGCGGATCTTCTGTTTGTGGGTAGTGAATTCCATAGTTTGGCTGCTTGGACAGAAAAAGATGTTCTTCCATTTTTTTTTTCCTATATGTTGGGATTTTAAGACCGAGTTCCAGTCTAGGATGGAGGCTCCTTTGATGTGTTTATTTAGTGATTTTGCTTCCTGTTAAAGTGTTTTTTTGCCATATATATTGCCTTGTGGGTGATACTTTGAAGTCTGAGGGTGTATCTTCTGGCAGCTAGTAATCAATTCAAAATTTGCAAACATACGTGATAAGAATTTTCAATTCTATTAAGGACAAGGAGGCGAGGATTATGCTTTTCTCATTTCTTTATAATGAAATGCTTAGCAGCCAATTATGGTAACAAACAACTACATTTCCCATGAATACTAGGGAATAACCATAGAGTATACAGTATAAAAGGTCACAATGTTAGTCCTTCTTCCTCTTTCTTTGTTGAGGAAACAGTTCAAGTCCAAAAAGGCAATCCAACGTAGACCAATAGGAACAGAACAAAGCACGCCGCAGATGTCCAAAGGAACTGGAAGCAGGCAGTAGAAGAACACTGGGTCCCCGAACCAGGAAAGAGGGGAAACGTAGACGGATGGCATCGGCAAACTCTACTTCGGGTCAGAACCTGAAAAGAGACATATAGCCGTAATACCCAAATAGTGCAAGAGAATAAGAATGTAAACCAGGGGGGGGGGACCAGGGATGAGAGCGTTTTGCAACATCATCAATACAGATTACAGCAAATAACAATGCAAATCAATTACAATGGGTGGGATAATCCTCGCCTCCTTGGCCTTAATAGAATTGAAAATTCTTGTCACGTATGTTTGCAAATTTTGAATTCAATGTCAGGACTGGAGGCTCCGATTATGCTTGTTCAAAGCTGATCCACCACCACAGAAGCAATATGATCGATTGGTTTATAATAAAACGTTTTGAAAACTGAATCAGAAGACCAATCCGCGGCCTTCATAATGTCAAAAAGAGTGACACCCATGGAGAAAGCTTTAGAAGCTATCGCCCCACGTGCAGAATGTGCACCAAACACAGACACATCAATGCCAGCTTCTGACATGAGCCATCGTACCCAGCGCGCTAATGTAGCTGGAGTCACAGGGCGAAATGGTTTCTGTAAAGCAATTAACAATTGACCCTGCATATCTGAACGTAGAGAAGCAGTACTTACTTCGTAATCCTTGAGACACTGCACAACGCAAATGTTGGGATGAGTGGGAAAAGAGGGATATGTAATAGAAGCAGTATTAGATTTAGTACGTCTGGAAAGACGAAATGTAACGCCTTCTGGCGTAAAACTGCGACCCACAAGGTCCAATGCACGGACATCCGACACACGTTTACAAGAAACAAGACACAACAACATGGTCAATTTGGCAGACAGCTGCTTGCGGGACAACAACGGATTAGAGGGCCAAGCCTCCAAGAACCGCAAAACGATGGAGACATCACATAAAGAGACATACTTAGGACTGGGCGGTTTCGAGAGACGTATACCCTTTAGCAATTTGGAAATGAAAGGGTGTTCACCAGCAGGCTTACCATCAATCTGGGTATGTCCAGCCGAAATTGCGGAACGAAAATTGTTGACTGTCCTATAAGCTAGACCTGAAGAGGCTAGGGACGCCAGAAAATTAATGATCAAGGAGACTTCTGCTGAAGCGGGATCAATTTCCCGTTGAACACACCGATCACACCGACTCTTCCAAGCCCCTTTGTATCGTTTGTGAGTATTGGGAGACCAGGTCTCACTGATCTGGAAGCGTCGCTAGAAATGCCTGGGATCGTCCAGCAGTCCCCGAGATCCGCCACGCCAGAAACTGGAGAGATCCGGACAGAATCAGGGGATGCGGATCTTCGAGAGGATCCAGCAAAAGATTCCACTTCTGGGGAAGAAGGAGAGGAGCCTCGCAACACATTTCCAGGAGAACCGGGAACCACGCCTGAGCCCTCCAGAGTGGAGTAATCCGAATCAGATCTGCTTGATACCGTTTGGTGTAAGCCAGAACCCTGGGGATCATCATGAATGGGGGAAACGCATAGCACAGAGTCGACGGCCAAGCCTGAAGAAAGGCATCCGTGGCTATTGCTAGCGGATCTGGTATCCAACTGTAAAATAGCGGAAGCTGTGTGTTGAGGCGAGAAGCAAACAGGTCTATGTGGCACTGGCCCCAACGCCGAAGAAGGGAGCGGAATACGCGAGGGTGAAGCCTCCAGTCGCTGAAATCCTGAACATGTCTCGAGTGCCAATCCGCAATCTGATTGTGGCGACCGGGAAGATACTCCGCAATAACAGTGATCTTGTGCTGAAGGCAAAAATGCCAAAAGTCCTTGGCTATCTCCGCAAGCACCTTGGACCGAGTCCCGCCCAGCTTGTTGACATAGCGGACTGCTGACACGTTGTCCATCCGTAGGAGTATGCAGCAGTTGGACTGATTGGGTATAAAGCACTTGATCGCAAAGGAACCCGCTAGGAGTGCCAGACCGTTTATGTGGAGAGACAATTCCTGAGGAGACCAACGACCCCCCGTCGAGAGGACCGCACCGGGCTCCCCAACCCCAGCGACTGGCATCGGACTCTATCACTAGCTCCGGCAACGCACCGAAGAGGGCTCGACCATTCCAGGCCTCCATGTGGTCTAGCCACCATTGCATCTCCCACTTCACCTTCTCCGACAGAGGAATCTGATCTGCGTACCTGAGGCCTTTCCGGAGATGTAGGATTTTCAGACGCTGCATTGCCCTGTAATGCAGAGGGCCCGGAAAGATCGCCTGAATGGAAGATGCTAACAGACCTACTACACGTGCCAACGATCTCAATGACACAGTCTGTCTGGAAATAACAGAAGTCGATTCCCTCTTGATGTAACGAATTTTTTGGCTGGGCAAGAGAAGCTGACAGGCAACCGAATCGATCCTGAAACCCAGAAAATCTAGTGATTGCGTCGGTGTCAAAACCGATTTCTGAATGTTGACCAGAAAACCGAGAGATTGCAAAAGATCGATGGACCACTCCAGATGAGTCAGGAGCCTGAGATGACAATCCGCCATAAGGAGAATGTCATCCAAGTAAATAATCAGACGGACACCCCGAGCTCAGAGATGTTCTACAACCGGCCTCAGAAGCTTCGTGAAGCACCACGGTGCCGACGAGAGGCCGAACGGGAGAACCTGATACTTGTACCAAACACCCTTCCACTGAAACTGGAGGAACCGACGATGGGGCTTGAATATCGGAATCGACAGATATGCGTCTTTGAGATCCAGACGGACCATCCAATCTCCCTCGCGAAGGAGATTCCGCAAGAGATGGATGCCCTCCATCTTGAAGTGCCGGTACACGACCCCCGTTGAAGTCTTTCAGGTTGAGAACAAGGCGCGATCCGGCCCCTTTCTTCTCGACCAGAAACACTGAGCTGACGAACCCCGTCGGATGACGGACCGCGGGAAGAATCGCCCTTTTCTTTAGAAGAACGTCGATTTCCTTGGAGAGGCAAGCTTGATCATGAAGGGAAGAACTTGAAGGAGGGGGAGGACTGGTCTGATGCAGGGGCTGGTAAAACTCTATCTTGAACCCTTGAACGGTTTCCAGCACCCATGCATCGCTGGAGATCATGCGCCAGTTGTCGAGAAAAATCTGTACTCTGCCCCCCAAAATCACATCGCATGCATGAATCCGGCTCACCAAAAGCGTTGGAGTCTTGATAATGGCCTTACTGTCCTCCGGAACGGCCTTTTCCATAATTTCCTCTACCCTTGCGGGAGGGATAAAAATTCGATCTGGTGGAATAACCTGAGTCTTGACCTCCTCCACGCTGAGAGTTGTTTCCTCTGTGGGACTGTTGATGTGAACCTCGGCCGAATGAGCGTCCACGATGTCGTCCGGCCTTGGCAAAAACCGGACGCACAGTGCGTCGCAATGAAGCTTGCGCTTTGTCAATGCCACTAAAGGTTGAAACAAATTTGGTCAGCTCCTTCAAGGCTGTCCAAATAGAAGGCCTTGCGCCTCTGGACCCGACTCAGAGGTAGAGAGTTCCGCCAGTTTAGGGTCTAATTTTAAGAGAATAGAACGGCGTCTCTCGCAAGATATAGCACAATTGGTATTCCCCAATTGGCAGACAGCCCTCTGCGCCCATTCAATCAGTTCATCAGGGTCCACAAGAGCTGAAGCCTCCTTGGCCTGGAAACTAAGATCCAGAATCTTGGTCAAAGGACCAAGTAAATCAAGCAATTTGTCTTTGCAAGATCGCCAAGACCTGTCAAGGCCTTTCTTGGGGTCCTTTGCGTACTTCTTTAAGTAGGTCACCATCATTGGATCGACCTCCGGCGTGTCCGCCAGATGATCAGCGAGATCAGGCCTCTGGCCCTAACAGTAGAGTCAAAAGGCTGACGGATGTGAGCCTGAACATACGCAGCAACTGCTGGAGAAGGCAGCCAAGATGTAGATTGAGGGTGAAGAATATCTGCAGGCTCAAAACAGGGAGACGTTCAGGAGCATCAACAAAATATTCTTTGCAGACTCGCTTCCGTGGAGGAGCCTCATCATGGTCAGACGAATCTGAGGTATGAACCGGATCAGAATCCTCAGTATCGTGAGGTGCAGAAGACTTGGAGGCCTCAGCCGTCAAAGATTTTGCCAATTTCTGGATGTCCGATCTGTGAGGATTGGTGGGAGATTTGGAGGACTTCTTTGCAGCCGGCAACCAACCCTGTTGCTGCGCATATTTATTCAAGTGTTGTTTAAGTGGAGTAATAGCACGCACCAGCACCTTATTAACCCACTGCTGGACACCCTTGTCCAATTCTTCGACCAAATCCTGTTCCAAAGAACCTGAATCGTCTCCCTCATAATTGTAGTCATCATCCTCACCATAGTACTCTTCCATGATACACCAGGTGCATAAATAAAGCCCACAAGATGACTGGAAGGAAATATGGAGTGCCAAAGACATAATTCAGGGGGAGTGTAGTAAAACCCCACAGCAAGCCAAAAGAGCAGGCACAAACCTGGCTCAATACGATTCAAAAGTGGAGGGAGTAAGGCTTGCTGACACCAATAAACACACTCTAGGCAAAGCCTATGCAGAAAGTAACAACCGAAGCCTTCACAGAACTCCGGCGTAAAACGGGGTCAAATTCCAAGCAGGCTGTGGGCTGTGACGCAGAAGCGACTTTCCTCTAGCCGGCGCTGACAGGGAAGCCGGAAATAATGCCAGTGCGCATGCGCGACACGGCTGCCCGCAATGAATCCGTCTCGAGAGCGCTTGCGCTCCCGTATAAGCCGGCAACCCCTGCTCCCGCTCCACGAAAGGAAACAAGGGCGCACAGAAGCGCTCGGTCTCAGGGAGATGACCACACGCTCCCGGGATATATGCAGAACGAGCCGAAAGGAAAAAACGGCAACGGGCACGGCAGGCAACCGGAGCCGAAGCGCTCAAGGGAGACGCAACACACAGCGCACAGCAAGCGCTAAAGTCACAGCATATAAGGTAAACAGAATACCAAAATACAACAATGCAATCACAGTAAAGACAAGCAAATACTGGAAAGAGCACTTAACTGGCTGCGGAGCAGCAAAGAAAGAGGAAGGACTAACATTGTGACCTTTTATACCGTATACTCTATGGTTATTCCCTAGTGTTCATGGGAAATGTAGTTTTTTGTTACCATAATTGGCTGCTGAGCATTTCATTATAAAGAAATGAGAAGCATAATTGGAGCCTCCTGTCATGACATAGAATGTAGGGCGCTACAGGCAAGGGGAGAAATGTGCTTGTGCCTTTACATGTAGAAGTAAGTAGTCTGGCAGCAGAGTTCTGGTTTCTCTATAATTTTCTCATAGTTGTCCGAGGTGAACTGTGATATAGGCCATTGGTGTAATCCGATTCTGATAAGACAAGATATTGTTTTATGAACCTTGTGGGGGAATCCTAGGTGCGGAAAGATGCCACATGTTTTTTTATTGGAAGAAAGCTTAATCTGGCTATCTTATCCAGGTGGGTATTTATTGACAGCTTGGAGTCTATGGCAATTCTGAGTTTTTTAACTGTTTCGATTTTTTTCTGTGGTGGTCCCAGTTAGTCAGGCCAGGCTCAGAGAGGTTCATAATTCTTCCAGTTCCAACGAGTTTTTCAGTTTTAGATGCATTTATTTTGAGGTGGATCCATGTAATCCACTGAGCAACAGTCTGGAGGCAATTTTAGATTTTCTAATGTCCTTTGGGCTTTCTAATTTAAGCCTTATCTACATTCCATCTGAATGAATATATATATATATATATATATATATATATATATATATATATATATATATATATATATATATATATATATATATATATATATATATACGAAGTAAACTGATAATCTTTGATAATTCCGATCATGATTTCATGGAGATGTTGAAGAGCCTTGAGGAACTCCCTGCTTTTATGCTCTAGGGCTGTGGTCTTCAAACTGTGGGGCGGTCCCCCCTTAGAGGGGGCTTATGTGATCCGGGGGGCAGGCTCTGGCCCATCTGTAATGTTCCATCACTAACATGTTTGTCAATTATATCCTGGCTGGGAGAAAGTGTCAAAAGGGAAGGGACTCCAAATACTCTTGAACCCCCCCCCCCCCCCCCCCACCCTACTTCTAATAGTCACACTGTGGATACTAGTACATGTTAGTAAGGCCTGCCTGGGTAGATTAGTATGTTTGGCAATCATGTATTTGATTAATTTTCAAAACAGTAACAGAACATAACTGCAATGTTTAAATATGTATAGGCACATTTAAACATTACCAATTTAATAAAATAATTTTGAAAAATTCTGAGGGGGCCCCAATAATCTGGGGGGGTGGCGATATTACAACGATTAAAGACCACTGCTCTAGGATTTGGATGAAAAAGGTGGATTATGGATGGCATTTGTTATGTTTTGTAGGCAGGATGTGTTCCAAATGGGAATATTACCTTCTGTGCTGACTTTGTGAAAAATTTAGATTAGTGTGTAATGTTCAATTGTGTCGTAAGCAGCTGAAAAGTCCAAGTGATGTAGGGCGCAAACCCATTCTGGTCTGCTGTGTTTTTAAAGTCATTCCAGATGGCGATTAGGGAAGTTCAGTGCCCCTTCCTGAACGGAATCCTGTTAGAAAGTCAGATAGTTGGGAGTTTTCTTAAAATAATTTTGACATCTCCTTATATAAGTTTGTCCAGGAATGGTCTGTTTGCTGTAGGTCGGTGGTTCTTGGGGTCTTGAGGGTCCAAGGTTGTTTCCTTTAATAAATGAACAGAAGGCATGCCATTTCACTACAGCAAACAGACAAATTACCAATTCATTACACAACCCATGCAGACATGTTGGGTTCTTATTTAACACATAAGAAAACTAACAGCACCAACCATTTCAGCCTTATCTTTCCAGGATTACATCAACACAGCCTCCCTCAAAGAATTATCACCGACTGAAGTTCTGTATTTTGTCAAATTAGTTTTTCAGAAAACTTAAAGGCATACAGATGCCTTTTTAAAGTTTTCTGAAAAACTCATTTCAAGGGGTTGTTGATCAGTGATCTGACATGGGTAGCAGCTGAAGTTATTCAAATAATTAGTTTGAAGATTTGTTTGTCCCAAGGTCGATATGTAGTTGCAGTCTTTTGAACACAACACTTTAGGATTATCGCAACAAAAAAAAGACCCTAGCAAGAACGATGACTTTCAAGATGTTAAACACATAAGTGAGAGGCAACAAAAAGTAAAGTGTACACAAAGAAAGTTTATACAGGAAACCGCAGAATTCAGATTAGTGGGCCCTTCTTGTTTGCATCTGTACTATGATCGTGTTCTTCAAAAAGCACAAACGAAGCCAATGCGTTTCGCTTTAACAGAGGCTTCCTCTGGCAGTTTTACATGACAAGCTGACCTCATCCAAGCTGCATAAACGGCGTCGCAAGGGACAGCCAATCGTCCAATGCGCACTTTGTTTAAAAAGCGGTTTATGTACATCAAACAGTCTTAGACCAATAAGTGTCCAATTGTAAGGATAGAGGTTACATACATAAGATTCCGGAGTCATTTGTCTGAGCAGTGCTCGGCACAGTCACATCCAGGAGGTCAAATACTCCATGTCCAAACAGCAATGCCATCGTTGTTTCAAAAAGTTTCAAGATGTTGTTTCACTATTCAAACTCGCCGAAAAACATTTACAATCTGAATCCCATGTGCTTGTTCACTGGTGTGATGGGGTGTCATCATTAACAGTCATGATGTCTATGCCTTGGCCTCAGGTGGGGAGTACGTGGGGAAAGGAGAGACACCACCAGTGAACTTTACCTTTGTCCAGCCTGAGTCCTGATGAGTACAATATGTGTTGGTGGTGCCTACAGACACAACATAACCATTAGCTTAGTATACAACCTTCACTACAGCGAATTGCCACCTTATGCAGCAGAGGCATAGAAATCATAGGATCTGTGCCCCTTAAATAGGAGAAGAATTGTCATACTGGACGATGCCAAGTTGGGCAACGGTAGTAGTTGTGGCCAAGACAAATGTTAAACCAAATAACCATGCTCCACATTTTTAGAATTCCTGCTTTGTAATGATGTTTCTCGTTCTTGGGGCTATTTCTGCAGAAGCAGCAAGACCGAATGGGCACAGCCCAGAGGCAAGTTGCTTGTATGGGTAAACGGGTTAAACCATGCTCTCCATGGCAGGAGACTCCACATCTAAACATGTATAGATAACCGGCCATGGACGGGCAGTCTTTGCAAAGCAGATTTTGACATAGAGCCTGATTTTTGGTCCTATTGTGGTTGGCTCAGTGTTTTGGCTGTTTGGTCTGCATCTGCTTTACTTGACCTCATTGGATGCTACCATTTAAGCTCTTGCAGCCTTGAGGTGCAGAGACTACAGTATGCCAACAGCTTCTCTCTCAGTATCGCTTATTTTTTGTGTCTGTTTTCTGAAAGTGTGGTCTTCTGGAACATTGTAGTCCCAGTATATCCAACCAAAGTTTTAAGGCAATGGTCCCCAACACGTAGCTAGCCAGGAGTTCCTTTCAACTATGTGTTTTGTTTTGCAGTGGCATGCTGGCAGTTATTTCCTTTCTTTCCAATAGGAGGTTCAACAGATGCTGCCCTGAATTATTCAACCCTCTCCATGTACTGCCACAACACTTGTTTCCTGAAGAATTGCCTGTAGGAAGCTCAAAGGTTGCAAGATCGGGCTTTAAAGGCTTGATAATCTAACTGTGGGTTACCATCTCTGAAGGGGCTGTACACGGAAGTCCCAGTTCGAGTCAAAAGCAGGCACCATTAGGCAGCTGCTGATGAGTAGAGTATCTTGGCATAGAATACTAGAGATAAAGCCAGATGAACGTCTCTGCGCCTCCTACCGTCCAGCTGTCCTAATGCCTCTGTTTCTGCCAGTGCTGAATCTGCCCTCCTTCTTTGTGAGCAGACCAGGCAATGGAATTCATGGTTCGGTAAACAGTACAGAAGGTCTGGCCCTATAGAAGGAACCTTATCCATTCCGCCACTGCCCAGCTATTCAGAGCCAGGCAAGAACTGTGGGCTGCGCTAAAAAGTGTTGCAAATTTTGCGACGTGTATATTTCCAAGGAATGCAGGATATGTAAAAGTGTGATAACAAACTTTATGGAATGGACATGTGCATACTGAAGGGGACATTGTGATAGATCATAAAGTGAACTGACAACAGAATTATGTAAATATGCAAGGTAATAGCTTTGAAGTTTTGGAAAATAGCAATTTCTGCTGGATGGGCATTGCTGCTAATGGCATAATGTGCTATCCGGAGCGTTATGAAAACTGTCAGGTGTGCTAATTGGAAAATATTTGAAAATGTGAACGGAGCCAGAGAAGGGTGGAGGGGAGGTGGCGGGTCCTGGTATATATATATATTTTTTAATGGAGTTTTATATAGTGCGAACTTGACCAGAATCAGGTATCGGAGCACTTTACATAGCACCAGTTGAGATAAATGAGGATACATTCAATTTTTTTTTAGGCACGGGGAGATTAAGTGATTTGCCCAGAATCACAGGATGTTCAGTGTCGTTGCTGAGACTCAAAACCACTTCCCCCATATTCGAGGACGACCGCCCTAGCCGTTAGGCCAACTCCTCTCCCTATGGTATAAGGGTTGCATTTTGCACTCCTCTAATTCTTGCTGATGTGGGCACATGCCTGCTAAACATACAGCTGGCTCATGAACCATTCTGCAATATCATGCTTTGGTTCACCCGCTGCATATCATGCTACGGTGGGACTAGAACTGCAGCATATTGGGGGTCTCGGGTGAACAAAAAGGAATATAATATTTTCATATTAATTAATATCTACCACACTTTAAGGCAACGGGTGAAGCACATTGCACTACACCAGTTGCATCAGAGTAATTTGTGAAATTGTGGAGCAGGATCGTGTTCCCAAAAGATAAAGTATATGCCATGCACCCTACAAAGTTTAACCTAACTCTGACAGCTGTGTGAGTGACTCGTAAGGATCGAGTTGTTTACTTCTTGGTTTGAAACCCAGAAATGGGGGATTCTGGCAGTAGCTTTCCCTTTACTCGATTATGGATTCAGAGTCTGCATAGAAAGGTCGTTGTGAAAGCTTGCTGGACATAGTCTACTAAATGATGCTTAATGGAAACTTGCTAAGTGCGGTAATTGGGCCATTATGGAAAAATTCTCACAAAGTATGCTAAGACACCAGTGTAACTTGGTTTTACATCCGCTAAGATTTCAGGAAGTTAGCAAGCTATCGTGCTATAAAATGCACTGTTTGCTACAGTACCTCCCAAAACATCTTTGGGTGAAACACAACCTCCTTTAATTAGTCTTTTAATCCTATTATACTTTGAACAATACTAACTGGCTGTTTTCATCTAGATTTACATCAGTCAATGGGGAGAACCCGCCTAGCCCCTCCATGTAAAGTGATTTAAATTGTATCATGCTCTGACCAATATTGCTGGCATAAAACACTTTATATGTATTATTTACTACTAAGGTGTTAAATACCAGTGCCACTGTGTCCGAGGCGATCATTATCACATCAGATATAATCCAATATTTCTGTGTTCAGATTGTATTTGTTACCATAATGTGTTACGTGCTCCAAGCTGTTTAAAAAGGTGTAGTCCTTCAGCACTGGATCTATTCCTAGAAGGTGCTGGTGCGATAAAGTCCATACGACTCATATTTCCATATGTGTAGTAACTGGAGTAACCGCAAATATCGTAATTTACTCATACATTCATAATCGAGCTCCAGAGGTCTAAAAGCTTCATAGTGGTAAACTACTGCTGACTTCCTTGATAAGGTGTGGTTGAAACCCAAATATTTGCACACATTGCTGGCCAAATGTTCTGCAGAATGCACCAGATGTCACCAGTAGACTGGACTACGGCAACACACTCTATGCCGAAATAAAAAAAAAACTAATCTGCAAATTGCTAAACATCCAGAACGCTGCCGCCAGACTGATCCTCGACCTACCCCGACACTGCCACATCTCGCAACACCTACGTACACTGCACTGGTTCCCCATAGAGAAAAGGATCACTTTAAAGATCCTCACCCACGAACAAAAAGCCCTCCACAACACCGGACCAGCCTACCTGAACCAGCGACTTAACCGCCACGTACCCCAAAGGGCCCTACACTCAGCCCAGCTCTCTCTCGCAAAAGTACCCCACATCAGGAAAACCAGAACAGGAGGGCGCTCCTTCTCCTACCTCGCAGCCACCGCCTGAAACGCCCTACCCATCCACATCAGACATCTGCCCCCTCCCCAGCTTCACGAAGGAAATGAAGACTTGGATTTTGTAATCCACCTCACTGGTACACGTTACGTCTTTAAAACAAATCAAACCATGAATAATATTACTGGATAATATATTGTGCTGTCAATTAAACAATATTCAAATAAATGTTCCCCCAAAGTACTGTTGATTAGTGTAAATGCAGGTGCCTTATTTATGCATATTGTGTTAACTGCCATACAATGTAATTATTGTGTTAATTGCAATATTGTCCTGTTTAAACCCTCATATAGCCCATCAATGCAAATATGTTCAGTTTTGATTTAGCTGGTGCTCCCCATTTATACTGTGAGACAAATGTTCCTCGTTATTCACCAAAGGTTGGGGGACCTCTGCTGTAAGCGTCCTTTCACTCACAATGCCATTCAACTGTAGAATATAGTAGCCCCTAGCAGGAGCTATTACTTTGTGCAAACGTATGTGATTCTATGCAAACAAGTTGTCATCAGCCAGTGCACTTAAACTCTGCCCCTTGACAACGCTCCCTCGATGCCCTGTAAATTATAGTACCTGCTCACATGACAACATGGTTTTCTCAAGTGCAGCCTCATAAACCATTTAATAGAACTTTGCTATAGGAAAAAAACAGTTGTGGTTGCAGGGCTTCTGTGGTAGTTGCAAGTAACCTATAGTATTTTCACTGCTGCCTTTTCACATGAATGTTGTTCTAAACCATGGGTACTCATAGTACGGCCTGTGGGCCGTCATCAGCCCGGCAAGCCTTCCGTGGCGGCCTGCGGACCTTGAGACATCATACACGTGTTTTAAAAATCATTTTTAAAGAGTGTCTGCAAACATTACTGGTTGCAGAAGAGACACTCTGAGAGACTCTGCTGCTCTGTAGGGGCCGGGCGATTAATTCCAGAGACAGTCTGAGTGGAGCTGCAGGGGCGCTAAGAGGAGGTGAAATACAGCAAAGCCCCATTAACATGCAAATGGTCTTTTAAAGACCTGTGAAGTGTTTGGTGCGGCTGTCTGTGCACGCTGGGGAAGCTGTGTCAGCCTGGGCTGATACACAGGCAGGGTGAGATGACAGAGGGAGGTAGAGGAAGGGAGACAGCGGGAGAGGGGGGGGGGGAATGGAGACTGAGAAATGGAGACCAAGAAAGGGAGGCAGAGAAAGGGGGACCGACAGAGGGAGGGGGACCGACAGAGGGAGGAGGGCAACAGGGGAAGGAGGGCGGCCGAGGGAGGAGGGCGACAGAAGGAAACAGAGGGAGGGAGACGGAGTGAGGGGAGTGAGGAAAGGGGAGTAAAGGGAAGGGAGGGAGTGAGTGAGGGGAGGGAGTTGAGGAAAGGGGAGTGAGGGAGGGAGGGAGGGAGTGAGGGAAGGTGAGGTAGTGAGGGAAGGGGAGTGAGGGGAGGGGAGTGAGGGAAGTGAGGTAGTGAGGGAAGGGGAGTGAGGGGAGGGGAGTGGGGGAAGGTTAGGGAGTGAGGGAAGGGGAGTGAGGGAGGGAGGGAAGGGGAGTGAGTGAGGTAGGAGGAGGGAGGGCGGGAGAGAGGAAAGGGGAGGGAGGGAGGGAGTGAGGGAAGGTGAGGGAGTGTAGGAGTGGAGTGAGGGAGGGATGGGGAGAGAGAGAGGGGTAAGGGGAGTGAGGGAAGGGGAGTGAGTGAGGGAGGGAAGGAAGGGGAGTGAGTGAGGGAGGGAGGAGGAGGGAGGGAGGGAGGGAGTGAGGGAAGGGGAGTGAGGAAAGGGGAGTGAGGGAAGGGGAGTGAGGTAGTGAGGGAAGGGGAGTGGGGGAAGGTGATGTAGGGAAGGAAGGGGAGGGAGGAGGAGTGAGTGAGGGAAGGGGAGTGAGTGAGGGAAGGAGAGGGAGGAGGAGTGAGGGAAGGGGAATGAGGGAGGAGAAGTGAGGGAAGAGGAGTGAGGGAGGGAAGGGGAGGGAGGGAAGGAAGGGGAGGGAGGAGGAGTGAGAGAAGGAGAGTGAGTGAGGGAGGAGGAGGAGTGAGCGAGGGAAGGGGCGTGAGGGAAGTAGAGGGAGGGAGTGAGGGAAGGTGAGGGAGTGAAGGAGTGAGGGAAGGGGGAGTGAGGGAAGGTGAGTTAGTGAGGGAAGGTGAGTTAGTGAGGGAAGGTGAGGTAGTGAGGGAAGGTGAGGTAGTGAGGGAAGGTGAGGTAGTGAGGGAAGGTGAGGTAGTGAGGGAAGGAAGGTGAGGGAGTGAAGGAAGGAGGGAGGGAGTGAAGGAAGGAGGGAGGGTGTGAAGGAGGGAGGGAGTGAAGGAAGGAGGGAGGGAGTGAAGGGGAGTGAGGAAATGAGGGAGGGGGAGAGAGGGGAGGGAGGGAGAGAGGGAAGGGGAGTGAGGGAGAGAGGGAAGGGGAGTGAGGGAGGGAGAGAGGGAAGGGGAGTGAGGGTGAGGAAAGGGGAGTGAGGAAAGGGAAGTGAGGAAAGGGGAGTGAGGGAAGGGGAGTGAGTGAGGGAAGGTGAGGTAGTGAGGGAAGGTGAGGTAGTGAGGGAAGGGGAGTGAGGGAAGGAAGGGGAGGGAGGAGGAGGAGTGAGGGAAGGGGAGTGAGGGAGGGAAGGGGAGTGAGGGGGGGAAGGGGAGTGAGGGAAGGGGGGTGAGGGAAGGGAGGGAGGAAGGGAGGGAGGGAAGGGGAGGGAGTGAGGGAAGGTGAGGGAGGGAGTGAAGGAGGGAAGGGGAGTGAGGAAGTGAGGGGGAGGGAGAGAGAGGCAAGGGGAGTGAGGGAGAGAGGGAAGGGGAGTGAGGGAGGGGGAAGGGGAGTGACGGTGAGGGAAGGGGAGTGACGGTGAGGGATGGGGGGTGATGGAGTGAGGGAGTGATGGAGTGAGGGAGTGATGGAGTGATGGAGTGAGGAAAGGGGAGTGAGGGAAGGAAGGGGAGGGAGGTGAGGGAGTGAGTGAGGGAAGGGGAGGGAGGGAAGGGGAGGGAGGGAAGGGAGTGAGGGGAGGGAGGGAAGGGGGGTGAGGGAAGAGGAGGGAGTGAGGGAAGGTGAGGGAGGGAGTGAAGGAGGGAGGTAGGGAAGGGGAGTGAGGAAGTGAGGGGGAGGGAGGGAGAGAGGGAAGGGAAGTGAGGGAGAGAGGGAAGGGGAGTGAGGGAGGGGGGAAGGGGAGTGACGGTGAGGGAAGGGGAGTGAGGGAGTGAGGGAAGGGGAGTGAGGGAAGGGGAGTGAGGGTGAAGGGAGGGAAGGAGAGGGAAGGGAGAGGGAGTGAGCCAGTCAGAGTGAGGGAGAGATAGGTTGAGAGAGGGAGTGAGACAGAGGGAAACAGAGAGGGACAGAAAGGGAGGGATGGAGGGAGGGAGGCAGAGAGAGAGATAGAGGGAGGGAGACAGAAAGAGGGAGACAGAGAGAGAGAGAGAGAGAGGGGGGGGTGGATGGATGGATGGAGGGAGAGAGACAGAGAGAGAGAGATGTGTGTATGCCGGGTCTGGTAGCTCAGTGGACGAAGGCGTCCGCTGCAGGGACCTGTGTTGAACCTCACTGTCACAGTTTATTTTGTTGCTCTAGCCCCGCCCCCTCTCCCACTGACCGCGCCCCCACCAGTGCAGCCCTCGGACTCAACCCACACTGTAAATTTGGCCCCCGAGAGAAAGTTTGTGAGTACCCATGTTCTAAACCGATCATAATCCTTCAATTTCGAAATAATTAAACAACTCAGAAGAGGTTTGAAGTGACAATGCGGGAAAATACGTGAAAAAATATTTTTCATAAACATTATTTTCTTAAAGTACTCCTGTGAGCGCCTACCGCAGCCTCGCAGCAAGTCTTTGCATGTGGTTCTTACAGTTTAAAATTGCAGTTTTGACCTGCCTGTGATTGCATATTTTATCACCTGTTTTGTGTTTTAAACTTGTGGCTTTCCCTGCCAATGATTGCTTGCATTTAACGTGTTGAATTGTGGGATTTGCAGTCCAACCTCTGTAGTTTGTCCCTCTTATTCCTTGGTGACAAATCTGTTTTCCCTCCAAATTTCTCCTTTGCTCTGTGCTAAGACCTTTGTTATTTATTTTTATTTATTTAAACTTGTATTGCGCACAGCTACCCTCAATGGGTTTCCCGGCGCCAGAGACAGATAAAAGAAAGAAAAACAAGCAAAAGGCCCAAAACGGAACAAGCAGTGCAGGGAAATTAATTGAACAAAAGGGTCTTCAGTTTTTTACGGAAAGGAAGGAGATCAGTCTCAGCTTTCAAAGCCGGCGGAAGAGCATTCCACATCTTAGGGCCAAGATAAGAAAATTAGCGGCCGCCCATTATGGCCAATTTAATTCTAGGAACAAAGAAATCACCACTAGTGGAAGATCTTAAAGTCCGACCAGGCTTATAGACTTGAACCAGGTTCTGCAGGTATTTAGAGGCAGAACCCTGCCTGATTTTAAAAAGGAGGCATAAGGTTTTAAATTTTACACGGTTCGGGACTTTAAGTCAATGAAGGTCACGCAAAGCCTGAGCTGCGGAGGATCTCCGAGGTACGCTACACAATAAACAAGCTGCCGAGTTTTGCACCACTTGAAGCTTATTTATACTGGCCTTGTCGGCCCCAAGATAGAGCACATTCCAAAAATCAATACGAGAAATCACAAGAGCCTGGACGACAGTTCTCCGAGTAGAGCAAGGCTGCACCCACAGGATCTTCTGCAACCATCTTAGGGTGGAAAAACAGATTGCAGCGACCTTTGTTACCTTCTGTCTCATAGAGAGCCTATCGTCTATGAGGAAACCTAGGTTGCGGGCAACGGGGGCTGGCTTCGGCAGAGAACCCATATCACTGGGCCAATGTCGAGGGTCCCACAGATCTTTATTCTTACCCAGGATAACAACCTCGGTATTGTCACGGTTGAGCTTGAGCAGATGGTTGTGCATCCAAGCAGCAACGCGTGACAGGCCAGATTTCAAGGCGGAGACCTCATGGCCCTCACTGCTGGAAAGAGAGAACACGATCTGCGTGTCGTCGGCATACGAATAGATTGTCAACCCGGCGTCCTCCGCGATAGTAGCAAGGGGTCTGATATAGATATTAACAGCAAAGGGCTGAGAATCGACCCCTGGGGGACGCCGTATGCCGATGAATAGACAACAGATTCAGCTTCTGTCAAACACCTGAAAGGTGCGCTCACCTAAAAAGGAGGCAATCCAGGCCAGCGCAGATCCAGCAACGCCAAGGGAGCGGAGAGAGTCACGAAGAATGGAATGAGACACGGTATCGAACGCTGCACTCAAATCCAAAAGGATGAGTGCAAAGGTCTCCCCGCGATCGATACCGTGCCGAAGCCTCTCCGTCACCCCGAGGAGAGCGGACTCCGTGGAATAGTGTGCGCGAAACTCGGATTGGGACGGATGAAGATATCCCACGTTCTCGACAAACGAATTAAGCTGAGTGTTCACATGTCGTTCCAAGATTTTAGAGCATGCAGGCAGCAGGGATATGGGCCTGAAATTGGCTAAGTTAGAGGTGTCCGCACCGGTCTTTTTCAGCAGGGGAACAACCATGGCATGCTTCCACTCTTGCGCCACCAGAGACTCTGTAAGAGATGAATTTAGGAGTCTCATTAGGACTCTCCGTGGCTCGAGGTCCAACAGTTTTAAGATTTTCATAGGAACAGGGTCCCGAGGGGAGCCTGACCTAATACTGTTCAGGCACGAGAGAAAAGTGATGTCATCAAACAGAAGCCAGTCGTGAATATACATTGAAGGGGGAGGGAGAGGACTGCTAAAAGTAGCCACCGGTTGGGAGTCAGCAAGTGGTGGGGAAGTATTCAAGAGTTCATGAATATGCTCCCCCTTAGAGATAAATAAATCTGCGATGGCATCACACTGTGATTTATCCAGTGCCGGAGAAGAAGGTACTGTGTCTGCTCCCGTTAGCTTCTTCACCACAGCAAAAAGAGTCCGTGGACAGTTCTGTGCCTGGGTAATCGTGGATGCGGTAAAGGTGGCCTTGGCCAATTTACAGTTGGCATGGTAGCTTTTTAATGCAACTTTATAAGCCACCTTACTAGGGGTAGAATAGGAAAGTCTCCATTTTCTTTCCAACGCCTTGCACTTGGCTCGTTGTAATTTTAAATCTTCAGAGAACCAAGGTGCAAGGAGGATGAAGGGATCTGTGGTTATTAGATAAAGGAGGAGAGGATGCAATTACAGCATCCATTAACCACTGGGAAACTGCAGCAATTGATTCTGATCCAGAGCTTTCCAGAATCTGAATAGATTCAGTAAGATGTTGATTGAATGTCACCATATTAAGCTTGTCCCACCGATAGGAAGGCTTGCTCTTACCAACACAGGGCTTAGAGTTGGGTAAGGAGAAAGGTAACATGAAGTGTACCGCAAAATTATCAGACCATTCTAATGGGCGGGCCCTTTGGGAGCAATCATAAGGTAAATTAGAAATGATTGGATCTAGCAGATGACCGGCCGAGTGAGTAGCCCCAGAGTTGCGAAGTGAAAGATTAAAAACTTCAAGGTCAGACAATAACGATTGACTGAGAGTACCTTCAGCATCTTCAAGATGGATATTTAGATCACCAAGAATGGTGAAATCAGCCGTTTTAAGTAGCACAGGAGATATAATATCTGCCAACGATGATATCTAAGGGCCAGCATTGCCCGGGAGGCAATATATTAAAAGACCGGAAAGCGTTAGTTGAGGGCCAATCATTAATTTAAAGAGTGCGGCCTCACTTCCAGGGAGGGGGAACGACTCCAATTTACATTGGTAGATGGTTTTAAAAATAATAGCAATCCCCCCGCCCTTCCCGGAAACCCTGTCCTGACGTACCATCGCATAATTGTTGGGAACGGCTATGGCAATGTCAGGTCCAGAGCTTTCGTGTAGCCAGGTCTCAGTCTGAAACAATGCGTCAGGCGACTCATCATTAATAAAGTCAAATAAATTGAATTTATTTTTGGGGAGCGATCTGCAATTTATACTCCAAAATTGGAGAGGAAGGGAGGATAAATGTTTCTTAATGGGCTTCCTTTTACCCCGGTAATGTGCCTTAATAGTTTGTGTCTTGGAAAGCAACATCTTACCGGTGGAAAAGCCACAGCCAGCACAAGTGAAGTAATAGGTAGGTAGAGTACAAGACGTGCAAGGGGCGGATATGTGGGGTCGCAAAGATCGTAAAGTAAAAGCAGAATACGTTAAAACAGTGCACCCCCAGCCACCATTTTGTGTTCACAAGCCAGTGAGGCCAGCCCCCCTGCCTCAACCCCCCCCCCCCCCCCCACCCCCCCCAGCAACAGGGATATTCTACATCAGAGGGTTCTTCTGTGAGCTGTTTAAACTGTATATACTGGGGCCTGTGCACTTCGTTTTTTGGCCATCGGGGGGGAGTAAAGTTTTATTCAAACAGTATTGTTAGATTTTGAGTTAGTGAAGCCTTTCCCTGCAGAAGTCCAAAGTGTGGATTGAGCCTGTCTGTCTCCTAGGAGATTCTGAACAGGAGCAGCAGCTTCCAACTCCCTGGCCAGCAAACCTTGTCTGAGGTCGCTGGGACCTTATATGGTCTGCTAGTGGTTGGCACATGTGTACACTGATTGGTGGTTGTATCTGGTGTTTCTATTGGGTTAGGGCAGAGTTCTTCAATCTGTGGGGCGCGCCCCCCAAGGGGGGGCACAACACCATCTCAGGTGGGGTGCACACTTCACATGGTGTGCAGGTCTTCACCCCTTTCAAATTGGAATCTGTTTATTGAGCTCCGGTAACTGAGAGCTGGAGGAGGGTGGGGGCGGGGTGGGGGGAATAGATTAGGCACCACTTGCGCTTTTGTCTTGCAAAGAGCGAAGTGTTAACCGTCCCAGGAGGGGGTTAATTGGTAGAGCTGAAGCTTCAGCTGCAGTGGGAGTCAGGGTCTCCTCTGCTAAAAAAACAAAAGCAAATGAACAGACAGTCTGGTTCCTTTGTGTTAGACGATTTCATAGCAGAGGAGATTCCTTGCCATGAAATGAAGGTCTGCTCCTTGCTTTCAGTTTTAGCAAAGGAGACATCCTGCCTCCTAAAGCAGCTGAAGCATTTCAGCTCTACCAGTTAAACCCCGTCCTGGGAGGAAGCTCTTAGAAAAGAGACAAAGTTTCTGTTACATTTACACAGGCAGGCGCCACAACACTTTGAGTTACCAAAAGAAAAATGCCAGACAGCCATGTGTTTTTTTAAACAGCCTGCAAATTGCTTGTCTTGACACTAAATAGGCTTATAAATAAATATAAATACATTTGTAATGTGACTTTTCTGTCTTTGTTCCATTTTATCTTTTTATTATCAGCCATTGACTATTCAGGCAGCCCTAGAACACAATTAAAAGTGCTACTATTTATATTTGCTGTTCAAAGTATGTGCAGACAAGTGCTGACAATACAGCTTTAGGTGACTGTTTATGTTTGTACCAACTGGGCCATCAAAATAATGAGCTAGCAACCCTAACCATAAAACTGGAAGTTTGTTGCAAGATCAGCACATTTATTTCCTCCACCTTGATCTCTCGTTAATGCCATAACAGCAATAGTTTAACATATCTGAAACCCTACGCTGCCGTCAATAACTTGCTGAGTTAGTTCAAGTGTCTGGGAATGCACCATGCATTCAGACAACTCTCTCCTCATTCTCGCCCTTCACTTTCACGCTCACCCGGCACTCACACGGATCACCATGCACTCACACTGATCACCATGCACTCACACTGATCACCATGCACTCACACACCGATCACCCTCTCACCCTGCACTCAAGCAATCACAATACACTTGCACTGATCACATGCATTCTCCCCATTCACCCGCTCACCCTGCACTCAGTGATCACCATGCACTTACACCGATCACCCTCTCACCCTGCACTCAAAACAATCACAATATACTCACAATGATCACCATTCACCCGCTCACCCTGCACTGACTCTGATCACCATGCACTGACTCTGATCACCATGCACTGACTCTGATCACCGTGCACTCATTCCGATCACCCGCTCACCCTGCACTTATAGTAATCACTCTGCACTCACAATGCACTTGTGCTGTTCACCCTGTACCTCACCCTGCAGTCACGAAAGCACACTACTTACCCTGCAATCATGAAACACATCACTCACATGTCCCCCTTACTGCTCAATGTGCATACTCACTCAAATAAGACCATCACTACCCATACATTCATTTGTCCCACTCTTCACTTACATCCGCACACAAATTCATATGGTCACCTCACTCACCCTGCAGTCACTCCTCTTACCCTACTCCCACACTCTTGCATCGCTCAACGTGCACTCACATGGGTACTCCTGACACCCACACAGCGCAGAGGTTTAACGTGCCTGCTACAAAGAACGTTTACCATGCAGATCAGAGTGTGGGTAAACTATGAGTAGTGCAATAAAAAATGGGCATTGTTGATGAGTGGTAGTGAGGAAATTCATGGAGAAGGAGGAAATGGGGGGGCACAATAGACTGTTGCACTATGTGCAACCAGTGCTAGGGCCAGCCCTGGATGGGAGTGTTAGCCCCCCCCCCCCCCCCTCTCGAAATTGAGGTCTAGTTGCGCCCCTATACACAAGTATGGGCATGTCGTGCCCCATCAAGGTTTTCATCCTAAATTACAAAAGGACATATTTACATGCACTGCAATCCAGCCTTTCAGGGGTTCTCTTGATAGAGGCAGCTCTGTTTTTGCCATGATGGCCGGGAAAAAAAACCTAAACAGATTCTTGTAAATACTGTTTTGTTTCATTTCTTTTTAATGTGATTGATATGAGAGAGTCTATTACTATTTGCAGAGAAATGTTTTTGTTTCATGCAATTTTAGATCAAAACGGGTCCACACATTTATGTTGGTGGTGTTGTTATTAATCTAGGTTGTGTGTTAAACGAAGCATTCTAGTAAAAAGAATTTGCGCACATTTTATCTCGGAAAATTGGGTTTTGAGCTGTGTAATAAGCCTCGGTCATTTCACCACACCCATTCACACAGCTGCAGGTTACTAAACACTCTAATTATGCAAAACATTATTTGCCGAATATGGCCCGTGATATGCATGTGGCAGTCGATTATGTAGTGTACCAGATTCCAGAAATTTCTGTCAGGTGGTGGGGCTGGGGGGGGGGGGGGGGGGTACAACATCTAAAAAAATTCAGCTGGGGGGGCTCAACCTACAAAAGTTTGAAGACCTCTGGGTTAGGGTTAATGTCCTCATTGGTTGGGTATTTGAGGGTTCTGATTGGTTTCTGGGTCTGTGATTCAATCATTGTAGGGTTGGGACTAGGGCTAGAGTTGGGATTTCTATTGGAAGAAGGGACTAGGGCTTCCTATGTTTTTGGTTGTTGGGAGTAGGGTGGGACTAGGGCTAGGGTTGGACCTTTAATTGGAAGTAGCTATTTAGGGCTTCTGGTGTGATTGGTTGTTGGACTAGTTGTGGGACTAAGAGTAGGGTTAGGCTTTCTAGTGGAAGTAGGGACTAGGGCTACCTGTACCAATGGCTGCTTGGACTTGGGTTGGGACTACTGGTAGGGCTAAGGCCTTTATTGAACGTAGATATCAGGGTTTTTGAACTGGTTTATTGCTTGGACTAGGGCTTAGATGGGCAGTAAGGTCCTGGGCTCCTATTGGTTCTAGATTTTAGGGCCAGTTTTGTGATTGGATAGTGTTAGGGCTAGGGTTCCCATTGGCTGAAAGGGTCACCTGATTACTAGGGCTATAAAAAAGCCAGCCTTAGGGCGTCTCAGCCCGGGCGTTGAGGCTAAGGGCAGAGAGGACAAGGATAGTTGCCTGTTTGAGCCTGTTAAGGGCCGAGAGGACAAGGGTAGTTGCCTGTTTGAGCTTGTTAAGGGCAGAGAGGACAAGGGTAGTTGCCTGTTTGAGCCTGTTCGAGACTGGTCGGGACTAGGGCCAGAAATGCTCCCCTTTTCCCATTTAGCAATACTCAGCCCACACCATCCACAAACAGAGCAACACACTCACACCAAATGTACACCACGCACAACACTATGCACAGATTAATGTACCAGCATGCACCACCAACCCAACCAAACCACATCTACACACCCTACTATCCCAACTACCACACATATCCACCATCACCCACAAACAGTACACATCTCTATCCTATACCGCAAACCAATACACTCATCACTAACACAACGCCAATCAACACCATACATAACTACATCCCATTCAGAAACACTCTCCCTGCTGTAATTACACCTAACAGACCACCTGTGATCGTGGGCTGTTGGCGGGCTGGAAAAGCAGGCAAGGAGGCCGGATATAGTGGGCAATAGTGTTCTTTTATTCTGAGCAGTTCTTATAACCAGAGAGGAAACAATGGCATGGACAACACACGGGCTGCGCAGTCTTCTTCCGTCTCCACCGGATGTTGTGGGGGTCCAGTGGGGTTCCCGGTCTTGGGTGTAGAAGTCCGTAGAAAGTCGGGAAGGCTCCTCGGAGGGCAGTAAGAGAAAGAGAAGGAGCCGTTAGTCTTACTGGGGCTAGAGATCAGGTACCGTAACCGTTACCAGGGGTGAGAGAGTAGAAATGACCGCGAGGAAGGGGCGGGACGGACAAGGAAAGGTAAAGCACAAGGGGTGTTCAAGAAGGTTCATGTGGGGACAGTTTTTATACAGTGTCAGGTGCTATATTATATACGAGGTGTCTAGTTGCTACAAGTGACGTGTCTAAGATAGAGGGAGTAATTATACAGGGGGCCGTACTATTTACACAGAGCACCTAGCGTGCTTTAGAAGGTAGCTGGTACTCACGCGCTCCGCCTTAACTCTCCTCCGAGTTACAGCCGCTCTTCAGCCACCTCCATGGGACTCCACCAGTCTTCGGACCACTCCTCGATTTCTCCACTCCCGTCTTCTCCTTCCGTCACAGCTCCAGTCGAAATCTCCTGCCATGATACTCTGATGTCTTCTGCCTCTCGTCTTCCGTCTTTTCTGTGTCCGGCCGTCAGCATGGAGGCTGGACTTCCGAGTCAAGGGGAGGTCCTTCCGGTCCGCCGTCTCTCCGGGTTGGATCCTGCAACAGAGAGAGGGGCGGGGTTCCCGTTGTCACGTACGCTTTTGTGGTGGTTTCTGATTGCGGGCCCTGGAAGGGAAAGCATCGGAGGGGTAATGTTTGTGGCGGGGTGAGTAAGGGTCTCGCGACCCGTGATGCAATATCACATCCCCTAGCTGTCTTTCTTGTACAGGGTGGGGACATGGGGTAGCGGGAGAGGTAGTCCGCATTACCCTGGTCCACACCTTTCCGGTGTACTGTTTTGAAATGGTAGGGTTGGAGCGACAGAAACCAGCGGAGGACTCGGTCATTGTGTCCTTTGTTCTGAGCCATCCACTCTAGGGGAGCGTGATCTGTGAATATGGTAAAGTCCCGACGCTCCAAGTGATATCGTAGGCTCTCCACAGCCCATTTGATTGCCAGGGCTTCTTTTTCCACCACGGCATAGTTCTTTTCTCGTGGGAATAGTTTCCTGCTGCGGTAGAGGATGGGTTTCTCGTTCCCAAGGGGGTCTTTTTGAGACCGCACCGCCCCTAGTCCCTGTTCCGAAGCATCTGTCTGGAGCAGGAATGGTTGTGAGTAATCAGGACTCACTAAAACAGGACTGGAAGTCAGGGCGCTTTTCAAATCGGAAAAAGCGTGCCACAAAAATGGCGTTGGGTTTCGAAGGATTGTTTCAGTTTTAGCGGATTTTTTCAACAGGTCAGTGAGGGGGGCTGCCCTTTGTGAAAAGTCAGGTACAAACCTCCGGTAATAGTCTAAGAGGCCCAGAAACGCACGAGGGTCTCTTCTGGTCTGGGGAAACAGGAGGGATTGGATAGCTTCGGTTTTGCTTTTCTGGGGTCGTATTAGACCTTTACCCAGGAGGTATCCCAGATATTTAACTGTTTGGGCTGCTTTGGCGGGGTTTATCGTGAACCCATAAGACCCCAGGGAAGTGATGACCTTGTAAAGGTGTTCCAGGTGTTGTGTCCAGCTATCACTATAAATGACGATATCGTCCAGGTAAGCACCCGCATACAGGGTGTGGGGCCTTAATATGTGGTTCATTGCTCGCTGAAATGTAGCGGGTGCGCCATGAAGGCCGAAAGGGAGGACTAGGAATTGGTACAATCCTCCAGGGGTGGAAAACGCCGTCTTTTTCCTATCCTCTTCTCTGAGGGGTATCTGCCATTACCCCTTACAGAGGTCTAGCGTGGAGATATGCTGGGCCTTCCCCATGCGTTCGACCATCTCGTCGACGCGAGGCAACGGATAGGTGTCAAAGGAGGAAATCTTGTTGACTTCACGGAAGTCAATACAGAACCTGACAGACCCGTCCGGTTTGGGTACGAGGACAATCGGGGAGTTCCAATCGCTCACCGAGGGTTCTATTATACCCATCTTTAACATTTGTTCTACTTCCCTCTGTATAACCGCCCTGCGGGCTTCGGGGACCCTATAAGGTCTTTGTCGGACCACCTTCCCAGGTACCGTTTGTATGGCGTGTTCTGTGATGGTGGTATGACCGGGTGAAGATGAAAATACCTGGCGTAATGGGTAGAGGACATTCTCTAGTTCAAGACACTGTTGTGTGGTTAGTTCGGTGTCTATACAGGGGGAAAAGGAGAGGGGAGCAGGAGCAAAAGAGCTGGACAGGACAGGATGAGGGCCTTCCCATTTCTTTAGATGATTCACGTGATATATTTGTGTGGTACCACGTTTAGGATCCAGGTCTAACTCGTATGTGACGGGGGTCACCTGTTGAAGGATGGCATAAGGGCCCTGCCACTGCCCTAGGAGTTTCTGGTCTGAGGACGGCATCATTAAAAGTACCAGATCACCCACGGAGAAGGTCCGTGGTTTTGTGCCCTTATCGTATTGCCCTTTCTGTTTGTATTGTGTGTTCTCTAGATTTTGGCGGACAATGTCCCTTATCACGGTTAGGTGGGTCTTTAGGTTGTCCATATATTCAGGGAGGGGACGAGTGCGGTCTGGTTCTGCTTCCCAGGTTTCTTGGGCCATGTCTAATAGGGTACGAGGGGGTCGGCCATACAGTAGTTCAAAGGGTGAATAACCGGTGCTGCTCTGTGTCGTACATCGAATGGCGAATAAGGCAAGGGGTAGCATATCCTCCCACCTTCTTACTTCTAATCCCAGCAATTTATTTAGTGTTTGTTTCAGCGTGGCGTTATATCTCTCGACTAACCCATTGGTTTGCGGATGGTACGCCGAGGTTCTGATCTGTTTTATCCCTAGTTGGGAGCATACCTGTCTCATCAGAGCCGAGACAAAAGGAGTGCCCCGATCGGTCAGAATTTCCTGGGGAAACCCCACCCTAGAGAACACAGAGATGAGGGCTTTAGCGATGTTCTGGGTAGTGGGTTGACGCAAAGGTATGGCTTCAGGGAAGCGCGTGGCGTAGTCTACTATGACTAGGGCCTAGCAAAAGCCGCTACACGAGGGTAACGGGGGGCCCTATAATGCCCATCCCTACTCTGCTGAACGGGACATCGATAACAGGAAGGGGCTGTAGGGGTACCCTAGGGGGTCGATATCTGCTATGTTTTTGACACACATAGCAGGTATCTCTACAATACGTCTTGATATGTTGGTACACCCCGGGCCAGTAAAACTTGTCTAAGATCGTTTGGCTGGTTTTTTCGTCGCCAAAATTACCCCCAGGAGGTGGCTGTGTGCAAGGAACAGGACTTTATCTCGGAAGGGGCCAGGGATCAGAAGTTGGGTTTTTTGCTGGGTCCCTCCCTTGCGGTACAACAACCCATGTTTCTTGAAGAAGTAGGGACCTAGGGTAAGGGGATCCTCGTTGTCTAACGCCCTTTCCCATGCTTCCTGTAGAACAGGATCTTCTTGCTGTGCTGCCCTGAATTCCCTGTCGGTCTGCCAGGGGTGTTCGTCCGGGATCACGGGGAACACACAGGCGTGCTCTCTTTTCCTTCTTCTTTTGTGTTTTTAGTTTTATGGGGTTTGGGCTCCATCGCAGGGGAGGATAGCCCCTGAGGAAAGGGTGCTTCTTCCCACCATCGGGTCAGGGAATCGGTAGTGTCCTGTAGAAGCCCAGGTAAGCGGAATAGTCGCTCCCCAATATGGCCTGTTCCGGAAGAGCTGGTACAAGTCCTACGGTGAGGGCGGTTCCTGGATCCTTGGGGTGTTGGACATATACTTGGGTGGTTGGGTATCTTTTCGTATCGCCATGGACGCATTGAATAGCGACCATACCAGACGAGGGGCTAACAGGGTGTTTCAAGTCCTGAGGTCTGAGGACGCTCTGTCGACACCCAGTGTCCACCAGAGCCATGAGTGTTTGTCCGTCAAAGTTCACCGGACAACGGAATGGGGGTGGTGCAGCACCGGGAATCGAACATACATAGCTTTTGTAGTGGTTTCTGATTGCGGGCCCTGGAAGGGAGAGCATCGGAGGGGTAATGTTTGTGGCGGGGTGAGTAAGGGTCTCGCGACCCGTGATGCGATATCACACCACCTTTTATCACTAACAAACATATAATGATCTTTCCATCAGTTGTCAAACAAACACCCTCCTCTCCCTTCTACCATAATAACACTAACACACAACACACACACTGCACACCACCACACTTTGTAACTCTTGAAACAAACCAGTCTAAGATAAACACTCTCACCTCTTCTTCATTCCCTCCTACACACAACATACACTCTACTCATAAACACATCACCACCCCCTCTACATCGCAACCTCCTCTCACAAACAATACTACACAACCAAATTCAGTGCATGAAACATATACCTCAGCACCCCTTTTTACTACACCTCAAAAGCAAAACTTATCACACACACCAGCACAACAGGATCTTCAGAGCACAACACCTCATAATACTTACCATCACAAAATACATACATATACCCACCTTTCAAACCACACAAAGGAACAAACTCCAATGCCAAGCTTTCACTCTTCCATCACACCTAACACAGATACAACAATACAGCACCTCTCTTCTAACCGCCTCTCATCCATTGGACAATTTAGAACATTACGACATGACCCACATGCTGCACCACCTCCCCTGACTCATACACCTTCCACCTTAAACACACACAAAAATATAAGCAACATGCCACACCTCACAACTTTGCTTCCCCAAGTCTACCTCACAACAATGTTACACCACAAAAACAGCACAGCACTCCAACTCACTCTCAAACACCATCTCCAACACATACACATGCAGACCCATCAAAATGTCTTCTTAGCATGATGGATGAGGAATACGATACAGAACAGCTACACAATTGCTATCCTAATACAGCTAATAACAGCACTAAAAACACACCTGCTGCACACCCACACAATACTGATCACTCTGCTACAAAACAAAGTCCTACTATCACCAAAGGACACTCTCCACACTGTCTACTAATAAATGTTTGATCCCTCTCTAAAAACAAGCATCACATCTACGACCTTCTCACCGATGCAAAACCAGACATACTATTCATAACCGAATCATGGTTGGGAGAGGATTCAGATGCCGGCTGCCAGACTACTCTTGCATATCAAACCGCGAGACCACATCTCCCCTGCCTTGAAAGCCCTGCATTGGTTACTGGTTGCTAGAAGATCCACGTTCAAGCTGCTTTGTCTTACCTACAAAGCAATACATGGAATAGGACCACTCTTCATCAGGAATAAAATCACCAAACACATTCAACAAAGGAACCTCCGCTCTAAAGGAGCATCTCGCCTCAAAATCCCACCATACAAGAAAAGAACTATGGGTGGCACATCCTTCTCTGTTCAAGCAGCCAAACTATGGAACTCTTTACCGCCCAACATAAGGGCTAGCAACAACCACCTTATCTTCAGAAAACTACTCCAGATTTGGCTCTTCCCCACATAAACACCATACGGAAACAGACATTTACTGAATATCCCACTGTATATAAGCATTTGTTTTCACTATAGATATGTACCTATCTTTGCGTATTACTTTATAAAACATGTAAAATAATTGTTAAGAGAAAATAAAAAAAAGAAAATATTAATAATAGTAATCAATAAATAAAAATCATCTTTGGTCTACATGTACATACTTCCATTGTGCATCTATGTACCTTCCATGTACTTGGATCTGTGTGTCCGTTACTTTTCTCCTGAAAAAGCATATCCAATGCACTGCCATATTTCTCATCCTGTGCCTCTATCAATATATTTCATCTAAATATACTTACTTCCTTTATGTATCTATATACTTTCAATGTACTTATGGATCTATATATTTATCACTTTCTTCTAATTTAGCGTTTCCAATGTACTAGCCTATTTCTCAGCCTATACTTCGCTCAAGATATCTTCTAGCCCAACCCTCCGACTCATCTCAAACTTCTTTCTACTACTCCTTCCAATGCACTACCATATCTCTCATCCTATACATCTTTCAATATATCTGCTACATCCACTCTCTCATTTATCCCAAACCCCATACCACTTCTATGATTGCCAAAATAACCCTTTCTAGACTCTCTCCTGCTCTACCTCTCCTTGCATCATCTGACACCTCTTTTTACTACACCGATCCCCTAAAACAAACCTTTCTAACCTCTCCCCTCTGACTCCTCTCATCCAAAACTCCTTTTTACTCATCCAAAAGCCTCTTCCTACTGCTAAGACCTAAAAAAAAAACCTTCATTCTTTTATCCCTCCACTATCCTTTTCAATCAAAATTAAGACTACCATGTTCATTATCTTTGCAACTCACCTGCATTTCCTTTTCGCTCGTGGCCCCGTTCCGCCCCGGCTCTGTGCCGTTTGTGCGGAGGGTCAGCTTGAGGAGCGTCACTTCCTGCTTGTGACACCACTTCCGCCCTGCACGAAATCTTCGCAGGTTAGCGGTCTAGTGCTGCCGAGCCCGCAGAGTATATAGTTCTCGCTTTCAGCTCCCAGCCCCATTGACAAACGCGGCGATCTAGGCTGCAGTTGTGTGTTGTTGTGGAAGCTGTTTTAAAAATTGTATTTCGCTGCTGATTTTAATAGCACGCTTGAAAAAGCATTTTAATTTGTAATTTGCACATTATCTTTGCAACTCACCTGCATTTCCTTTTCGCTCTTGGCCCCGTTCCGCCCCGGCTCTGTGCCGTTTGTGCGGAGGGTCAGCTTGAGGAGCGTCACTTCCTGCTCGTGACACCACTTCCGCCCTGCACGAAATCTTCGCAGGTTAGCGGTCTAGTGCTGCCGAGCCCGCAGAGTATATAGTTCTCGCTTTCAGCTCCCAGCCCCATTGACAAACGCGGCAATCTAGGCTGCGGTTGTGTGTTGTTGTGGAAGCTGTTTTAAAAATTGTATTTCGCTGCTGATTTTAATAGCACGCTTGAAAAAGTATTTTAATTTGTAATTTGCACATTATCCTTGCAACTCACCTGCATTTTCTTTTCGCTCGTGGCCCCGTTCCGCCCCGGCTCTGTGCCGTTTGTGCGGAGGGTCAGCTTGAGGAGCGTCACTTCCTGCTCGTGACACCACTTCCGCCCTGCACGAAATCTTCGCAGGTTAGCGGTCTAGTGCTGCCGAGCCCGCAGAGTATATAGTTCTCGCTTTCAGCTCCCAGCCCCATTGACAAACGCGGCAATCTAGGCTGCGGTTGTGTGTTGTTGTGGAAGCTGTTTTAAAAATTGTATTTCGCTGCTGATTTTAATAGCACGCTTGAAAAAGTATTTTAATTTGTAATTTGCACATTATCCTTGCAACTCACCTGCATTTTCTTTTCGCTCGTGGCCCCGTTCCGCCCCGGCTCTGTGCCGTTTGTGCGGAGGGTCAGCTTGAGGAGCGTCACTTCCTGCTCGTGACACCACTTCCGCCCTGCACGAAATCTTCGCAGGTTAGCGGTCTAGTGCTCCCTCACCCGTAGTATTTAATGGCGGTATGGAGGAAGCGCAGCGGACCGGCGCGAATTCGGCGCTCCCGCTGCGCTCAAGTCGCGCACAAGTCAAGCCCGTCTGCGCCCGTCCGCGGCCGACCGGGCCCAGGGCCTTGTCGTAATGCCCATTTATTTTCCTACACCTCCTCCGACCTCCTGAGACTTAAATCCTCAGGGCCTATTCCCGCCCGCGCTATCAGAGCGGCTCAGGAATGTGGCATATTTGTCCCTTCTGATTTCTCTGCTCCTGAATCCCTTCACGACCCCCTCCCCCCACAATGCCGCCAACTTCCGCCTCTTTACTCATTTACTATCTCAATACCCGTTGCCTCATCCGCCACCAGCTTGAGATTTTCCAACTGTTGCATCAGAGCACCATCGATATCCTTCTCCTAGCTGGAACCTGGATCACTGAAGACTCAGCCCCTGACATCCTCGCAGCAATCCCTACGGGATACTACATTATGCAAGCCAACCGGCCCGCTGGGAAGACTGGCGGCGGGGTGGCGGCTATCATCCGCTCTGAACATACTTTCTCTGAGGTCACTGTGACTCCTATTCCTAAAACTGAATGCTTAGCCCTAAAATTTACATCTGCCAAGTCGTCCTTTATTTGTGTTATCGTCTACAGACCCCCTGATTATATGCCTCTCTTTCCCCAACTCTTCAGCGATTCTATCGCTCAACTTGCGATCAATCACGCCAACATCTTGGTGATTGGCGATTTCAACTATTGGCCATCTGCTGCCCATGAAAGCCAATCTTCCGCGGAATTCACAGACCTCTTAAATAGCATGAACTTCTCCCAGCACGTTCACACCCCTACCCATCACAAAGGCCACATCCTTGACCAAGTCTGGACGTCCAATCTCGACATCTCATCTCCTGATGTCCTCCCCTGCTCCTGGTCCAATCATTGCTTCATCTCCTTTCAACTTCATTTGCACACTTTGTGCCCTCCCCCCCGTGCTAAGAATCTCGTGGCTCGTAACTGGAAAAGGGCCAATTTGCCTGAATTCCATGATCTACTGGCCTCTACTGCACCCACGTCATCGAACTCGCTAGAGGATCAGGCTGACCATCTGGATGAATGGCTACGTCAGGCTAGCAATAAAGTTGCCCCTTTTAAAAAGATCAAAGCTAAGCGCCCTCACGACTCACAACGGTGGTTCACGGACCAACTCAAAGCGGACAAACTTGCCTTGCGGCAAGCTGAACGCCGCTGGCGTCGCAACTATGACCCACAGCTCAAACTCGTTTACACGGACTCCTTAAAGTCTTATAAAAAATCGATTCTGACAGCTAAGACGCCCTATTTTTCTCAAAAAATAATGGACTCGAACAACAAAACCAAGGAGATCTTCTCTATTGTCAACGAGCTTTCCCTGCCTGATAGGGTCACCCCCCAACCCCAGCCTACCCAAACCCTGTGCGACTCGTTAAACTCCTACTTTATTGAGAAAATCACAACCATAAAAAACAATATCCCGACCCCTGCGTCCCCTATTCCTCCTCCCCTTCCCCCCAGAAACACTAGTATCCTGACGGAGTTTCCTCCTATCTCCCTACAAGATTTCTCCTCTCCTTCTCAAAGTTAGCTCGGGGTCTCCCAATGACTGCTGCCCCCCGCAGATTCTGAGAGAAGCCTTCCTTGCGTGTCCGGACCCCCCTCTAGCATTACTTAATAACTCTCTGGCTACTGGGGAGGTCCCTCGCTCTTTCAAGCAAGCAGCCGTTTTACCCATCTTAAAAAAACCTAACGCGGACCCCACAATCCTAAGCAACTACCGACCCATCTCCCTCCTCCCTTACCTAGGAAAAATCTTGGAGACCTATGTCACCCGCTGCCTGAGCTCCTTTATAGAGAAATCCTCCTTTCTGGACCCTCAACAAGCTGGATTCAGACCCCTTCATTCCACCGAGGCGGTCATTGTAGCAGTCATGGACGCCCTTAGGAAAGGTGGAGACAAAAACATCTCTCAGGCCCTTGTCCTATTAGACCTCTCGGCGGCATTCGACACGGTCGATCATACCATCCTGATAGACCGTGTCCACAATGCCGGCATCCAGGGGGTGGCCCTTGACTGGCTCAGATCATTCCTTGACCAGCGATCACAATCTGTTCACCTGTCCACTTTCTCTGCACCCTACACATCCCTCACCTGTGGTGTCCCACAGGGCTCTGCACTATCCCCCCTTCTATTTAATTTGTACCTGCAACCCCTCTTAGCTTTCCTCCGCAACTCCCAGGTCACAATCTTTAATTACGCGGACGACCTCCAGTTAATTTTTCCCATTGACTCCCTCCCTTCATCCCGTCTCAACTTTCAGTCCATCATGATGACCATCGCAGAGTGGATGTACCACAGCCAACTAAAGTTGAACCCCACTAAAACTGAGCCCGTACTTGTGGGGGGTCCCAATCATCCATGGAATTCCACCTTCTGGCCAACATCCCTGGGGACGGCACCCACTCCAGTGAGCACAGTGAAAAGTCTGGGGGTGATTATTTCTGAAGACCTTTCAATGAGACCGCAAATTAACTCTGTCACCTCATCCTGCTTGTTCCATCTTAGGCGGATTCACAAAATCAGCAGGTTTCTCACTAGAGATGCCCTGATTCAAGTTATCATCGCTCTCATCACCTCTAGGCTAGACTTCGCCAACATGCTGTACGTGGGGATTCCTGCATGCCACCTCCACCGCCTGCAGCTGGTGCAAAATCAGGCTGCCCGCCTGATTTTCCGCCAGCCTAAACATCAGCATGTCACTCCCCTCCTCCGCAGTCTGCATTGGCTCCCTGTCTCCAAACGCTGCACCTTCAAGCTGGCATGCTCAGCTTTCAAGGCCCTCTCTGATGCAGCCCCTGCGTTCATCTCTTCTGTCTTGACTCGCCACATCCCCCTTAGAGCTCTTCGTTCAGCATCTCTCAACCTCCTCGTGGTCCCCAAATTTAAACGAAAAAAGCACGGTGGCTTGAGTTTCTCTGTTCTGGCCCCCTCCACTTGGAACTCCCTGCCACCTTCACTTCGTCTATGCCCCAACTATGACTGCTTTCGCAGGCTATTAAAAACCCTGCTTTTCCAATCTGCCTACGAATAACCCCCTCACCCTTGATCACTGTACCTGTCAAAGAGCGCCATGAAACCGTTGGTGAAAGTGCGCGGTATAAATAATTTTAACGTAACGTAACGTCACTTCTCAAATTCCATATTCAACTATACTAATATACTGCCCAAATAATTGAATAACATGTCTACTACTCAAATTACTTCATATTTATACTATACTAATTTTCAACACTAATCCTTTATGGTTTCCGGAGTGGCGTGCTACTCGCCAGAAAAGCGTTTCAACACCCATCAGGGGTAATAAGTGCTATATGAATGCTAATCTTTCTTCCCCTTTTATCCCTCCGCTATGCTTCTCACTCCAAGTAACAGACTAATATCCACCACTGAAATTACCTCATATTTCACCATATTAATTCACCACTATTCCTTTAGAGGCTTCCTGAATAGCGTGCGTCAACAAGCAATAATTAAATGCAAACCTTTGTCCTCCTCTATCCTTCTGCTATCATTCCAAATCCAAATAACTGACTTACCTATCCACCACTTAAAATGTACTTGCATGTTTCACTATACTAATTCAACAATAATCCTCTATGGGTCCCGGAGTACCGTGCTACCCGCCGAAAAAGCGCTTTTGACGCCTCGTCAGGGGTAGTAAGCGCTATATAAATGCAATTACAATACAATACAAAGTGATTTAGTGTTTGTTTGTGTGTGTGTTCAGCTTTGCACGAATTCCACCAGGTGGCAGCATTGAACAGGATCAAAAGAGTGATCAAATGGAGAGCTAGAAATGTTACTGGAGGATCAGTTTAAGGGTTGCCGTTGTTGGACTCCTAAAGGCAGCATAGCGGGAGGAATGAGCAGGAAGGGCCGCACTATGTACATCCTAGCTGCAGAGCTGCACTAGTTGTGACTAGATTTATTTAGCTTTATATGGTTCCGATAGTGCTTGGGTAGCGCACTTGGCATGGAGACTCGCTTAGCAGTGGCTGTAAACGTTAAAGGACAGAGTCCGCATTCAGGGCACTTCTGATGAAGTTGAGTGAACAGACAGAACCGTAAACAGGCCAGCACAATTTCTAGGCAAAATAGGGCTGTTTTTTGGTTTATAGTTATACATAGCCGATTTTTGAGCAAACCTTCATATGGAACTGGGATTGTATAAAGATTGAAAAACTAGGAAACCTGCACACTATCGAAACCAGGCAGCTCCTATAATGTGCAGTGGTTCGAGTTAACCCCCCGCCCCTCCCCCTTGTCTTGCATTATGTTGCAGAAGCCCCGCTCTGTTGCTGAATGTGGACTTTGAGCTCATAGCCAGTAGAACTGTTTCTTTTTCTTTTTGAACGTGTATTTTGCATCAGAGCTAGCAGAATTCAGAAACCCTTTGTTTCTAAGACAAAATAAAAAGTTCTGCATCACACTTAACACCGTGGAATATTCCAGCGGTGGGAAAAAGCTACTTTTCCAATCCATAGATTTGAGTAGGTAACACTGTATGTAGTCCAAGCCAGAAACGCACATCCACTCCGAAAGCAACTGGTGTAGTTTGCATCACACGTTCCTGCTCATTCGTGAAGCAGAGATCTCCTGCAGGCCTCCTCCAGCTTTTATCATACCACTCTTCTGCCCAGAACGTTTGATGTTGGTACCACTAACTAGGTGGGGTCGGCCGATTAAAAGGATCAATACAGGGTACGACCAAAGTGTATTGGCTAGCTGGCATTTAACCTGCTTCTGACCCTTAATATACTTTTGGCAGATAAGGTTGGTGGGTGAACACAATTTGGTCAAGCGGGGAAGGATAGATTAGAATGCCGCTCTTATAATTCCATGGCCAAGTGAACGGCAGACTCTCTTTGTGGGGCACAATACCTTACCTTCTACTCTAGGGAGAAAGAAAGGCGAGCAAACCTGTTTTAGGGCTGACCACTCCTATTACAGGTGATTTTTAAGTAAAATATTTGGTAAAATTGGGTCTAATGATCCTTAAAACCACCCCTCAAGGGCACCCATCTAAACTGATATATCCTGCACCTTTTTACAAAAAGGTGAGTATATGGATAAAGCGTGGTTTACCTAGACCCATTTCAAATTTGAGATCTGGTAGCTGTCGCTCATGCCACTAGGGTACGCCGCCAATATTTCAAAAGGACCGGGGAGGGATGCTGTCAGTAGAACACACTGTGCTGCCACCAGGACTCACCTTTTGTTCCTGGCTGATTTCACAAGCCTCCCTATTTCAGAGGCCTATAGAAGTTTAGCACAACCGCTGCATCTCCTTATGGTCTGTTTCAGCTTAATGCCTGCAACAAAAGAAGAGAGAGGGAGGGTAGAAAGTGAGAAAGAAAGGAAGATAGAAGGACAGAAAAGGAAAGAGAGGACAGAGGACTGGCTTAAGCCTAGGTAAGACACTTGATACATCCGAAGCCACCATTGAAATTATAGACGGACGCTGCCTATTACATGCCATTTAATCAAAATAATGGACAGACAGCGTAAATAACTGACTGTTTCATTATTTGTTGACATGTTTACAATTTGGAAACTGTTCTAAGATGCAGAGGTCATGAAGCTTTAGCATTCCCTCAGGTAGTAGATAGGTCCTGTAGAGTGGTCCCCAGGGCTTATCGGTTTTAGTGAAACATTCAAAGGAACAACTATTCCAGACCAACAACCTATTCTTGGATATGTTGGCAATATTTTCTTTTGGACTTTTTTTGTTTGTTGCCAAGAGCTAAGAAGTGGCTGCGGTTTCCATGCGTCACAAAGCATGCGTGTTACCTCCCCTCTTCATCCCAATCCAGTAGCTGTGGAAGGTTGCATTGAACCATCTGGCACTTGCCCACCTTACAATCTGCTCTTGAGGGATCCCTTGTAATTTTGAGGAGGTAGCAGTGGTGGTAATACGGTGAAACCCAAGGCCGTCCCCATAGTGTAGGCCCCAAGCAGTTCCAAAAATAGTGTTCAGAAGTGGCCTTCATTGTGCAGTCTGGTGCTCGAGAACATGAGATGAGCTAGGACTGTGCTGAATGAGAGGAAGCATGGCTGTAGGATACGATCTGCAGCTACCCTCGTTTAAAGCCTGTTCATATGTTCACATCACCCCCTGGGAGAGTGGGAGAGATCATATATGTGCAGGAGGTGAACCAAGAGGTACTGTAGCCCATTAGAGTATTCAACCTTCGTAGCATGAGTGGGAAGTGGTAGAGGGTGAAGCTTGGGAGGAGGGGATGGAGTGGGTCAGTGGCTAGAGCAGCGGCCGTGTGGGAGTGAAATCAACCTTGAGTCATTGGGCTGTTGCCCCAATCTGAGAGTTGCCCCACCAAGCTTTGCCTCACTTAATGGCTTCTCTTCCTGGACAGCCATCCGCCACTCAGTTGGATTCACTTCCTCTTTGCTGAAGTGAAGCTTGCTTCCGTTTTGCCGCAAATTAAGATTATTTGTTCCCTAACGTGCCAAAATCTGCTGTGATACCGATATAGTATTGGAGGGCGAACAGGGATGAAATAGTGCAGTATAGCAGACTTTACCAGGTACACCCTGGAGGAAAAAAAGGAAAACGTTTAAATGAGTGATTCTCCATGAGCACTGTTTGTGTTTGCATGGACTCTTATATGATTGAATATTTGCTCTTTTGAAAATGCATTCAAAAATGTTTGTTAGGCGTGTACTTTGACTGACCTGTGAGCGCGAGCTCTGTCCTGCGAGGCCCTTTCTGCTGGACTGTTTGTTCTGTTGCTGCACCTCGCGGTACCCGCTCCGCGGGTCCCGCTTCGCCCGTGTGCTTGGGCGCACCGTTGCTGCTTGCTGACTGGGGAGCTGCTTGAATCTCGGGGAGCAGGGCTGCGAGCGCCAGGTGAGGATCAGGGACTCCATTGCCCAGGAGTCCCTGTGCTGCCATCATTTCCTGCACCTGGACGCTCTCCCTGCTGGCCACGCCCCCTAAACACCGCTGAAAAGAGCCTGCTTGTCCTTAGCTCTTTGGGAGACATTGACTGACCTGTGAGCGTGAGCTCTGTCCTGCGAGGCCCTTTCTGCTGGACTGTTTGTTCTGTTGCTGCACCTCGCGGAACCCGCTCCGCGGGTCCCGCTTCGCCCGTGTGCCTGGGCGCATCGTTGCTGCTGTTTGTGGACAGGGGAGCTGCCTGAATCTCGGGGAGCAGGGCTGCGAGCGCCAGGTGAGGATCAGGGACTCCATTGCCCAGGAGTCCCTGTGCTGCCATCATTTCCTGCACCTGGACGCTCTCCCTGCTGGCCACGCCCCCTAAACACAGCTGAAAAGAGCCTGCTTGTCCTTAGCTCTTTGGGAGACATTGACTGACCTGTGAGCGCAAGCTCTGTCCTGCGAGGCCCTTTCTGCTGGACTGTTTGTTCTGTTGCTGCACCTCGCGGGACCCGCTCCGCGGGTCCCGCTTCGCCCGTGTGCCTGGGCGCATCGTTGCTGCTGTTTGTGGACAGGGGAGCTGCCTGAATCTCGGGGAGCAGGGCTGCGAGCGCCAGGTGAGGATCAGGGACTCCATTGCCCAGGAGTCCCTGTGCTGCCATCATTTCCTGCACCTGGACGCTCTCCCTGCTGGCCACGCCCCCTAAACACCCTCCCCCTATATCAGGTGCAGCTTCTTCCGCGGCGCGGGAGCGCGCGGGAAGGCGCCGGGAGAAGCCGGGACAAGGGCGGGACCGTCTGTAGCCGTCAGGGGCCGAAGGAGGCCGGGCTGGGCCTACCCTCTTGGTTTGTGCTTTCGAACCCTGGTCTCTTACACTCGGTGGAGCAGCCCGCTGAGTTTAATTTATTGCAACCAATATGCCGTCCCCTGCAAGGGAAAGCACCCCACTAAAACCGGGTGGAGCAAAGAACAGGACTCTAGAGAATTATTTCTCCCGGGCAGTGGGGGAGGGGGACAAAGAGTGTAATCTGTCCAGGTTAAGGGCAGATTGGAGACGCTCAATAGATAATATGAAAAACACGCCCCTCGCAGATCAACCTACTTTACCAAGGGAGGAGTTGTCCCGAATTGATGATGTCCCATTATTGCTGAGGGATTGTACTAACATGTCACCAGGTGAAGCCTTGAGTATAGCCCCAGAAACTAGTTCTAGCCCCCCCAGGGTGACCATTGATTTAGTGTCCCAACTACCTCCGGCCCCTCAAGCCTCGAAGCTTAGGAAAACTAAATCTAAGCCAACTTGCACACAAGTAGCTTTTGGACCTCCTCCAAATAAACGCAGGAGGAAATCGAGGGGAGTTCAAGGAAAGAGCAAACCCAAGGTTCCACACTCGGACTTTGGGAAGTTTCTAAAAACCCCCGCATTAGCAGAGAAACCATTGGTTGATTTACATCCTAAACCCATTGCTCATGAGGATCCAGCTCCTACTATGATAAAAGACACAGGAGTTGGTACTGCTAATATTCCCTTGTCTGTTGTCCCGCTGGGAAACCTAGAATTTTTGCTAAGGTCCCTGTTATTACCGATCAGCGAGAGTATTAAAAAGATTGAGATCAGACTAACCATTTTAGAGGCCACATTGGGCAGTCTGAAAACTCCAGCTGGCAGACAGGGAAGGCAACCAGAGTCCACTCTCTCCACTGTAGCCCCTCAGCTGTCGGCAAATAGTGTCGCCAATCCAGTCCCTTCACAAGCTGTGAATGTGGCGCCCTCACAACAACTCACAAGGACAAAGCCTGCAACAGCTAAGCCCCCTAACACCAATATGCCCAACCCTCCTTTAGGATCTGTACCCCCGGCACAGCCGGTAGATAAGAGCACCCCGACCCCTTTAATGAAGCTCACCCTGAGACCACGCAGACCCAATTTACCCCCAGAGACCAATGCTTTTACTGTAGTTATGGCAGGTGTCCCCCCCACTTGAGGAAGGTGAAACGGAGGATTTTTGTGCCCTAAAAAGTAGGGTAATCAAGTGGCTAAATATAAATAGACCCCTCCCGACACATTTTAATAATGAAATTATAATGGTAAGAAGGGTACCATGGGTGGGAAGAACACAAAAATCCATCAAAGGGGACTGCATACTGGTGAGTTTTAGGGATACAGGAACGGTGTCCCATATATGTCAAGGGAAAAATAGATCTAGGGAATCCACCATCCAAACCCTCCATGTGTCATTCTTTTTTCCCATCACCCCAGTCCTATCTCAGCAACTCCAAACTCATGACAACTGGGAGAGGGTTGGCAGGAGGGGGAGTCACCAGGCCTTTAACCCTAGGCCGTTTTTTGTCCGATCTGAACAACCCTTTTTCTCCTATAACCGGTTCCATTGCCTAAATGGCCTTGAAGGGGTCGATTGACAGACAGACAATGCCCCCCAGGGTAGTATAGAAAATGGAGGTACGGTAGAAAGACTGGAGGAGCAAAAATCCAAGGCTCAGCAAACTCTGGTGGTTGGTGAGGGGGAACCAAAGTGCGTTGAGCCAAAGGAAATAGATGAAGACAAGACAGGAGGGGGACATGGGCAGGAAACGCAAAGATCAATGTGGGAAAGAAGACCAAGGGCCCAGGGGGGTGCTGAATGGAGTAGAGTGGGTGTGAGACTCATCTCTTGGAATATAGCGGGTATAGCGGGCAAATTTAACAATAAGGAATGGGTGGACTTTATTAGAACATTTCACATTATATGTGTACAGGAGACATGGGCTGTGGAGAATAACTACCATCTGCAGGGGTACAAGTGTTTTTTTGTTCCCGCCCGAAAATCTAGCTCAGGGAGAGCAATGGGCGGTTTGTCCATCTATGTAGACTTAGACCTGCCAGGCACTTGGTCCTTTCCAGACTGGTCCTCATATGGGATACAGGCGGTTCGGTTCCAGGGAAAGGGGCTACGACTCTCTGTTTTTAACATATATAACACCGAGTTAGAAAATAGCCATACCCCGGTATTAACTGAACTCGACCAAAGGTTAGGAAAAGAAATTACATTCCAGAATAAGGGACCGTCTTGTGGACTGCTTGTGGTGGGGGATTTTAATTGTCACCTTTGTCCGGCACTGGTCAAAAAGAACACAGATTGGGCGCAATGCCCAATTGAGAAGGGACCGCATTTTTCTCACTCGCCTACTGGGTCGGCTCTTAGGTTGCTTCGGCTCAAGTACGACCTAGAGCACACCATTAATATGGTAGACGCACAGTCGGATGGTACACTCCCACCAACTTTTAAGGGCAGGGGCTGCTCGTCTATTATAGATTATATTCTGGTCTCGAGATCCCTGGTTAACAAAGTAGTCAGTGTAGGGATAGACTGGAATACTTTCAGTGACCATAACCCGCTTGTTTTAACGCTCGCATATAGGGCGGGTACTGGCTCTAATGCCCATCGTTCAATTGTGGAGAGGGTCACCGATCAAGGCAGGAGACTGAAATGGTCCAAAATAGATGGGGCAAAGTTCTATAAAAATCTGAGCGATAAGGGTCTGCTGGCCATAAATGAATGTTTGGATCTGGAAGTCCAGGGACCAAGGTTATTAGAATCATTTAACCACATTGCCAACCTGATCGACGGGCTACTAAGGTCCAGTGCGCCCACGCGTAATTTGGTCAATCCCCGGTGGTTTGACAAAGATTGTTCCAAGGCACTGAGGGAACTGAAATGCTCTCTTAAGTCAAAACCACGAGACCCACAAGTAATCGGGGCATGCAGAGAAAAATATAAAAAAGAGACCAAAAGGAGGAAACTCACCCTGAAGGCAGAAGCTTGGGCAGATCTGAGAGAGGCAGGAGAAAGAAGGGACCTAGCGGGGTTCTGGAGAATCATCAACAAACCGACCTTTCAAGAAAATGATTCTCCGGAGGTAGGGGCTAACATCCTCCCGGAGCAGTGGGTCACACACTTTAGGAGCCTGTATAACCATGAATCGGGTACTCACGTAGAGTCATCAGTAAACCCAAGTCAGGCTCCCCCGGTACAATTTTCCCTTAAGGAGATCACGGCAGGGATGGAGAGTCTAACTAAGAATAAAGCACCGGGCCCAGATGGAATTCCCCCTGACCTTTTTCTTAGTAATACAGATCTTTGAGCCCCACTGATGACCAGGGTCCTAAACACTGCTATCATCTGCGGTCTCCCTCCATCATGGTCTAAAGCGATCATTGTGCCAATCTTTAAAAAGGGCAACAAGGACGACCCCAAGTGTTATCGGCCTATTTCCCTGATTGACGTCTCGGGTAAACTTCTGGGAAGGGCACTCCTGAACAGATTGTCCGAGTGGACCGAAGAGAACAACATCTTCTCGGACACTCAATATGGGTTCAGGTCAGGGAGGTCCACCAGCGACCAATGCCTGAACCTATATATGCTGACTGCCAAATATACTCTGGCCAGTAAGGAACCCATTTATATGGGATTCATGGACCTGGCAGCAGCATTCGATCACGTCAACAGAGGGAAGTTGTGGGACATGATGGCAGGGATGGGGATCGAGAGCGGTCTAATCACCATACTAAGAGAGCTGCATAGCGACACCACGGCTAGAGTTAGATTCAACAGGGAGGGAGGATTGACGGACCCCTTTCCATGCAAAAGTGGAGTCAGACAAGGTTGTATTCTTGCCCCTTTTTTGTTCTCCCTTTACATCAATAATTTGGAACAGTTTCTTTTGGGCTTAAAGGCAGATTCCCCAAGGGTTGGGACGCGGCAAATCCCTGTCCTGCTTTACGCAGACGACGCGGTCTTGCTGGCGCGTACACCACGAAGCCTACAGATTCTGATAGATGGGTTCGTCAAGTTTATGAGCGATCTGGACTTATCTGTCAACCTAAGCAAATCGTACGTGCTCCTGGCAGGCAAAAAACCTTCCTCTAAATTTTCTTACACAATAGGCACCCATTGTTTAGAGGAGGTTAAAACGTTCTCCTATCTCGGAGTAACCTTTGATGGTGCTCTTCAATTCAACTCCTTGGTAGAAGAGCGCTGTAACAAAATGATTGCCTCTAACGGGGCAATAGCCGGATATGGCAGGAGGTTGGGCAGATGGAGTCCGGAAGAGGTGATGAACCTGTACGGCTCCATAACATGCGCCAAAGTAAGCTATGGGGCAGAAGTTTGGGGCTTCGTGAATACCTCTAGAATCGACCAGGAAGAGAACAAACATCTGAAATCTATCCTGAGGTCACCACCCAGCACTGCTGGACTCATAGCTCACAGGGAGCTAGGGAGGCCATATCTGGTCGATTTGTTAAAACTTAGGCCAATCATGGCGTGGCTAAAAATCTGGGTAAATCCAGATGCGCATCTTAGCAGAAAAATCTTACTGGACTGCCTAGGTAGGGCCCACTGCATGCGCATCCCATGGCTCAAATATGTGAGAAATACTCTTGAGGAACTAGGGTTTGGAAACCTCTTCAAGAATCCCACCACCATATCAGCACAGCACAAGAAACAAGTAGGGGAAATTTTCCTAGAGCGGAAAACCCAATGCCGTGCTGTGGCGGAAGGGGGGAAAAAGTCAATAAGGGCTTACAATTTGATGAAGAGTGTGGAGGGTATGGAGCCCTATCTGTATCTTGTACACAACACACAGGATAGATTTCTTATGTGCCGTTTCAGGCTGAACCTACTCCCTTTCATGTTGGCTTCGCCAGCAGGTTTTACTACGTCAATCGAGCAGAAGGGACCCTGCGGCTGCGACAACCGGTCTCCGCAGGACTCCCTTCATTTTACCTTGCTCTGCCCCTATTATTCAATGCCCAGGCGTAGATTCCTAGTAGACATCCTAAAAAAGGCCCACCTGGAACATGCCAGAGATGCATTAATCTACTTGCAAAAAGCTTCTGACCCGCTAACCTTGTGTTGTGTTATGAATTTTATCAAGGTTGCGGTTCGACTAAGGAAAACGAGGGGAGAGGATTGAAAGACTTTTGACTCCCTGTTTTAAATTTATGGCCTTGCATGTTAGTATTTTATTGTTATTTATGCACAAGGATCTTGACTAATATTTAATGCTGTCTTATCTATGTATATGTATGTGTGCTTTTATAGTGTTTTTTAATCACCGAATAAAGATTCTTGAAATGAAAATGGAATCCCAAAATGTCTGCAATTTTCCATTTCGATGCATTGTTGTGACTGTTTTAAGAATGCGGGCACACTTTTTTTTTAACGCTTTGCACATATTGGTTTTACATTGATTCTCCTTTATTCTGTTTATATTGGCACGCATCAAACATAATATATTAAACCATGCCTTCAAGAAATGGTGTTTAGTGTTCTTAAATTTTGCACAGTAGCTTTGATATACTGTATCTTTTTTGTACGCATTGTTTTGAAAGCATGAAAATTCCTTCCTAGTTTAGCAAAACTGTCAGCAAAACTTCACCTGTTTTGTCACATTACAAATATTTTCTGGGTACATTTTGCTTCCAAAATAAAATCGCCAATCTTGCTTTCATTATTTGGCATGTGGTTGCTTATAACTAAGAGCCTTCTAGGAGCATTACAAATAGCTACGAAATTGTCACATTTTGCAAACCTGGACATGTTTTTAATGTCGGTTTGAGTTTGCAGCTCACTGTAGTCCCGCAGCATGCTTACCCTAACAGCAAAGGCTTTGCATTAACGAACCATGTGTACCATTTTGAACATTTCATAGGTATGACTGCATATCTTACCTTGTCACCAGAAAGTCCTCTTTCCCACAACCATACTGTGGTGCTTTAAATTAGCTGACAAAGGTTTGTGTGCAGGGAGTTGAACCTACTTATTCAGGGGGCTTAATTAACATAAATATTTATTTTCCATGACCTCTAACAATATTTTAGGTTATCAGGTAATACAATCTACTTTCGTCGGGGGGGGGGGGGGGCGGCGGTTGGGGGGGGGGGGTATTGTGGCATTGGTGGAATGTGCAAGTTGTCAGTCACAGGCACATAAATCATAGGATCCAGATCCTCTTTATTGTCTTTTGATATGCACACTTAACACTTCAATCCTTTGTGTCTCTGCAGCAAGAAACTATGCTATTTTAAGAAAACGTAGCATTTTATTTTGTATTTGTTTTTTTCATAATCGTGCTCAATGCATGAATTGATCCATTTCCCTGCTCTTTTGCCACTTGGACTTGACATGGGGATTGTCCGCTGAGGTGCCTGCCTAGAGTGGAATGTTCTGTCCTGAATGTATCTTTGATGTTTACTTAGATGAATGTTGGGCGCCAGTACTAGAGGCCTAAGGGATAATACGAAGTGCCTTAAAGGCAAGTGTTAGCCAGTGAAGTGCTGGGAGGGCTGGTGTGCTGAATTCATGTGGGCGAAGGGGTAAGAGTCTTGCTGTAGCATTTTTAATTCTTTTCAGTATTCACTGTAGGAAGAGCTGGGCCACTTGGTAGAATCCAGTTACAATGTCTAGAACAGCAAACACTACCTTAGCCTCTGTGGGAAACCTCAATGAGGGAAGATCTGTTAAAGAGCTTGCGTGGTGTAGAAATAACCTTTTGTCCCTAGTTTCCCCCTCTATAACCGTGATAGTACAGAGTCTTTGAGCGTGGACAGATTTCTTACTTCAGTTGATGTTCTGGTGGTGGGGCTTGTTCTCGGGTACAGATGGTTGAAGGCTGGCTGTCTTTCAATCAGCACCGTTTCAATCTCCCATTTGGAAGATTCAAGTTCAAGGTGGTTCCCTAGCATCCATTGGTTGATGGCGTAAAGGCAGTATTCGAGTCCTGAGGTATTTAGGTTGATTGGCTTTTCCAGTGATTGAGTGATTTGATTGTTCAGGGCTTTTTTTTAGAATGTTAGGTTGAAAGGACTTCAGATTTAGAAGCAGTGAGATTATTGAGCCTAAAGGCATGTCATTTCCAGTGCTGAAAGAGTGTGATAGAAAAGAGCGAGATTAGGCTATCTAGCGTAGTATTGGTTCTTGCATCAGTAAACTTCAGTAAAAGGAAGTAGTGTGTGGAGAGCCAGAAGTAGAAGTGCAGCATTCTCAGTTTCTGTCTGCTGTATACTTTGGGTCATCCCAGATGGAAATCATGTTTTTTCGATTGGTTTTCCTAAAATGAGCTACTGTACATCAGTTGCTTACTATCTGGGTCTGCTGGATTGAAATTCCTCTAGATGAGCCATCAGATGTAAGCGGTTGTGACGTTGAAGGCATAGGTCCTTGATACTTGAGAGTCTTTGACAAGGATTCTTGCCGAAGTAGATGCAGTTGCTCCGAGTAGGATATGGGTCATGGCTTATAATGAATTGGCTGAGTCATTTATCTTGACCAGTCCCTTGGAAATGGGTCTCAGAGATTTGATGGAAGGAGGTCAGTTCTGATTTGCCAGTAGGTGCAGGACTGCTAATCATTGGTTTGACTAGGCTAGATGTTGGGCACCTTTCTTCTGGTGTGTTGTTCCTGAATCTTTGCTTTTGAAATAAGGTAGTGTGTAATTGCATTACAGAAAGCCTGGAAGTGGAAGGTGCCCGTGACTGTGCACCCAGGCTAGGGCATTCTTTGAGACAGTCTGTAAATTATCTGACAGAGCTCTTGATGTTGAAATCAGATGGGAATAAAATAATAGTTTTCCTTGGTGGCGTATCGTGTTGAGCCGCTGCAGGCATGTTTTGTCTTTTGCTTAGATTGCTATCATTGGTCTTAAAGTGACACAATTCCTGCATTTAATCTCAACTTAGTGGAAACCAAAGAATGAATGCCTAGTACGTGATGCACTCACAATATACCACCTTGGTTGCATCGTTGTAGAGAAAAGATTACATGGATTATCACATGTAGATTCATGAAACCTTAATCTGACTTTAGTTTGAACTGTTCCAAACAATAATCATATCTTTTCAAGAGCTAATGCACGTTATCACATAATACAATTTATCAGGGCTAAGAAGTTCACACCATGTAATGCAAGTAAATCTTTAAAGTTCATGATGAAACTAAAGTGTTGTCCCATGTTTATCTGCAGAAAATAGAGTTCCCCCAAATGCCATCAGACATCAAGGAGGAAATTAAGCTCCCTTTCACCAGCGAAGAACTAATAGAAGCACTTGAAGACCTGCAGGGAGGCAAAACTTTGGGCACGGATGGCCGCGCCTTAGAGTTTTACGGACTCTCCCCCAGTCAGCTCATGGCATTAATACTGGAGGTAGGAGAGAAAGCCCGGGATAAGGGCTCCCTTCTTATGGATTGTGAGAAGCTCTGATTGTAGCAGTCCTTAAGCCAGGAAAAGACCCTGACCAACTTGGGTCATACCAGCCCTTATCCATGGCCTGTAAAGTTGTAATATTTATCAATGGTGGATTGGTGTCAGTACAACGCAGATTTTTACATCGCATTCCGTTACAACGGAATTTTTACAACGCAGGATCCATTACAACGGATGCCATTACAACGCATGGCATTACATAGCAGATGGTATTACAACGCATGGCATTACATCGTAAGTATAGGTAAGTATACCTTTTTTTAAAAATGTTATTAAGTTAATTTAATTAATTTAATTTAATTAATTTAAATAAAATACATTTTAAAATAGCCATTAAGTTAATTTAATAAAATAATATCTATTTAATAAATGTAATTTTAATAAAAAATGGGAATAATTTAATTTAATTAAAATAATAAAATTAACTTAATGTACATATTTTTATAATTGATATTAAATTAAATTAATCGAAATTTATTTAATGTAATTAATTTAATTTAAAAATGTAATTAATGAAATAAAATTAATTTAATTTATTAAATATATTTTAATTAATTTAAAAATGGTAAATATAATTTAACCCAAAACACAAACCCCTGTACCCCAAAACCCAAACCCTGCCCTAAAACCTAAAACACCCCTGTACCCCAAAACCCAAACCCTGCCCTAAAACCTAAAAACACCCCTGTACCCCAAAACCCAAACCCTGCCCTAAAACCTTAAAACACCCCTGTACCCCAAAACCCAAACCCTGCCCTAAAACCTAAAAACACCCCTGTACCCCAAAACCCAAACCCTGCCCTAAAACCTAAAAACACCCCTGTACCCCAAAACCCAAACCCTGCCCTAAAACCTAAAAATACCCCTGTACCCCAAAACCCAAACGCTGCCCTAAAAACACCCCTGTAGCCCAAAACCCAAACCCTGCCCTAAAACCTAAAAACACCCCTGTACCCCAAAACTCAAACCCTGCCCTAAAACCTAAAAACACCCCTGTACCCCAAAACCCAAACCCTGCCCTAAAACCTAAAACACCCCTGTACCCCAAAACCCAAACCCTGCCCTAAAACCTAAAAACACCCCTGTACCCCAAAACCCAAACGCTGCCCTAAAACCTAAAAATACCAAACACCCCAAAACATATACCTCAGTACCCCAAAACATATACTCCTATACTCATACTTATTAAAAAAATTACTTAAATTAATAAATTTAATTTATAATATTTAAAAACATAAATAAATATTTTTATTTATTTTTATTTATAATTAATAATAATTAAATCAATTATATAATATTAAATAAAATTTAAAAAAATTATATACTTACCAATACTTACGATGTAATGGTATGCGTTGTAATACCATCTGCTATGTAATGCCATGCGTTGTAATGGCATCCGATGTAATGGATCCTGCGTTGTAATAGCTGCGTTGTAACAGCATTACGACGTAAAAGTTGCGCTGTAAGTGATACACACCATCAATGATAGCTCAAAGAATATTGAGAATAATCCCCAGCTTGTAGCACACTGACCAGCCTAGGGATGTTCCTGGCATGGATAAGGTGATCAACCAGCCTAGCATGACTCGTTTAAAAAAATTGTTTAGAAACAGGTGACCAATATTACGTTGTGCCATCCTTCGATATCGAAAAATCTTTCACTGCTGTTTGCTAGGCATTAATGTGCATAGTATCGGAGGAGAGACATTTCGGCCCATTTCTGTTGTGATGGGGGAAGTTATTTTACATTTGCCAAATGGCAAGATTGATAACAGCCGATTTGATTTTAAATAGGAACTAGAAATGGGCTGGGATGCACTCTTCTGCCTCTTTTGTTTTTTCTAGTTATTGAGCTGAATAAACACTTATCTTTGATGGGTAGGATGGCTCTTACAAAATAGGTATTGCCAATGTGCCTATACGCTTTCCAGGGTGTGTTTGTTGCCCAGAGAAATATTTCAGAAGCTTGAAACTATATGTATAACTTTCATGTGGGTGGAAACTCGCTCCAGAATCCAACTCCCATACGAGCAAGGAGGCGTGATAGCCCTTCCAGACTTTGAATATTACTATACAGCGTCACAGCTGTGGCACCAGCCACTCTGGCTAGATCGGTTCCCAAATCGAGAAACAAACTATTAGCAGGATGGTTCTCGGAAGTTTATATGATACTGTGAGGACGTACAGTCAGTGGACACTACGACGGAACACTTTTTGCATCATATCACTCCCTCCCTTCTGTGTTTTCAGCCCGAGGACGGCTATGCCTTTAAACCTTGCGAGGTGGCCAGTCATGTGACGGAGTCGCATGACGAACAGCATTTCAAGACGAAGACGCCAGGGCTGGACGGCGTTCGTTAGGACCGTCTCGTGGATCCAGGGAGGAAGAAGAGACTCTTGTGGAGACCTTTTCCGTTCTACCGTGGGACGACGCCGGACCAGCGCGTGCGGGGAAGGAGGAGTCACCCTACACCGAAGGATCGTTCCAGGGAGCGGAGTCGAAAGGAGTAACAGATGGACAGTCAGAACCTAACTGGCAAAGCGACGACGCCCGCCACGGCCCAGGAGGGATGTGGCTGGACAAGCTACGGGGCCGCCTTGGGCTCGTGGGCTATAACAGTGCCATTCTTAAGGGTCGGGGCGTAAAGGGAGAGCCCCACTAGATATAGCACCTGCCTAACACTAGGAGGGGTGGAAAATGCTTGCGACACTGGTGACGGTGGTGATATCTTTCCCCTTACACTCCCCGAGCTACCCGCACCACACATAGGAGGGAGAAGCCTTCCTTACCGTTTCTTTTTGTGTGTTCTTTGTTTTTCAGGTTCCTGCACCCTTGAGACAACTACCATCCCGAACCAGCTACAGAAGGGGGAGCATCGACCGGGTTGGAAAAGGAAGCGAAAAGCAGACTACACCTCCCATAATTCTTTGCTGGAGGAACAAGACTGACTGTGTTTCTTTTCCCTTTGTTCCTTAGTCTTCTAAACCTTAGAACTGGACAATTCCACAACAATCTAGGCTTATCAGTTGTCTGCAATAAAGCCGTCACTTAGTTAACACTACTCCCTTGTCTGGGTCTGCTTTTCCACCACTCCACACGTGGTGTCAGAAGTGGGATCATATATCCGCCTCATCATGGAAAACCTGATCCAACAGTTAATAAGAGGGCATGAGAAGCTGGAGTGGGCGGTAGAAAAAGAGATGACCTCCGCCCAAGCAGACCGGGAACTTTTGAGGGACAGTTTAGCTAACCACGCGGAACAAATGCTACAAGTAGCTGATCATCGTCGGGAATTAACACCACTGCAAATACGTGCAGAAACTGGCCCAAACGTCTCCCTTCAGAAATATGCGTCAGGAGAAGATCCCAACGCCTTTCTACTCAATTTTGAAAGGGCAGCAAGGGAGTCAGGCGGATGTATGACGCAGTACTTTACAACACATTTTTTACAACGCAAATACTTTTACAATGCATGCTTTTACAGCGAATACTATTACAACGCGAGATAGTGTTAATAATAGTAAACTGCTATTACAGCAAAATCATTTACAACGCATACCTTTACAACGCAAAAATAACATATATATATTTTTTTTGTAAAATAAAACCTGGAACGGGATGCAGGGAAACCAGGGGTTTTGGGTGGGGAAGTGTCTTAAAATGTTGAGAAAAACTGAACGTTAATTAAAAGAAACGCAACGATTTAAAAAAAAATAATACTCGAGTATTAAAAATAATACCCGAGTATTAAAATTAATACTCATGTAACCTTAACTGTTGAAAATTTTACACAGGCAACGAAAAAAATAAAAATAAACTTAACATGTATTAGTATGAAAGAAAATAATTATTCGTAAACAGAAACATTATACATATACATAGTCGCCATGTTAAACTGTGTAGTTCCAAAATATGTCCTACAACACTTTCCATGAATATAATACCACAACACTACTTTCAAAATGGGTGCCAAAACGGAACGAAAAAGTGAAAACAACATCTCTTTACACAATGTTTTAAATTATAACTTTCCACAGAAATAAAACTTATTTAAAATAATACCAACACTGTGTTTCTTTAAAAAAACAATGACACTGACCAAAACTTATAAATACGAGGCAGACACCATTTTTAAAACAGTTGATTCTCAACTCCCAGAGTGACCAGACGCAAAAAGCTGACCCTCTGACCTCTTCTTCAAGATAAGACCAGATTAGATCTCAGGAGCATTATTTTTCGTAATACAAGTGAGTTAGTTAAACTAATTTCAGAAATATTTTATGAAACAATTACAACGCTGCCCCTAATAAGTTTGTTTTTCAAGTTTAAAGAAAATAGTGTTGCACCAAGATATTACTATAATTATGGATACATATATCCATACATAAAAAGCCCTACATATTTAAAGCAGAGTAAAATGTAATTAAAATTGCTTATTATTTAAAAAAAATTTCAATGAAAAAAACATATATTATTTTTTAAACAGAAAATGTTACATTTTTTTTATTAGTCGAACTACTATAAACAGCGACGAAAAAGCCCAGTTTAAATAAATAGGATATTGCTACAGAAGCAACACTCCTCTTCAAGAATAATTTGAAGGTACTTTTCAAATTTTTGAAAAATGACAATTCTAAACAAATAAAACGAAAATAGATTTATTAATATACATATATTTAATCTGATTTTCACAGAGAAATTCTTTTTCGAGAAAATTTAAAAATACTTTCTACTTTGAAAATTGAAATGTCAACTTTTAAAGAAGGTAATTATTGTATTATTAACATAACTGCATTTTTAAAATTTAGTCATTAATGCGGAAAAGATTTATAAAGAATAAAAACTGTAGAGATAAAAATAATTTAGAGAAGTCCATGAAGGTGCAGCAGTAACGAAAGTGTGAAATGGTGTAGGGGTAAGAATAAATATTTCTATTCAGACTCCAGGTAGGTGCAGCAGTAGTGAAAGTGTGGGATGGTGTAAGGGTATCAAATACAAATCTAACTCCAGGTAAGTGCAGCAGTAGGGAAAGTATAGGATGGTGTAAGGGTATAATTTACTAATCTAGCTCCAGGTAGGTGCAGCAGTAAGGAAAGTGTGGGATGGTGTAGTAGTATCATTTTCTATTCTAAATCCAGGTATATGCAGCAGTAGTGAAACTGTGGGATGATGCAGGGGTACCAATTACTAATCTAACTCCAGATAGGTGCAGCAGTAGAAAAAGTGTAAGATGGTGTAGGAGAATAAAATTCTATTCCAACATCAGAAAAATGCAAAAACAGGGCAAGGTTAGTATAAGATAAAAGGAACAGTAAAGAGAAACGTAAAATATATACCGTATTGTTGACATTTTTATCTGCATCAGAAACATTTTAAATTTAAATAACATATCCTTTTTCTTATTAATTTTTTTTTGAAAATCACATTAATGTTGTGATCACCAAAGAACAATCCAAATCCCAAAAGGGCAACAACCCAAAAATCCACCAAGATAAGAAAAAGCAGACCAGAAAACAAGACCACAAAGAAAGAAACAAAAGCAAAAGGTATATAAAATACATACTGCTAGAGAACGTGTTCTATGGTGCAAGGGTATTATTTACTTTTAAACCTCAAGGTAGATGCAGCAGTAGGAAAAGTGTAGGATGGTAAAGGGGTATTATTTTCTATTCTAACTCCAAGTAGGTGCAGCAGTAGGGAACGTGTAGAATGGTACAGGGGTATTATTTTCTATTCTAACTCCAGGTAGGTGCAGCAGTAGAAAAAGTCTTGGATAGTGTAGAGGTGTCAATTACTAATCTAACTCCAGGTAGGTGTAGCAGTAGAGAAAGTGTAGGATGGTAAAGGTGTATCAATTTCAATTCTAACTTCAGATAGGTGCAGCAGTAGTGAAAGTGTGGGATGGTGTAGGGGTATCAATTACAAATCTAACTCCATGTAGATGCAGTAGTAGGGAAAGTGTGGGATGGTGTAGGGGTATCAATTACTATTCCAACATCAGAAAAATGCAAAAACAAAGCAAGGTTAGTATAGTCTAAAAGATACAGCAAAGAGAAATGTAAATTATACACAGTAATGTTGACATTTTTATCTGTATCAGAAACATTTTACATTTAAATAACATTTCCTTTTCCTTATTCATTTTTAAAAAAATTCACATTAATCTTCAGATCATCAAAGAACAATCGCATTTCCAAAAGGGCAACAACCCAAAAGCCAACCAATAAACGAAATGGCAAATCAGAAACCACAAAGAAAGAAACCAAACCAAAAGGTATATAACATACGTACTGCAAGGGAAAGTGTTCTATGGTGCAGGAATATTATTTACTTTTCTACCTCCAGGTAGGTGCAGCAGTAGGGCAAGTGTAGGATGGTAAAGGGGTATTATTTTCCATTCTAACTCCAGGTAGGTGCAGCAGTAGAGAAAGTCTTGGATAGTGTAGAGGTATCAATTACTAATCTAACTCCAGGTAAGTGCAGCAGTAAGGAAAGTATAGGATGATGTAGGGATACAATTTACTATTCTACCTCCAGGTAGGTGCAGCAGTAGTGAAAGTGTGGGATGGTGTAAGGGTATCAATTACTAATGTAACTCAAGGTAGGTGCAGCAGTAGGTAAAATGTGGGATGGTGTAGGGGTATCAATTAGTATTCCAACATCAGAAAAATGCAAAAACAGAGCAAGGTTAGTATAGTATAAAAGGTACAGTAAAGAGAACTGTAAATTAAGCACAGTATTGTTGACATTTTTATCTGCATCAGAAACATTTTACATTTAAATAACATTTCCTTTTCCTTTTTCATTTATTTTTAAATTCACATTAATCTTCAGATCATCAAAGAACAATCGGATTTGAAAAAGGGCAACAACCCAAAAGCCAACCAAGACACGAAATAGCGAAGCAGAAACCAGACTACAAAGAAAGAAACCAAACCAAAAGGTATATAAATTACATACTGCAAGGGAAAGTGTTCTGTGGTGCAGGGATATTATTTACTTTTCTACCTCCAGGTAGGTGCAGCATTAGGGAAAGTGTAGGAATGGTAAGCGGTGCCTGCCGCTTTGCATATGCAAATGTGAAAATGCATTTTTTACATTGTGACGGGCGGTGCAGAGTGCACCGCCCGCCACAATGCTACAACTACAGGATGGGGGTCTCGTGGGGGCTATTAGGATGTGCAGCGGCGGGCACATCCTAATAGCCCCCACGAGACCCCCGCCCTTATAGCGGGCGGTCCAAATCACCGGTAGGATGACGGGCGGACAAGGTCCGCCCGTCATCCTAATGGGCCCCTAAGTTTCTAATAAAAATATTTGACCTTACTTTCCTGCTTTGCCCTAAATTTAATAAAACCCTAATTACAATTGGCTTACATTTTTTTAAAAAACATTTTCCAAAAATATTAATCGGGTCAGCCTAATTTTTTTGTGCTTATTTTTTCTACTTTTTCCTGCTATAAGTAATCCTTTTTTTTTTTTACAACATCGATTCCCCCCAAGTATTCTATATTGAAAAAGAAAAAAAAAATATTATTTTTAAAAATACATTCCAAGTTTGCTAACAACTTTATACATATTATTGTTTAAAAAATGCATTTTTATATAAAACTATTTTTTTCGAACCTTTCAACTAAAGAAATATTTGTAAAATGCTTCTTTAAATTTAGATACAATTTTCAAAAAATTATTTGGTTAGAAATACAAAATAATTTTGGATTTTATTGTTATGTTTTTTCCATAAATATTGAAGCATATTTGTAAAAAATACACCCTTAAAAATGAAAGCTTTTCAAACTCCAGAATAATCAATATGAACACTCGGAAAAAATATATCAAAGAAATTTTTTTAAATATGACTGTACTATAATTACATCCTAAATATTTTTCTACCTCCTACCAGAACATTTTCTCACTATACAACCCTAACTATTTCCAAAATTTGATGGTAAAATAACAGGCCATTATTTATTCAATTCAAAAGAAAATTACCAACCAAACGTATTCACCGAACAAAAATAACTGCTAGATTTTTTTTTGTTGCAGCAGAATGATTTTTTTAAAAACCATCAGACCAACCAAGTGTAATTTAACAAAGATTCTCTCCAACCTTTACATAATAGAAACTATGTTATAATTAACACTTTTTATAAACAATTCATATTTTCAAAATTATTTCTGGATCTTGTTCCTAACCAAAATGACAGTAATAAAATGACGAAGCATTTTTCATTAATGTACTAACAACATTTATCACATTTATAGTTGAAAGGAAATCGATTAAATTTATAATAAAATGCATTTACAATTTGTTTTCAATAATTTAATTTTAATGTGAAACAATCTTAAAACATTGTTTCATTTTTTCGAACAAAAACTGAACATGATTTAATTATCTTTTATACTTTGTGCGACCCAACATAGGCATAAACTAGTAACACGACAGTCGACATGTTGTTTTACAAGTTTAACATTACATTCTAAAACGGTAACCTCTCCTTATCCTTTCTTTACAATATATGTATTCTATATTAAGGTAAAAATGTATATTTAAAGTTAGAAATGCTTCCTACCTGGACGTAGATCAGCTTCCCGCTGCTTCCTGCATCGATGCTCTTCAAAATGGCCGCTTACATTTACGTGTATGTGAATACGTCATAGAAAGCTGCAAAGATTGAAAAAGGACTATTTAATACTTTTAAATATTGATTTAAGTATTAATTGTTTATAAATAGTATATAACATGTTAAAAATGACTAATATATGGAAAAATAAAATATTAAAATTGCAAATTTTATATATATTTCGAATAATAAAAAAACAAAAATGAAACTGTTACATTTATTTTATTAATGTATTTAATTTTACATTACATCTTTTTTTATATTTATTTACTTGAAAATTAATGATATTTTATCCTTACCTTCATCCTTATTCCATTTCCTTTCTAATCTTCCCCTTCTTTGACATCTTCCTTTTCTTTTTCGCGGGATGACCAGCTTCAACTATGGAAAGAAATGAAGGAAAATTGCTTCCATTAGAATCCATGCAAAACCGTGGGAACTTTTTTCAAAATTTAATGTTAAATTATATTACACCTTTAAAAAATTACAAAAATTATACTTAATGTTATGTCACGTAACATAATTAAAAATATTTTTTTCCAATTTTTAAAATGTTTTTTTTTAAATTTACTTTTTCAAAAAATAGACAAAAAATATGTATAATTTTCAAAAAATCTATGTATTCCTCAAAATAATCAAATAAAATTACTAAATAATTTTTTTATCGTTTTTAAATATTTTATAAATATTTGACTTTTTAAATTCATAATTTTTTTAATAAATAGAAATTATAAAAATCATATTAAATAACAAATTTAATAAAAATTAATAAAAATACTAAAGTAATATTTTTAATTAATAATTATTTTATCTTTTTTAAAGTTGGAGAAAATTATAAATTATCTAGAAAAAATATCTACATTTTAATTAATATATTTTTTAACACATCAGTAAATATTTATAAATTATAATAATAAACATTTTCATTACCTTTTTAAAAAAAATACTAGAGTATTTTTTTATTAATATATATTTAAAAATAATTAATACTCTTAATGAAAATATAATATTAAAATAATAATTCAACTACTATAAATAAAAATATTTTATCAAAAAAGTTCAAATAAATCTATAAATAGAAAATAATTAAAAATACTCTTTATAAAATAATAATACTAAAGTATTATTTCTAAATACTCAAATTAATATATCTAATATAAAATGTAAAAAAATTACAATATTAAATAAATTTAAAAATAAAAATGTCATTAATATATAAAGAAACATAATACGATGTAAAGGTACTTGCGTTGTAAAGGTACTTGCGTTGTAAAGGTACTTGCGTTGTAAAGGTACTTGCGTTGTAAAGGTCCTTGCGTTGTAAAGGTCCTTGCGTTGTAAAAACATGCGTTGTAAAAACATGCGTTATAAATACACTTGCGTTGTAAAAGTTTCGTTGTAATGGTAGTGCGTTGTTAAAGTTGCGTTGTAAAGGTTGTTCACGGCGTCAGGCTGGCCCAAAGCCAAGTGGCCCTTTTTCCTAGCCCACCTGCTCACAGGGCAAGCACAAGCCGCTTACCAAGTGGCTAACCCTAATGGCAACACTCCCTACAATGGGATAAAAGAACTGATCCTGGAACATATGGGGATGGACGCTGAGACATATAGGGTAAAGTTTAGAAATGAGCGGAGCACCATGGCAGACAACCCCAAAACACTGTACTTCAAATTAAAAGCAGCAGCTGATAAATGGTTAAAAACCCAGTCAGAAACAAAAGATGAAATCATGGCTATGATCTATTCGGAACAGTTTATAGAGGCCCTTCGCTATCCTATTCAGAGGTGGCTTAAACAACATAAACATTTTAGCCCTGAACAAGCAGTTGAAATGGCCAATACCTTTTATAGGGCACTACCAAGATCCTTACCCTGGGACTCAGAGAAGAGTACAAAGCCAATGGGTATGGTAGTGAAACCTGAGAAGAAAAGCATAAAGCCCTCCTTCGAGAGAATGAAACCCAGACCACCTTGTCTAGAACCACCTCCCCTGCTTAATCCACAATGTTTTGAATGTGGGGAGTGGGGACATTGCCCGCAATTGTCCCAGGAAGAAACCACAAGAAGAACCTATGGATATCGGATGTGTTCCCCGTTCTATTTTGTATTCCGTGGAACTGGGACCTAGCTTCCACGTATGTGTCCATGTAAAGGGCGCACCAGTCAAAGCACTTCTGGACTCTGGGTGCAAACAATCTGTGGTTCTCCAATCCATAGTATCCCAGTTTCAGGAATCTGTTAAGGAGTCTGTTCCTATAAGATGCGTACACGGGGACGTTCAGGTATACCCCATCATCCAGGTCCCGGTGACGCTTCCCCAGGGACAAGTCATAGAAGTCAGACTTGGGATTGTACCTACTCTACCCGAGCAAATGATAATAGGACAGGACAATCCATCGTTTCTCCTTATGTTAAAAGATAGGCTTCAGGGAGTAGGTCTAGCATCACAACCTGCTCTCATAACCCAGGTCCCCTGGTTAACCGACCGAAGCTTCAGGTTCGCACAGAAAAACGATCCGACTCTCTAACCAGCTTGGGTCCAAGCCCAACAAATGCAGCCTGGTTTTCCCTCCTTTAAAAAAAAAAGAGACCTTTTATATCGTATTGGGAAACAAGGTGATAGTCCCCAATTGTTGGTACCCCAAACTTTCCGCGAACATGTTCTTTTCTTTGCACACTCACATCTGTTGGCTGTACTTAGGGGAGCCCAAAAAAACAACAGGTGATTCTACAACATTTCTATTGGCCCGGTATTTTTTCCCAGGTCACCCGGTTCTGCCAAGAGTGCGAGGCGTGTCAGAAAAAGAACCTGTATAAACCCCCAGCCGTTCCATTGCAACCACTGCCGGTTGTGGGTAAACCGTTTGAAAGAGTGGGTATGGATCTTATTGGACCTCTTCCACGTACCAAGAAAGGCCACATATATGCTTTGGTATTCGTTGATTACTCCACAAGATATCCTGAATTCCCTTACGAACCCCTACAACCCGGAACATATCTGAGAAGTTACTTGAACTTTTCTCCCGGGTAGGTTTTCCCCGTGAGATACTTGCAGATCAGGGGACACCCATTGTTTCTAAATTAATGGGGCAAGTATGTAAGTCTCTGGATATTTCCCACATCAAAACGCCTGTTTATCATCCCCAGACAGACAGGCTTTGTGAGCGTTACAACGCCACGTTGAAGTTGACACTGAAGAAACTGTTAACGGTAGAAGGGAAAGAATGGGACCTGCTCCTTCCTTTAGCTCTATACGTGATACGGAGCCAGGTTCAGAATAGCTTAGGATGCTCCCCGTTCCAAATCCTATATGGAAGAGAACCCCAAAGACTGCTAGAAATAACAAAGGAGGTATGGGAGCAGGAAAAAGAAGAGGACTCAAAGTCTTTCCTTGAATATGCCCAGAGCCTCCGTTCCCTACTATACAAATTAAGGGAGTTTGCGGACTCCAATCTAGAAAAAGCACAGAGAAAACAACAGTTACTGTACGACAAAGGAAAGAAATGGCGCCATCTCCAAGTGGGAGATTGGGTGTTGGTTCTGTTACCTTCCCCCTTAGCAAAAAACAAGGCAGGCTGGCAGGGACCATACAAAATCACAAAAAAAGTTGGGCTAACCTCCTACAGGATACAGGTCAACAAAAAAAAGACTCAGCTATACCACATAAACCTCCTTAAAAATGGCTTGGTCCAACCCCCCCCCCAACACGTACACCAGGTGGTAAGAGTTTCCCAGAATGAGTCCACCCTAGAGGAACTCGTTAACACAGAATTAACCAAGGAACAGGCTAGGATCCTTCATGACACTCTACTTCCCTTTGCTCACCTTTTTTCCAACAGTCCGGGGAGAACAACACTTGCTGAACACGCCATAGAGACCCAGCCAGGGAAAATAGTCAAATAGAAGCCCTACCGCATACCAGCAGCAAGAAGACAGGCTATAGACACAGAAGTAGAAAATATGCTAAACTTAGGTGTCATAAAACCATCTAAGAGTGACTGGTCATCTCCTATAGTTCTCGTTCCATAACCGGATGGGTCAGTCCTTTTTTGTATCGACTTTTGCGTAGTTAACTCCATCTCAAAGTGTGACGTCTATCCCATCCCCAGGGTTGATGAATTGGTAGAGAAACTAGGGGAGGCACAGTTCATTACGACCCTCGATTTGACAAAAGGCTACTGACAGGTACCCCTTAAGAGAGAAGATCAGGAAAAAAACGCTTTTGTTACACCATCAGCCCTTCACGAGTTCACTGTCTTACCCTTTGGGTTGGATGGGGCTCCTGCCACATTCCAACGCCTTATGAACACGGTATTACAACCACATCAGGAATACTCCTCAGCATACCTTGATGACATCATCATATTCAGTCCTGATTGGGAAACCCATCTTCAACATTGCATCCGGGTCCTTACCACCCTTAAAGAGGCAGGACTCCACATCAATGCGAAAAAATCCAGGGCGGGTTTCAGAAAGGTAAAATACCTGGGTTTTCTTTTGGGTAACGGGATCATTGAACCCCAATCTGATAAAGTAAAAGCCATAACAGAGACCCCGTTTCCCTCCACAAAAAAAGAAGTCCGGGCGTTCTTGGGGCTCCTTGGTTATTATAGGAGATTTATACCCCAGTATTCAGAACTGGCTGCACCACTAACTGACCTCTTACAGAAGAAGGTTAAAACATAGGACTTCCAACAACCCAGCCACAATGCTAGGGTAGCCTTCGAAAACCTAAAAACCGCCATAACTACTGCCCCTGTTTTACGCTCTCCCGATTTTTCAAAACCATTCTTATTACATACGTATGCATTCGACCATGGGTTAGGGGCAGTGTTATCTCAGTCTTCCCCTGATGGTATAGAACATACAATTCTTTTTATCAGTAGGAAGCTTTTTCCACCTGAGCAGAGATATCCCATAATAGAGAAAGAGTGCATGGCCATTAAGTGGGCAGTGGACAAGCTTAGGTACTATCTGGAGGGCACCCACTTTCTCCTTTACACAGATCACGCCCCACTACTTTGGATGAGTCGCAACAAGGGGAACAACCCAAGAGTACTAAAATGGTTCCTTTCCCTCCAACCTTTTTCCTTTGAGGTGGTTTAAAGGAAAGGATCGGAAAATGGAAATGCTGATTTTCTCTCCCGACTTCCCTTGTTCCCCGAACGTGAACAAACTGGGGTAGAGGTGGGTGAGGACGTACAGTCAGTGGACACTACGACGGAACACTTTTTGCCTCATATTGCTCCCTCCCTTTTGTGTTTTCAGCCCGAGGACGGCTATGCCTTTAAATCTTGCGAGGTGGCCAGTCATGTGAGGGAGTTACATGACGAACAGCCCTTCAAGACGGAAGACACCAGGGCTGGACGGCGTTCGTTAGGACCGTCTCGTGGATCCAGGGAGGAAGAAGAGACTCTCGTGGAGACCTTTTCCATTCTACCGTGGGACGACGCCGGACCAGCGCGTGCGGGGAAGGAGGAGACACCCTACACCGAGGAATCGTTCCAGGGAGCAGTGTCCGAAGGGCAGCCAGACCCTAACTGTTAACGCGACAACGCCCGCCACGGCCCAGGAGGCATGTGGCTGGACAAGGTACGGGGCCGCCTTGGGCTGGTGGGGCATAACAGTGCCATTCTTGAGGGACGTGGCTGGACAAGGTACGGGGCCGCCTTGGGCTGGTAGGGCATAACAGTGCCATTCTTGAGGGACGTGGCTGGACAAGGTACGGGGCCGCCTTGGGCTGGTGGGGCATAACAGTGCCATTCATAACGGTCGGGGCGTAAAGGGAGAGCACCACTAGATATAGCACCTGCCTACCACTAGGAGGGGTGGAAAATGCTTGCGACACTGGTGATGGTGGTGATATCTTTCCCCTTACACTCCCGAGCTACCCGCGCCACTCATAGGAGGGAGAAGCCTTCCATTACGTTTCTTTTTGTGTGTTCTTTGTTTTTCTGGTCCCTGCACCCTTGAGACAACTACCATCCCGAACCAGCTACAGAAGGGGGAGCATCGACCGGGTTGGAAAAGGAAGAGAAAAGCGGATTATACCTCCCATAATTCCTTGCTGGAGGAACAAGACTGACTGTGTTTCTTTTCCCTTTGTTCCTTAGTCTTCTAAACCTTAGAACTGGACAATTCCACAACAATCTAGGCTTAACAGTTGTCTGCAATAAAGCCTTCACTTAGTTAACACTACTCCCTTGTCTGGGTCTGCTTCTCCACCACTCCACAGATACCAAAATATGAAAGTCATGAGATACCGCACTTAATATCTCATAATATTCTTAATGTGGGATAGACTGATCAGCTACATCTTGTAGAGAACCCCTTTTTCATCAAAGGCAGAGATATAGGGATACTCATTTTTGAATACATTTAAACAGGAGATGATGACAACAGGGAGGGTGGGGGATGAATGCCGAATATTAGATCTATACAGTGGAGATGTTTTTACAAAATTAAAAAAATCTAGATGTAAATTTACAATAGGAGAGGGTCAGCTTGCTAATATAACCAGGGATTCCAAACTCACAGGGGAGGGATTCCTATGGAGATCGCCTGAATCAAACATTATGTCTATGTTAATGAACCAGAGACAAGGTGGGAGGGGGGACAAATACAAATATGTATAGGGCAGTTATTCAGTAGCGACCGCAAACCCCCCGATAATAAAAGAAAAATATGAAAATTATAAAATGACAGTTTACTGACCGAATGAAATAAAATACTGCCATATCACTAGATAGTATCTGGCAGTGCAAGATTTCACCTCACATAATTAAAAATAATGCAACAGGCGTACATCGCACCTTAGATACTACATAAGGTCTATCGGAATAGAGTAGGAGAATGTTATCATTTAAGAAATGACAAATCTGACTTATTGCATACAATATGGTCCTGCCCAAAAAAATGAAGTTTTAGCAGGAATTGGTGACTTGCTTATCATGAGTAACAAAAAAAAATGTACCATGCTTTTTGTTGAATTGTCTTCTGGGACCACATCCTAAACCCCAAAAAGGCAAAGTTAGATATAGATTTCTGGTATTACTGCTAAAAGAATGATGATTCACTGATTTGTAAATGCAGAGCACCACCCTAGAAATCTGGAAAATGGACACACACGAATGGTTGGTGGCAGAAGAGGTTAAAATGGTGATGGACTGGAACGGTGAAAAGTTGCCTCATGATAGTAAAGAATGACGAGAAATGACAAAAATAATAAAAAAGTAGGACAATTGCATTAATTCACAAAGCCCCTCTTCTAATGATATTCATCATGTACAGGAGGAAAACATCTGAGAACACAGACTTAATACAATATATATGTTTTTGCATGAAAAGAATATCTGGTCTACACTGGAAAAAAGATAGTATGATAATTGAATGTATAGTTGCTGTGCTCTTATGTTACCATGTAAACAAATGCATGAGTAAAACAATACATATTAAAAACAAAAAATCGAAAATCTTGTCCTCTGTCCTAGCTTGCAATAAAGGATTTCTTTTTGTCTTTTTAATTTCTTTATTTAGCCAAGGAGGTTGTGGGTAAAAGTTTAGCAATCTGGATGTCATGAGAGAACAAAGTCTGTTAGAATCTTCAGAAAGCCACTTGTTAATCTGATCTACTTCTGAAATCAATCAATCATTTGTAAAGCGCACTACATACCCGTGAGGGTCTCAAGGCGCTTGGTGGGGGAGGGGGGGGGGGGGGATGCTACTGATCAAACAGCCAGGTCTTGAGTATCCTCCTGAAGGTCAGCAGGTCTTGGGTCTGTCGTAGGCTCAGTGGGAGGGTGTTCCATGTCTAGGCAGCGAGGTGGGTGAAGGATTTCCCGCCGGTGGTTGTTCTTCAGATGCGCAGGACGATGGCAAGTTAGAGTTCGGCAGAGTGTAGCTGGCGGTTGGGGATGTAGAAGGAGATCCGTCTGTTGAGGTAGGCTGGGCCGGTCTTGTGGAGTGCTTTGTGTGCGTGGATGAGGAGCTTGAAGGATATCCTCTTGTTGACGGGGAGCCAGTGCAGGTTTTTCAAGTGGGGGGTGATGTGGCCGTGTCGTGGTACATCGAGGATCAGTCGTGCTGAGGTGGTTTGGATGCCTTGTAGTCGTTTGATGAGCTTGGTTGGGGTTCCCGCGTAGAGGGCGTTTCCGTAGTTTTCTGCTGACGAGGGCCTGGGTGACTGTCTTTCTTGTATCTGTCGGGATCTATCTGTAGATCTTGCGCAGCCTGTGGAGGGTGTTGAAGCAGGAGGAGGAGAAGGCGTTGACTTGCTTGGTCATTGAGAGCATTGAGTCGAGGATGATTCCCAGTTTGCGTGCATGTTCGGTGGGTGTCCGGGCTGACCCCAGCAACGTCCTAGGCTGAAGGGTTGGAGCTGAGGAGGAGGACCTCCATCTTGTCCGAGTTCAGCTTCAGACGGCTGATCTTCATCCAGTCGGTGATGGCCTTCATTCCTTCGTGGAGGTTTGCTTTGGCGGTGATTGGGTCCTTGGTGAGGATGAGGATCGGTTTAGTGTCGTCGTCATAGGAGATTATGTTGAGGTCGTGCTGTTGGGCGACGTGTGCGAGTGGGGCCATGTAAATGTTGAACAGTGTCGGGCTGAGGGAGGATTCCTGGGGGTATGCCACCAATGATTTCGGAGGCTTTGGAACGGAATGGGGGGAGGGGGACGCTCTGGGTTCTGCCGGAGAGGAATGAGGTGGTCCATTCCAGAACCTTGCCTCGGATCCCTGCGGCGTGGAGGTGTGCGCGTAGAATGCGGTGGCAGACTGTGTCGAAGGCGGCGGAGAGTTCTAGGAGGATGAGTACTGCGGTCTCACCGTTGTCCAGCAGGGTCATGATGTCAGTGGCGGCGATGAGGGCAGTCTCAGTGCTATGGAACCATGACTGGGAAGGGGCCAGGATTCTGTTTCCTTCGAGGTATCGGGTTAGCTGTCTGTTGACGATTTTCTCGATGACGTTAGCCGGGAAGGGGAGCAGAGAGATGGGCCGGACGTTCTTGAGGTCTCTTGGGTCTGCCTTAGGTTTTTTGAGTAGGGCGTTGATCTGGGCGAGTTTGCAGCAGGGGGGTCGGTAGACAAGAGTGCCTCTGAGGGTGGAGTTAGGGTCTGTGTGGATCTGGCAGTGCATGTGTTTGGCGGTGCTGAGCGCTCAGTCGCTGCTAGCCGAGACCCTAATGCTGTTTTTGTGGACAATGGTGATTCCTCCTCCGACTCCATTGGTGCGTTCTCGGCGGGTGATCTTGAAGCCATCTGGGATGGCTGTGGCGATGTCTGGTGCGGAGGAGTAGTTCAACCAGGTCTGTGTCAGGAAGGCGACGTCCGGGGGATGTTGTGTTGAGCAGGTCCCAGAGCTCGACGGCGTGTTTGCGTGTGGAGCGAGTGTTCAGTAGTATGCATTGGAGGTGGTTGGGGTCTTCCTTGGGGGGTGGTTCATCCGCTCTGAGGCTGGTGTAGCTGCAGTTTCGGCAGGGGAAGGAACCGTGTGCGCGTTTCAGGGTGGCCTTGAAGCAGGTGTGGGTCAGTCCAGAGTTGAGAGCGTGCAGAGTGTTAACAGCTCGGCTGAGGGAGGTTGGGGTTCAGGGGGCAGCTCTAGATCTACTCACTTCTTTCCTCAATCATCGAGTGCAAAGAGTGAAGTTGGGGGAGTACCTATCTCCATCCCTGCCTGTGCAATGTGGGGTCCCCAGGGGTCGGCTCTTAGTCCGACCCTATTCAACATCTATGTGACCCCACTTGCCAGGCTCATCAGATCCTATGAGATGGAGATAGTATCCTATGCGGATGACACCCAGATCCTTGTCTCTCTCTCCCAGTCAGGCACCCCGATTGCCTCCAATTTTAGATCTTGTATGGAGGCAGTCGGTCAATGGATGATCCATAATTCATTGAAACTGAATGGAGAGAAGACGGAGGTGATGGTGTTTGGAGGGAAAGATGACGTACGGTCATCCTGTTGGTGGCCAGACTCATTAGGAGTTTGCCCCACCCCTACCTCCTCTGCAAAAAATCTTGGGGTCATGATTGATCCTGCCCTCGACTTGGGGAAACATGTCAGCAGAACCATCTCTACCTGTTGGGGCATTATCCACATCCTGAGGAGGATCAGGCACTACTTATCACTGCAGGCAAGGAAACAGCTTGCAGTTGCCCTCATTGGCTCCCGGCTGGACTACTGCAACGCGCTGCATGTGGGAATGAATAAAAGTCTACTGCAGCGCTTGCAGGTAGTCCAGAACGCTGCTGCCAGGTTTGTCCTGGATCTCCCCAAACGTGCCTCAGCTACAGCGGCCAGAAAGCTGTTACACTGGCTTCCTGTTGAGGACCGTATCCACTTCAAGACCCTATGTATGACCTATAGGGCCCTAGCTAAAAATAGTCCCACTGGTGTAGGATCTATCTTGTCCCGCTATATTCCCTCTAGGGATCTGCGTTCCTCTAGTAGACTTCTTTTGTCAGCCCCTCGATTGAGGAGAGCTAAATGGGGTGGCAGGGCTTTTTCCACCTTGGCGTCCAAGTGGTGGAATGCACTCCCACTGGAACTAAGATCCCTACCCACTCTTCAGGCATTCAGAAGTGCTCTGAAGACGCATCTCTTTGTGCAGGCTTATCTGTAATGGTGTCATGCTTATGTTTATGATATGCTTTGTTAGGCGCCTTGAGGCCTTCGGGTTATTGTTTGCGCAATACAGATTTTATTCAAATCAAGAGTGCTGGCGTCGTAGTGGCGGATGCGGGGGCCAGGGGTTCTGGCACTGGGCATGGTCCAGGCACAGACGGGCTTGCCATAGGTGAGCCCGCTGAGTCCTCCAGCAGCGCACCTCCTGAGCGCGGTTGTGCAGCGGCCAGCATATATGGAGAGGAGGGAGGGAGGGAGGAGCAGGCGGGAAGCGGGGGCAGCGAGTGGGCAGTCAGGGAGGCGTGGCTGCAGGGGATGCGGTGGCGGTGAGGGACGATGAATGGAACAGAAGGCAAAAGGGCACAAAAAACGATGGAAAATGAGTGCCACAGAAGGCAAGAGGGCACAGAAATACAGGGGCAACTGGGAAACAGAAGGCAAAAACGGGTAGAGAGCATGGGGGCAGCGAGAGGTACAGACGGAAAAAGCGGGCAGAGACACTGGGGCAACGAGGGGTACAGAAGGAAAAACCGGGCTGAGAGACACAGGTACAGCGAGGGGAACAGAGAGAGGAAAATGGGCACGGATCACGAACAAGCAGCGGGGGGAAAACAGAACTACAGCAGTCACAGACACTACAATGAAATACTGGCAATACAATAAAACAATAAAGCGGAAGATGAACAAACCTACGGCCTACCACTGGCCACCAGGGATGAGGCGCAGGTGGTAGCCTGCGGGTGGTGGAGGGCCTCGAACTTCCTCAGCTGGGGCAGGGACACACAGGTGGTGCTGTGCAGAGGAGGAGCGACCTACCTGGTGGGGTCAAGGAGTCGAGATGTTTGAGATATTATTCAAGGACCCTGAGTCAGAGTTTGTTTGAAGGTGTTCTTGTTAGTCCATATTGCTGTTGTGGTTGTCATCACAAGAAGTTTGACAACATAAATAATGAGGCAAAGGCTGCTCCAGATGTGGAATTCACTGCTGTTACTCCAGATGGAGATAAGTTCGCATGCAAGGTGCATCTAGCTGATTATGTAGGTCTAGAAACGATGGGGAGAAGTTGAGGGCCTCTGAATTCATTATGAGAGATCTTTATTTGGGAATGCTCTCCCTGTTAAAACAAATGTCCGTATGTGCAGATTGTTATGATTTGATGTGATCTTAAATGTTATCTAGGAATGGATATTCTAATGCAGAATCTTTTGGCAGTGGTTTGTTTATCCGTAATGAGATCCAGGCATTACATAAGGGTAAGCAATGGGCTGGCTTTTATTCACTCTTGATTGTAATGAAGTCTTAAGAAAATGTGGTCTGTGTGGGGTCCTTGAATTATGTAATAGATCTTCTTTGACCTTCCTTGAGCGTGTTAATTCTTTATTTAAGGGGATTGGCCTTTGTTGGAGGACTGGGATAGCTTGTATTGATATGGGAAACAGTTGTAAAGGATATTTCTGATATTCGCAGATTTCTCACCTTTTGAATCCTCCCAGGTGCTAGAGAGGATCCAGAATTGTTTTTCTGTAATAGTTCCTGTGCGCTGGCAGGTGGTACTCAGTGGGCTCCAGGGCTAGTCCATCCACTCTCTTGAAGTAATGACACTGCACCACTTATAAGCGCCACCTCTATACAGGCATAGTTTACTCTTTTTCTGTAACCATAAGTATGGATCCAGACCTCTACTCCCAGAATTTTTAGTGTTTTTATTCATTTCAACATACATTCTTTAGACCGTAGGCCAAAGTTACCCCTAAAACTACAGTGTTTAAACTGTTCCACGCCTGTTGAAAACAAATGTCGGTCACAGACCTGCCCAATGTCGGTCTTAGGTCCCTTGACTCTGAACACATCTCAAAAGCCTGCAAGAAATGCTTCTTGATGCATCTAAAGGTTATCATGAAGTTGAAAACCAAGCATATTGCAACTGGCTAGGTCGCCGTCCACGGATATGTTCAAGATAAAGTCAAAAGACAAATATTGATTTAAAATCAAGAAGGCCAGCTTGACGCTGTTCTGTTGTTATCACTCCAAGGAAAATCACAAAGGTGGTACTCAAAAGCACCAACACCAGCGTCATCACACGTTTTAAACCCAATTCCATGATTAGAGTAGAACTGACCCAAATTTCCTGGGCATCTTAGACTCCATAGCAGATTGACGCCATTGAAGAGGGGATGTTGCAGTTATTCCGCATGGTTTTGGCTACCTCTGGCAGGTTGTCTTGCTCATGGACTTACATTTGGCTTACAATAAAATACATGCCCACCAACCCATGTTATTCCCACCATTTGCCCAGAACTTTGATGTGGTTTTGCGAACAGCCCCTGTCTATTGGTTCTTCTTGGTTTGCGCAAAATTTTGCTTTTGTCTTGTCACATTTGCTGTGCATTCAGTGACAGAGGTCAAATGTCAGTCTAGTCGTTTGGTAAATTGCAGCTTATTCTTTTGCCATGGAGAATGGTGTTTACTTTTCTTTCTCTTACTGCAAAGTGTGAGGATTTAGTAAAGTGAACTATTTGGAAATCTTGCTGATGTGAAGGGGAAAGCTGCAGGGTGTCATTTTCTTCTAACACACAGCAACATTTAAATACCCATAAATGAACTACAAATATTTCAAAATAAATATGCAGCTAGGAAAACACAGATAAACAGATTTATTTATTATTCAAAAGTGTGATGGAAACAAAGATTTTCATCAGATCAAAACACATTAGGACACTTTTACTTGGTGATTACCCATTCACTGAAACCCAATTTCCACACATTATCATTTGTGGGCTACATAGTTTTATCAGAACATTGTACGTCTGTGCTTGTTTAATTGTGATTTCAATGGAAAATGTGCTCTCTGTAAATGACAAGGACTGCCCTGCTTTCATAATGTATTTGGGACAGTGTGCTCTTAAAGACAACACCAGCTACATGCTGTAACCTTGCCACTCATATGCTAAATGGGTGTGGCTCATTTGCGAAGCTTGTTCTTTGTGTGATGCTTGGATTTGTCAGAATCCCTATTAGTTTAGTGATGTAACATTAATGGCAGCACTTCCACCAGTCTCAAATTTGTTATAGCACCATAGCCTAATAGGGCCACAGGACCTCTTACAGAACTGGGAGCTTGCTGTTAGCTCAATCTACTTCCCTTAGATGCAGGAGTCCGATTTTGAGGTGCAGAGGCTACTGAAGCACCTGTGGAGGCACTTCCCAGGCATTCAATGGCTGTTTGTAAATGCAGAGTGTGCCATTCCTCCCTGGATATCTGACACTAGCAAAGATCGAAGAAGTTATGCCCATGCTGCTGCATGGCTTCTGAAGACAAGGCAGTCACAGTAATCACTCTATTCAGCCTGACCTGCAAAGAGCAGATATCGGCAGTCAGTAAAAGAACATAGGCTTAATTAGGACCAGGTGCTGTAACAGAAAATTATTGCACGTTTTTTCATTTTATGCTAATAAAATAGAAGGGTCACTTTAAAACAAGTTATTGGGTTGCTCAATCTTTCCTTATTAGACCAAACATAGGAATAGGTATCTTTCTGAGACCAGTGGAACCAGCCCAAATCTCAAAAAACAAGATGATGCTCCACAGAGTGAAATACTGAGCGAGGGAGGAACTCTAGCAACTGTTGTACACACTACTGTAGTAGAGGTGGGAGAGCAAACAAGTTAACAGGGTGAGCAGAGTAAAGGGTCTGTCTTAGTTCTAAGAGCCCAGGCACAAGCTAAGCCATTGGAACATTTGACATGAAAACCGTGCAACGGATATTATGTCAAAATATGATATTGTCTTCAAAATTCAAAAAAATACATTTCTTTGACAAGTATTTTGCCATAGTGTATCAGACTAAATTGCTGCATTAAAAGGTGTCTATTAAAAGTGATAGTTTTTAAACATGAGCTTAGAAACATTCATACCCCTACTCCAACAACAATTCTATTAGTGAACTAAGAGGCAAGTCAAGTGTCATCTGCGCTCTATATGTCGGCTATGTTTCTATTTTGCACGGAGCAACATTATATATAGTCCATTAAGTCAAACACAAGTGAAATATGTGAGAATTTGTGTTGTACAAACATCTCAAGGTTTTCTCATATGCAATACTGAAAAAAGGAGGCACAGTAAAATAAAATAATTTCCTATGTTCACACAATTTAGTCCCTTGTTTTCTGGTTTAACACTGTGTAATTCAGCCACTAGATTGGTATCCCTTTCTTGCTCCTTTTTGAAGCTAAATGTAATGCTTTGTCTTTCATTCTGGTGCATGAGTTAGAGCATGAGTAGCAGGGAGAAGCCACAAGAAAGCTCAAAGAATTTTGGGCTCTAAGGTTTAAGAGGATCTCGAGCTCAAAATCTAGTATCTAGCTCGAGATGTCAGTGGTTCATCCACCTCTATACTTTACACTTGGTATTCTGTGCCTGAAATAGGCTTAGATGCTGCTGCCAGTCTGATACCTGTTTTGTGTATGAGGATATCCTCGCCTGCACTGCTGATGACCATCTTGTACCTATGCTGCGTGTGAAGAGATCTTACACTGCTCCTAAATGTTGCCCATTGTGTGTTTAAACATTGACTTGGACTGCTGCTGTTGGTGCTGTCATGCTCTGTGCATCCTAGGGAAGCTTACATTGTTTCTGACCAGATCAGGGTGTTTTTTGGGTGTGTGGGAAGCGTATACTCCTACCCGATACTGTACCTGCATTGTGTGTGGAAATCTTGCTATGCGTGAGTCAAGCTTGCACTCATACTCCCCAGTGCTGTTCCTTACACATTACCAAATTTTACATGCCGCTTGTTCTATGTATATAAAGGAAACTTAAATGGTGCTGCCCAGTGCCACACTGTTCTATGTCTTTGAAGGTAGTTTGCACTGACTAGCCTTGAAGTACCACACTTGTCCATGGCTGTGGGGGCAGCTTGCACTGGCCCTGCTGTGACATACTTGTTCCATGTATTTGATTGAAGCTTGCACTGGGCGTGCAGTACCACATTTGTTCCATGTCTTTGGAGGAAGCTTGCACTCACTGGCTCTGCAGTAGCAACCTTGTTTCATGTCTTTGAAGGAAGCTTGCACTGGTCCTGAGGTACCACACTTGTTCCATATATTGTATATCTTATGCAAGTGAGCCAAGGACCTCCTGCGCTCCTGGTCCCTGTTCTCTATCTATTTCTGTGTGTTTAGGCCTGACCGAAAGACTGTTTTAGCTGTCTCAGTAGCCTCATGTTGTCTCAAAAATAATATGTTATATTAGTTAGAGATAATCGGCTTTAGGCAAGACCACTCAGTTATTAATCAGCCAGAGCATCATTCACATATTAGTTCAGCCCTTCAGAACGGATCACTGAAATAATATCGAATTCCAAAATATCGACCTGCAAGAATATCGTGTCAAAAATATCGACTGACAAAATATCGAGTTTCTATCTACAAACAGGTAAGTACAAAAATATCGAGTTTAAAATATCGTTTACAAAAATATAGTTGTAAAAAAATATCGACTTTAATAAAAACACTATTAAATTAAATTAATATTAAAAACTAAGTACTAAAATATACTTAAGAATACTTAAATTAACTAATGATAATTAAATAATTAATGAAAGTACAAAAAAAAATTATTTTATCATATTTCTTAAAACATATATATATATAGTAACAAAATATAATTAAATAATAGCCAATATTATTAATATACAGTAAAAATTACTATTCCCACTCCAGTGGGTGCAACAGTAGGGAAAGCGTTGGATAGCGTAGGGGTTAAAATTACTATTCCAACTCCAGTGGGTGCAACAGTAGGGAAAGCGTTGGATAGCGTAGGGGTTAACATTACTATTCCCACTCCAGTGGGTGCAACAGTAGGGAAAGTGTTGGATAGCGTAGGGGTTAAAATTACTATTCCCACTCCAGTGGGTGCAACAGTAGGGAAAGCGTTGGATAGCGTAGGGGTTAAAATTACTATTCCAACTCCAGTGGGTGCAACAGTAGGGAAAGCGTTGGATAGCGTAGGGGTTAACATTACTATTCCCACTCCAGTGGGTGCAACAGTAGGGAAAGTGTTAGATAGCGTAGGGGTTAAAATTACTATTCCCACTCCAGTGGGTGCAACAGTAGGGAAAGCGTTGGATAGCGTAGGGGTTAAAATTACTATTCCAACTCCAGTGGGTGCAACAGTAGGGAAAGCGTTGGATAGCGTAGGGGTTAAAATTACTATTCCCACTCCAGTGGGTGCAACAGTAGGGAAAGTGTTGGATAGCGTAGGGGTTAAAATTACTATTCCCACTCCAGTGGGTGCAACAGTAGGGAAAGCGTTGGATAGCGTAGGGGTTAAAATTACTATTCCCACTCCAGTGGGTGCAACAGTAGGGAAAGCGTTGGATAGCATAGGGGTTAAAATTACTATTCCAACTCCATTGGATGCAACAGTAAGGAAAGCGTTGGAAAGCGTAGTTGTAATAATTAAATTAGTAAAAATCACATATTAACCAATTAATCAATTAATATAAATTTATTAACAATTACTATTAAATTATTTAACACATATACATTAATTATCAATTATTTACTAATTACTATCAATAAATATATTAACATATTTAATTATTATTAATTAAATTACTTCCCACCCTATTCCCCTATAATCCCACAACCCGCTACTGCATTAAATTAGTAAAATTTACATATTTACCAATTAATCCATCATTATTAATTATTTTGCAATTACTATTAAATAATTAACACATATAAATTAATTAACAATTAATTTCAAATTAATATCAATTAATTAATTTACATATTTAATTAATTATAATTAAATTACTTCCCACCCTATTACCCTATAAACCCACAACCCGCTACAGAATTACATTACGCAATTATAAAAACAAAATCCATTTAATAAAATTATTTATAACATTAATACACACTTTTCACACATATTATTACATAAAAATACACTATAAAATATGATATATTATTAAATATTCGATATTTTTTGCTATCTATATTTTATACAGTCGATATTACTTCACTTACCTTAAAAATGATATTTTTGTAGTCGATATTCTGTCCAGTCGATATTTTGTCCAGTCTATATTATTTACTCGATATTATGTCCAAACGATATTTTGGACTCGATATTATGTCTGTGCACCCTTCAGAACAGCATACATACAACTGGGTGGAAGATCATCACTATTCAGCCACTGGCTTTGTTGCCAATGTTTGGCTTTGCCTTGTAGACAACCGCTGGTCCGTAGGATCTCCGGTATTCTAAGTAATAGTATTTTGACTACTTACTTTGTGTTACTCTGCATCCAGAGGAGTCTGAATCAAGCAATATTTCATTCTGCTCACCTGCAGATGCAGACTAGGGCATTGACCGATTGATTAATGAGATTACCACCAGCTTTGCTGCCAATGCAACCGGACCACAACTTTCTTATAAAGAGCACCAGGTATCACTGCTGCTAGCTCCTAAACCATGCCACCATCTAGAAACTGTATTCTACATATTCAGTCATTTTTTACTGTTCCAAGATGGCAACCTAGTGTGAAACTTTACTTTTTTATTTATTTTTTTTAATTTTTAATTTTTTTATTTTTATTGAAAGTTCATGACAATATCATATCTAATACATAATAGAAAACACAGACTAACATGACAATACCAGGTAGTTATACATGTTTAAAATGTAAATATGGCTGACAGATTTTCAACTTCTAATAAGAATATTCGAGCTAATTAAAACCATTATTATATCGGGAAATACTAATACAAATAATATGTTAAGATCGTGAGGTAAGTAGTGCTGTGGATGTTAGAAAGCTATAAGCCCAGAGTTTTTGACCGCCTCCATGAAGCCACGGGGGCCCAGAGCCTTAGCCCCATATCCCTGGATTTCACTCCCTTCAATGCGTACAGCTCAGACTCAATGTTATGAATCCCTAGTAGCCTACACATCCACATCTGAAAGGTTGGGGCCTCAGTGTCCTACCAAGCAGCAGCAATTAATATTCTAAAGACCGCTGTTGCTATGAAAACGAGTGCCTCCATCTCTACGCTCAAACCCATTTTGGCATCGACCCCGAATATTAAAAGTGTTGGGGATAGATCCATCCTGATATCTAGCAGCCCCTCTAAAAATTTTACAATTTCATTTTTAATTGGTCCTAATTTCTCACAGCAACAAAACATGTGGAGCAGATCGGCCGGGCCCTTACCGCATCTGGGGCAGTTGTGATCTGCTCTCTTGCCCCAGTCAAACAATTTTGCCGGTGTGTAATGATGGTTAAATAATGTTTTAAAATGCTGCGCTCTTAGGTTTGAGGATCTTAGAAACCTTTTATCCATAAGAATGGCTCTATCTAGATCAATGTCGGGGTCATTCAGTTTCCCAACCCACGTAGTTTCTGTCTTAAGCAAATCATCCGACAGTGTACCCAAAAATAATGTATACATTTTCCTTATACGACGGCCGCCTCCCTTTATATAATCTAGAAGTGCACCTTCTTTAGATACATCTATGACAGGTCTCTTGGATTTAATTATGTTAGTCAATTGTAAATATTTAAGCTCTTGAGAACCTTGAAGTGCATACCGTGATATCAGGAGATCGAGGGGCCTCAGGACATCCTTTACCATCACTTGACCCAGTGAGGTGATTCCCTGTCTTTCCCAATGTCTCCAGGGCCCATCTGTGCTCAAATGAGGGAATAGCCCAGAGTTCCAAAGTGGAGTGTGTTTATTAAACTTCGGAATACTTTGGTTTTTCTGTATCGCCGCCCAGATCGTACGGATATCTTCCAATATTTTGTACCCTTGAGACTTAAAGAAGCGTTTATCATAATACCTTAATAGTACCCCATAGGCTTCATTCCCTAATAATAGCTTATATATGGACGGAATACCGTTTTGACAGTTTATCATATTAGCAGGAAAGAGAAGTATAGCCATATCTGTAAGGAGACAAGACCAATGGTAGAATTTTAGGTTTGGTATACCCAAACCGCCCTTTTCCTGAGGTAGAGACATAAATTTGATTGATCTCCTCACCTTACCATATTGCCAAACAAAATTCATAAAAATTGCCTCCATTTCCCTGATCAAGATATCATCAATTTTAAAAGGAATAGATCTGAATTTATATAAAAAATTTGGAAACATTGTCATTTTAATGACATTAGCCCTGCCTATAATTGATAAATGGAGAGTATCAATCCGCTTTAAATCCTGTTTCATTTTCAACAATAATGGTGAGAAATTATCTTTGATAATTTCCTGTGTCTGGGCATTGATTGTGATTCCCAGATAGACAACAGAGTCCACATATCTGTCATCCAATTTGACTGTCTTACTGGAGCATAAAACCTGTGTTTTTGCCACATTTAATCTATATCCGGATGCCCTACCAAAATCGGAGGTAATATTAATTAGTTCCCTCATTGCACTAGCAGGATCCACTGTGGTAATGGCTATATCATCTGCATACGCGAGGATTTTGGTTGCAAATCCGTTAGTGATGATTGGTTTTATATTAATGTTACCCATAATGTGACAGATCAGGGGATCGATATACAGAGCAAATAGGATAGGCGAACACGGGCACCCTTGTCTTGTCCCTCTCGAAATGTGGATCGGATTAGAACCCTCGCCCATAAGGTGGATACTAGCTGTTGGGGTGTGATACATGGCCTTGATTGCCTGGAGAAATCGGGGGCCAAATCCTCTGCCCTCCATCACTTTCCATAGAAAGCTCCACTTAACCCGGTCAAACGCCTTTTCGGCATCGAGGAGGATCATTGCAATCCCCTCACCCCCCCTGGCATGCATATCAAACAGAGTTATGGCTCTTTTTATATGGTCAGTGGTGCCCCTTCCAGGAATAAAACCATGCTGCCAGGGAGAGACGAGGCCTGCAATAATCTTCCCCATTCGTGTGGCCAGAATTTTAGCGTAGAGTTTATTATCGCTATTTAATAATGAAATAGGCCGGTAAGAACCTGGGCTCTCCTTGGGTTTGCCTTTTTTATGAAAGACCACTATATTGGTTTTAGTCCAGGATTCTGGAATAGTTCCTGTATTAATAACCCCGTTAAATAGGTCTAATAGGAGAGGAGCCGTCTCTTCGCTCAGATATTTATAGACTTCCAGGGGTATGAGATCAGGCCCTGCTGCTTTTCCTGTTGACAAATCTTTCAATGCTTGTAGGAGCTCCTCCATAGTGATATCCTGTTCTAAGATTTCCCTCTCATTGGGCAACAGATTATTTTCTGTATCCTGCCAATTCTTACTTGGATAGGTTGTATCTGCATCCTCTTTATAGAGAGCTGATAGAAGCGCCTAAAGACCTCTAAGATTTCTGTTGGATTTTTATAGGTATGATCCCCCTCTTTAATTTCAGTGCTAATATTTTTTGAGGTGGCTTGTCTTATCTTTAATGCTAAGGCCCTACCTGCGTTCTCACCTGTTTCATACATTCCCAATCTGCGGGTTTGATATTCCGCTGCGGCTTTCTTTGCTAGTTGCCGATGGCTATCTGCTTTTATCGTATTTAATCTATCTAGACTCTGAGACCCCTGAATCCCGCTGTATACATCTCTCCTGTGTTGTTCCTCGGCCTTTGCCAGCCTATTCAGAAGGCCCTCCCTGTCTTCCTTTATATTTTTCCACAACCGTGCAGAAAAGCTAATAGTCTCTCCTCTTAAACCCACCTTGAAACTATCCCAAACCATACCACGAGAAGCACTATATCTATTGGCATCAAAAAACGATTGGGACCACCCCTTTATATGTGCGATGTAGTTACTGTCTAATAAAAGTTTTCTATCGAAGGACCACGGTCTCATTTTTTTCCTTGGTTTAGTCATAGACAAATTTAAGATAAGTGGATTATGATCCGAAATTAATTTTGGGAGCATTGAAATTTCTGCAGTACTGAAAAGAGCGGCTGATACTAAAAAATAATCCAATTTTGTGTATTTGTTAAATGGGTGTGAGAAGTATGTGAACCCAGGATCATCTTTCTTTAGATCGCCCCAGACATCCTTCAGGCCATAAGAGTGGATTATCGAGGAAACCGCCCTGAATACCCGGGGTTTTCGTCCTTTATATTGGGTGTTGCCTGTGAAATCTGCCGAGATATTGAGGTCACCACAAAATACCACAGGTGATGGCCAGTTGGTAAGCTCCCTTTCAATGTGATCCATCACCCCTGGATCATCCAGATTAGACCCATACACTGAACAGAGAGTGATGCCTAACCCTAGTTCGCATATAGCCCATCTTCCCAGCGGGTCAGCTTTTGATTTTTTGACCCCACCCAATCCAGCCCGACCAATGATGGCTACCCCCCTTATAGTTGAAGTCTGTGAGGAACAAGAAAAAAATTTCGTACCCCCTTATATTTAACCAGTGTTTCTTTTTCCATGGCAGATGAGTCTCTTGTAGGCAGACAATATCGGGGCTTATTAATTTGACATACTCCTCAAACTTTTCCCTTTTTTTCCAGTCGTTCAATCCACCTATATTAAGGCTAATTATCTTAATCCTTGACATAACCCTGGAGAGAAACCAGCCAACGATCTAACCAATCACACTTTATCCTGTATCTAGCAATATCAAGTATAACCACTTTCAACATCTTCAATGTATCAACAATCATATTTAATGCATGAACTTTCTTTTTGCTACTTTTTCTCCCTCCCTCCCCCCCCTCCGACGAGGAGCCCGCCCCTCCCCCCCCCCCTGACAACAACTCACCCCCCGGTGAGGCGCGCAGACGAAGTCTGTGCGTGTGATGGGTGCGGCAATAGACACAGTGCAATCAATAGATCCAATATCAGCCTCGGCTTATGTGCAACCACAATTTTCCTAAAAAACTCCCACAAATCACACCTCAAATCTCCCTAACGTGACACCCTTTACTATGTACTATTCAACTGAGCCTTGAGCTAATCTAAACCTAAGACTTCATTCAGTTACGACACTTGCTAAATAGAGTCTAAGAACTCCTGAGCCTTGATTTCCGAGGAGAAATACATGGTCTTGCCAAGGTGGATGATCTTTAGCTGGGCAGGATTGATGAGGTAAACCTGAACTCTTTTGTCCTGGAAAGGTTTGATTAGTTGCCTTAATCTCCATCTTCGTTCCACGGTGGAGTGACAAAAATCCGGCCTGACAAAGAAGGACCCTCCTTCAAATGTTCTTTTAGCGTCTGGGCGGGCTTTCTCTGAGATGGACTGGTGAAGAAGAAAGTTGCCTATATAGATTAAGATTGCTCTGGGCTTATCACCTTCTCTGGCATTTTTTTTTCATTCTATAGGGTGTCCTATGTGCTCTCTGTATTTCAATGGTCCAGTTCCATCCGGCGATGTCAGGAAAAGCTTTCTCAAACGTTTTGACTATAAACATTTTAGCATCCTGACCCTCTGCCCCTTCCGGAATACCCAGGACTCTGAGGTTGTTCCTTCTTTGCCTGTTTTCAAGGTCCTCTAGCTTCCACTGGATGTCAATTGCTTGGGCTCCAAGAGTTTCAACTTTGGTCGTAGCTGCAGCCGCCTCGGCTTCGGTGGCGACCACCCTCTCCTCTAGATTTGAGACCCTATCACCGACATTGACCCAGGCTTTAGAAAGCTTTCTGACCACTGCTTTCATCTTTCTTATCGCCGCCTGGGATTTGATGCTGTCTGCCCGGGTTTCCTCTCTATGAGCAGTTATTCGTTGGTGGATTGACTCCATCATCGTCATCATTGATAACTGCGTAGGATCATTGCAGCTTACGTTGCCCGACACCGAGTTAAGATTCCCTTGAAGGGATGTTGTAGGAGAGTGGTCCCAAACCAGCGCATTATGGTCTCTTTGTGGAGGTGCGTTTTTTATGATGGTAACCCTGCTTCACTATCGCTCTCTGTTTCCGGGTTGCTGCCATCAATATCTGAGCTATGTAGCTCATCATCCTCTTCTGACCAGTTGGCCTCCTCTGTAACCGAGAAGAAGCACTCGCTGGGGGTCTTTTCCTTTTCCATTTCCCTCTCACCGTGAATAACCCCAGAGTAGATAGTTTTAGCTTTAGAGTTGTCAGGTAGACCCCTATTTTTTTCGGAGCCTGTTGCAAGACTGGTACCCTCTTTAAAAGGATCAGCTGTAGATAAGCCTTCTTTAGTTAATGAAGCTGCTGAGCCTTCTGTTGAGGAAAGCAGTATATCCTGTGAGGGCACTGCCGAGGGTAGTAAGGTGATGGTCTCATTATCGCTGAAAGCACCAGGATCGCCAGACCCCAATCTGACCTCTAGAGACTCTGAGTGCGTTGTTACAGGCTTATCGCCACCTATTATGTCGTCCCTGGCAACCTCCGATTGACATGATTGAGGGATCTGTGGGTCTATGCCTGGGTTTTCCTCCAGAGTGCTAGCTGGTAATAGCGATGGTCGATCAAAGGACTCACATGTTGCAGAAAGTTCAGGTTGTGGAGGTATTACAGCTTGTACCGAAAACCCAGGGTCCACAACTTCTAGAGCCGGCTCAATATCCTTCAGTTTTCTTTTTTTTTCATTCCGGTTCAGCATTTCAACAACGCTGACCGTTGCTGTGGCTGTAGCTTGACGGGTTCTGATCTTAGGGGAATTCCTGCCCACAGATATCTGCAGCTTTGCCCGTCCTGACCCAGTTTCTGATGCTGCCCCTTCTAGCCCAATGTTTGCACCATTGTCCATACTTGAGCAATTATTGCCAGGTACAGGGGCACCATCCGCCACACCCTTTTTCTTTGTCTTCCCACCAGTATTGACTTTAGGGGGCATAGATGCAACCACTATTAGCAGGGAGATCCCCTGCCTCACCTCAGCTGATGTACTGCAACACGGAGCCTCTCCACTGCTCCGTAACGGGCCGCTGGATCTGCTCTGTCTGACAGGTCTGTTGAAGCTGCTGAAGCTGCAGCCGTTTCCGCCTCGCCGGTCCCGCTGGTCCTGAATGACTCCGCCGCCAAGCTACGCGAGCACCGCGAGCTCCGCTAGGGCCAGCTGATCCGATTCCCACCACTGCAACAGCTGTGACCAGGAGCCTCGACAGAACCAAGCGGGGCAGCCCTCCGGCGTAATCGCTTGAAAACATCGAAGTCACACCGAGAGGTAATTTTCCACCCCCCTTGGGCGCCCTGAGCGCCGCTCTGCTTCTACGGCGAATTATGTTTCAGAGCTTTTTCTCGCCAATACACCAGAGGTTTAACGCATATCTTGTCAATCAGTCAGGTAGCCTCGAGGTTTTTCTGTAGCCTTGTTACTTTTGTTTCTCTTAGTGTTTTCTGTGCTACGCCGGTCTTGCAAGGAAAACGTAGAGTCGGTGTTCTGACACCGCCGCCGCTTTGTCCCGCTGTGTTCCGCTGAATCTGATTAAGGGTCAGGTAGATCCATAAGGATTTTTTATAGTCCTTCACTTTGTTTTCCCTTCTCCGGTGGTACTTTTAATTATTCCGTAATTCCGTGCTTTCTAATAAACAGGGAGAGAACCTGGATGCCGAGGTCGCGTCAGAGAACATCATTCCATCCACACTGCGTCCACTGCTGCCGCTCAGCCGCTGGTCACGGCCGCCATCTTTTCCTCGCTTCTGAAATGTTTCCAAAATTGGATTTACTTTTTTTTTTAATGTGTAACTTTTTTTATTGAAGCACATTGCGCTCCACATTTAATTGACATATTTGTTTGCTTTATTCTTGCTTTCTTTATTTTAGCACATGCATGCACTGCAAAGAAAACTACCATCTTGTTTTGAGAAACCAAGTGTGAATTTTTTTTGGAGGTCAAGACTCTTCCCCACAAAAGTCCACAAAGATCTGACTCGCATGGTCTGCATTGCTGGTCCAAGTTTGGCTAATGGGAGATCAGATAGCCTCAGTGGACATTCAGGCTTCAGTGTGGCTTACTGCTAAAGCTTTCAATTGCACCAGTGGACCGATGTGCCAGATATGCAACTTGTGCCTCTTATGCTAACATATGTCCAAACTCTGTTGCTTCCTAGTGAGTAGTGTACCCAGTTCTTAATTTCTAAAAGAATAGATGCCAGTGCCCAAAGGTCTGTTCAGTAGCCAGCGCTGTTAAATGTCAGCACAGTGAATACCAAGGCTGTGCACTTCTAAGTCTGCCTCATGCCTCTTTAATACATGCCCAGACACTCTCTACCCATTTATCTCTATCTTGCAGGTTCGTACTTTCTGACATTTTTTCCATCCTACTCTTCTTCCATCTTTCTGCTCTGTGTGTTTTCCCTCTCTTGCTCTCATAAATGTCTGATATGGAAGGATAAGTTCCGATCCCCAAAAAATGAACGCTGGTGGCTCCCACTGACTGCCACTGAAACATGTACTGGGTGCACATGTGTGTCAGAAGTGTGCTTGTGTGAGTGCAGGATAGCACCATGTTTTGTGAGTGCATTGTGAGGGATGTTTCTGTGTGAATGCAGGATTGGAACTGTCTTTTATGAGTGCAGGGTTAGTAGTCTACAGGTTGAAAGTTGTGCTTGTGTCAGTGCAGAGTGAGGAATATACCTGTGTGAGTGCAATTTGAGGGATGTGTCTATCTGAGGGCAGTAGTGTAAATGTGGTGACCTTGCATGTTATGTCTATAGGTGCATGCTCTTTACAAGGGCCAAGCCTATTGACTTAGGTATTGCTTTAGGGTTATGGCTTTGACTTGCAAAAATCGAGTGCATGAAGTGGAAATACAATAGTGTGTGTGAGAATGTTAGTGAGTTTTGATAATGCAGATGTAGACTCTGTTGAAGAAGGCTGATCAGTGTCTGGGGCAGCTGATATTTTGAAATGCCACCCTAGTGAAGGGACCCAGTTAATTTTCTTTCACTAGAGCCCATGGCAACTTAGCTACTCTACTGGGCATACTATGAGGGTAACTACTCTGGATACCATTAGCTAACGAGATTTTGAGCTGCCTATGGGAAGGATGCCCCCAACGTTGCTTAGAGGGCAAATTCACACTCACTGTGGAGATTGACAACAAAATGTACACACTACTGGCCAGATTTGTCAAGCATCCCAAGAAGGGCATTGACCGGTACTGGAGGGCATGCTAGGATGCATTCATAGGACAGACCATTATCTGCAAGGAGCCTTCTATATAAACACATGGTTACATCTTTCTTGGAGAGACTTTGTGTTTATGCCATTTTACGGAATTAGAAACACTTTCCTATATAGATTACTGCATTACTAAAATGGCAAGTGCCCGTCATTATTGAGAAACAAAGGTCCATCAAGTAGTGCAAAAAAGAATTCCATAATTGTTTTTTTTTTTTGTAGATGAGGAATTTAAATTACTCTTCAGCTACTATTCTAACAAACACTCACACACATAGATGGTGTTGGATATAAAACAGCTCTTAAACGTGTGCAGGAAATAAAAACTGAAATAGCTGTACTGGAGAACATTTTTCTGAAGGATCAGAGCATATTACATGCAAAAGAATGTTTTGTCAGATTACAGTTTACAATGAGAGTTCCAACAAATTATCTTGTCAAAGAAACAAAACTGCAAAAAGATGTCTGAACATATAGTAAAGCACGCTCTTACCCATATTTGAAAAGCTATATCCATATTTTCGAAAAGACCGTTACAGCCACTAGACTAGGGAGCACACTAATATTCCACCACCTCAGCCAATTGCCGTCTCTGATACAGGATCTGATACAGATAGTGGTTTGAGAGTAACCAAAGTAACACGGCCCTGTGTTTTATTACACTGCCCCCCACTTTTAATCAATTATTTTTTAGACCGCTGATCAAGAGGCCGTCCAGCGGAGATGGAGCAGAGGTCACTAAAGACTGTATAGTGCAGAAACCAGTACACACCGTGCCAACGACAAACGTGGAATGCGTTCCTAAATTTAAGAATTAAAAATTCACCCCATTAATTGAAGTATTTCATTTTTTTTCAGATCCATTTCTCTCAAATATTATTTCGCTACTCATGATTCAGAACAAACAATAACTATTACTGGTCTCATTGTTCTAGTCAGCTGCCAACATTAATATCTAAAAAAATACTGACCTTTGAATATGCGGCGCTATCGGAAATTAATACCCTATTTAAAAACAAAAAGTATGTAAAATCTAAACCTTACTATTAAGCACTGGGAGCTTTAGCAGCTGGACAATATCATAATTTAACAAGACGATGCTTGGGTTGGTATTGTTTTGCATAACAGAATTGTTTAAGATACAGAATTATTGAGTCAATTTAATAATCTGAAACCTTAACAAAACTACCAAAAGATCCTACTGCATCAATAAGAAAAGAAATATATGATTAGACATTTAAGGGTCCCAATGATACATGGCTGAGTGCAAAGCTGTTATTATATTTAAGCAAAATGACTGCCCAATCCCTGCTTTTTACACATTGGTAAAACTTCATAAAAACAGTTCAAAGTTTCCATGTCGCCTTATTGTGCCAGGATGCCAGTTTCTCCTGCTCCTCTAACTGTTAGCAGAATATGTATACTCTTTCATTAAACCCTTTACTCCACTTACAATTTCATGCATAGAAGGCAGCATGACAGTTATTAGTCAACTTGAAAGTAATCCCTTTGACTCTAGACCTTTTGGTAACCATAGATATTGAGTCTTTACACTAGTATACCACAGATACTACAAATAATTGATTGTGTACCAGAAACTCAGACAGACCACATAGGGTACCCACTAATTTCCTAGTAGATTGCACATCCATTGCTATGAAACGCAGTTTTAGGAACAGATAAAAGGGTTAGCGATGGGAGCAATTTTTGCCCCTGATATTGCTGACCTCTATGTTGTGGATTTTGAGTCTACTACTATTTATAGTGAATCAAATCCCTTTGAGAAGAACAACCGCAAATGGATTCGCTATATTGATATACTCCTAATTTGGAAGGAAACAGAAGAAGTGACCCTGTTTTTTAATTGGCTCAATCAACAAAACCCTCACGATTTATGATGGAACCTCACCAAAATCATGTCAATTTTTTTTCTTTTTAAAGACCTAATCATTAAAAAGAATATTGAATCACTTTATACATGCCTTTATACCAAAACCATGCACGCACACACACACACCTTGCAGCTACCGCTCAAAGGTTGAGGGATAACTTACTATGCGGTCAATACCTATGGATCAGGTGCAGTTGTTCAAAAGAAAATTATTATTTCAAAGAAGCCTAAACATCAGCTTAAACATTGCTGGCCAGAGGTTTTTCCTACAAGTTTGTGAAAAAAAATCTCTGAAAGGAGCATAGTATAACAACCAAGACTCTGTTGAAAATCGAGGATACACTGTTTGGGTTGTCTTACCACATTTTGTACAGAATCCAATAACATCCAAAAAGTAATTCTGAAGAATTGGCACTTAACTTGGATTCCTTCACAATGGGAAAACTCATTTTCACTCTGAAGTGAGCAAGAAATCTTAGAGACTGATTAGTGAAGGCATAGAAACTGTCTGCGAGTTAACTGTGGGGATTAAACCTGGTAAGTGGGCGCCATAGGTTTTGAATTGCATTGCACGGCATGTAATTACACCTGTACTTCAAATTCTTGTACATTATATGGCACAGAATGGAAACTAACAGCTAGATTAATCATTTTCCCGATTTGCGAGTCCTTAATTGCGATTATTAAGGAATCGCTATTAAGGACTCTCAAATCGGGATTCATGTAGAAATTGCAGAATAAATTGTGATTCCTACAGCCTCCTTATTTGCGATAAGCAAATTGCTAATCGCAAATAAGGAATAACTCCCCATTCATTCCGATGGGCCTAAAGGCCCATAGGAATGAATGGGGAGTCATTCCTTATTTGCGATTAGCAATTTGCTAATCGCAAATAAGGAAGCGAGTTCAAGGGTGCCAGGGGTGTCTAAAGGACACCCTGTAGCACCCCTGAAATGTAATCTACATTGGTGTTGCGCACACACATGTCCAAAGGACGTGTGTGTGTGTAACATGCAACTTAGAAAAATGCATTTAAATGCATTTTTCTACGTTTTCGCTATTTACCACGAGGTTTGACCTTGCCGTAAATAGCGGCCACAAATTGCGATTTCACAATTTTAAAATGGTTCATGAATTACATTTAAGGAATCTCAAATAGAGATTCCTTAAATGCAATTCCTCGCAAATGTGCGAATTCTTTATTAGCTAATTTTGCATTTGGGATGATGAATCCCAAATGCAAAAATTGCATTTGCAAAGGGCCAGATTCTCAGAATCTGGCCCTTTGCGAGCGCAATTAAGCTTGATGAATCTGGCCGTAAATCACTTCTCTAATTGTTCCTCAAAATATGTTGTATACTGTATCAAGTGTGTTGCCAGATCTTTCAGCATTAATCGAGAAATAGGTGCAGCCATTCCACCGCACCTTTATTTGAACACTACAGAACCACGAATCATACTGCTAATGACATTATGTGATTTGTTCTAGATATTGTCATATGCTCAACAAGAAGGCATGATGTGGACCGGGTTTTTACTATAAATGAAAAAAGATGGATTTGGCAAGGCAGCTGTCTGAAGTGGCCTGTATCAACAAATTGAGTGGCATATACTCGCCACCCTATAATCAAATTTACCAAGGATTAGCTTGATGTGTAATGCCTTTTCAGTTTTATTTTTTCCATTGTTTGTACAAGATGTTTTGTGACACATTATACTGATTTAGACTGTATGATTTGATTAGAGAGAGGGAACTTTTTGAGAATGGATAGGGTTTCATTTAGCCCTATCTGAAATGGTCAACAACTTCAATGTAAAAGACCAACTAGCTGGTATTTATGGATTTCAAATTCTATATATTTTTCTTTAAAAATTTCAGTGTACTTTTTCTTTTTTGACAGATCTACGTTTTTCATGCTATTAGCCCAAAAATAGCACTCTTGATTTAACCAGCCCAACATGGCCGATCTCACTAAACAACTGGCTGAGCAGACAGTGATTTGCCATAATTCCTATTTTTTTCATTGACTGTGGGGGAATATGTCTTCTTCACAAAATTATTTTATGTTGTTCATTTCGTAAGCTGGGGCAGTTAATTAGCTCATGTTTGAAGTTGTAGTGCGCGCACCCTTGCGCAGTAGTGTCTCCGTGACCATCAATATGGCACCTCTGTGATATACATTACTTTCATGTTAGACAGTGGGTAGATTTGCCATCCTTCATAAAATTGTGTTTATTATAGAAGCTAGGATGGTTCAGTGAGCATCCCCTGCGTGATTGTGTCTTGTTTGATGGAGACACACCACGCTACTTATACCAGGTGATTTCAGCATCGCTCCTTTATTGATTGCTCCGAGAAGAAGCCGATTGCCAGAGAACACACCTCTGATATCTAGTAAGTGAAGGGATTGTTTGGGAGCTCGTAATTGATTAGGTTGACTGAATGTTTCCTGTGGTCACTTACTCACTAATCGTTTTTCCTTTTTCCCTTGTTCCTGTGAGTTGCAAAATAAAACTGAATGGATTAATTATTTTGTGAGTATAGCTTTTATTGAAGTGAATACCCTCCTTTACAGTTTTTAGGGGCCTCCCTATTTTGTCAAACACCTTAGGGGGTATAATGCATTGTTTGTAATGTAATTGGTTTCAGTCAGCCTTGCCTTCGGTAGGTACCGGGTAAGCTTTTTTGCTTCCGGGTCTTGGTTTCAATCAGATTGCGTGTTCTGCATGGGTGAGTGTTCGTTCATGTATTCATGACATCTAGTAGTTTTGGTTTTGTTTTTACCATGTGAGTAGTCCACAGGTTGCATTCATATCTGTTTTTTGTTTTTAAAGGTTTCAACTTCTAATTTTGTTTGTTTCCATATTTGATTTTGAAAAGCTGGGCTTATCATGAACACTTTGTCCAGAAGATGGTCTAATGCACTGTATGAGGATAGAGACAGAAACATCAATATTAATCCACTATACCTATTCTTCAATAGACTAAGCAGAACATACTATCAAGCCGATTGATTGTTTCTAATGGACTGTTACTGAGACTACTCGAGAGAATGCTTATGCTGACTATAGACACTACTATACTTTTAAATTGATCTGCGCTGTGTATTGGGTCAGCTGATGCGAGTCTCTCATATGACCCACTGACAAGTTTGGGTGGTATAACAATTGTGTAGCTTATTAAATACCTTACATCGATTTTAATTTGAGTGCTCCTCATTATCATCAGAAATCAACAAAAATTAATCAAAAAGTCAAAATTGAATAAGCAGAATATTTTACCTATAACTAATGCAATGCTGTGATTGGATACTAGGGGTACCGCTCACTGTATATAACTAATTGTATTGTTAAATAATTCCTTCAGGGGTATTAGTGTTTAGAATCATAAAGATGAACTCCTGGACCTAGCAGGCCCACCAATGAAAATCCTCAGTTTGGCCAAGGAGTTGAGGAATCTACTTTCACCATATATCCTGTTTGGATCAGCGCAGCATGCCATAGGTTTTCTAGAAAACACCAGCTCTGGCCTCTCTTTCGATCTTTAAGTTCAATACAGCTCACACAAAGAAATGTCGCATATGTAGAGTCAGCAGTATCTTACTGGGCTTAATGTTATGTTATGTTAGTTTTGTCTTTTATAGAGCACGGCTACTCCAAAGAGTGTCCCGGCGCTTTTATTAAAACCAGTCGTAGAGTAACACAACACTGAACAAGCAAAAAATGGAACAGCAAAAATCAGAGAGAAAAGAATTACTGGGCGAAAAGCCAAGTTTTAAGGCCCTTCCTAAAATTCAACAGATTAGAGGTGCTGCGTAGTGCCAGAGGCAGCGTATTCCAAATCTGTGGTGCCAGCAGCCTAAAGGAGCGACCCCCAATGCGGGCCCTCTTTACTCGGGGTACCACCGCAAAGAACAGTGAGTCAGATCTCAACGATCGGGTCGGCTGGTAGAAGGCAATCCTCCTTTGGAGATATTTAGCTCCCGAGGCATGGAGAGCCTTATGGGCCAGGGTCAAAGCTTTAAAAACTATCCGCTTCCGGATAGGCAGCCAATGGAGCGACTCCAAAAGGCGTGAAACTCTAGAACTTCTATTAAGGCCAAAAATGGCCCGCGCGGCCGAGTTCTGGACGGCCTGCAGACGTTGTAAAAGATATTCTGGCAGGCCAAGATACAGGACGTTGGAATAGTCCAATCTAGAGCCGATTAAGGCCTGCACCGTCGTCTTCCTATGATCTTCTGAGAGCAGAGGAAGAAACTTACGGAGCATCCTCAGGAGGCCGAAACATGTCCCCGTGAGACCAAGGATCTGAGATCTTAACGCCAGGCCATTATCCATCTTGATCCCCAGATTCTTAGCTAGCTGGGAAGAGTGCGCTGGAGGAAACATATTGACAGGCCACCATTCCTGCCAGTCTGGGTCGTGTGGGCAGCCGAAGAAGAGTACCTCAGACTTGTCTGAGTTGCACTTGAGGCTGTAGAGCTGGAACCATTTAAAAACAGCCCCAAGGCACTCGCGAATACTCTCTCCATCAAAATCTTCTCCTTTCCTGCAGGTAAAGAGGAGCTGGGTATTGTCTGCATAGGATACAATCTGGGCCCCATAAGACTCCGCCAAAGGGGTCATAAAGATGTTAAAAAGAGTCGGGCTCAACACAGATCCCTGCGTAACTCCGACTCCCAAAGGCGGCATCACGGCGGAGCTGGGTGAGGCCCAGACCGTTTGCCGACGGCCAGCCAGAAATGATGTAAACCAGCTAAGCACCGCCCCCCTCAGACCGATCTCATGAAGTCTGGTGAGGAGACCCTCGTGGGGGATGGTGTCAAAGGCCGCCGACAAGTCCAGCATTACGAGCATAGCTTTGCCGCCCGAATCCAGCGCCTCTTTTATGGCCTCAGACACCTCCAAAAGCGCCGTCTCGGTGCTTAAATTGGGGAGGAAGCCAGATTGAGTGGAGTGCAGCAGATTGTGAGATTCCAAGAAATTGGAAAGCACGATATGAACATGCTTCTCCAGGGTCTTAGCCAGCGCGGGGAGGAGAGAGATTGGCCTGTAGTTGACCAAGGCCTCCGGGTCAAGACCCGGCTTCTTAAGAAGGGGAATGACCATTGCCTGCTTCCAGGCCTGCGGGACCATTCCCCGAGTCAAGGAGAGATTCAGGAGTGGATTCGCCAGCGGATTTACAACGTCGGTCATTTTTGCCAGGAATTTGGCAGGGCATGGGTCAAGAGGCGACCCAGATTTAGGATTGGCCATAAGTGCCAATGACGAAGGAGCTGAAATAGGCGGAAAATCTGCCAAGACTGAACCTGAGAGGGCCCATGGGCCTGACCCATCTTCAAGGCTCGGAGGTACTTCAACTACCCTCAAAGGAAAAGAGTCCTGGATCGATTTGATCTTGGTGGTAAAGAAGTTGGCGAGAGCGGAGGCCCACGAGTCAGAGGGAGCGGCCAGGGTCGAATTAGTTTGAGGGGCCGTGAATTCCCTGACGATCGTAAAGATCTCCTTGCACGAGTTGGAGGCAGCCTCTATCCTCCTAGCAAAATAGCCTTTTTTCTCCAAGAGGATGTCCCGATGATAGGCCTTGACCGCTGTCCTGTAGACAAGCCTGGCTGCTGGATCATACTGAGCACGCCACGCCCTTTCAGCCACCTTGCATTGCCTACGAGAGGCCGACAATGCTTCGGTGAACCAGGGGGCAGAAACCCGTTTCGATGTTAATCGGGGGGCCATCTCAGGGGCTAGATCGTTCAGTCTGTCTGTTAGCCACACCTGCAAGGACTCTAGATCTTTCTCTAAAACTCCCGTAAAAGGGCAAGGATGATCGAGAGATACTGGAGCCAGCATCTCAGGAGTCACCCGATGAATCGCCCTAGGGGCTCGCCCAAGCTGCCTAAAGGCGGTGCTAGTTGGTTTCTTTGTGCCTCGAACATAGAATTTGGCCATCCTGTGGTCTGACCAGAGCACCGGCAGAAGTACATGATCTCAATGGGAGACTTGAAAAAACCTGATCCAGAGTATGACCCTTATCATGCGTTGGTCCGAACAGGTAAGGCGCCAAGCCTAAGGGGGCCGTAATCTCAATCAGCTTGATCGTATCTGGGTCCGATCCCTCATCCATATGGAATTTGAAGTCCCCAGCCAGGATGCCGTGCTCAGCTCTCAGAGCCAGCGCCGAGATAGCCGACTGCAGCTTGTCGGTGAAAGAGCCAGCCGGTCCAGGGGGCCTATAAACTAAGAGCCCTTTAAGAGATTGATGCGGCACCAGAGCTATAGAGAAAGCAAGGGCTTCAGATCCAGTAATAGCATCCATGGGAATAATGGAGCAAGCGGCCCATTTATTCACCACAAGTGCTACCCCCCCACCCCTCCCATCCAACCTATCTTGCCTGAAGATATTATATTCTGGGGGGATTGCTATGGCTATATCGGGATTAGAAGAGTCCTCAAACCAAGTCTCTGTTAACATTAGACATAACGGCTTTTCAACAGTCAGGAGATCATAGATATCCTGCGCATGCCTACGTGCTTACCTAGTATTTAGAAGCAAACAGAGATGCTTCACACTATCCGGCTCCCTATATGGTAGAGTGGCCGGGGCATTATCTGGTACCCACCCACAGCCAGGGCATCGTCTCTTACCCCTATATCGACCCGGAAAAACGTTATGACAGCCACAGGGTATCTTTAACAGAGACCGAAGCTCAAACGACGTGTAGCAAATCCTAGTAGCAGCAGAAAAAGGTAATCTCGGAGAAAGAGCCCCGCGCACCGCCCCGATCGCCTCCGGGACGCTGACGGGCGCAGACGGGCTGGACTCTGGCGTGACTCCGGCGGTGATCCGGCGTTCCTGCTGCGCGTGACCGCTGCGCGTCAGCATGACTTCCTTAAGAGGAGGTCGAGCGTCCTTGTGCGCTAGGGTGTGCACTACACGCCCGGCGTCCTTCCCTCACCTAAGATGGCCACCAAGCTGCCCAGCTGCCGAGAGGCAGAAACAAAAGGATCCGGGACCCGCAAAACGCGGTGAAATGCCTATTATAGTGCAAGTGAGGGGGAGCAGCCTAAAAACAGGGGAAAGACAAAATAAAAACGAAAATTAAATAAAAAACTAGGAGATTTAAAAATGCTTGCAAATCAAGCAGAATACACCACTTTAGCGAGCAATGCGATGTGACCGCTCTACACAGGTCAGATCTTCCTCTGATAGCGTGTGCCAGATCTCCGTTAGTCTTTGTTCTCACTTGATCTTAAAAGCATAAAGTAATAACCACAGTTCTAGACAGGTAGAGTTATCTCTGGCCAACAGGAGTGGCAGATGGTTCATTGGAGTTTGGTCCGCAGTAGATTTTGCATGATATGGTGTGGTCAGAGTTTGTCTATTTTGGTGTAATACAGTGCTTTTTATCCTTGTGACTAAAGTCTATCTTCCCCCCTATGCCCCAAACCCCTCCACCGGGTGTCAGACATTGTTCACCAACCCGGAGTCTAGCTTCTCAGCCTTCCGGCTCTTGGTACTTGGTATTCGCTCTTCCTGTCCTGCGTTCTGCATCCTTATTCTCGGGGCAGCCTAGTGTCTGTGGAGGGGTCGTGGGGGTAGGAGGATAAGAGCTTATCAACTGCTGTACCATGGTCATCCAAGCCTTAAGGTCCTCTTCCAGTATGTCATCTGTTCTAATTTTTTCATATATCCCCAGTAGCCAGTATCCATTAAATATATCCCAGATCCTGCTCTGCATTCAGGGAGGAGTTGGCTTGTTCCAGTTTTTATTTCTCCTCATTAAGGTAGATCCCAATTTGGAAGAGGGGGGAAGGAGAAGGGGGAGACTGGCCACCTCGAACGCGAGGTCAGTGGCTGATGTTGGATTGTTTGGCAAACCATTTTTTTAAGGAGTTAGGGAATTTTCTGGCCACTTTCTCCTTGCTAGTTAAGGCTCAGGACTCTATAACGTTTTTTTTTTCTTTTTGACTAGAAGGTTTTTACTAGTCTAGGTAAGGAGCACTCGTACAGTTACTTTATCTGCTGTGGTTTCCAGAGAGGTCAGAGATTAAGAGATTTGGCAATGTCTTACCCACAAGAGACTGCAGACGCAGCAAAGGTGCCTTTAGAGGAGCTGATGCGAGCACCCCTGATTGAATCGCAGATAAGGATTATCCCACCTTCACAACTAATGAGGGAAAGATGAATTCATGTGCAATAAAAACTGATGGGGAGACACGAGGAATGACTATGAGCTGCAGAATACTGGGAGATGACTGGATACCCTCCAGACATCTGTACATAAGCGAGTCCAGAAAAATATGGAATTTGGGTCCAACTTGGCCTGGGCTGACCTTGCTCTGTGACACATTAGACACACAAGCCACAGCCATAGTCCTACTGGCAGGTGAATTACTTTGGCAGTATGATTGGCAGCGTGATTTAACAAATTTTGATGCAGTAAGTGTGATTTCTATGATATATCAATTTCACCCTCAATAATGTTGCAAAATACTGTGCAGGTTTGGTTTGTATTTTTAACTAGTGTACAGGCAGCCCACCACTTCTCCCTGCTGCTACCATTCAGCAGGCCCCGCCCCATCCTGACCCTTGGTCAGAACAGGTTGATGAAAAAGTAAATGGTAATAAATTTACTTTATTACCATTTTATTTTTCATCTCGGGGGGGCATTTTCGTTAGTCGGAAGGCGCTCCTATGATCTAATGGAGGAGCCTCCCCTGCTTGATACTCCTTTAACCCTGTAATAATGAACTAGATATTCTTGAGTGATTTATGAATTGGAGCATGTAACTTTATTCAGAAATCAGTCGTGATGAAAAGTGTCATAGGTTCATTAAACGCCCATTTCAGTGTGGCTCAGGGGTTAGAGGCGGCAGACCCGGAAGCTGAGATCGGCCCTGGACCAGGGTTCAATTCCCCGCCCGACGGGGGTTGGGCTCAATAATTCCACAGACTCGATAATTCTCGCTCTGGTGCCTACTCGACTCACGGATTCACACTCTGCGACTCTGGGCAATAGCTTGCTTAATCTCCACAACGGCCCCTCGCGGCGGGATGCCTGGCTTTCACCTTGTGGATACCCTGCCGGGGTATCTCACAGGGGAATACCAGGACGGGTTCCCTAAGCAAGCGCATAGATGCCTGCGATGTGGGCGATTTGCGCTATATAAATACATGTACATTTACATTTACATTTACTATTTAAGCATTATCAGGACGTTTTTATATCAATCAAACTGGAGTTCCTTTCAACAGGAGACCAGAAATGGGAGTAATTGGAAACCTGGGATTTCTTCGAGTTCAGCTGACTTTGCACAAAGAAAGTACTGTCTATCCTGGAGTTTTGTTCTAGGTGGATAAACTATGAAAGATTATAAGTGTTTGATACCTGAACTCATGCGGAATGTTGTCCCAGTAGTTGGTGGTTCTTATTCTTTTGTTTAATCTCCGAAAAAAGAAAAAACATTTTGTATAAATCTTGCATCTGTGTCCATAATAGAATTTAAACTTTCCTTCACGTTCCCTTGAAATTTCAGCATTCTTAGCTGATCGCTCCAAGTCATTTGCAGAAACTCACACTTTCCCCGAAGATAGGAAATGAGCACGTATCTACACTGTATGCCAATGATTGAGTCATTTTGCAATTCAAGCTGGTAGGACATCAAAGAAATCAGACATTCCCCGATTTGTACATTATGTTTGAAATTAATACAGACAAGACCTAACATTGATCTTTGAAAAACAGTCCAGTAATTTTGTGGCCATTGAATGTAAAATTGAAGCAAGTGCCTTCCTATAACTTCTCCAACCTAGATGGTGGTATGTATTTGTTGCGCTTTGATCTGAAATATTATCCACAATAAATGGTCTTTGCTGTTTTGATAATCTATATAGTGGGCTTTCAACTGTTCTGCAGGCCAAAACCTTTGTTAGTAAAGTAACACTTTAGGATCTTTATGTAGCTGAACTTTGAACATTGGATCCAAGTGTTAATTGATTACAGTTAGAAGGGTGTTTTTTGACCCACTTACTTCAGCTCTCCACCAGTGCTGTGGTCAAAGTTTTGAGATTGGAGCTTAAGGTCATGGCCTGGGACATGGTTGCTGAATTGTGTTGCTTAAGATTTATATACACCTTCAGAAATTCTTCTCTTCAAGCTAAATTATCCTATGCATGTTGGAATATATTGGTGAATGTCATAATACATCTTTATTGTTGTTTAGGTAAAGAACCATTTGGATAAAACAAATAACAATGTACATAAAATGTACACTATAAATGAATAAAACCGTTCTTAACCTCTTGAGTGCAGGTATTGGCCAATGGCCGACACCTGCATCACTTCCCCAGTGGGTCTGTTGACGATTGAACAACACTGAGTAGGTATATAAAGCCCCCCTTATTTTATATTTAGCTAGGGCTGTTCAGGAAGGCCCAGCAGTTAAGGGGTTAAAAATACACATTCCTAGCACCAGTATACCCCCATGGGTGATAGCACGCTTTACACACACCCATAATATAACAGCAAGATGCCAGGCTGACAATGATAGTAAGGCATGGGATCTTGTCCTCTCTAGTAAGTGCTGCCCTCTTTGGATGCAGTAGGTTACTGTAAGATTTTTTTCTATGTAAATTGACTGAAGCACCTTTTTAGTAGGTGCTCAAGTGTCTCTCTTCTGCTTCAGTGTTACCTTGACCTTGTCTTGCCCGTCTGACTTGTGTTGGTGTCTGTTTCGTGCAGTTTCTTTTGTTAGGTGCTCGTTATGCCCCCAACTCTGTAACTGTTCTTTCATGTTGCATTCTTTGTTCCTCTGGACTGCCCTTTATGCATCTTTTGCTCCTCTTACTAATCAGTTTTGCATCTTGGTCTCTCCTGTCAGTATTTGACAGCTTTGCCCCCCCCCCCCCCCCCACCCGCCCTGTTCTGCCAATGGGGTTTTTCTATGTTGCCACTCCTGCCAGACTTTCCCAGTCACCCCACTGGACTTTCCCGCTCTTGCTGAGACAACAACCCTCCCAGACACGAAAGCTCTAATTAATTAAGGTCGTAGTGGACGTTCCATCGGAGTGCCAAAGGCAAACCCTTCTGTGCACTTCCGCACCTGGTCTGCGCCCAGCATGAGCATTCCAGGCCCATTCGCCTCCTGCAGCTACACGCCAACAAAATCCACCCGCTCAGCCTGGGAAGACACCACAAATGATTCTGCTGAGCTGCACCTCATTCCACGAAGGGCCCCTTTGCCTGCTCGCATTGCCACTCCACCTGCCTGCACACACCTGCTCCCACTACCCACACACACTGCACCCCTCAACAAGTCATAAATCAAGTCCTGCACTTAGCAGCGCCACACACCCACCCTGCCAACAACACTCACAGACATGCTCCTCCGTACATGCTTATTTGGCAAGCACTTCATTGAGATCTGTTACCTCATCGACTCCAATGGTCCTAAACCTAAATTTGGTGATTGAAATACAATCCTACAATCCTAGTTTTTGAAAACCTGTTGGAGCCTCAACAATTTGCTCATCGTATTAATACATTCATTTTTAGAAAAATGTGCAACCAAGAAATGATATGCAAAAAGGGTTTTTTAATTCCACCATATTTGAAGTGCAGCAATAGAATCTTAACTAAACAATTAAAGGTACACAGAGGAGGTTACTCCTGGTGACATGAAGCGGAGAGAGTGCTCAAGTGATGGAGGGGTGTAGAGAAGTTTCAAAGGTGGGGGTGGAAGCGAACGTTAAACAGTTCCAGCTAGACTGACCATGCACTTTCAGTCCTTTTACAACCTGGCCACATTTAATATCATTCCATAAACATTTCTTTCTTATATTTATACACAATTGAATTCTTGAGTAGCACGTTCTTTGGGGGGTGAGGGGGGAGTGGTCCAGGTAGGGGCCAGGTGGGGGTTGACGTTTTGACCCGACTTGAGGGCTCAGGGGTGAGTGGGGGCTTCAGCCTGCGGGTCTTCTTCAGGACGAGGAGAGCAACCTGGGTTCCAGGGTGGTTGACCATTCGCGACAACAGGATCTTCATCCTACAGCAACGCCTGCCCGCAACACCTTGCTTTCCTGCTTCTCACGGCCTCCCTCCAAGGAAAACGTGACTGTTAGCGCTGAATTGAGAAGGTTACTTTTCTGCAGGACTACCCTGGTCCCTGTATCCGACCTGCATTCTACCACAGTAAACCTGAACTTGTGAGGTACACCCAGTGTCACACAACCAGACAGGGGTCGATGCTGTAGTGCGAAGGATTCGGGTTGACGAAACTTTGTATTGGTGGCCAGTGCGAGCGACAAGGTTTGGAGGCACTGGGGTCATTTGCGGTCGTGAAGAGCCCAAACACTTCAATGTAGCTCCACTAAGCCCACATCTAAGGGTCTAGGACCTGAGGGGCACCACTTGGGGGCAGGGGCTTGCTCCAGCTAGATCTGGGTGCTGGTTTAGGTGGCTGGGAGCCTGTTATGTCCTTATGGCTCTGAACAGGAGGCTGGCAGACTAAATGTAAATGTATGTAAATGTATTGCAACTTATATAGCGCACGTATCACCCGAAAGCATCAAGGCGCTTGCCTTGGGAACCCGTCCTGGCTTTTTCCCTGTGAGATAACCCCTACTGGGCACCCCCAAGGTGAAAGCCAGGCATCCCGCAGCGGGTGGGCCGCTGGAGTGGAGATTAAGCAAGCTATTGCCCAGAGTTGCAGCGTGGGACCCCATGATTAGAGTAGGCACTGAGGCGAGAATTATCGAGTCCGTGAACATTTTTGGGCTCAGGACCCTGCCGGGTCTGGAATTGAACCCTGGTCCCGGGCCAGACCTCTGCATCAGGGTCTGCCGCTCTAATCAGTGAGCCACACTCCTCCACCAGCAGAATGGCAGTCCTTTCAGCAGCACAGCATCCCTTCATCCTGGAAGTCTCCATAGGTCCATAAGTGTAGTGAAGAGTTGGTGTCTGAGGTCCAGTATTTAATCCTGGAGCTTTCTTTGAAGTGGGAGAAGCTTCTAGAGGGTTTCTTTTAAAGTGCACAGGTTTCCTGCATCCCCTGACTAACTACAGGGAGTATGCAGCTCTTTGTGTGAAGGCAGGACACCTCCTATTGGAGTGTAAATCTGGCTGTGCCCAGCTGCGCCCACCCATCTATCCAGTTGGCCCATCCAGGGACACTGAAGCTCTCTGTTGTGTGTGGCTGTCTGGGAGGAATACAGAAAGCCCAACTGTCAGCTACAAAAAGTCATGTGACACAGACAGGCTGCAAGGACTAAATGGATGTCGGAGAAATGCCAACATTCCAAAAAAGACATTTTCAGAATCCTAATTTAAAATCCAACTTTACCATATGAGAGGATTTTCATTTCAATTTCAAAGACACCAAACATGAACTGGTTATCTATTCCCATTTGGAAGTTGCAGGTTATTAAATGTAATAAGGGACATCCAATGTTATCCTATGGGAGAGATAGACCCCACAGCAGTGAAAAAACAAGGACATGTAAAACTAAAAAGTGCATGTCCAATTTTTTAAATATACTGCACTCTGGGTTATCCAGGATTTACTCTAGGGAAGACTTGTACATAATAAAAAGTAAGGGTTTGGCCTGACAAAGGTTTCTTTTGCCAGGTCGAAATGGCATTTTTTTTTACTGTACACACAGACAGCAATAGCAGACCTGAGACGTTTAAAGAACTACTTAATTGGGTGGGGCAATCAGTTCTGCAGGCCCACTTGTGGCATTTAATTTGCAGGCCCTGGGCACAGGTAGGGCCACTTCACTAGGGACTTAAAAGTAAATTAAGTATGGCAATTGGGTATAAGCCAATTTTACCATGTTTTACGGAGAGTGCACAAGCACTTTAGCAGTGGTAAAGTGTGCAGAGTCCAAAGGCCAGAACAAAATGAAGTCCGCACAACAGGAGGATTGAAGGCAAAACATTAAGGGAGAGCCATGCCAAGAATGGCTGGTATGTTAACACGTTAAAGTGTCACAAAATCGCACTTAACCTTTGAATAGTAGATTACTCATTATATTCTTCAATGGGTGCTTCAATCTGATGTGGTATCCTACTCGCATTCAAAACTGCAACTTTTAGTGCATAATTATACGTGTAAAACTTCTTATTTTCCCATCAGTTGTCTCTGTGTTCTTCCTCTGATTCCCTTGTTGCCAATCCAGTCTCTGAACTCTTTAGTCTTTATTTCTTTCTTCTCCTGGCTCCTGGTTTCATTCTTTTCAGTCTTTTGCTTTTACGCTGGAGGTTTTTTTTGTTGCCATTTTTTATATGCTGATGGCTAAGGGTAATTGTGTGCTTTTTAGGTCTCGCCTACGCAACGCATATGCGCTGCATAGGCAATAAGACCTTTAGCAATCGCTTTGACTGTTCAGCCAAAAATGTGCACGCGTTCCATTGCCTTCAATGGCAACGCGTGCACGTGTGGCGACTCACTTGTGGGAGTGCATGGCGGCATATGGTAGCAATTATTGCTCCTGGCGCTGCTCGCTCTTGCAAGTGAAACGCTTTCACTTTTGCTGACACTTTTTTATCCAGCATTCGCCCCCTCCTCTCACCCCTCCCCCTGCTGCCTCTAATTTAGCCTGAGGAACGCGCATGTTATTTTTACCACAACAAATGCCTCTGCCACTTCAGCCCCCCAACCTGAGGTCATGAAACCAGACAGGACTGCTGCCAAGTTTTGACTAATTGTTGTCCCGCACACCAGTCACTCAAGTCCGTCTGTGTGTTGAGGTGCTGAGAGGCGGGTGCCTCTAAAGGCTGGGATGTATAATGGGAGTCAGTCAGGGGCCACCAGGCTCTGTCCAAGCCCTCCTACTGCAGCACTTGCCGCGTGAATGTTGGTGCTATTGAATGGCTGGTGGGGCTGCTGATGACATGTGCGCAACTTGCTTTGCATGGGCTCAAATCATTGGAGGGCTAACGCATCCTTTCAGGGACTTTACTTTGATTATGTATGTGTGTATGTGTGTTCTTATATAGCGCTCGACTTACCCTAGGGCATCGCAGCGCTTGCATTGGGAACCCGTCCTGGCTTTTTCCTGTGAGATAACCCGTCCTGGGCATCCCAAAGGTGAAAGCCAGGCCTCCCGCCACGGGGGGGGGGGGGGCGGGGGGCGTTGTGGAGATTAAGCAAGCTTAATGCCCAGAGTTGCATAGTGTGAACCCGTGATTAGAGTGGGCACCGAAGCGAGAATTATCGAGTCTGTGGACAATTGGGCTCAAGACCCTGCCGCGTCGGGAATTTAACCCTGGTCCCGGGTTTGACCTCTGCTTCAGGGTATGCCTCCTCTAACCAGTGAGCCACACTTCTCCACTATTAACGGTTGCACTGTCAATCGCAGCATTCTGGGGTTGCAAAGCATGCAATCGCAAACACAAATTAAAACTTGTGTGCGAATTCTGGGACTTGTAGTTATGTTTTATAAAGCATTAAACAAGACTAGAAGTCCCACAATTAAAGGGAAAAAAACTTGAGCAGCACAACTCGCACGCACCTGGGGAAATTGGCAGCTATGCTGTGTCCCTATCACTGAATGTTGCCCGTCTTGTTACTATGCTATTCAACAGTAACGAGTTGTTAGGTTTAGAGTTGCAACATGCTTTTTTAGGTCGCGCCTGCGATTGCAGGGGCGAAAGCCCCTGCTGTCGCAAAGCGATCTATTGTAATCATTTCAGTCCTTTTCCCGTTCAAGGACTAGGCAGAGACAACAGACTGTCACGCGCACGCAGCCGGCCGGAATCGGATCAGGTCACGCGCTCCGATCCCGGCCGGCTGTTCACAACACATGCACACATGCACACGCAGGCACAGGCAGGCACACACACAGGCAGGCACACACGCAGGCAGGCACACACGCAGGCACAGGCAGGCACATACGCAGGCACAGGCAGGCACACACACAGACAGACGCACACACATTCTCCCCCCCCCAAACTCACCGGGCTCTTTTAGCGGGTTCCGTGTCTCTGTCTCTCGTCAGCCAGGGGGTCAGTCTCGATCCTCGATCTCCCTCCGCAGCGCTTGTCTTCACCCGGGCCACCTCCTGGGACCCGGGACTTCAGATGCCGCACTCAGCTTTGGCGCCGGGGCTTGGATCTCACATGCGCGGGCAGCCCCTGCCCTCACTCTCAGCCCGGGCTGCTTTTGGTTTCGTAGGTGAGTGATGTCATCGCTTTTCCTATGTAGTGTTTGTCGTAAATCTTTTGAAGAGAACGCAAAAGTCACATAAACTCAGGGGGACGAGTGGCCCAAGAGCTCATATTACAGAATGAGGAATGCAGCATGCCAATCGCAAACAATTCCCAAGCTCATTGCGTGGTCCAGGCTTCTTCCGGAATGCAAACACATACAGGTTTATCACGAATGTGGTTTGGTTGTACCAATAGCAGCAAAGTTTCCCAAACACAGAGTAGTGTTTGTGTGCCAATGTAAAAACACAAAAAAACACACTCAGCCTTGCCCTACGCCCCACAGCTTTGCAGTTGCAGATTGTGAGTGCAGATTGTGAGTGCAGATTGTGAGTGCAGATTGTGAGTGCAGAGTGCAGATTGTGAGTGCAGAGTGCAGATTGTGAGTGCAGAGTGCAGATTGTGAGTACAGAGTGCAGATTGTGAGTACAGAGTGCAGATTCAGAGTGCAGATTCAGAGTGCAGAGTGCAGATTCAGAGTGCAGATTCAGAGTGCAGATTCAGAGTGCAGATTGTGAGTGCAGATTGTGAGTGCAGAGTGCAGATTCAGAGTGCGGATTCAGAGTGCAGATTGTGAGTGCAGAGTGCAGATTGTGAGTACAGAGTGCAGATTCAGAGTGCAGAGTGCAGATTCAGAGTGCAGATTCAGAGTGCAGATTGTGAGTGCAGAGTGCAGATTGTGAGTACAGAGTGCAGATTCAGAGTGCAGATTGTGAGTGCAGATTGTGAGTGCAGAGTGCAGATTGTGAGTACAAAGTGCAGATTCAGAGTGCAGATTCAGAGTGCAGATTCGGAGTGCAGATTCAGAGTGCAGATTCAGAGTGCAGATTCAGAGTGCAGAGTGCAGATTTCGAGTGCAGATTTAGAGTGCAGAGTGCAGATTTAGAGTGCAGAGTGCAGATTGCAGATTCAGAGTGCAGATTCAGAGTGCAGATTCAGAGTGCAGATTCAGAGTGCAGATTCAGAGTGCAGAGTGCAGATTCAGAGTGCAGATTCAGAGTGCAGATTCAGAGTGCAGAGTGCAGATTCAGAGTGCTGATTCAGAGTGCAATGTGCAGATTCAGAGTGCAGATTCAGAGTGCAGAGTGCAGATTCAGAGTGCAGATTCAGAGTGCAGATTCAGAGTGCAGAGTGCAGATTCAGAGTGCAGATTCAGAGTGCCGATTCAGAGTGCCGATTCAGAGTGCCGATTCAGAGTGCCGATTCAGAGTGCCGATTCAGAGTGCCGATTCAGAGTGCCGATTCAGAGTGCCGATTCAGAGTGCCGATTCAGAGTGCCGATTCAGAGTGCCGATTCAGAGTGCCGATTCAGAGTGCCGATTCAGAGTGCCGATTCAGAGTGCCGATTCAGAGTGCAGATTCAGAGTGCAGATTTCGAGTGCAGATTTAGAGTGCAGAGTGCAGATTTAGCATGCAGATTTAGAGTGCAGAGTGCAGATTTAGAGTGCAGAGTGCAGATTTAGAGTGCAGAGTGCAGATTCAGAGTGCAGATTCAGAGTGCAGATTCAGAGTGCAGATTCAGAGTGCAGATTCAGAGTGCAGAGTGCAGATTCAGAGTGCAGATTCAGAGTGCAGATTCAGAGTGCAGAGTGCAGATTCAGAGTGCAGATTCAGAGTGCAATGTGCAGATTCAGAGTGCAGATTCAGAGTGCAGAGTGCAGATTTAGAGTGCAGAGTGCAGATTGCAGATTCAGAGTGCAGATTCAGAGTGCAGATTCAGAGTGCAGATTCAGAGTGCAGATTCAGAGTGCAGATTCAGAGTGCAGATTCAGAGTGCAGATTCAGAGTGCAGAGTGCAGATTCAGAGTGCTGATTCAGAGTGCAATGTGCAGATTCAGAGTGCAGATTCAGAGTGCAGAGTGCAGATTCAGAGTGCAGATTCAGAGTGCAGATTCAGAGTGCAGAGTGCAGATTCAGAGTGCAGATTCAGAGTGCAGATTCAGAGTGCCGATTCAGAGTGCCGATTCAGAGTGCCGATTCAGAGTGCCGATTCAGAGTGCCGATTCAGAGTGCCGATTCAGAGTGCCGATTCAGCGATTCAGAGTGCCGATTCAGAGTGCCGATTCAGAGTGCCGATTCAGAGTGCCGATTCAGAGTGCCGATTCAGAGTGCCGATTCAGAGTGCCGATTCAGAGTGCCGATTCAGAGTGCAGATTCAGAGTGCAGATTTCGAGTGCAGAGTGCAGATTTAGCATGCAGATTTAGAGTGCAGAGTGCAGATTTAGAGTGCAGAGTGCAGATTTAGAGTGCAGAGTGCAGATTTAGAGTGCAGAGTGCAGATTTAGAGTGCAGAGTGCAGATTCAGAGTGCAGATTCAGAGTGCAGAGTGCAGATTTAGAGTGCAGAGTGCAGATTCAGAGTGCAGATTCAGAGTGCAGATTCAGAGTGCAGATTCAGAGTGCAGAGTGCAGATTCAGAGTGCAGATTCAGAGTGCAGATTCAGAGTGCAGAGTGCAGATTCAGAGTGCAGATTCAGAGTGCAGAGTGCAGATTGTGAGTGCAGAGTGCAGATTGTGAGTACAGAGTGCAGATTCAGAGTGCAGATTGTGAGTGCAGATTGTGAGTGCAGAGTGCAGATTGTGAGTACAAAGTGCAGATTCAGAGTGCAGATTCAGAGTGCAGATTCAGAGTGCAGATTCAGAGTGCAGAGTGCAGATTTAGAGTGCAGATTTAGAGTGCAGAGTGCAGATTTAGAGTGCAGAGTGCAGATTGCAGATTCAGATTGCAGATTCAGAGTGCAGATTCAGAGTGCAGATTCAGAGTGCAGATTCAGAGTGCAGAGTGCAGATTTCGAGTGCAGATTTAGAGTGCAGAGTGCAGATTTAGCATGCAGATTTAGAGTGCAGAGTGCAGATTTAGAGTGCAGAGTGCAGATTTAGAGTGCAGAGTGCAGATTCAGAGTGCAGATTCAGAGTGCAGATTCAGAGTGCAGATTCAGAGTGCAGATTCAGAGTGCAGATTCAGAGTGCAGATTCAGAGTGCAGATTCAGAGTGCAGATTCAGAGTGCAGATTCAGAGTGCAGATTCAGAGTGCAGATTCAGAGTGCAGAGTGCAGATTGTGAGTGCAGAGTGCAGATTGTGAGTACAGAGTGCAGATTCAGAGTGCAGATTGTGAGTGCAGATTGTGAGTGCAGAGTGCAGATTGTGAGTACAAAGTGCAGATTCAGAGTGCAGATTCAGAGTGCAGATTCAGAGTGCAGATTCAGAGTGCAGAGTGCAGATTTAGAGTGCAGAGTGCAGATTGCAGATTCAGAGTGCAGATTCAGAGTGCAGATTCAGAGTGCAGATTCAGAGTGCAGAGTGCAGATTCAGAGTGCAGATTCAGAGTGCAGAGTGCAGATTCAGAGTGCAGATTCAGAGTGCAGATTCAGAGTGCAGATTCAGAGTGCAGATTCAGAGTGCAGATTCAGAGTGCAGTGTGCAGATTCAGAGTGCAGATTCAGAGTGCCGATTCAGAGTGCCGATTCAGAGTGCAGAGTGCAGATTTAGAGTGCAGATTTAGAGTGCAGATTCAGAGTGCAGATTCAGAGTGCAGAGTGCAGATTTAGAGTGCAGATTCAGAGTGCAGATTGAGAGTGCAGATTTCGAGTGCAGATTTAGAGTGCAGAGTGCAGATTTAGCATGCAGATTTAGAGTGCAGAGTGCAGATTTAGAGTGCAGAGTGCAGATTTAGAGTGCAGAGTGCAGATTCAGAGTGCAGATTCAGAGTGCAGATTGTGAGTGCAGAGTGCAGATTGTGAGTACAGAGTGCAGATTCAGAGTGCAGATTGTGAGTGCAGATTGTGAGTGCAGAGTGCAGATTGTGAGTACAAAGTGCAGATTCAGAGTGCAGATTCAGAGTGCAGATTCGGAGTGCAGATTCAGAGTGCAGATTCAGAGTGCAGAGTGCAGATTTCGAGTGCAGATTTAGAGTGCAGAGTGCAGATTTAGAGTGCAGAGTGCAGATTGCAGATTCAGAGTGCAGATTCAGAGTGCAGATTCAGAGTGCAGATTCAGAGTGCAGATTCAGAGTGCAGAGTGCAGATTCAGAGTGCAGATTCAGAGTGCAGATTCAGAGTGCAGAGTGCAGATTCAGAGTGCTGATTCAGAGTGCAGAGTGCAGATTCAGAGTGCAGATTCAGAGTGCAGAGTGCAGATTCAGAGTGCAGATTCAGAGTGCAGATTCAGAGTGCAGATTCAGAGTGCAGATTCAGAGTGCAGATTCAGAGTGCCGATTCAGAGTGCCGATTCAGAGTGCCGATTCAGAGTGCCGATTCAGAGTGCCGATTTAGAGTGCAGATTCAGAGTGCAGATTCAGAGTGCAGATTTCGAGTGCAGATTTAGAGTGCAGAGTGCAGATTTAGCATGCAGATTTAGAGTGCAGAGTGCAGATTTAGAGTGCAGAGTGCAGATTTAGAGTGCAGAGTGCAGATTCAGAGTGCAGATTCAGAGTGCAGATTCGGAGTGCAGATTCAGAGTGCAGAGTGCAGATTCAGAGTGCAGATTCAGAGTGCAGATTCAGAGTGCAGAGTGCAGATTGTGAGTGCAGAGTGCAGATTGTGAGTACAGAGTGCAGATTCAGAGTGCAGATTGTGAGTGCAGATTGTGAGTGCAGAGTGCAGATTGTGAGTACAAAGTGCAGATTCAGAGTGCAGATTCAGAGTGCAGATTCAGAGTGCAGAGTGCAGATTTAGAGTGCAGATTTAGAGTGCAGATTTAGAGTGCAGAGTGCAGATTTAGAGTGCAGAGTGCAGATTGCAGATTCAGAGTGCAGATTCAGAGTGCAGATTCAGAGTGCAGATTCAGAGTGCAGATTCAGAGTGCAGAGTGCAGATTCAGAGTGCTGATTCAGAGTGCAGAGTGCAGATTCAGAGTGCAGATTCAGAGTGCAGATTCAGAGTGCAGTGTGCAGATTCAGAGTGCAGATTCAGAGTGCCGATTCAGAGTGCCGATTCAGAGTGCCGATTCAGAGTGCAGATTCAGAGTGCAGATTCAGAGTGCAGATTTCGAGTGCAGATTTAGAGTGCAGAGTGCAGATTTAGCATGCAGATTTAGAGTGCAGAGTGCAGATTTAGAGTGCAGAGTGCAGATTCAGAGTGCAGATTCAGAGTGCAGAGTGCAGATTCAGAGTGCTGATTCAGAGTACAGAGTGCAGATTCAGAGTGCAGAGTGCAGATTCAGAGTGCCAATTCAGAGTGCAGATTCAGAGTGCAGATTCAGAGTGCAGAGTGCAGATTTAGAGTGCAGAGTGCAGAGTGCAGATTGCAGATTCAGAGTGCAGATTCAGAGTGCAGATTCAGAGTGCAGAGTGCAGATTTAGAGTGCAGATTTAGAGTGCAGATTTAGAGTGCAGAGTGCAGATTTAGAGTGCAGATTCAGAGTGCAGATTCAGAGTGCAGATTCAGAGTGCAGATTCAGAGTGCAGATTCAGAGTGCAGAGTGCAGATTCAGAGTGCTGATTCAGAGTGCAGAGTGCAGATTCAGAGTGCAGATTCAGAGTGCAGATTCAGAGTGCAGATTCAGAGTGCAGATTCAGAGTGCCGATTCAGAGTGCCGATTCAGAGTGCCGATTCAGAGTGCAGAGTGCAGATTTAGAGTGCAGATTTAGAGTGCAGATTTAGAGTGCAGATTCAGAGTGCAGATTCAGAGTGCAGATTCAGAGTGCAGATTCCGAGTGCAGATTTCGAGTGCAGATTTAGAGTGCAGAGTGCAGATTTAGCATGCAGATTTAGAGTGCAGAGTGCAGATTTAGAGTGCAGAGTGCAGATTTAGAGTGCAGAGTGCAGATTCAGAGTGCAGATTCAGAGTGCAGAGTGCAGATTCAGAGTGCTGATTCAGAGTACAGAGTGCAGATTCAGAGTACAGAGTGCAGATTCAGAGTGCCAATTCAGAGTGCAGATTCAGAGTGCAGATTCAGAGTGCAGAGTGCAGATTTAGAGTGCAGAGTGCAGAGTGCAGATTGCAGATTCAGAGTGCAGATTCAGAGTGCAGATTCAGAGTGCAGATTCAGAGTGCCGAGTGCAGATTCAGAGTGCAGATTCAGAGTGCAGATTTAGAGTGCAGATTTAGAGTGCAGATTCAGAGTGCAGAGTGCAGATTCAGAGTGCTGATTCAGAGTGCAGAGTGCAGATTCAGAGTGCAGATTCAGAGTGCAGAGTGCAGATTCAGAGTGCAGATTCAGAGTGCAGATTCAGAGTGCAGATTCAGAGTGCAGATTCAGAGTGCAGAGTGCAGATTCAGAGTGCAGATTCAGAGTGCCGATTGAGAGTGCCGATTGAGAGTGCCGATTGAGAGTGCCGATTCAGAGTGCCGATTTAGAGTGCAGATTCAGAGTGCAGATTCAGAGTGCAGATTTAGAGTGCAGATTTAGAGTGCAGAGTGCAGATTTAGCATGCAGATTTAGAGTGCAGAGTGCAGATTTAGAGTGCAGAGTGCAGATTTAGAGTGCAGAGTGCAGATTCAGAGTGCAGATTCAGAGTGCAGATTCAGAGTGCAGATTCAGAGTGCAGATTCAGAGTGCAGATTCAGAGTGCAGATTCAGAGTGCAGATTCAGAGTGCAGAGTGCAGATTCAGAGTGCAGATTCAGAGTGCAGATTGTCAGTGCAGAGTGCAGATTGTGAGTACAGAGTGCAGATTCAGAGTGCAGATTCAGAGTGCAGATTGTGAGTGCAGAGTGCAGATTGTGAGTACAAAGTGCAGATTCAGAGTGCAGATTCAGAGTGCAGATTCAGAGTGCAGAGTGCAGATTTCGAGTGCAGATTTAGAGTGCAGATTTAGAGTGCAGAGTGCAGATTTAGAGTGCAGAGTGCAGATTTAGAGTGCAGAGTGCAGATTCAGAGTGCAGATTCAGAGTGCAGATTCAGAGTGCAGATTCAGAGTGCAGTGTGCAGATTCAGAGTGCCGATTCAGAGTGCCGATTCAGAGTGCCGATTCAGAGTGCCGATTCAGAGTGCCGATTCAGAGTGCCGATTCAGAGTGCAGAGTGCAGATTTAGAGTGCAGATTTAGAGTGCAGATTCAGAGTGCAGATTCAGAGTGCAGAGTGCAGATTTAGAGTGCAGATTTAGAGTGCAGATTTAGAGTGCAGATTTAGAGTGCAGATTCAGAGTGCAGATTCAGAGTGCAGATTTAGAGTGCAGATTTAGAGTGCAGATTCAGAGTGCAGATTCAGAGTGCAGAGTGCAGATTTCGAGTGCAGATTTAGAGTGCAGATTTAGAGTGCAGAGTGCAGATTTAGAGTGCAGAGTGCAGATTTAGAGTGCAGAGTGCAGATTCAGAGTGCAGATTCAGAGTGCAGATTCAGAGTGCAGATTCAGAGTGCAGTGTGCAGATTCAGAGTGCCGATTCAGAGTGCCGATTCAGAGTGCCGATTCAGAGTGCCGATTCAGAGTGCCGATTCAGAGTGCCGATTCAGAGTGCCGATTCAGAGTGCAGAGTGCAGATTTAGAGTGCAGATTTAGAGTGCAGATTCAGAGTGCAGATTCAGAGTGCAGAGTGCAGATTTAGAGTGCAGATTTAGAGTGCAGATTTAGAGTGCAGATTTAGAGTGCAGATTCAGAGTGCAGATTCAGAGTGCAGATTTAGAGTGCAGATTTAGAGTGCAGATTCAGAGTGCAGATTCAGAGTGCAGATTTCGAGTGCAGATTTAGAGTGCAGAGTGCAGATTTAGCATGCAGATTTAGAGTGCAGAGTGCAGATTTAGAGTGCAGAGTGCAGATTCAGAGTGCAGATTCAGAGTGCAGATTCAGAGTGCAGAGTGCAGATTCAGAGTGCTGATTCAGAGTACAGAGTGCAGATTCAAAGTGCAGAGTGCAGATTCAGAGTGCAGATTCAGAGTGCAGATTCAGAGTGCAGATTCAGAGTGCAGATTCAGAGTGCAGATTCAGAGTGCAGAGTGCAGATTCAGAGTGCAGATTCAGAGTACAGAGTGCAGATTCAGAGTGCAGAGTGCAGATTCAGAGTGCAGATTCAGAGTGCAGAGTGTAGATTCAGAGTGTAGATTCAGAGTGTAGATTCAGAGTGTAGATTCAGAGTGTAGATTCAGAGTGCAGATTCAGAGTGCAGAGTGCAGATTTAGAGTGCAGATTTAGCGTGCAGATTGTGAGTGCAGAGTGCAGATTGTGAGTACAGAGTGCAGATTCAGAGTGCAGATTCAGAGTGCAGATTCAGAGTGCAGATTCAGAGTGCAGAGTGCAGATTTCGAGTGCAGAGTGCAGATTTAGCGTGCAGATTGTGAGTGCAGAGTGCAGATTGTGAGTACAGAGTGCAGATTCGGAGTGCAGATTCGGAGTGCAGATTCAGAGTGCAGATTCAGAGTGCAGAGTGCAGATTTAGAGTGCAGATTTAGAGTGCAGATTCAGAGTGCAGATTTAGAGTGCAGAGTGCAGATTTAGAGTGCAGATTCAGAGTGCAGAGTGCAGATTTCGAGTGCAGATTTAGAGTGCAGAGTGCAGATTTAGCGTGCAGATTTAGAGTGCAGAGTGCTGATTCAGAGTGCAGAGTGCAGATTTAGAGTGCAGATTCAGAGTGCAGAGTGCAGATTTAGAGTGCAGATTTAGAGTGCAGAGTGCAGATTTAGAGTGCAGAGTGCAAAGTGCAGATTTAGAGTGCAGATTCAGAGTGCAGAGTGCAGATTCAGAGTGCAGAGTGCAGATTCAGAGTGCAGATTCAGAGTGCAGAGTGTAGATTCAGAGTGTAGATTCAGAGTGTAGATTCAGAGTGTAGATTCAGAGTGTAGATTCAGAGTGCAGATTCAGAGAGCAGATTCAGAGTGCAGATTCAGAGAGCAGATTCAGAGTGCAGATTCAGAGTGCAGATTCAGAGTGCAGATTCAGAGTGCAGATTCAGAGTGCAGAGTGCCGATTCAGAGTGCCGATTCAGAGTGCCGATTCAGAGTGCAGAGTGCAGATTTAGAGTGCAGATTTAGAGTGCAGATTTAGAGTGCAGATTTAGAGTGCAGATTCAGAGTGCAGATTCAGAGTGCAGATTCAGAGTGCAGAGTGCAGATTCAGAGTGCAGAGTGCAGATTCAGAGTGCAGAGTGCAGATTCAGAGTGCAGATTCAGAGTGCAGATTTAGAGTGCAGATTTAGAGTGCAGATTTAGAGTGCAGATTTAGAGTGCAGATTTAGAGTGCAGATTCAGAGTGCAGATTTAGAGTGCAGAGTGCAGATTTCGAGTGCAGATTCAGAGTGCAGAGTGCAGATTTCGAGTGCAGATTTCGAGTGCAGAGTGCAGATTTAGCGTGCAGATTTCGAGTGCAGAGTGCAGATTTAGAGTGCAGAGTGCAGATTCAGAGTGCAGAGTGCAGATTCAGAGTGCAGATTCAGAGTGCAGAGTGCTGATTCAGAGTGCAGATTCAGAGTGCTGATTCAGAGTGCAGATTCAGAGTGCAGAGTGCAGATTCAGAGTGCAGAGTGCAGATTGCAGATTCAGAGTGCAGATTCAGAGTGCAGATTCAGAGTGCAGAGTGCAGACTCAGAGTGCTGATTCAGAGTGCAGAGTGCCGATTCAGAGTGCCGATTCAGAGTGCCGATTCAGAGTGCCGAGTGCAGATTTAGAGTGCCGATTCAGAGTGCCGAGTGCAGATTTAGAGTGCAGAGTGCAGATTTAGAGTGCAGATTTAGAGTGCAGAGTGCAGATTTAGAGTGCAGATTCAGAGTGCAGATTTAGAGTGCAGAGTGCAGATTTAGAGTGCAGAGTGCAGATTTAGAGTGCAGATTCAGAGTGCAGATTCAGAGTGCAGATTCAGAGTGCAGATTCAGAGTGCAGATTCAGAGTGCAGATTGTGAGTGCAGATTGTGAGTGCAGATTGTGAGTGCAGATTGTGAGTGCAGATTCAGAGTGCAGATTCAGAGTGCAGATTCAAGATTCAGAGTGCAGATGCAGAGTGCAGTTAAAATGTTGATAGGCTAGGGCTTTAAAGACACCCCAAACGTGGAAAAGACTGCTGTTTTTCTTTGGTTTTGTCCAATCTTTTCCAGACGGTCACGCCTAGTATTTTTTTGCAACTATCTTTTCTCCTAAAACATTAATATGCAGGATTGCTGAGGGGTCTCTCCTGTCAATCCTCGTGGTTGTTTTTTGTGAAGCCCCTGCAAGAAATGGCCATAAAACAATTGGCTGTTTCAGTTGTCTAGAAACACCACAGATTCTGCTTGACCTGGGAGTGCCCCATGACTTGCAAGTGGAAGTTCACAGACAACTACATTAAAAAAAAGCATTTGCAACGCAATAGGTCTCGCATTTGCGAGAGTTTAACCTATTGGCATTGTAAATGACAATGCCTTTTATTTATGTTTTAAAAACCAACACACAAGACATTGCCATTTACAATGCCAATAGCTCAAACTCTAACAACTGCGAGACCTATTGCATTGTAAATGCTTGTTTGTTTTGAATTTGTTAGCTTTGTGCTTTCTTTTAATCACGTTTGGAGTGGATCGCATCGGGTGTGCGGGGCGCTCTCATGTGAGAGTTGTTGGGTTATTTAAACGGAAATGTGGAAGTTTTAGGAAAAGAATCCAAGTGTCAGTTTTTATTTTTTTAATGTTTATATGATGCCAACTCTATCCCTTGGTGTTAGAGCACTTCCCTTCAGAGAAGAGTGGACTTTATAAACACATCGGTATGTGCGAATGGTTCAGGGGTCAGGGGGGCTTGCGGTAGGGGCATGGCGGAGTTGCTAAACCACAGCTAAGTCACTTTTTAGGTCTCTCAGACCTGCGTTGCAGCGCGCATGTGCTGCTCACTCTGCGAGACTTCTTGTAATTGGATATTTTAGAAGTGGAGTTTAAGCTCCACCCATCTTTTTGATTGGCTGGCTTCATCTTCCATATTAAACTCTGGCTTCCGATTGAAAAGGAGGCTTCTTAGTCCCTCCCTGTTACCACCATGTCTCCTTTTGGGACGACCCATCTGAACTGGATTTTTTACTTTCGGCGTTGCACGGTCTCCTTTATTAGTCGTAAGAACGCAATATTTGGGAAATGGACACTAATGGGCACCACGGCGGCTGCATTTTCTATGCGCTTTAAAGTGTATATTTTTTATTACTTTAATGTGTGTGGCGCCCGCTAGGGACACTGGGCTCTCTTTATTTATTTATATTTGACATTTATGTTGAGCACAGCGCCTGCTTCAGGGACGCCGCTCTCATTTATTTAGTCAATACCGTGCTAATGTTGTTTTCTGTACTGCATGTGGGAAGAGAGGAAGAGAAAGAGGTGGAAGATTAATATAAACGTCTCACTACATAAAACCCAACACTGTTAGCTTTGCCCGTTTTGTTTTCCCTTGCTCCTCTTACATGAAGTGCCTTTTCTCTTGTGTTCTTTCTTTATTGTTCCCCGCTCTAATCTATACCTGCGCGTCTCCCTAATCTCGGTGCCTATATGCAAAATTGCTTCAGGAGTAAACGCTTTAAAATGAAATAAAAAAACTCGTTCCTCCTGACTGATTGCAGACGGTTGTAAAGAGGAGCGGTGCAACCACGGCTCAGCACCAGCAGAAATTGTTTTGTGCAAGAGGTGCAAAACCACCAAGTGAAAAGTTAGAGGTGAGAAAAGGTCTGTTTTATATTCATTGTGATCATTTTGAGTGTTTCTGTTGGAGATTCACACTTACAACCTCTGTCCTCCCAGCGTGTGCTGAAACACGCTCATTGCTTTCTCACTTTAGAGCATTGATCAAATTAATTAGGTATTTTAAGAATTAGTTGATATCCGTGTTGTATGAACTTAGCAGAACAGCCTCATAATTACAGCCGGCAATAGTATTTGCAGGAAGGACATTGTTATTGTTTGGGCGTGGCCCTACTTAACAAAAAAATACAGACTCTTCAATGGGAGGCCTCCCTGTCCGTCGCCCAACAAATAAAACAAGCATTTGCAATGCAATAGGTCTCGCATTTACGCAAGTTTATGTTATTGACATTGTAAATGACAATGCCTTTTATTTTTGTTTTAAAAACTAAAACAAATGCATTATTTGCATTGTCAATAGCTCAAAATCACGAAAATGTGAGGCCTATCGCCTTGCAAATGCTTGTTCGCACTGTTGGTGAAAGAAAAATAAAGAAAGCTTAATTCTATGGTTGTGGTGCCGCTTTATTCCTGGTTTGGAGAAGATAAATTGTGAGAGTTTGTTGAAATATCTCTCTCTCTCTCTATATATATATATATATATATAGATATATATATATATATATATATATATTCCTGCTCCAATTGTACCACAAATCCCGGGGCACTCATGGGCGGGTGCTTCAACGCGCTGGTACCGCGCGTAATGTATCAAGCTCACACCTTCGTCCTCTCTCTCTCGAACAAAGTAGAAGCACTCCAAGGTAGGTAATCAAAACGCTTTAATCCGGCAGCAAAACAGACGCGTTTCGGACGTCTAGTCCTTCGTCAGTGTTTGGCACAGAGTCAATACTTCTGGCTTTTAATCAACATATCATTTACAATTTCAGGCGCTTGAAATTACCCGCGCCAGATTAATAAATTCATTGAATTCAATAAAGCCGTGTATCGGCCCATAAGCCGCTTAGGCCGGTGGTAAAACAACAATAAAGCCGTGGATCGGCATTGCACCAGCCAATGTTTTACATATCATTGTAAAACATGAAATGTATTACTTTGGGCGCCGTCATTGCTTTCTATGTAAAATCGCAGTGACGTGTTGATTAAAAGCCAGGAAGTATTGACTCTGTGCCAAACACTGACGAAGGACTAGACGTCCGAAACGCGTCTGTTTTGCTGCCGGATTAAAGCGTTTTGATTACCTACCTTGGAGTGGTTCTACTTTGTTCGAGAGAGAGGACGAAGGTGTGAGCTTCATATATATATATATATATATATATATATATATATATATATATATATATATTCAACATTTCTTTAATGTGACCTACACGAGCACGTATTCTGATAGTGTGTCTTGCCGCACATGCACTAATTTGATTGACTTTGTGCATTAGATGTGACTTTAATATCATAATTTAGAATGTAGAATAAGAAATTCGTAATGAATGTATCTTCCTAGTCTGCTATAGGGACCAAAGAATATCTCTCTTTTTTTTTATCAAGAAAATGCAATGTAATCTACTCTCAAGTAAAATGGTTGACAGATTGGATAGAGATCATATTTAAATATATTATGAGGCTGACTTACAAAGGCATGCAAGAGTACGAGTGCATAAAAGAATACTCCTGTAGTACTCTTCGACATACTCCATACAAGCCTTTGTGACTTGGCCTCAAAACATCTAAAATGGGAATACAATAGAAATTTTTATATATAATTAGTACTAATTGAAAGGAATGCCCTATTTGCCCTTTTACTAAACGGGAGTGGGAACCTTTGGTGCCGATTCAAAAAGGCATGTAAGAGTATGTAAAAGATGACTGCATTCCATAATCCCAAATGATTTTGTGAATTTCCCCAAAGTGTATATATCAAGCAAATAGTTTGTATCCAGCTTCTTAGTGATAGTGTATATTACACATGGGAACAGTCGCTACAAGTGACCTATCTAAGATGGCACATTTATCTGTAACATCGCATACAGTTGATTTCTGTTATACATCCCAGTTCTGTTTAATAGTATTACTGATGTCGAGTTTATTATGGGTTTCTTCCAAAAGATATTTTTCAGTATGCTGACTGTAGTGCTAATTTTATTATTGGAACGGATTTATAGAACAACACTTAAATAGCCTGTGCACATAAATGTTTGCTGATGGCTAGTCCAAGAATGCACGTATATCAGCAGCTTCACACACTGCAAATGTTTAGTATTCAGCATATCTCTGATTAAGGTATGCATGGAGCTGCTGGTTTCATGGACATTTTCTTAATGGGATATTTGTATTCCACCTTAATGTCATTATGTTTGCAGTGATATATTTATAGTATGCTATTGCAATGTGTTCTTGGTCAGTTAAGATTAATGAGCATATTGGGAACGCCAAGCCCCGATTTCTTGTTTGATCAGTCTGAGTTTTCAAAAGGGCATGCTACGCCCATTTAAAGGCTCTAGTTGTATTTGCCTATCGGAGCTTCGTTTTCCAGATTTGGGACTTGGGACTATGCCAGTATGGCCCCCAAGAAGGTTTGGGAAAGTCTGCACAAGTGGTGCCCGTTTAAAACACCATGTTTCACCTGGATTAGGGCAAGCAACATTTTGTGCTGGGCATGAGCATACAGTTCCTAATGATGAGTTTGTTTGCAAAATTTTTTGAAATTCCTTTGACTTCTTGTTCAATTTGGAGTTAGTTTATGAGTGTAATTCGTTTTTTCCTTCAAGTAAGAGTCGACACAGTTGGCTCAGTACTCCTACTAGAAAGTGATTGTTTATTTTATTCTCATCAATAGCCTTCCTACAGATATGTGATTTATGAAGGATTTTGTTTAGAATAGTGGAATAGTAACCATAGATTGTATTAGTATGTTTAGTTTCTTTTCTTGCAATAGGGCACTTAAACCTGATTCTGATAAACACCGATGATTGCATTCATGTAGAAGAATTTTGTGTATACATATAAAAGTAATTCATTCGTTTTTATCACACACCTAGGAAAAAAATGTTTTACTAATGCTCTAGTGCCGTGTTCTGAAGAAAGAGAACATTAATTGAATATATATGATATGAGCGTCATATAGCATCTTAGTTTGTCATGTCAAGATTTTTTTCTATTTTATTTTAATTTCATGCTTTAGTTAATTAAAACTATGCATGAAGGGTAAAACCGTATTGAAAAGACAGCAGTTAAAAACAAAGAAATGAAAAAGTTCCGGTAATAAGATAGATATTCTGGATAAAATGCTTAAAGAAGTACATGATATGCAGCGAAATCTCACCCCACAACTTGACCAACTTTGTTCAGACCCTCCCGATATCTCTACTGGGCAGGGCGCTGCTATATAAAATGATGGCCCTGATGCGTTTTCTGTATGTGCTTCAAAACCCACCTGACCCAGTCCCGCCAACCCTTTTCAAACAAATTGATCACAAATTATAAACTTTATTGTGCCAGGTGGGCACACGACGCATTGCGCTGATGAGGTTACAACGGGGAGTTTACGACGGGCCTGGTTATCCCTGATATTAAAAAATACTATTGGGCCTCCCAACTTATAGTAATTAATGACTGGATCTTCTCGGATTAGAGTGAGCCGGGCTATAGGGTAGATAGTTGCTTGCATGCATCGCTGTCCTATGAAGCTTTCCTCTATGAGGGTCATTGGAGAGTGTTCTTACCATTGCACACATCTACAGTTGTGAAATGCTGGATTGAGGCCCATCGCTACCTGGGATGGCATACTAAGCTGACCGCCCTTACCCCCATGTGGCACAGTGACAAGTTGTGCGAGGTGACTGCCCTGTCAGGGTTCTCACGTTGGGCAATAATAGGAATAGAGCACTTGGGGGATGTTTGAAGGGTGAGAACACGGCTGCCTTTTGAAGCACTTAGCCAGGAATACGAGTTGTCACCCACCCAGAGACTCTACTATTACCAATTTAGTCACACCCTCCGTGTCCACATTCAGGAAGGGGAGAGCCAGCCAGATGCCTCACCATTTGAGGACCGCTTACTTGCAGATTTGATTCCGGACAGTGAAGTAACAGTGATCTATCAAAAGTTAATGAATAATTCACCCACCTCCTGGGCACCGTGAGAAGAGCCTGGACAGACAACATAGGAACCATAGAAGATGAGGACTGGGTAGAGGCCTACAAGGGCCCCGAGACGTAGCCATCCGAGCGCAATTTCATCTGATACAGTTCACCTGGCTTATTACTCACAAACATTACTTTGTAAGATAAAAGCGTTAACGACACTACTGTCACCAGAGGGTGCGCGCAACGGGGTTCCTTTTACCATATTCTGTGGGAATGTTCTGTAATCAAATCTTACAGGTGGGGAGTAACGAGGGTGATGTCAGTGGTCCTAATGATCAGAGTGGTGCTGGAGACCAAGTTGTTGATATTAATGATACAGGAAGAGGAGGACTGGCGTAAATACAATAGACTACTTTGGTTGACTCTGGCTGCGGAAGTGGCGAAGTGAACTATAGCAAGGCTGTGGAGGGCGCCTCTCCCATCTTCTGTATCCGATTGGAAGGCTGACCTCGACTGGTGCCAGCAGCCAGATGAAGTGATATACCAAAGTAAAGGCTGCCCCAAAAAGTGGGAAAAGATATGGGGCCCCTGGCTGAGATACCGGGGTGATTCACTGACTCACACGGACGCCGTTTTCCTCGCTGCTGACGCCACTTTGCTGCCTGCCCACGGACCTTCAATCACACCTAGTGGAACCCGCTTCGCGGGTCCCACGTCGCTGGAAGGGGCATCCCGAGGCTGTGCTTTCTCCTCTGCTGCTGGGCGGTGAGTGTGTGACAGGGCTGCGAGCAGCAACCCGGACTCAGTATCCCAGGAGTCCCGGGCTGCCCTGGCCGTTTCCAGCTGGCCTGCTCTCCCTGACCGCCCCGCCCAGCCCCACCTGCTTCAAAAGCGGCAGTGATTTCCCTCTGCCTTGGGACTCACACGGACGCCGTTTTCCTCGCTGCTGACGCCACTTTGCTGCCTGCCCACGGACCTTCAATCACACCTAGTGGAACCCGCTTCGCGGGTCCCACGTCGCTGGAAGGGGCATCCCGAGGCTGCGCTTTCTCCTCTGCTGCTGGGCGGTGAGTGTGTGACAGGGCTGCGAGCAGCAACCCGGACTCAGTATCCCAGGAGTCCTGGGTTGCCCTGGCCGTTTCCAGCTGGCCTGCTCTCCCTGACCGCCCCGCCCAGCCCCACCTGACCTGCAACGGCTCCTCCCCCTTACCTTCAGTCAGTACTTACTGAGCCAACTGCCCAGCTGCGCGGGAGCGCGCGGGAGGGCGCCGGGAGAAGCCCGGGACAAGGGCGGGACCGTCTTAGGCCGTCAGTGGCCGAAGGAGGCCGGGCTGGGCCCTCTCTCTTGACTCCTTCCCGTGACATAACCAAGGTAATGCCCTCGCCTACACACCGGGAAACCCCCTCAAGGGATGGAGCCGCCAGCTCCGGGACTTTGGATAACTATTTCAAACCCAATAAAGGTGAAGCGGTTATGGACGGTTCACTTGAGAAACGCAGGGCGGAGCGCAGGCGCTCCATTGAATCTATGAAAAACAGGCCCTTGATCGACATTAGCCCCTTCCCCACCACTCAAGAGGGAGGCGTGCTATCTAGCAGATTAAATAATTCGACATTAGAGGACTTCCCTGTCCTACTAAGGGAAATCCCCCCCACTCCAGGGATAGCGCTTGTACAAAACATAGAGCCAGTTCCCCTAGGGACTTCGCATTCTCCTGTCAACCTGCTAACCCAAATTCCACCTATCCAATTGGCCAATAAGAGCAAGCCCAAAATAAATGTAGTGGTGGAGTTACATAGGCCCCCACCCAGTAAACGTGCTCGGAAAACAACGGGGGGGCGGGGGAAACCTAAAATATCCCATCTGGATTTTGGCAAGAAACGGCAAAATAGTGTTCTTCCGGGGAAGCACACGGAGATAGTGCCTCCTTCTAAACTCTCAAATACCGGTACCACTGCCACTACCAAAGAACAAGAGGGTACTACGCCAAATCCAAACAATCCACTCTATGCTAAAGGGAACATTGAATTCCTACTCCGTTCCCTTCTGCAGCCGATCACCGATAGCTTAAAAAAAGTCGAGATTAGGCTCACCTTACTAGAAACTTCTCTCACCACCCTGAGCACTCTAGTAAGCAAGCAGACAAAGCCAGTGGAAAACCCTCCTGCGGCTGAGGAACCTCCTAAAGAAGATGTCGCAAATAATGCTAATAGAGCCCCACCAAGAGGCACGCCATCTGCTCCCCCACTGCAACCCCTTATGGCCATTCAACTCCAGGCACAGCACAACAACCAAAGCTCCAGACCCACTCATCCTGTGGATTTAATCCCACATAGCTTACAAATAGAGTCCTCTGGAATGCATCAAGGCCAGGTCAATGTTCCCCCACTCACGCCCGTTTGTCCAACTCCCAGACCACGGAGGCCAGACCTTCCACCTGAGGCCAATAGATTAACGGTGGTTCTAGCGGGTGCCCCTCACTTAAGATCAGGGGAAAATGAGGATTACCAGTCTCTTAAGAAAAAGGTAATCAAATGGCTCAACTGGAACCGACCCTTGCCTCCCCAGTATAATAATGAAATCATCATGGTGAGAAGGGTTCCATGGCTAGGGAAGACCAGGAAAACTATAGTGGGGGATTGTATCTTGGTAACTTTTAAGGATCCAGGCACGGTTCAACACATTTGCAGAGGAATGTGACGTAAATAATTAATTTACTCTCTTAATTTCTATGCAGGTAAGTACTTAATCAATAATAACTCAAATCGGAAAGAAAGAACCAGAGTCCGTGGTGTTAGAGTTCTTAGGGGTTTTATTCCTCAAAAAGGAATGGTCAGGACCATAATATCATGTTCTTCCCACCGCAGGGGTGGAAGAAGGGATAGAGCGCTACATTTTATTGACAGTACATAGCTTATATACTTAATTCATGTCATAGGAAACAGTATAGTAGGCGTAACAGCTGAGAGAAGACAAGATAACAGTATACACGTGTTACTAGTACGTAATCAGAAGGCGTGGACTAGGCGTGAACTGGAGGTGTGTGCTAGAAACGTCACAGATGGGTGTCACAAAGGGGTGGCACTAACAGAAATGTTGCCATGTCAGCAGAAATCGGAAGCTTGGATGCGCGCGCAGCTGCATGACGTGTGATAGACGTGAAACTGGAGGGGTGCAGGGGACTTGACATTTACACTGACGGAAAGAGACAGAAGTCTGGCATGTCAGATCAACTTGTACTTCTATCATATCTGATATCTGATGTTTAGGAACCATATTATCTGGACGGAAAGGTCTCTAGGGCAGAAGCCATTCTATACTAACTGTGGATGCGTGTATAAGCGCCCAAGTGTCTGCATGAGAAGCGTGGGGGCACGGGGCCTTCCATGGAAGCATGGTAACAGAAGCTATGAATTACTTGCACTGAGACAGGTCGGCCCTTTGGCTCTGCAGCTGGGGAGGATGTTTACTGAAACTAGTAGGCAGGAATGCATTTTCGAGGAGCGGAACAGATAACTCGAAGGTTATAGTCAGTCTTGGCAGAAAGCAGGCTGAGCTGAGCGCGAGGGGCCGCGCTGGAAGTAAGTCAGAGTTCACGGGTACAGAGGCAGCCTGGGCTGAGGCTGTCAGAGTCAGAAGCCAGAAAAGAGGCTCGATGGCAGAAATTCAGGGCCTACTTTGCCAGAGCAGGAAAACATGTAAAGTACACTACAAAAAGACGTTGGCATAGCATACTTAGGAACGGGTTATTTAATCCATTCAGGGTGGATCTGAAAGAGGACAAGTTAACGTTGGACGCAAATGTATTTGCGTCTTCATAACTGACACAGGAGGGAAGTTACATGCACTTTAAGCTGGTACATGGAGTCGGTGGAGTACGCGCTAGGGAACACAACTTGACCATAAAATTTATATTTCCTCATTCCCTCCTTGTTCCCTACGGACCCTTCATGATATATCGATCCTCATGAATCGATCAGTTTGTTCTTGTAACATCATTTGTTCTTCTTTCTTTCTTTTACGTTTTGAGAGAAAACTGGAATGTTCAATACAAGAGGTGGCACACAGTCCACAAATCGCTGGCCCGCACTGCAGGCACAGGCAGCAACTGAATACTAGGACTAGGCCAATGCCTAGGAAGGATAGGATCTTCCATCCCCAAGCGGTTAATGTTGTCCAGAACCAACCGGACCAAGTCCAGGTGCCTGGATTCTGATGTATCTGATTTGCAATTTTATGGAGACGTGTAATAGCTTGATATACAGATGGTGCGTTTTGTGGTATGAAAACACAGCAACTTGACCCGATGACCTTACAAGCTCCACCTCTATCTGCCAAGATGACGTCAATAACAAGACGATTCTGAAGGACAACAACCCGCATGGCGGACTGCTCTTCTGTTAAATTACCTAGGGCGGAGGCAGTTTCATTCACTACTGCTTCAAGTGTTCTAGTTAATCTGCGTATTAATTTACTATTCTGAACAGGTCCTAAGAAGAAAAAGAATCCTTTATTAAAATCGGTGTACTGTTCCCATGCCGTTTCTGTGTAGTCGACAAGTGAGATATCTCTTCTGGGTCTATTCTTTACTAGATTTGTATTTCTGTGGTAATCAGGAGGAGCTAGGAAAACAGGTGGCAGAAGGAATGCAATGTAACAGGTACCATCCCAATCTGGAGGTAGGCGTATGTATGCGGTATGACCACAAACAAAGTAAGAATGACGAATAGCTTTAAAGGATGATTTTCCATGATCACTGAATTCGATCACAGTGGTGCATTTACTATGACCTAAGTGTACTGAACCTTTCTTCCTGATACATAATTCGCCAGTGACTGGCAATACTGACATAGTGGGTATAATAGGTGCGGCTTCGGATTCAACAGTAAGAATCATAAGGCTAATTGTATAATTACCTAATCCATACACTTCATTTTCTAGATCAGTTCCTATTCTAGTGGGGAGTCCCTCCTTATCAGGGTAACAGACGTCGAGCAGGACCAAGTTCAGGTTTCCCCAAACCCAGCCCCCGTCGAAAACAGCAGTATCAGGATCTAAGGAATTAATTATTTTAAACCATGCACCGCAGGAGCCATTGTGAGTGAACGGGTACGGAAAGAGGGGCAGAGCTCCCTTGTAATTCTGGTAGGGAGGGAGTCGGCCACATATCCAGCAATCTGTAGCATTGTTAGTTTGATGGGAATGGTGTAGCATACTAATGAATGTGTTGTTGCGCAGCGCAAGTCTGTAGGAGAGTTCATGAGGAGGCAACTCACTAAAAGTGTGTTCAGCAGATACATTGTAGGCAGATTGTTCATGCTTGAAAATAGGACAATAGATAGGTAGAAGGATGCTAGCAACAATAATTAAAATACTCAGAATAAACATGATTAATAGTGTCACTATACAGTGACTACGAAGTGATTTGCAATATGCACTTTTCTTAATTTGTCTCTCTCTATCTCGATCTAGGGGATACATGTCAGAAACTATTTAACCGATTCACCTAGGGGAGGACTTAAACAATTAAACTGTGTGACTTGCTAGATCGGAGTTTCGACCGATACTCCTCTTGGGGAGTTTTTTCTCGTTCAGATACTGTAAAGTCTTTTGGCTCAACACAGTCTTTGGTGGGGGTGGACGAGTCTCGGTCTGGTTTCAGTTCATGGAATTTTTTCACATGACTCGTATGGACCCACCCCTTTCTCCCTTCGATCTTCACGGCGGTCCTCGTGGTGAGAAGGACGGTCTTCGGCGATTTCCAGCGGGGCTCCAGCGGGCTCTTCCTATCAAAGTTTCGCACCAATACTAGGTCCCCAGGACGGACATCATGTGGCTTTACATCAGTGTTGTCAGGGAAGGCTGCGGCAACCTGTGAACGACATGATTGGAGTGCAGACATCAAGGAGGCAAGGTAATCTGTCAACATATTGCAATCAACATCAGTAATTTTTTTCGGAATGGGCGTCCCCCACATATTCGGTGGTCTGCCAAAAACCACTTCGTACGGGGATAGCCCTGATCTCGAATGGGCAACCATTCTCATATAGAATAGTGCCACTGGCAGGACGACTATCCAGTCGACCCCTTTCTCTTTACATATTTTAGCAAGTCGTGTTTTTAATGTCTGATTATGCCTCTCTACAAGGCCTGCAGCTTCGGGATGTCGGACACAATGGAATTTCCACTGGTATCCTAGCAATAAAGAAACTTCTTTCATTAATGCGGATGAAAATGGCTGACCGTTATCTGAGTACACGACACGAGGCATGCCGTACCGTGGGAAGAATTCACGAACCAACTGCCTGGCAGTGGTCGGAGCAGTGTAATCTGGGACTGGGTATGCTTCGGTCCAGCGGGACAGAGCACAAACAACTACGAGAACATATTTAAATCCTCGACAACGGTCCATCTGGATATAATCCATCTGGAGGACTTCAAAAGGGTGATCGGGAGGATGAAATCCACCTTGCTCTACAGGGACGCTTTTACCTGGATTGAACTGACAACAGATCATGCAAGTACGCACTTTCTGTTTCGCTGCTGCTCGTAAGTGTTTATTGTTCCAAAGATTTTGTAAACTGTCTAACATCGCTTTCTCTCCTAGATGTGCTGGACTATGTGCTGTATTAATCATGACTTGAACCATAGAGTCAGGGAGAAACCATGTAGACTTTCCCTTCGTCATCCAACCTTGATCTGTCTGGATCCCTCCTAGTTCAATCCATTTCTTTATTTCTTCTGGGGTAGCATGTGTCTGAATATCGATAACATCTAGTGTGGGATCTCTGACTGTCATACAATGTGTCGGTCCGGTTGTCTTTGTCATGTCAGTTGTCTGAGTGTGAGTCAATGCTGTATGTTTTGCTGTCTGGTCTGCCAGGTCGTTACCCTGGGAAACAGAATCTGTGACTTTAGTATGTGCTTTACACTTCATGACGGATATGCCTGAAGGCAGATGTATTGCTTCTAGCAGTGCTTGAATGAGGGGACCATGTTGGATCTTGGCACCGTGAGAGGTCAGAAAACCTCGTTCTTGCCATAACATGCCGAAGTCGTGTACAACTCCGAACGCATAACGGGAATCAGTATATATGTTGACATTTCTGTTCTTGGCTAGAATACAGGCTCGGGTCAGAGCAATAAGCTCTGCCGCCTGAGCGGACAGTGTGTCAATACGATGTGTTTCTTTAACTTCGGTTTCAGTGGTCACGGCATACGCGGCCACTAATTCTCCTGTATTTGTTCTCAGGCATGAACCGTCCACATAAAGTGTCAGGTCTGGATTTGTCAATGGAACATCTGTTAAGTCTCGTCGGGGCTTTGTTACTGCATTAATGATCTCTATGCAATCATGCGGGGCTGGATCTGTCATAATTGTAGGTAACAGTGTTGCGGGGTTCAGAATGCTGCAGCGTCTGATTTCTATGTGTGGCTGGAATAGCGTTAATTCGTAACCTGTCAGTCGTGCTATAGTCAAGTGCTGAGTCTGGGTTCTGTTTAAAAGAACCTCTACAGAGTGTGGAACTTGTATTGTTAACTGATGGCCTAAAACAATTGAATCGCTCTGTCTTATTGCTAACGCTGTTGCTGCTACTGACTTTAAGCATGCAGGGAGTGCCTGGGCTACGGAATCCAATGTACTTGAAAAATAAGCGCAAGGCTTATGTGAACCTGCTTGATCTTGAGTGAGGACAGACAATGCTGTACCATCACGTTCTGTAACAAAAAGTGTAAACGGTTTGCTGTAACATGGTGTCGCTAAAACTGGTGCTTGGCATAATGCTTTCTTTAATTCCTCAAAGGCTTGTGTATGTTCCTGAGTCCAAGGGAGGGCAGTCGAAGTTGCTGCCTCCTGCGTCGTTAACTGGATGAGTGGTTTAGCTAGAAATGCATATTGAGGAATCCATTGTCTGCAGTACGAGGTGAGGCCTATGAAGGCCCGCACTTCCTTTTGTGTCTGGGGTCGTGGCATATTTACAATTAACTGAATGCGATCGGGAGTGAGCTGTCTCCCCACTTTGGACAGCAAGTGACCCAAGTACACAACTTGCTGAACACAGAATTGCAGCTTCGAAGGAGACACCTTGTGTCCCTTGTCTGCCAGAAAATGTAGAACTGTCAGTGATGCTTGTTCACATTCGGGCTCACTTCGTGCGGTGATCAGTAGATCATCGACGTATTGCAGTAAAGCGGTGTTAACTGGCATTTGAATACAATCTAGTTGTCTTTTCAGTGCTTGACTATAGATGCTGGGGCTTTCTGTGAATCCTTGAGGTGCGCGGGAAAATTTGAAACTTCGTCCATTTAAACTGAATCCGAAGAGATATTGGCTCTCCGGATCAATAGGTACACTGAAGAAAGCGTTCTTGAGATCGATTACAGTAAAGAACGTTGCTTCTGAATCAATAGCAGTCAATAGGGAAAAGATATCGGGGACCACAGGGTACTGTGGTACAATACATTTGTTCAGTTCTCGAAGATCAATCACCAGCCGATATACTGGCGGTGCATTGGGGTCAGTACGTTTAAGAATCGGAATGATTGGTGAATTACAGATATTGGAGTCGGTCTCTACGACCACTCCTTGGGCAATGAGCTCCTCAATGATTTCCAGTAAAGCCACTACAGCATCGGGTGGTAACTTGTATTGTCTGATTCGTGGTAGAACAACTCCTGTCTTGAGTGTAACACGGTATGGTGTGATATGCATACAACCTACATCAGTTGGGCCTTTTGCCCATAGGTGATCTGGTACATTTTTCAATCTGACATCGAATTCTCGCAACACATAGTGACCCTTGAAATCCCGTAGAAAGAGTCTAACTCCTTCCGGGGAACAGCATATTATAGCTCCTAGAGCCTTCAGAGTTTTTATTGCTAACAGGTTTTCTGGGCATGATTTCGTGAGCAACAAGTCTGTAATACGTGATAATGGACCCACAGCCAGGGGAACGGGTTGCGATACCTCATTTACAATAGGCTGTCCTGAAAAACCAAGGGAAACATTCTGTGAGCCTGAGAGGGGTGCCCCTGGGACTTCATCATGGCTGATCGTGGTGCGACTTGCCCCTGTATCAATTAAAAACTTTCTGTCTTTTCCCAAGACGTGACTGTGTACATAAGGACCTTCTTGATCTACAGGAATTTCAATAAGAGGCAAGCCACCTTCCCTCTCTAGGCTGTTTCATGTATATCGGGGGTAATCTGGATATGCAGACTGGGCATACTGGTACATCTGTTGCGAAACTTGCTGAGTCGCGGCAATGGGCTGTGGCTGTGGTACCGCTACTGTCTGTGCTGTGTGTGGTGGAGCATGCATAGGCTGTGTGTTCTGCATTGGCTGTTCGTTCTGTGAGGTCTGTTGATGCCCATGGTCATGTCTAGGCGGATGCGGTCTTTCTTTAGTTTTACCTGTTGCTATATTATGTTTCAGGACGGGGCTTTCAATGCCACTCCCGCATTGCATGTGGTACATTTTCCTTTCTGGAGGCGGGGCGGGAACATATTAAGAGCTTACGAAAGTATTATATTTATGTCGTTGTTCTAGAATTATTTGTATTAACTTGGTACTGAAACCTCTCCATCTATCCATGAGTAGTGCTTCTAATGTTTCGTGTAAGGGACCTGGATCGGAATGTTGGTTTCTGTATTTCGTGAGGAGGTGCTGAATCATGTATACACCTGCTAATTTCTGTTCGTCTGGAGAAAGGTTCAGAAACGTCTGTGCTAAGGTGTCATCATTATATATGTCTGGATTTTCGGCCCATAATATGGCTGACCGGGCTAGTTCTTGTTCATCCATCGAATTGAGTGCATGGTACCCCATTCTTTCTCGTAGTCTTTTATCAGTCTCCTGGAACTGATGTTCAGAAGAATTCGGGTTTGTTAAAGCAGAGAGAAAAACTCTCTTGTTTTCCGGACGGATGCCCTTCCTAAGGTAAGTTCCCTTACCTACATACGCTATAGTATCTGTAGTCCTTTCTGGTTCTTCAAGTTCTTCTTCCTCCTCGGAGGAAGCTTTTTCTTTCTCTTTTTGGTGTACTGCTATCACTGCTTTTCTAATTTTTCTATACATACTGGCTATGCAAGTCCCCTTGTCATGTTTTCCTTCAGCTATATTTTGACCCCACTTGTTTAGTGCATCTAATTCACTCTGATCTGTTCCAGGCCTGTCTCGTTCTCTTATTAGACAATTTATGAAAAATCGTAGTATCTGTGCTTGAACGTCAACTTTCTGTTTCTCCATGGCATCCTTGATACTGTCAGGGTCTTTCCCTGTCTGAACAAACTCATATATTCTATCTAGACGGTCCTTCATTCCTACATAGCACAGCAAGATATCAGTAGCAGATCTTAACCGTAGTGATGCCAATATCATTAGATCGTCTTTTCCGGGTACTGGATCATATCTGCAAACTGAAAGATTTTCTTTTAATGCGTCAAGGCGGGGTGACCTGAACGTGAGAGGACTCTGCATATCCCTGAGATTGAATCTGTGTGTTAATGGCGGGGTCCGAAGACCCGCGGTCGCACCTCCTGAAGCGGAGGCTTGGGCATTATCTCCCTGTGGAGTCTGTATCTGAACTTGAATTTGTCGTTTAGTAGGATCAGGTAGACGTTGTTTCGGTAGGTCAATTTTGGGTGCGGGAAGTGGCGGGGCTGGCGGAACGGGGGAGGTCTGTCGCGGTACCGGCGGAACATGATCTGGGGGCGGGGTGCCACCCCCGTCCCTGTCAGTAGGCAAGGCACGAACAGGCAGATTGGTGTAAGCCGGTGCTACATCCTCTAGATAAGAATTTAGGAATATGTCTTTAGTAGTCTTATGCATTACTTTAGTTGGAACTAATGGTGGCGGTAAGTTTTTCGGTATTTCTGATAGGGCCTCAGGTGTACCCTCGGCCGCGAGATACATACCGTTTACGAGATTGTTTCGGGCACGGTCTATTTGTTCTGTTTTTACTCAGATCCCTTCAGTAACTAATTCGTTTTCTTGGGCTTTTTCTGATTCTTTAAGTCTGTCTTCTCTACGGAGTGCTTTCTCAGCACGCTTATGTGATTCCTTACGCCAAAATTCTATGGCGTCTTTCTGAGATTGTCTAGCTTTCTTTTTCCATAATGCTTCTTCTACCTTCATGATGCACTCGGCATCCCATGTTCCGGTAGCGGGCCATCTGTGTCTTTCGTCTAGGTGTTTAGTATAGTCGGCCCATAAGTCTAGATACAATATGGCATCTATGCCATGTTTGTGATACATAAAGTTACCTGGAGTGTCCCTAGGGGGAATAGGAATTTCTTCCTCCAGTATCCCTTTCCTAGTTCCTATCTGCTTCAGTTTGTTGAAAAACGGCATTTTGCTTACTTATTACTGAATGCTCAATCCTTACTACTTAATACTGGATACAGCTAGTTTTACAAGAAACACAATAATGCACATTAAAACGGTCACATTCATACCACGACATTAATCACATGAAAAGACATTTGAGACATAGATGACTACCCTCTATACTGGATGTACTGCTAAACAGTACAGATACACTGGTGTAACAGTGCAGAAATTCAGAATACTAGATATACTGCTAAACAGTACAGATACACTGCCTAGAAACAGTGCAGACCGGACTTGTGTACCCAAACCCGTCTAGATACGTCCCAGCAATGGTACTCACCGGGAAGCACGGAAACAGAAGGCCTCAGAAAACTCGACTGGACTCGACTCGACACTTCGGAAAACTTCGGAAAACTTCAGAAACCTGGTGGGCCTCTTGACACCTCGGACCTTGCTTCTTTCGGCTAGGCTCTGGTCGGGATCCTCCGCACTCCTCACCGCCTCGTCTGGGCACTGATCGCAGTCTTCGTCACCTCCGTGGGTCAGAGGGAGATGCAGGAAATCCTGCCGGTACGCGTAGTTTCCATCTAACTGATGGCAGGGGACAGAGCTTGCAACGCACCAACCGGCGCGTGAGGTGGGGGAGGGGTCCCTGTTCGGGCGCCAAAATGACGTAAATAATTAATTTACTCTCTTAATTTCTATGCAGGTAAGTACTTAATCAATAATAACTCAAATCGGAAAGAAAGAACCAGAGTCCGTGGTGTTAGAGTTCTTAGGGGTTTTATTCCTCAAAAAGGAATGGTCAGGACCATAATATCATGTTCTTCCCACCGCAGGGGTGGAAGAAGGGATAGAGCGCTACATTTTATTGACAGTACATAGCTTATATACTTAATTCATGTCATAGGAAACAGTATAGTAGGCGTAACAGCTGAGAGAAGACAAGATAACAGTATACACGTGTTACTAGTACGTAATCAGAAGGCGTGGACTAGGCGTGAACTGGAGGTGTGTGCTAGAAACGTCACAGATGGGTGTCACAAAGGGGTGGCACTAACAGAAATGTTGCAATGTCAGCAGAAATCGGAAGCTTGGATGCGCGCGCAGCTGCATGACGTGTGATAGACGTGAAACTGGAGGGGTGCAGGGGACTTGACATTTACACTGACGGAAAGAGACAGAAGTCTGGCATGTCAGATCAACTTGTACTTCTATCATATCTGATATCTGATGTTTAGGAACCATATTATCTGGACGGAAAGGTCTCTAGGGCAGAAGCCATTCTATACTAACTGTGGATGCGTGTATAAGCGCCCAAGTGTCTGCATGAGAAGCGTGGGGGCACGGGGCCTTCCATGGAAGCATGGTAACAGAAGCTATGAATTACTTGCACTGAGACAGGTCGGCCCTTTGGCTCTGCAGCTGGGGAGGATGTTTACTGAAACTAGTAGGCAGGAATGCATTTTCGAGGAGCGGAACAGATAACTCGAAGGTTATAGTCAGTCTTGGCAGAAAGCAGGCTGAGCTGAGCGCGAGGGGCCGCGCTGGAAGTAAGTCAGAGTTCACGGGTACAGAGGCAGCCTGGGCTGAGGCTGTCAGAGTCAGAAGCCAGAAAAGAGGCTCGATGGCAGAAATTCAGGGCCTACTTTGCCAGAGCAGGAAAACATGTAAAGTACACTACAAAAAGACGTTGGCATAGCATACTTAGGAACGGGTTATTTAATCCATTCAGGGTGGATCTGAAAGAGGACAAGTTAACGTTGGACGCAAATGTATTTGCGTCTTCATAACTGACACAGGAGGGAAGTTACATGCACTTTAAGCTGGTACATGGAGTCGGTGGGGTACGCGCTAGGGAACACAACTTGACCATAAAATTTATATTTCCTCATTTGAACCGATCCCTAGATTCCACCATACAGACCCTCGCAGTATCCTTTTTCTTCCCCCCGATTCCTAAACGCCAGGCCCCAATATATGATGACTGGACAAGGGTGGAACAGAGACGCAAGCACAAAGGCCCTGTACAACACCCGTATTTTCAACCACCGGATACACCTTTCTGGGATTTTAATCGCTTCAACTGCCTGGACGGCTTGGATGGGGTCGACTGACTTACTGCTTGCAGGACAGCACCAGGGGTTTTGGGTTCCCGTGGGTCGTTGGAGCATTTCACTCTGTCCTCCGGCCCAAGTTTGGGCCCACTGAATGATCCACTCGCCATAGATCACGGCAGAACCGAATTCTCTCATCTAGCCACTGATGGAGTAGTTGCTGCAGAGGGGACATCTTTGGTTCCCCTCCCTGCGGGTGAGGGGGAGAGGGGATCTATGGTGCCACATGTAACTTATGCCGCCCCCGCTCCAGGCCTGGCAATACAAGAGGAGCCAGGACCTACCTCTTCCAACCCTTGCGTTTTGACATCTCCCACTTCTGAACACCTGAGGATAATCTCCTGGAACATCGCGGGACTAGTAAACAAATTGGAAGAGCCGACCTGGGAAAAGTATATAGAAACTGGCGATATATGTATGTTCCAGGAAACCTGGGCCAGAGAGGACCATGGACACCAAGGCTACACATCATTCTTTATTCCAGCTAGGTGGGAGGGCAAAGGCCGCCCTTCAGGGGGCCTTGCGATATGGGTTGCTGCTCACCAGGGCTGTGTGGCATCACGGCTCCCATGCAACTCTGATGACATCCTGGCGGTCTCATTAACATGGCCAAACAAAGCCAACCTCTTGCTGGTTAACATCTACTCCAGGCCGACGGGAAAGGCAAAAGAATCACCGACTTTTAATGAACTCTCGAACTTTTTATCTGAACTGTCGACTGATTCATACTATGTGGTGGGTGGGGATTTTAATTCTCACTTTGAGCCACTCCCCGGCCTCCAGGAAGGGTTCTTATCAGATGAAGAAGCTAGGTGGGCAGTACCAGGGGTTGACGTCCCATCTCCGAAAGCTTGGACCCCATTGGCGTTGCAAATCACTGCCCTCACCTTAAGGTATGGACTTAGAGCGTGTAATGGGAGAGTTAACTCGGACATACCAGGTAAAAATACCTACAACCGCCGGGGAAGAGAGTCACACTTGGACTATGTTCTGGTCCAATTGGCGAGGTGGTCAACTATACAGGATTTTAGGGTAACAGATAGGCTGGATAGTGACCACAATGCCCTTGAGTTAGACCTTGTTCATCCAGCACCTCAGGGCTTAGTGACCCAGGAAGAAGGGAACTACCCCACGCTCCTCATAGATAATAGTAGGAGAAGAATTAGGTGGGAGCATCTGGTCACAAAAAAGGACAAACTCCCACTGCTCTATGCAGAGATTACCCCCATCCTGAAAATTGTGGGGGAACTTGATAGTGTGGCAAGCAAAATAGACATAAGGAGTAAATTATTTGATGCCCACAAGGAACTTATAAAAGTTGCAGCACCCCACTTCACATGTAAGGCACGAAAGCCAAGAGAGAGGTGCCAAGGCAAAACTCAATGGTACAATGTGGCCTGTAGACGGGCCAAAACAGAACTCCTCGGAGTAATAAAGGAGGGCAAGGGAGGGGAACGCCTTAAGCAATGTAGGCAAACCTACAAGAAACTTCTCGCCCAGGCTAAAATAGAATGGGAGGAGAACCAGTGGGAACAGCTCACTAAGGCCCTAGCAGTGCAAGATCAACGCCTGCTCTGGAGAATGGTGAACGGGGGATCAGGGAGTTTACATTCGGCAGTGGAGCCTAACATAGCTCCTGGAGTGTGGCAGGCCCACTTCCAGTCCTTGTATAGCGCTGAGTCCGGAGAACTTCCTGTGACAGTTGAACCAGAGAGGCAGGGCTCTCAGGTGGATCAAATAACACTGAGCGAGGTCACTACTGCTATTTCAGGCCTGGCTTCGGGGAAGGCCCCTGGGCTGGATGGGCTACCGGGAGACCTGTACAAGCAGGAGCCTACCGTCTGGGCGCCCTACCTCGCTGCTCTTTTTAATGGTATCCTCGGTGGGATGGAAATCCCTAGTACTTGGCTGGGGGCAGAGGTGGTCCCGATATACAAAAAGGGATCCCCCCTCCTCCCAGCCAACTACAGACCGATTAGCCTGATAGATGTAGCGCAGAAGCTGTTCGGCAGGGTTCTCCTGAATAGGCTTCAGGAATGGATTGAGGAGGTAGGCGCCCTCAGTCCATACCAGGCAGGCTTTAGGAAAGGGGTATCGACTGTGGACCAGGTCTTTAGATTGAATATGGTCTATTGGAAGACAGTGAGGTTCGAGGGCGGCAGTTTGTACACGATTTTCGTGGACCTACGTGCCGCCTTCGACCTCGTGCCCAGGGGAAAACTCTGGGTCATTCTGGCAGGGATGGGCGTACCACCAGACATCTTATTGACCTTGCAGAGGCTACACCATAACAACTATGCCCAGGTGAGGTGTGGGAGGTCAGGGGAGCCAACTGATAGATTCCCCGTGGGCAGAGGGGTAAGACAGGGCTGTGTGCTGGCGCCGACCCTGTTTTGCCTCTTTGTCAACGGGGTAATCGCTCATCTGAACGCCACCGACTACACAGATGCCCCCAAGCTAAATGGCAACAGTGTGCCCGCAATAATGTTTGCGGACGACACGCTGTTGGTATCTAAAACTCCCATGGGCATCCAAAGGATACTGGATGCCTTTGTGGCCTTTTGTCAGGACAGAGGACTGGAAATCAATGCCACAAAAACCAAATATATGGTATTGAATCCAAGCCCCAAACAGCGCCCGAATCCCCTGCTGGGAGCAGCACGGCTGGAAAGAGTAGCCACGTTTGAATACCTCGGCGTGACACTCAACGAAAATATGACCTGGGGGACCCATCAAACTAGGGCTAACCTTAAACTAGTACAAATTACCGGGGGGATCTCCCGGATGATGACCGGTTCGACCTATCGCCCATTGGGGGCCCTAATTCAGATATATAAGGCACAGGCCAGGGGGGCGATCCTGTATGGGGCTGAACTGTGGGGCCACACTCCATGTCGGAATCTGTCATCCACGGAAAACAGATTCATAAGACAAATTACCGCACTTCCCCCTAGCACCCCACTTCTCCCTTTGAGGCTTGATCTTGGGCTACGGCCTCTCGCCGACGAGATAAGTCTAAGACCCATTGCCTTCTGGCGCAGGCTTTGGAGCAGCGACGATCTCGCCGACTATAGGGCGGAACTGGTCGAACTATTACAACACCCTAAGGCGCTCAGTATCCCCTGGGTCCAAAATATCCAGTCCACTTGCACAGATCTGGGGCTCCCCGAACTGTGGACTAAACCAGCAGATACAGCACCTAGAATCTCTAAGAGATCTCTGGCGAATCTGTATCATGAACACAAAAGGGTAAGGGCCTTAGCTACCCAGACAGAGGGATCCCTTTCTTCCAAATTCCTGCAAAATAAGGACCTCTACGCATTCGAAAAGGCTTTTGATCCCATATATCCCGTACTCACTAGAAAGTTATTTCTCCAGTGGAGATACGGTACACTGCCTTTGCGCTCCTTTTCTAGCACCTGGTCGCAAGTCCCTTCCACCAAGTATTGCCCTCTTTGTGTTGACAAAGAGGAAAATGACTTGCATGTGATCTTTTTCTGCCCAGCATATAAGGCAGCCAGAAAGTACTGGCTGCTGCCTCTGATTAAGAACTTGGGTGGCAGGGAATATATCCCTATGTACAGGATTTTAAAATGTGATGTTTCCGGCCCAATTGTTTTTGCGCTTGCCAAATTCTTTACAAATGTTTGGTATACGCGTAACCGTCTTTTAAAAAATGCTGGGTAGTTTGTAGAATTGCTTTATTTTTAACAATGTTAGTAATGTTTGATGTGGATTTTTAAATCATGCACTGATGTTTTATCAAATGTGACAGAATGTATGTGATTTTTAATCTATGTGTATCTTTTATGACCAATTGGTCGAAATAAAGATTGGAAATGAAATGATTCACTGACATCGGGGAGGGACTCATTGCAAAGCATAATGAACCCTGGCCCGGGATAGGCAGCGAGGGGGCTCACACACTGTTATTGGACCAAGTAGTAATATATAGTCCATTTTGTACCATGGGACGAGATGGAGTCTTTTGGCTGTCCATCACTTAAATAGTGCTCTTCATGTTTACCCGCAATGTACTTTCAATGTACTTGTAATGTACTTGTAATGCACAGTGAGCTGGATTGAAAAATTATTATTATTTTTTTTTGAAGTGCATGCTAAAACGTTAATGCAGTGTGACAGACAAGTAGAACATGTATAGTGTGTGTTTTAACAGGCATACATTGGCAGAAGTAAAGTATGTCAATGATATTCCTAATGTACGGCTCCTAAGGAACTGAAGAGCTTATATCGTTCCCAGGGCCAAAAGCAGGCCCTTCCTAGTGTTTAACATGAGTTTACAACTATTGCCGCCCCCAGCAGGCTCCCTTCTGCAATGCCCATAAATGTAACCAATCGTACGGCAAGAGGAAGATTAGTTAATTGATATGCCATTGCTGCCTGTCCACAGTAGAGGAGGCCTAACAAGCTGAAATGAGGTTTCAGCAGAGCACACCTTTCTTTTAGTAGAGCTGGGATAATGCAGACTGTGTGTGATAGATCCTTATACTAGTTTCACAGCCTGTAATTTGTAACAATGTTTTGATTAATCCTTTTGGGATAAATTCTAATTCTAATTGTAATGCAAGCCTCCTAACCAGAACTGCAGTAGTTTCTGCTTACTGCTTTTTGTGAAGTCGAGACTCCAGTTGGGTTGCGGTAGTTGTCTAAGATCAAAGCAAACATAAAGAGATGATGGACGGAGCGCTGAAACCTTTCAAACACTCACCCCCAGTCACAGATCTGGGTTGAATACTTCATCAGAACTGGGGTGGCGAAGTGAGCTGTGTCAGAATTTCTACAGCTTGGCCAAGGTAGGGGAGAAAATACAAGAAGCTGAAGGAAAGATTCCAGAGCAGTCTCTTCTCTGTTTGTTATTTTATCCAAATTCCCCCTTCCCCCTTCAGGGTCCTTGAGGGTCTAGTTTTCTATGACCGACTGAGTATCCTTGAGGTGGAGTTGGGAAAAGAGCAATAATAGTTCCTGTTCCTGCGCAAGTCGTGGTAAGAGTTCACTGTAGTCTCTGACAGAGTGAAGTGCCCACCTTAATAATTGCACCCAAACAGGATGGCGGAAGGCATTAACCTACAAACCTTGGGAACGGTTCTAGATGCCATTAAAAAAGAATTGATAGCTGTTAGGGACGAAAACCAAAGTCTAAAGCAGGAAGTTGTTAAATCCAGAAAAGAAACAACAGAGTTAGCGCAAAGGCTGGGACAACCTTTTACTGCTGAAAGAGAGAGTTTAGGGGCTACAGTTGAAGGTTCCAATCGACTAACTACGCAAGTCATTCATTCCCTGTCTCCGGTTATTCCACTGGCCCCACCTGAACCATTTAGTGGGGATCCTCAAAAGGCACAAATATTCCTCACACAATGTTCCCTTCACTTTATGTGTCGCCCTTCAATTTTCATAGATGCGCAGTCAAGAGTGGCCTTTGCCCTGTCATATTTGAGTGGCGACGCAGCATCCTGGTCGAGGCCCTTAGTTTCCAGGGATGATCCAATTTTGCAAAATTATGATGAGTTGAAAAAAGAATTCCTCCGAATTTTCGACCGATGAAGAATATCACAAGCCGTAGACAATGAATTACTTGAATTGCGACAAGGCAACCGATCTTGTGGCTTATCTTGCCCAATTTAATAAGCTGGTAGTAGAAACCAACTGGCCAGAGAGTAAAAGGGCAGCAGTCTTCTATCGTGGGTTACGAGATGAACTCAAGGAGGTGTTGGCACAAATCCCAAATCGACCAACCGAAATATCAGAACTAGTAGATCTAGTACTAGAAATTGATTTCCGTCAAGGAGAGAGAAGAGGCAAAAAGAGAGAGGATTTTAAACCAGCAGTGCCCCGATTTGATAGAGCCCGATCAGATTTAAACTGAGCTGTGGAAGGACAATCCAATACAGAGCCCATGCAAATTGGAACTATAAGAGGTCCATTGATGAAAGAAGAAAAGGAAAAAAGAACCGGAAATGTATGCATGTATTGTGGCTCCAGGGGCCACTTTGTGAGAGGTTGTCCGAAGAAACCCAAAACCTCTTTCAGACCAAAGGAAAACTTGCAGCACCACCAGTAGGAGGAGTTGGACTGGTGGATGCTAATCTAGAATCAACTCCAAAAGAACATCAACTGGCAAACAGCTTCAGTCCTCCTCACCTCATTTGTTTCAGTCTATGACGATCAAGTTTTGAGACATAACTCTAACTGATGTGTCGGTGATGGTGGATTCCGGGGCCACTGGAAATTTCTGTGATCTAAAATTTGCATCAAAGGTAGGGTTAAGAGCCATCCAAAAAACTAAAAGTGAACCAGTGAGAGCAGTGGATGCTACGAATCTTTCATCTGGACCAATAGTGAGCCATACCGAACCTTTGCAGATGAAATCCAGTGACGGGCACGAAGAAGTCATTAAATTTGACTTAATTGACGCACATCAATTTCAACTCATTTTAGGACTACCATGGCTGACAGAGCACAATCCCACTATCGATTGGAGCACCAGGACAATTACATTGAATTCGAACTATTGTAAGGAGAATTGTTTTGGGAGACAAGAAAAGGATTACAAGAATAACCCTGCTCATTCTCTATGTATTACTGGTGGGCGGTTTGTGTTATCAATTCGCAAGAAATACCTCCAGAGTATCGAGATTTTGAGGACGTTTTCAATGAGAAAGAAGCGGAACTATTACCTCCTCATCGAACCTATGATTGTAAAATAGATCAGGAACCTGGCGCCAACTTACCTTGCAGTCGAGTCTATGCATTAACTGAGAAGGATCACCAATACCTGAAGAAATACTTAGATGAGTATTTGGCAAATGGATTCATCCGGCCGTCCAAATCCCGGGTCTATTTGCCCCTGTTTTTTGTCCCGAAGAAGGAGGGTGATCTAAGAACCTGCATAGACTATCACACCATCAATAAGATTACCAAGTAGAATCGTTACCCTCTTCCACTCATATGTGTTTTGTTGGACCAGGTCAAAAGTGCACAGATATACACCAAACTGGACCTCAGGGGATCTTTTCATTTAATCAGGATGAAGGAGGACGATGAATGGAAAACTGCCTTCAGGACAAGATTTGGATTATTTGAGTACCAGGTAATGCCTTACGGGTTATGTAATGCACCAGCGGCCTTTCAACACTTTATCAACAACATTCTGAGAGAGTACATTGATCAATGTGTAATTGTTTATATCGATGATATCTTGATATATTCGGAAGACACATGCAAACACCAAGAGCAAGTGAGAGAAGTTTTACAGAAACTCAGAGAGAACTGACTGTTTGTAAAACTAGAAAATGTGGTTTCAATGTTTCTAAGGTGGAGTTTTGGGTATTTATTCTCTCTCCCACAGGGATGAATATGTATGAACATAAAATCCAGGCGGTTGTGGATTGGAAATCTCCCACCTGTGTGAAGGAAGTGCAGAGTTTTATTGGCTTTGCGAATTTCTACAGGAGATTCATTGGTGAATTTTCTAAAAAGATTCTGCCCCTTACCAAGTTGCTCCGCAAGGGTGTTCGTTTTGAATGGACCAAAGAAGCTGAGGAGGCCTTTAACTCATTAAAAGACAGTTTTACTTCCGCTCCAGTGCTATTACATGCTGACCCGTCTGAACCATTTTATGTAGAAACTGATGTCTCAGATCAAGAGATAGATGGCGTACTGTCCCAGAGGCATAAAGAAACTGGTCAACTGCATCCGGTAGCTTACGGGTCGAGGAAGCTAACATACGCGGAACAGAACTACACAATTACGGAAAAAGAAATGTTGGCCATCAAGGATGCTTTCAAGGAGTGGCCCACTGCCTTATGGGGGCCAGGCATCAAGTAACTGTCTTTACTGACCATCGAAATTTTCAAAAAAATGAAATCTGCCAGAACCTTAACGCCCAGACAACTTAGATGGTCACTTTATTTTGCTGAATTCGACTTCGTGATCACTTACCGACCAGGGGTTCAAAATAGAAAGGCGGACGCCTTGTCTAGAATTGGAACCGAGGAGCAGAGATCGCGGGAAGAGAGTCAAAACATTATACCCAACTCAAAAATCGTCTGTACCATTACACCTGCTAGCTTTGGGGAGCAGATTGTGCAAGTCATGAGTCCGAGGGACATGCAAGAGTGGGTCAAGGAAGGAGCGGGCCGAGAAATACAAGATCAACTGCCCTATTATAAGGGAGCCTTGTATGTGCCAACCAAAGAATTACAAGACCAAGTGCTATTCGAATGGCATGATCTTCTCTTGGCTGGGCATAAGGGAGAAGCTAAGTCAAATGAATTAGTGAAACAACATTACTGGTGGCCGCGTATGACCTCAGATATAGAAAATTATGTGAAAACCTGCGAAATCTGCGCTCAGGGAAAATCTAAACGGCAGGCCCCAAAAGGGCTGTTACAACCCATTCCCACTCCTCCTGGTCCATGGCACACAATCACTATGAATCTAATTGTTTACTTACCTTCCAGTCAGGGTTACAATACAATATTGGTGGTGGTGGTGGACACGTTCACTAAAATGGCGCACTTTTTGGCCTTAAAAGGGGTTCCAACTTCCAGACAGTTAGCAAGTCACTTCAGTACTCAAGTAGTCAAAATTCATGGAATTCCTAAGATAATTATTTCGGACGGTGGTTCTCAGTTTTTGTCCCATTTTTGGAGGGTCTTTCTAAGTGGTTTGGGAATAGACGCTAGGTACTCCACCAGCTATCATCCTGAAACTGACGGGAAAACTGAGAGAGTTAACCAAGAGTTAGAGCAGTACTTGAGGTTATTTCTGCTACAACAGGGTGGTGAATGGCCGGATTACTTGTGGCGGCAGAGTTTGCTCATAATAATGCTAGGAATGTGTCAACAGGTTATTCCCCATTCTATCTTAATTATGGCAGACACCCCAATTCTACAGTAAAACACACTGAAATCTCAGTCCCAGCAGTTAAAGATTTAATCGCTGAATTACAACAGATTCAACAAAAGGCTTCTCAGAATTTAGCACAGGCTAAAAAGAAGTATAAAAGTTATGCAGATAAAAAGTGGCCCCTAGTTTACAGGAAGGAGAAGAGGTGTGTTAAGCACAAAGAATCTGAGGTTGAAAGGAAATAGAAAGTTCTTGCCTAGATTCATTGGGCCCTACCCAATTGACAAACAAATCAATCCAGTAACCTATCGGTTGAAGCTGCCTGTTAAAATGAAGATCCACCCAGTTTTTCATGTCTCCTTATTGAAGAAGACTTCACCAGAGTTACGCAGAAAATTCACTACCAAAACCCATTCACTTAGAGTCTGGAGGTGAATTCGAAGTTAAGGAAATTTTAGACTCTAAACGAATTTCTGGAGAACTGTATTACTTGGTGGACTGGAAGGGGTATGGTCCGGAAGAACAATCTTGGGAGTTAGCTTCGTATGTTCATGCTCCCCGACTAGTGAAGTGTTTTCACAAAAAAGTTCCAGAAGAAAGGACCTCCTTTGTCGGGGGGCACTGTCAGGCCTTCCAAGACTGTGACTGGCCAAGTCCACTGAATTTGTGCCCTGGGAACCTGGAAATTCCGAGCAAGAGGAGAGTATTCTGCTTTGGGTCGCTGCTGGAGTTCCGCCGTTCATGAGTGGAATTACAAGATGGCCGCCGATTCGGGAGAGGAGTCGGTGGTCTAGTTGTTATCGCTACACTCTGGTGCTTGCGGTTAGGTGAAGCGCGCGATCCCATCCTACTACACACTTCACCTGAGGCAATAGGAGATTAAGCATCGAGTTTTGGAGCTCCCATTTTTTCCCTGTTACCCTGTTGTGTGTCGCGTCTTTCTTTCCCTTTAGTCTGTAGGCCTAGTCAGCCTTATTTTTCCTTCCCCTTTAATTTATTTTCTCTTATTTTCTTCCCTGTTGTCGAGAGCTCATTTTGACTTCAGTCAAGACATTCAAGGAGAAGGCCGCGTTGGGTCGTCACTCACTTCACGCTCCAGTTTCTTTGTCAGTCAGAAGTTCGACAGCTCCCCGATATCTGCAGAAGAGAATAAACAGATAAACGGGCGCAGCGTAGTAGAAGCCAAGTGCATATTTGAAGAAGAAGATAACAGCAAACTAAAATCTAAGTTATAGAGAGACGTATGTACTAGAATAGCAGAGTCTAGGATACAGGAAGTCAAGAAAGAAAGTACAAGAAGTAATAGTAAAGTTGAGACTCAATACTCACCTGTAAATCTTCAGTTCTTACTCCAAAAAGCTGAGAGAACCTGAAAAGCAAAGAAGAGTTGCAGAGTTACACAGGAATAGTAATAGCAATAAAGAAGAATAACGCTGAAGCAATCTACATCCAGAAAAAAGGGGTAAGGATAGAGAAAAAGAAATTAAATAGCAGAATAGAGAAAACGCAAGGTGCTAGAAATTAATGTACATGTATTTACAGATTACCAAATTCAGGAGTTAGCACACAGAGAAGGGAGAAAAGTGTTTAACCGTTGTTCTTTTGGTTGTGTCAGAATTTCTACAGCTTGACCAAGGTATTGGAGAAAATACAAGAAGCTGAAGGAAAGATTCCAGAGCAGTCTCTTCTTTGTTATTTTATCCAAATTCCCCCTTCCTCCGTCGGGGTTCTTGAGGGTCTAGTTTTCTATGACAGACTCTGAGTATCCTTGGGGTGGAGTTGGGAAAAGAGCAGCAATAGTTCATGATCCTGTGCAAGTCGTGGTAAGAGTTTGCTGTAGTCTCTGACAGATTGCTTGCAATCCAGTCAAACTAATAACTGAATGTCACCGGCATACATGTAGAAGATAACCTCTTTTGGGTGAAGGAGCCTGGCTGTGGCTCCACATAACGATAACAATGTGAGAAAATAGTGCTGAACACAGCAGTATTGAACATATTAGGTAACTCTCTACAGCTATGTAAGGCCAGAGTTTCACTGACTGAATATGGAAATCCATGCCTGGACCATATATGCAGTTCCAGCTGCCCCTGGATTCTCAAGCGGAATGTTGATGTCATGGTGTCAATCCCTGGTTCAGAAAGGAGACACATTTATAAGGTTACAGACTTTAGACCTCAGACAGCAGTAGTGATGAAAAGGTAATAAAACATTATAGCAGTCATGTCATGTCATAGTTCAATATGCCATTGAAGGAAGTATTCTCTAGAACCCCCAGCAGTAACATAGGCAATGAGAGTCAGCTCCTCCAGCATACATTATCACACAATGCCAATAACTATATCATGGTCGATCAGTTTGACATTTTCTTTCAAATACTTAGTTTCATTTTGGGGAAACAACATTGACTGCTGCCCCACTTGGACAGAATCTGCCTCACACGCCCATGTATCGGATATCATTTCTGCGATAAACCCTCGTATATGGACACTGCACAACTAACTTATCCCATCTAGTGTTTCCTCCACCTGCACCTCACCGTGCGCATATATACAGTGTATGGTGCATGTAGGGTAGAAAAAAAGTGGCATCGAGAAGCAGTCTGTACTGACTAGTGTGTGTAGTTATGCAGTTGTATGTCTGCTATTTAGTATTGACTTCTGTGTTTTATTTTGTATATACTTCTGAAGTGATACATATCTGCTAATTTGAGGAGTACCAAAAGGACAAGACCGATCCTAAACTTTCAGATAACAGTAATAGGCAGATCCTGCCAGTTGGAGGGATGCCTGCCGATCATTCGGTATTGCACAAAATAAGGAGACTATGGGCCCGATTCACAGAACTAACTTAAGACAAAATCCTAAACTTACTACCATTTTTGTATTCACAGAAGGCACTTACTCATTTTGGTATTCACAGAAGGTACTTACTCATTTCGGTATTCACAGAAGTTAGGACTCCTAACTTTAGCACTCCTAAATGCCTTCTGTGAATACCGAAAGTCTTAAAATTAGGACTTTTCTCAGTTTAGTAGTAGTAAAGTTAGGGCTCCTAACTTTAGGACTCCTATAGGCCTTCTGTGAATACCGAAAGTCTTAAAATTAGGATTTTTCTCAGTTTAGTAGTAGTAAAGTCGAGAAAAATCCTAATTTTAATACTTTTAGTATTCACAGAAGGCATTTAGGAGTTCGAAGGTTAGGAGTCCTATCTTTACTACTACTAAAATGAGAAAAATCCTAATTTTAAGACTTTCGGTACTCACAGAGGGCATTTAGAAGTCCGAAAGTTAGGAGTCCTAACTTTACTACTACTAAATTGAGAAAAATCCTAATGTTAAGACTTTGGGTATTCACAGAAGGCATTTAGGAGTCCTAAAGTTAGGAGTCCTATCTTCTGTGAATACCGAAATGAGTAAGTGCCTTCTGTAAATACCAAAAGGGTAGTAAGTTTAGAATTTTATCTTAAGTTAGTTCTGTTTATCGGGCCCATCTGTTTACATTTATTTTAAAAAGTGCTAAACCTCTGTCATGGGGACTGCTTATGCATAGCACTGCATCTAAAGCATGCTGACTGACTAGGACCAGTTTCTGACAGCGCTGCATGTCCGTTTTATTACAATTCCTCCTTCAACTTCTTTCTTTAAGATTAGTTATTCCTTTGCTTTTGGGAGAGGAATATTCGCCTTGAAAGAATAGACAGCTCTTTGTCCACTGTTAGAACTGCATAAAAAAACATCAAAGTGACTCTATTGAGGTCTGGATTGGTAAATACCCAGATGCAAACAAGTAAATTGGTGCCGTGTTTTTAACAACAATTCCACCAAGAGCTAGATTCTGTGACAACCTGAGCACAACCTTTTGACAGTGTAGGTAGATTTTGATATAATGCTAAATTTTTTCCAAGGAGTACTTAGTTATATTAAAAAATTCCAGCATCAAACATTAATTGCACATCAAGCAACATTACAAACCTGGCTCTGTGACCTGAACCTTGACGACTTAAAACGTCAACTTTCACTGAATATCAAGTCACATCGTTTCATCCTGGACACCAACCACACCCTCATGAACCAAACACTTTACTAAAAAAAATTCCATGGTACCAGCTCTCTCCTCTAAAGAAAGTGAAACTGTTTCTTCCAAAAAGTGACTTCAGAACTGCTGTTCAGGCTCTCAACTCAGTATGATGTTAATGTCCGCTCCATGGTCTCGCACACTTCACACTGGCACCCATTGGGTATCCTACACGCTGCAGCATGTCTCATTCAGGGCCTAAAGAAATAAGATCACTAAGCATGGATGAATTTTGCGAATTCGCGATCCGCTAATTTGCGGATTTGCGAATTCGCGATCCGCAAAATTCGCAAATTTGTGCGAATTTGCGGATTTTTGTTTTTTTGCGTGTTCGTGGGGTTTTTTGCGTGTTTGCTGGGTTTTTGCGTGTTCGCAGAGATTTTTGCATCTTTGCGAGCCACTTGCATAGCAAAGTTACCCATGCAGTCGTTTATGGGAGAGGGAGAGAGAGAGAGAGATAGATAGATAGATAGATAGATAGAAAGAGAGGGAAAGAGAGAGGGAGAGAGAGAACGAGAGAAAGAAAGAAAGGCCGGATCTCTGAAGGGCCAGATTCCTGAGTTGCCCCTACAGAACATGCAGCTTTTTATTTTTAGGAAAATGCATATGAATATTGTGCTGTAAAGGTCTCTTTTAGTTTAACCCCTCCTGACAACTCAAAATGGGTGTATTTGCCATCCTCTCGCTTCTTCCTGTTTTTTATATCTGTAGGTGCTTCCTGATGAGGTTTAATTACTTGGACAGGTGCCTCGTTGCCTACTTGTAACTATTCTCTGACCCTGCTTCAAGTGTCAGAGCAGGGTCAGAGAATAGTTGCAAGTAGGCAACGAGGCGCCAGGAAGCAATTAGCAGCAGTTGTCCAAGTTGAAGTTAATTTGTTTGTAACCCTTTTGTAAAAGGTTACAAAGAAATTAGGTTCAACTTTTGCACCTGCTGCTGTAACCCTTGCTTGGCTGAAAATTCGTCCCCGCTGATTCGCGGATTTTACCGCGATTTCGCGAGATTTTATGCCCACCCTTAAAGATCACACCTTCATGATGGAATTCCATTCGGTCCCCATGCTGTCTTTACCATCTTCAAAACCAGATGCATCATTTACAACACAAACACGAGTAGCACACCTGGTTATCTTGTAGACAAGCTCCCCATTTCTGGTGGTTTGCAGCACAGCTTCTGCTAGGACCAGACTGTAGACTAAGAAGAATACAAAAAAAATGAAAAAAAGCAAGCCAACAGACCTTTGTCAAGCAATGCACCCAGGCTCTGGAACCACAGCCCTGTATCCATCAGGATCGCCCCAATAGTCTCACAAATGCAGGAAAGAGTAAAAGACTCATCTCTTTTTCAAGAACTCTACTTCTCCATCCATTAACCGTCCACAGCCCAGCTATTGCTACTATCACTCTTTCCCTATTGACCTTGTACCATCTGTTGCCTTTTTGCTAGGTTTGCATTACATAAATATCATATACATATAGGCAGACTACATTGATGTACTATATGTGAAGACCACCTTAATTTCTGGGCAAAACTAACCTCTAGGAATTTAAAGTCTTAAATCATCTTTCTTCCTGTCTTTTAATTACCAACATATTTACGCTGTCTCATTTGTTTGTTATGGGACATCACTATAGAGCCTTGAGTATTGGTTCGCTAGTACTTCAAATTTGATTATTTCTGATAGAACAAATAAACAGCCTACTTCACGTTCTTATCCCTTTTGTTAACGAAAGAAACCACTTGGGGAGCACTCTGTTAAAGCCCATTGCATCCAATAAAAAGAACAGGCTTGGTGTGGTGGATCAATCTTCTTTATTTAATTCCAATCAAAAGCCCATACAGTCAACATGTTTCATTCAAATTAACTTCTTTATGGCTTAGATAACATAAGCATAAATATATGTCCGCATTCTGCATAGCTAAACATATATACAAAACATGCTCGCTATACCAGAAAGTTGAGTTTTAAGATTGCCAAACATCTCTAATTGTGAGACCTAGTAAACTCATACAAGTTCTTTATCCTCACCAAATAGTCCATACAGAATTGAAATAAGAAATTTTCAAACTGGAAAGACAAATAGCAGAACAAAGCACATGTAAATGTATAGGCATAACCCAATACATGCAGTCATTTGAATCTATAAAGTACCCCACAATTTCAGGAATTGAAGCTAAAATAATCATCCCAAATACTTCAATAACAGAAAATCCAAATATCGAAGCATGCCCACAAAGTGTGATAATAAAAATTGGAGCGCAGCCAATTTTGTAACAAAAAAAAACCAAACGCTCAAATTTTATTTGCCGGATACCTGGATTGAAAACCGTCTGTAAATTATTGGCGTTTTGTGAAGAGGCACCATATTCCTTCCCTATTTATAGTTATCTCGCTACCATTTGAAACACGAGACATCCTTAGCTACCAGTTGAGCAATGAGAAATTTGCATGTAGAAATGAACATCAACACGAACAAAGCCCACCATCTTAGTTGTGTTATGGTATTAAAGAGAATATTAAAAAACACTCTCTGTTTAACCTCAATCCTATGGAGTTAACATACTAAGTTAATTCTTCTGATGGCCACTCAATAGTCAAAACAGTAATTTCCCTTTTAACCCAAGTAATACATCCATTTTATCCCATTATTGGAATAACGACTCGCCAAACTTGCAAAGCCTGTGGGAAAACATGGTAAATTACGGTTAAATATGAGATAAACCAATACAAGGATTATTAAAGAAAATAATAAAATTATTTATTAGAATTAAAGCCTATCTGGATAGATCTCGTGTGGCATATCCATTTACATTCCAGCTGTCTCAGGGTCCATGTCCAATCTCCTCCCTCCCCCATCATTCACTGGGACATCATCTATTCCATAAAAACCCCAAACCATACTAATTTCCAAGTTAGTTTCTCCATGTAATAGCATGTTATAAGGTATCTGGTGTCTTTATTACACAGTGTTCAGGCATTTTCTTGGATACATGATTTAAAATGACAAACTGTACTGCGAACATAATGAAATTGAAGTCACAACGAATGACATACAGAACAAAATGTGTATTGCAGTTGATAAAATGTTGAATAGTGTATTCCCTCTATGTGTCATATTCAAAACACTTGAATTTATTCGTACCAAATCTACAAATATTACAATCATCATTACATAGAAACAACCCCTGTGGTCTTTCTTGCAGCCAGTTTCTAGGGTCCCATTTAGAAGCAGTGTAAGTTGGATATAATAGGTCTTTCAGTGTGTCTCCTTTCCTTAAAGTTATTTTAGGCAATGGGCAGTGCTTTTTAAAATTCATAGACCTTATCACTGAACATCTTGTATTTTATAATAAATGTCATTTCATTTTGCTTCTTATTTCCTTTCCATGGCTTCTTACCCAAATTGTCCCTTCTCCTGACCTTTCCAGACTTTTCAAGGGCTGTTGGATTATAGCTCCTCGCAATAAAACACATTTTGGGTTTTCTCTAGGTTCCTGTCAAATGAATCCTGCTCACTGCAATTAGGTCTAACCCTAATCATCTCTCCATAAGGCGGAGCAGAAGGCACCGTTGTACTTGGCATGCTGTTAGCCGCATATTTGCTTTTTAAAATCGCCGCATCTGTAATTAAAGTTTTAAAATTTTGCATTATTTTACCGTCTTTTGGGGGTATTGTTATTTGGAATTTGGGGTGTCACATTTCAGGCAAGCAGGCAGAGGCACCTCTCCGGTCCACCACGGTCCAGACACATGACCGCTTGAGTGAAGAGAGGAAGCCTATACTAAGAGGGACACGCACGAGCACCATTTTGGGTGGGTAGCGCTCTAGTGCTCCAAGGCCTTCTGGACATAAAATTTACAGTGGGCGCGCAGCGGAGCAGTAGACACCTTGGTATTGATCACGCTGTTAGCCGCATATCTGCTTTTTAAAATCGCTGCATCTGTAATGAATGTTTTCACATTTTGCATTATCTTACTAAATCTTGGGGGGCATTGTTATTTGGAAGCAATCAGGCAGAGGCACCTCTCCTGTCCACCACGGTCCAGGCACATGACCGCTTGAGTGGAGAGAGGAAGCCTATACCAAGGGGACACGCATGAGCGCCATTTTAGGTGGTTAGCGCTTTAGTGCTCCTAGGCCTTCTCGACATAAATTTCACCTCGGGCGTGCAGTGGACGCCCACAGCGGGCGCACCGCTGGCCTTCCAAAGGCACGCCTAAGGCAAGCCCGTCTGCACTCGTCCGTGCCTGGACGCTGACAGCTGGCAGGAAATTATGCCCTTTTATCTAGCAACACCATGCCTACCTTAACCTATTCAAGAGAAAAGCTGATGGAAGTTAGGACTAATACTATAGGTCTGAATGCAAAGGCAGTCTCTGTTTGGAGAATGGAGGCCACACTTGCTGCTGTCCCCATTGTAACTCATCAAAAGTCCAGTCTCAAAGAAGTTTAAGCCCTCGTAGCTGTCCTTCTGCAGGACAGCGAAATATCATGAAACTGAGTCCTAGGGAAGGAATACAGAAAGAGAAGTGAGGTTCCGTGACAATTGTAAGTGGTGTTTTCGACTCGCACGAATATGGTCGAGTCTGGTATCTATGAACCGCAAATGACGAGTTCAGTAAGTGTGTGCAGTTTCGCTGTGCTAACTTAAACCGTTCGTTTGCTACGTGGGTTTTTCATCTGTACCCACGGGTCCATCTTAGATACGGCATCCATTTTGTCTCTTGCCCTCAAGTAGCCAGCGAACGGACGCTGTCCGCTTCGCGACCCTGGGACTCCCAAGATATTTGCGGAAGACACATGTCCTTTGTAAGTGTCTTTATGATGAGGGGGATGATACTGTAAGGCAGATGGCCCCGCTCGAGGCTCATCTTGCCGTGCCGGTTTATTGTCTCAGCCGTGCATCTCATTAGGCACGTCCCTTTGATGCCTGTATCTCGTGTTTCCCGATACCTCCCCTTTTACACCCTTTCCGATCTCCCCACTGTCTCCGTCTTCCTCTGCACCTGTCTTTGTTCCTATTTCGATCTGTTTTACTGCCGATTGGAATGCACTAATGTTGGGAAGATGGGTTTTTACAGTTGGGAACCGCCAAATGTTTCCGCACTTATGTTCCGGACCTTATGTGTATCAAAGTGACCAAAGCGACCCCTCTGGGGGATAATTGTGGGAACCGGGTTGTAAACCTTTGTGTACCATGTTGTCCTATGGGTAAATTCTGTATAAAAGGAGCGATCCACAGAACCAATTTGAAGCAGTCTCCCCAAGTTGCACGTGTTGTACTTGTCGTGACTTCTGTGTTCCCTGCAGTAAATAAACCTTGAATCTTTGACGCCGAAGGAAGTGTCCCGTGTCTCTGTCATTCGTACGCCGGAGCAGGTTACCCACGAAGGTTTCAGGTGTTGTCCCCTGGCACCGCTGGGTCTTAAAGAACCCAGTCCTTCAGTTGGCGCCCAACGTTGGGCTGCATCAGTGGTACCGGTCCAAGCCCGACGATCGTGAGGAACTTCGTGTAAAATCTCCGAGGGAAGGTGCACTCCGCTTCATCGATCCTGTTGTCGAAACAAGTGGCCCGAAGACTTTTCCCGCGAAGATTCCCGCCTCCTGACGGCTGCGACGGACTGCTGCCCTGACTGTAGACCTGTTTTGGCGCCTGGCGTAGACCTTGGTATAGCGAGACGATTGACGGGCCTTCCTGGTGACGCCATCGATCTTTGAGTTAAGTATTTGTGGGTCGCTCCCAGAGTCCTTAGTTGTTGACACTTTAGCGAGTGTTTTTGTTGTTGACGCTGTGTGAGTGTTTTTGTCGGTGACACATTGCTAGCGTACTTTGTTGTGTTATTTGACGCCTGCAGACGCCAAAAACCGAGGGTATTAGCTCTTTGCTGGGACTTGGTAAAATCCCGTAACCATTGAAGTTTGTGAAACTCGGCTAGTGTGCAAGATGCCTAGTCGCAGTACTTTGTTTCGTTGTTTCAGACCTTGTGGTGCGGATTCCCGACTGGAGGACTCGTGTCCGATACCTCCGGTTGGAACTCCGACTTATGAACTGTACAGTAAACATGGGCTAGGCCCGATTACTTTTAATGATTATTGGATTCGCTATACAAAGAAGGACGGTGTCCTTAGTTGGCCACCTCACGGTAGCTTTGAGACCCCGATTTTAGACAACCTAGAGGCTAAATTGTTCGAGAAAAAGTCAAGGCCGGCCATGTTTGATGCCTTTCGGTTGTGGCGTAAAGAAGCCCGACAGAAAGAAATCAGACAGACTAAACGAAATCAGAGAGATAGTGTTGCTGCCATTGTAAAGAAAGCAGAGCAATTTCAGCATGATAAGGAGGTTAAGGAAAAGGAAGTGTTTGACAGGCTACAGCGTATGACTATAGATAAATGCTATCCTGCTTTGCCTACGGAGTCGGAAAAGAAGGAAGAGGCAGTTGAGGATCCTTTAATGTCCTATCTTATGAAGTCGCCACCTCCGTATGTACAGGGTACCACAGCTCCTGTGGTTCCTCCTGTACCTATTCTTCCACCTATTCTTCCTTTGCCTGTTCCTCAACCTGCACCCGTTCTTCCGACTGTTCCTGCTCCTTTGCCTGTTCCTATCCCTACTGCTCCTCCGCTTCCACATACTCCTGCTCCCGCTACTGCTCCTGCTCTGTTAACCCCTGCTGTTGCTTCTGTCTCTACTCCTTCGCTTGTTAGTCCTGTGTCCTATACTTCTCCCTCTACTCATAGTCGTAATTCTCCTCTTGCGGCTAGTTTCTTTCATTCGCTCGGACCTGTTCTTGGGTCCGTTGGTTCAGATGGTCCTCAGAGACGTAGTCAGCTTCCTGGTAATAGGGAACGCGCTTCGCTATATAATATGGCGATGGGTTGGATGACGCATCCCCTTAGAAATCCACCCCGTATTGTACTCGACACGTTTTGTCAATTCAATATACCAACCCAAAGATTTGTGTTCGAGGAAATGTGTAAGGTCCTTCGTGATCAGATATCGGCTGATGCACCTGACGAGGTGCTGACCGCTTTGTCTGATCTACAGCTTCAGTTCTCAACTGGACTGATAGTGGATACCAATGTTCGACGTGCTGTTGAACGGTTGCTATCTTTTCGTCCCACTCCTATACCTCAAGCCTTGTTTGTTGAGGATATTGAAAGACAGCCAGATGAGTCTGGTCAATTTCCTATGCGCGAAGTTCCACCAGTGTGGATGCCAGGTAATCCCGCAGCTGCTCCTCCGATCTTGCCGTTCTTCCAGAGAGTATGGATACATCTCCCATGGAAACGATCCGAAGTGTTGCAGGTGAAGCAATCTCTGCCTGACCCTCGCAAAAATCCTGCAGGGTATTACAAAGAATTATCGCAGCTCGTAGACGCTACGATAATGAATCTTGCTGATATTGATATGCTGTTTGGCAATGTTGTACCACAGCCGGTGTGGGCTAAGATTCGTCAGGAAAATCATCCGAATGAATTAGGTGGTGCTTGGGCTGCCATAGTAGCGGCGGATGCCCGACAAACTGGTGGTGCTAAACCCGACCAGCTGATTGCTGATCTTCCTCAAAGAATAATAACGTTAATGAAAACTCTTATGCCAGCTATGAGGGTAAATTGGGACAAATTGTCAGCTTGTAAACAGAAGAAGGACGAGAGTGTCTCCGACTTCTTTACGAGGTTCGAGGAGGCATTCATTGATCATAGTGGTCAGGATATGAGCACTGAGGGTGGTCAAAGGTTGTTCGTGGATAAATTTGTTTCAAACTTATTGCCCGATTTGAGCAATAAATTGAAGAATTCAGAAAGTGCGTGGGCCGTTTCTACCTCAGCTCAGATATTGGCCACGGCACAATATTATGAGAATAGAGAGAAAGAAGAGAACGACCGTGCTGATAAAAAGACGAAAGAGCTTAAAACTAAAGTGTTGTTGCAGCAAGCGTATCCTCCACGTTCGAATCAGAATACTTCGCAACAGAATAGATCGCAGCCACAATCGAGCCGATCACAATCTCGTAATGACTCCTCTTCCCAAAGATTGTCATTAGGATACAATCAATGTGCTTATTGTAGACAGGAGGGACATATCAAATTCAATTGTCCTGTTCTAAACGAACGTAATAGTGGTAATTCATCTAGAGGAGGTCGTGGTGGTTCTCAGCAGGCACCACGTGGTAAAGGTCGTGGTGCGCAGAATGATCGCTCAGATAACTCATCAAATTCCGATAATTGTTTTGATCAACGTGGATCGTCGCAAGGACGATCTGCGCAGTACAATGTAGACGATTATTACGTCGATCAGGGAACTGACGACAGTAATTACTAGGACAGCCATAGACAAGGAGAGGGAGTGGTATCAGTTCCGGTTGATCAGAGAGGGCCTTACGTCGCAGTTGCTACATCGGGCGTCGTTGAGCCTTTTCTGTTGGACACTGGTGCAGCGAAAAGTTCCATTAAGCATTCGAAACTCCCTGGCGCACCTTTGTCTGGCTTAACAAATGTTTCCGTTGGATTCTCTGGCGCCCCCGTTAGCAATCCAGTTTCGCGCCCTTTGCCTCTTACAATTGGGCCTCGTGAGTTAGAAGCTCCGTTGATTTTGACCACGGGTTGTGGTGAAAATCTTTTAGGTCTGGATTTGCTTAAACGTTTGTATGCAACTTTGTATTGTTCTCCTGCGGGTGTAAAGCTTACGTTAGGAGAGAGGGTTGTCTCTCCTATGTATTTGTCTCTCGATAAGCTTCCACCGGAATTGGGTTCTCTTCCTGCATCTTTGTGGGCAACAGGTCCCAATGATGTGGGCCTGCTTGACATCTCCCCTTTTGTTGTTCAGTTGAAATCTAATGTGCGATTGCCACGTATTCCCCAATATCGTATCTCTCTTGATGGTGAACGAGCGTTGTTAGCGATCATCTATGATTTGATCGAGAAAGATGTTATTGAGGAAACACGGGGAAACGTGTGCAACAGCCCTGTACTGCCCATTCTAAAACGTACTGATCCTTCGAAACCACCTGTTTATCGTTTCGTTATCGATTTACGGGAGGTAAATAAAATTGTGATTCCTCAGTTTCCCGTTGTGCCTGACATCACGGCACTACTGACTCTGATTCCAGCTTCTGCATCGTGGTTTTCGGTGATTGATTTGAAGAATGCGTTCTTCAGCATTCCCATTGCAGAGGAGAGTAGAGACCTCTTCGGTTTCTCTCTTGGTGGACGCAGCTTCCGGTTTAAACGCGCTCCTCAGGGCTACTGTGAAAGTCCATCGATTTACAGTCAAGCCTTGAAGGGTCAACTGGATGCGTTTAGGTTGCCGGCTGGTGCGGCCTTAATCCAGTACGTCGATGACCTATTGGTGGCTGCTGATACTCAGGACATTTGCAAAATTGCTACGGTGTCGCTGCTGCAACATCTCTGCGAGTTAAATCACAAGGTGTCACCTTCTAAACTCCAATATTGTTGTCAAGAAGTAACCTATCTAGGTCACTTATTGTCAAAGGAGGGAAGGCGGTTGACCCCAGAGAGAATTGCAGCGATTGCGCGAATGGCTGTGCCAACAACCCAAAGAGATGTGCGTGCCTTTTTAGGTATTACGTCGTACTGCAGGCAATGGATTCCTAACTTTTCATTGCTAGCGAAACCATTAGTGGCTCTCACGTGCAAGGATGTTCCAACTCCTTTACCATGGACGGAAGAATGTCAGAAAAGTTTTTCTGAATTACGTGATTCATTGTGTTCGGCTCCTGTGTTAGGTACTCCTGACTATAGCAAGCCGTTTACATTATATGTTCACGAGAGGGAAGGTTGTGCGTTGAGTGTCTTAACGCAACCTTTTGGTGGTAAGCAACGTCCATGTGCATATTTTTCCTCGACCTTGGACCCGGTAGCTAGAGCATTGCCGAGTTGTTTACGAGCAACGGCGGCAGCTGCGGTCTCCATCCGACAATCAGCAGGATTGGTCATGGATAATATGCTTACGGTGATGGTTCCGCATGCAGTCGATACTCTTTTGAATCGTACGAAAACTCAGCACTTGACGAGTGCGAGGTTGTCTGGGTACGAGTTGACGCTGTTGGCAAGCCACATTCAAATAAAACGTTGTAATGTTCTGAACCCGGCAACTTTGTTACCAATTAGCTCAGAGTCAGATGAAATAACAGAACACGATTGTTATTTGAGGACAGAGGAGGAAACAAAAGGTCGAGTGGACCTTAAAAACACCCCATTGGAAGACCCAGATGGAACACTGTATGTGGATGGTTCATGTTTCAAGTTGCCGAATGGCGATGTGACTACTGCTTATGCTGTTGTAACGTTGAATACTGTTGTTGAGACTGCGAGATTAAATCAGAATTCTGCCCAAGCCGCAGAGCTGATCGCTCTCACTAGAGCGTGTGTGTTAGCGAAAGGGAAACGTGTGAATGTGTTTACCGATAGCCAATATGCCTTTGGCGTCGCACATAGTTTTGGACGGTTGTGGAGAGAGAGAGGTTTTCTAACATCGCATGGTACGAAGATTCAGCATGGCCAGCTTGTGAATGATCTTTTGGATGCACTTACGTTGCCTAAGCAAGTGGCGATTGTCAAATGTAGTGCGCATCGTAAGGTGACGGATGATGTTGGTCGTGGTAATGCATTTGCGGATGAGACTGCTAAGGAGACTGCTCGAAACCTTAGCACTCGAATGTATGTGACGAGTTCGGTTAGGTGGCCTACAGAATCGAGTATGTGTGAGGACACTATCGAGAGTGTGAAGGCAATTCAGAATGAGGCCACCGAGACTGAAAAGACGAAGTGGAAAGAAAGTACGGGAAAGTTGGATGCAAGTGGTTGTTGGATTGATTTATCGGATCAGAAAAGGTGGATGTTGCCCGATGCGTATGTGCCGGCCGTTGTGACAATGGCGCATGGGTTAGCACATATTAGTGCGAAAGGTGTTTGTAAGTTGCTGTCTCCTGTGTGGAAGAATGATGGTATTACGAAATGTGCTGAACGCTTGGTCAAGAACTGTATGGTGTGTATGTTGTACAATCCTGGCAAGGGAACCCCAACTCCTCCTGGCAGTTTTGCTCCCCCTTTATGTCCCTTTGAGGTGATTCAATTGGACTTCATCCATATGGAGCGATGCAATAACCTGAAATACGTTTTAGTTGTGGTTTGCGCATTCTCCCGATGGATCGAGGCCTATCCTCTCAAAGACAATACTGCTTTGTCTACTGCGAAAATCCTACTGAAGGAATACTTTCCTCGGTACGGAATGCCTAGAGTCGTGTGGTCAGATAACGGAAGTGAGTTTGTGGGGAGTGAAATGAAATGAAATGAAATGAAAAGCCGTTTTATAGAGCGCAACAGTTGCCCTGAGGCGTCCAGGCGCTAAAACTAGAACAGTGTCTTCCAGAAAAACGATCCAGGGGGGATCTGAATTAATTAAACAAAAAGGTCTTGAGCTGTTTACGGAAGCTTGCTAAGTTGGAGTTGCTTCTCAAATGGCATGGAAGAGTGTTCCACAGTTTGGACGCGTTGTAGGCAAAAGAGCGGCCTCCTGATCTGGCTCTGTAGATCCTAGGGACTTTTGCCAAAAAGGCATTTGAGGAACGGAGTGGTTTGTTGGGCTGGTAGGGAAGAATTAGGGCATGATTGATTTCTGGGCCAGTCTTCCAAAAGGCTTGGTGGGCAATGCAGAGTGTCTTAAACTTTATTCTATCCCTGACAGGGAGCCAGTGGAGAGTCCTTAGGCCATGCCTTATCGAGGTTCTGCGTGGGAGTCCCAGCAAAGAGCGGGCTGCACAGTTTTGTGTCCGCTGCAGTTTTTGCAGGCTGTACTCCGGAGCCCCGAGGTACAGTGAGTTGCTGAAGTCAAGGCGAGATTGAATTAAGCCTTGGATCACTATCTGCCTGGCCTCAAATGGGAGAAGAGGAAGGATTTTTTTAATCGACCTGAGGAGACCAAAGCAGACCGCAGAAACCTTAGTTGCCTGGGTATTAAAAGTCAACGATTTGTCTAACCACACTCCCAGACTTTTTATGTTATCTCTGGGAGTGGGAGGAGCGCCCATGCTCGAAGGCCATAGCAGTTCTAAGGTGGTGGGGGCTGCAGGGCCTAGGAGCATGAGCTCCGTTTTATCGTCGTTGAGTTTCAGGCAAGACATGGTCATCCAGCTCTTGACCTCCTCCAGGCACATCGCTAGGTTGGATTGTGGTTGGCAGTTGTTCCCCTGCACAAGGGAGACCACTAGCTGAGTATCATCCGCATAGGTAATGATGTTGATACCATGCGGACGAACGATCTCAGCCAGTGGCCTCATATACGCATTGAAAAGTGTAGGGCTCAACGAGGAGCCCTGCGGCACCCCACATCCCAGCGGTCTGCTTGAAGAGACGGTCGAGCTTTCAAACACCTGAAAGGTGCGGTCACTCAAAAAGGACCTAAACCAACCCAGGGCTTCTCCTGAAATTCCCAGATCGGATAGGCGATTCAAGAGGATTTTATGGTTTACCGTGTCAAAGGCAGCGCTCAGATCGAGGAGGATCACTGCCACTGATCCACCCCGATCCAAAATCCGCCTAGCCTCTTCTGTCACTGCCAACAGGGCAGTCTCCGTCCCATGTTTAGGGCGGAAGCCCGTCTGGGAGATGTCAAGCAGATGGTTGTGCTCGAGAAACTCAGTTAGAAGGGTGTTGATATGTTTCTCGAGGATCTTGGCAAACCAGGGAAGCAGTGATATCGGGCGGTAGTTACTCAAATTGCCAGGATCCAGAGTAGGTTTTTTCAGAAGTGCCCGCACCATGGCATGTTTCCAAGCCAATGGCACCAGTCCTGTCTTTATGGAGGAGTTCAGAAGCTCCAAGAGTGTTGGAAGGATGATGTTGTCCGCTTGGACCAGTGCGCTGGGGGGGGGCAGGGTCCAGTGGGGAGCCGGATTTAACTTGATGCATCAGGAGTCTGAGCGTATCAAGATTCATGAGAGAGAAATTGGCCAAATAGATCTGAGGAGGATTTCCTGGTTTTGTGTCAGGGTCTGAATTAGAAGTGGGAGATTCAGTTGCCGGATCCGGGAAGGAGAGATAAATAGTATTTATTTTATGGAAGAAAAAGTTGACTAATTCATTACAACGAGAGGTTGGATTGTGGTTGCCTGTTGGAGGGGGTGGAATCGTTGTCAGGGTTTTCAGTATCTTGTAGATCTCCTTGGGTTTGGACTTCGCCATCATTATTTTGCCATTGTAAAAGGCAGATTGGGAAGCTTTAATTTCGGATTTGTACGCCCTGATGGCTTCCCGATACGTGGATTTATCTGTCTCTTTGAAGGTCATGCGCCACCTCCTTTCCAATCTCTTACAGACCCGTTTCCTCTCCCTGAGCTCCTCTGAGTACCAAGGTGCAGTTTTTTTCTGTCTTTTTGGGCCCGGTGTGCGCAGAGGAAGAACAATATCCAGAGAGTTGATGATCCAGTCGTCGACTAGGGTGTTATTGACAGAGGGGTCAGTGACAAGAGTGGGTCTAGTGGTGTCAAGGATGTTGGACCAATTGTCTATATGTAGCTTAGGCCAGTTACGTACTTGGCATGGAATGGGGATGGAAACGGGGGCATTATATGTGGTCCAACTAAATGGTACCAAAAAATGATCTGTCCAGGGGAGGTGAGTACTTGTACCCACTGTAAGATTTTCACAATTACTGAATATAGGGTCCAAAAGATGTCCCTTATTGTGTGTTGGGTGGGAGACTAGTTGCTCTAGTTGCATTGCCGCTAGGCTTGCTGTGATTTCTGTGGCGGAGGTGTCAGAGATGTTGTCAAAATGGACATTAAAATCTCCAAGCACAGTAAAATTGGAGGGGGCAATGACCAGTTCTGCCACTACAGTAGGAAGTGCTGTTTGGAAGGCTTTGCATGACCCTGGAGGGCGGTAAATAAGGATACCGGTGAAACTAACATTGGGGGAGAATTCAATGGTGAAAGATAAACTTTCACAATCAGAGATGGGCTCCGGGGAGTAGCGACATGCATAGATGTCCTTGAATAGTGTGATGAAGAGTGTGTGTAAGGGCCTTGGAATTAATCAGAAATTCCATAGCGCCAACCATCCCCAGTCAGCTGGTTTGGTTGAAGGGTATAATGGCACCCTTAAACTAAAGCTAGCAAAGATTCAGGCTACGACTGGTCTCTCGTGGCCTGACGCTTTACCCTTAGCATTACTGTCAACTAGGGCGACTGTACACTCCCGAGTAGGGCTTAGTCCCTACGAAATAGTGTTCGGTCGTCCTGCGAATGTTTGGGGGGGTTCCTAGGCCAGGTGCGTTCTGTGATCTTGAGTATCCAATGTTGATCGATTATCTTTATGACTTGACTGCTAAACTGAGGTTAATTCACCAACAGGTTCACGAAGCACTGCCGACGCAGACGGAGGGTCCAGGCCACCAGCTCCAGCCCGGAGATTGGGTGGTAATGCGAAATTTTTCGCGCAAGAACAATTTGGATCCTAGGTTCACTGGACCCTACCAGGTCCTCCTTGCCACGAGAACTGCAGTTCGTCTTGAGGGACGGAAGAATTGGGTGCACGCCACCCACACCAAAAAGGTCCCTATTCCGTTGCCGGCAGACTCGTGGGTGAGGAGAGGCATTGCATCAACTGAAACCGAAGGATTGCCGGCGTTTGTACCTTTCAGTGACGCACAACCTGTCGGAGAATCCTCAGTGCAGCAAAAAGACACTGTTGAACATTTGTCATCAAAAGACTCAAGACCAGAACATTCAGCTGATCAACAGGACGCTGTCCCTTCGACGGATCCTTTGTTTGACGAACAGACACGTCCTGGGAAAACCCGATACTTTTTGCGATCTAGCACCAGAGACTAATAAAAGATCCTGTTCTGTCCCTTGACAATTGCATTATCCCGTTTTCCACGATCAGTTTGAACATTTGTATCATTGTGATTATCCTTGTATATATTCATTGAGTTTCGTTCCTTACACTTTTGCTTCCACAGCTGAGAAACATTGTTTTCACATATATATATTTGTGAAATAAAGGCCGTAGGGCCGCGCGCGTACTTCCTTCTGGTTAGTAGGTCTTGACGCTAGGTTAAAGACCGTCGGTTCCTGGGAACTCCTAGGGATTGACTACTGCTACACAGAACGAAGTGCGTCAAGAAACGTTGCGGACGGTCGTAGGGGATGGCATTTTTGAAGCTGATGGACTTGGAAGGAGCTCAAGCGCAAAGATTCAAGCTGCAACAACTTAGTCGTACCAAATGTTTTATGTTCCAAATATTCGTATTGTTTTTGACTATTTCTGCATTATTGGCGGGTGGGGTGTATTACACGATGTCTTACTTCTTACCTTCTGCCATACCTACTCCTACCCCTGACCCTAAACTCACCTCCACTGTTTCTCCTCATTCTTTTCACATCATACCTGAACACGAGCAGGCTAGACGTGCAGAATTCCGCAATAATTCCTTTATTCAGCTCCTTCACCAGCATCAGTTAGTAGTTAACACTACTAATTGTTGGGTGTGTGGGTTGATGCCACATACTACGGATAAGGGAATTCCATATCTGGTGTTACCGTATAGTTCCCAAGGGTCTGCTCGAGCATTTCAAACGATGTTTCGAAGCGCACTAGGTTTCCACCCCATTCGAGAACCACGTTCCCCCTACTCTGGTCCTACCTCGTACCAGAAACCTTTGTCTATAGCAATTGAAGACTTGGATAGCGATATCTATGATCCCTCGCTTATTCCTGAAGAAGAGTTACAAGCCTACAGGGTCCTGAGTAGAGGCGAGTATAGTGTGTTCACTAGTGAAAAACAGCTTAAAAGCTCGCCTCCGATATGGGTCGTACCCCACATTGGTAATTTTTGTCTAATAGGTCGTGGCCGAAGATCGAAAGCCCGACTTGGAGAGAGTGCTTGCACTGAAAATTACATTTTGCCGATGGTCTCGTCCCCTGTGTTTTTGGCTGCCAAGGGTACATACTTCATCTGTCATGATCGTGCATATGCATGGTTGCCCTCTGACTTTATGGGCTCATGCTTCATTGCAAACTTGTTGCCTCCGACGTTCACTGTAGATGCAGATTATCACAAGACTAGAGTTGTGAGAGGCTTAATTAGCGAAGAGGATACTGCCGGTCAAGAGGCAGGAGACTTTTTCAAGGGTTTCCTCCCGTTTTGGGGACCTATGGTTAATAGTAGGAACCTGAGACAGTTGACTCGAGTGGTAGAATCGACAGCTAATATTACTGCCAGTGCCCTTGGTAATATCACCACAGAACTTCAGGCGGATAGACTTATGACGTTACAAAACCGCATGGTTTTAGACGTGATCTTAGCAGATCGAGGTGGGGTATGTAAGGTGATCCATTCGAGCTGCTGTATTTTCATTCCTGATAACGCTCCGACTGTCTATCAAGCCATCTCGAAGTTGCATAAGATCTCCGAATCCATACACGTGGATGTAGGGGATTGGACGCTACTTGGGTGGTTTTAGGGCCTGATGTCGACTTGGGGTTGGAAGATTCTGATGATCATCGGAGTCGTTGTGGCGTTCCTGTTCACGTATTGCCTTTGTGTGCAGTGCGGTCCTGCCTTATGTGGCCTCTGTGCTACAACGTGTATGAGACAGCCACCTGTTACCAAGGGGACTCGGTTGGACAGAGCTATGCTACAGCAACATCTAGATGGTCTGATGAATATCGAATATGATTCCGACTAGTGCTTGCCTACATGAGGGCAAAAGGAGCGTCTGAGGTTCCGTGACAATTGTAAGTGGTGTTTTCGACTCGCACGAATATGGTCGAGTCTGGTATCTATGAACCGCAAATGACGAGTTCAGTAAGTGTGTGCAGTTTCGCTGTGCTAACTTAAACCGTTCGTTTGCTACGTGGGTTTTTCATCTGTACCCACGGGTTCCATCTTAGATACGGCATCCATTTTGTCTCTTGCCCTCAAGTAGCCAGCGAACGGACGCTGTCCGCTTCGCGACCCTGGGACTCCCAAGATATTTGCGGAAGACACATGTCCTTTGTAAGTGTCTTTATGATGAGGGGGATGATACTGTAAGGCAGATGGCCCCGCTCGAGGCTCATCTTGCCGTGCCGGTTTATTGTCTCAGCCGTGCATCTCATTAGGCACGTCCCTTTGATGCCTGTATCTCGTGTTTCCCGATACCTCCCCTTTTACACCCTTTCCGATCTCCCCACTGTCTCCGTCTTCCTCTGCACCTGTCTTTGTTCCTATTTCGATCTGTTTTACTGCCGATTGGAATGCACTAATGTTGGGAAGATGGGTTTTTACAGTTGGGAACCGCCAAATGTTTCTGCACTTATGTTCCGGACCTTATGTGTATCAAAGTGACCAAAGCGACCCCTCTGGGGGATAATTGTGGGAACCGGGTTGTAAACCTTTGTGTACAATGTTGTCCTATGGGTAAATTCTGTATAAAAGGAGCGATCCACAGAACCAATTTGAAGCAGTCTCCCCAAGTTGCACGTGTTGTACTTGTCGTGACTTCTGTGTTCCCTGCAGTAAATAAACCTTGAATCTTTGACGCCGAAGGAAGTGTCCCGTGTCTCTGTCATTCGTACGCCGGAGCAGGTTACCCACGAAGGTTTCAGGTGTTGTCCCCTGGCACCGCTGGGTCTTAAAGAACCCAGTCCTTCAGAAGGGGCAAGACACTATTTTTCAAGGCCTGTATATCAACGCATGGTCCATACCCAAACATGCCACAGAAGTCTGGGATCTTTTATATGATCAGAAACCAGACATCTGTTTCTTCACAGAGACATGATTAAATTTGCATTAAACTCCCTCTTTAGCTATCGCATTTCAGGCAGAATATACGGTAGCAAGACTGGATAGAATAGGCAAGAGCGGAGGAGGACTGGCGATAGCCACTCGTCCAACTTTGAACATAGAAATCTTGGATACCATCTCATCGCCTAGTATGGAATTGATGGTATTCTCTATGGAACCCTCCCAAGGCTTTAAGGTGACGGGGCGATAGTATATCACCCTCCGGGGGGAAAATAAAAAGTCCTTCTGTGCATCATTATTGGAAATTCTCACCCCATATGTTTTACAAACAGAATTTTTTTTTCTCTTAGGAGATTTTAATTGTCATCTAGACATGGTCACCAACATGGACACGGTAGGCCTGCTAGCAGCTATGGAAACGCTAGGTCTCTCTCCAAGAGTCTGCAATTCGACACATATAGCGGGCATGTACGTGACAATATTTTTTCAAACATGCACAATCTTTTAACTGAACCACCACAAGCAGTAAGATGGTCGGACCACTTGGCCCTGAGTTTTACTTTCACCGTCCTGAAACGTCCATGTCAGCCTCAATGGCTTAAAATTGCCCGTAGACTATGGAAGAAAGTTACATCAAAATCATTAGGCACAGTATTTTCTCCTCCGTCATTCAGTGACTGCAATGACAGCAATGCAGCTCTGAACAAATTGGAGACAGCGATGACAGCAGCCTTTGATACTATCGCCCCGATCAAAGTAAACATAGTCAGCGATAGGATCGCCCCAGCTCCATGGTTCTCATAAAATTTTAAGATGGAGAAATCCTCTTGTCGAGTCAGAGAACGTAAATTGAGGAAATCAAAACTAGGGGAAGACAGATTAGCCTATAACGTAGCACACAGGGCGTACCTCAAGAATTGTAATACAGCCAGGAGAACATATCTAGCCACCCAAATAGATGAGGTACAGTTCTTGTCTAAAGAGCTCTTTAGGGTCCTTAAAGAGTTTACCACTCCCAGAGCCAACAGTCTCTCTTGTCCTCCCACGCAGCAACTATGCGATGAGTTAGCTATGCACTTTAAAAAAATCATTGAGATTAGAGACCTTCGCAACTATTACCACGGAGCAAGTCCTACCACTACTGACACATATTAAGTCAGGATCCCAGTCAGACTTGATGCCTCCTACATCATCTCCTAACTGGTGGTGGAGTTGGCAAACCCAATCAGGGAAATCTGTAATATGTCATTAGAAACCTCCTCCTTCCCATTGAAATGGAAGAAGGCATACATCAAACCATTGCCCAAGAAACAATCAACAGATTGCGCTGATTTACAAAATTACATACCCATCTCTCTTCGTCCGGGTTGCTCAAGAATAATGGAGATTTTGGTCAACCGACAACTCTCAGACTATCTGGAACATCATAATCTTCTGGACCCCTCGCAGTCCGGCTTCCATGCAGGATATAGCACCAAATCTGCCTTAACGGAGGTAACCGACTTGATCAGGTCTCTGCCAGATGAGGGAACACCCATAATGCTAGTCCTTTTGGATCTGTCAGCAGCCTTTGACACCATCTCTCACAGAATCCTTTTGGATAAACTGCGGGAGATTGGTGTCAGAGGGATGACACTGGAGTGGCTGCAGAGTTTCCTATCAGACAGATCTCAGTGTGTACAACTGGACTGCTTTGTATCTCAGACCACAATTGTGGATGAGGGGGGACCACAGGGCTCAATTTTAAGCCCCACCCTGTTCAATATCTATGTGTCATCTCTGGCCACCATTATTGGATTGTGTGGGTTCCAAACCATCTCCTATGCGGACCACACTCAGGTGATAGTCCCCATAGAGAAGGACCCCTGGGTGACCAGAGAAAGATTTAAGATCTGTATGCTAAAAATAGCCACATGGATGAGAAAGACCTTCCTACAGCTTAACTCCAACAAAACTGAGATCTTATTATGTGGGAAAGCTGAGGATCTATGGACGGAGGGATAGTGGCCGGCGGAACTAGGAGAAGCTCCTACCCCCCAAAAAATGGGCAAAAAACGTGGGTGTTACAATGGATAACAACCTCCCTATGGAGGAGCATGTTTAGATCCTATCAGGCAAGTTCTTTGGACTGATGCGCGTGCTAAAAAGGATCTTCCCCTGGATTCCCCTTTCCACCAGAAGGGTCCTAATACTGGCACTTCAAGTCAGTAGACCTAATTACCAAAACGCTCTACTTGTAGGGATGAGGGAGGATCTGCTTTCAAGGCTGAAAGTCGTGCAAAACATGGCAGCACGTTTAGCATTGAAGAAGCCAGTACGAACTCCTTCTCTTCCATTGTTGAGAGAGTTGCATTGGCTCCCTATAAAGAAAAGAGCAGTTTTCAAACTTCTATGCCTAGTGTTTAAAGCTCTACAAGGGCTAGGGCCAAGATACCTAACCAAGAAATTGGAATGGTATACTCCGGCCCCTTAGTTAAGATCTAGTGGCCAAAACCTTCTCCGTCCTCAGAGAATTAAAAATGTGAAAATGGGAGGCTGGCCTTTTCCTACCAAGCCCCTAAGTACTGGAACTTGCTGCCAGAGGACCTTTGGGCATGTCTCACCCTGGCTCTCTTTAAAAACCTGCAAATCCTGGCTATTTTAATAAGCATCCCATACAATAGATAGCCTGCTCCCTGTGCGCCGAGAGATCCCCTTGGGGATGATTTGTGCGCCATATTAAAGATAAATAATAATAAAATAATAAGGAATATTGTTAATAAGTGTTTTGGGTTGAGTGTTTGACGCATGTAGAACACTATTACAGGCTGTACTTTCCCGGAACATTTTGATATATACACATCATTCATGCACATACAAATTCAAATCCTACAAATCAATATTTGTCTTACTGTGATGCAACGTTGATTTAATATTGAATGGTTTGCCATCAAGAAAGTCAAAATACCTCCTCAATTGCTTTTCAGACCCAGTCCACAGTACTATGTTATCATCAACGTACCTCCCTCAGAATAAAATGGAATTAGTCAAAGAGGAGGCACGTCACCCCTAGGCTTGCTTTCTGTCACACCAGCCAATAAAGATACCGGCATAAGAGGGAGCAAACCTGGAACTCATCACAGTCCCCTCAATTGACGATACCGCCAACCTTTATGTAGAAATACATTCTTTAAAAGAATTATATCAATAATTTCCAAGATCTTGCAGTTGTGTTTGGAACAATCAGCCATCTTGGTGTTCAAATAAGATGTAATCACCAAGACTGCATACTCTTTTTTGATAAGAGTGTATAATTTCTTAACGTCCAAATATTAATGGTTCTCCTTGTTGCAAAATTGGCTAAGTATACGTTTTTTCCATATTGCACTTTGGTGTCATGCTTTGATAACTGGAAAGTAATATTGATATTGAGAGCTATTAGATGCATAGTTTTCATAAAATCATATTATGGAATAAATAAGACGGTGACCGTATTGACTGTCTATTATGCTGTGGAGAGTGATCTCTCAGCTTGTTCCTTTTTGGTGACCCCATATGACTTTATTCTTACACGAAAAACTATTTTAAGATGGTGACTGTTTTAGAGCTTGAATGAGAAATCAGTTGCCTTTTCGCTTGTTACTTACATTGATTTCTGTAGAGATATAAACAACTTTGTGTGTGATTTGCTACTGCTGGAAAATCAGCTTGTGCTATAGTAATTATTTTCCAGCATTTAAACTAGTGGAGAATAACTTCCCACAGTCTTGAAGAAATTGTCGCCAGGAGATTAGTAGCGATTCGTCTCTTGCATTGTCAATTTCTCTTGACTCATGTGTAGTCCGTGTTCGAATCAAACGGCTAGCTTGAGCTTTGATTTCATTTATCTATTCCACATTACATTGAGATCAGTATCCTGGATGATTCATACATTTGCTAATATCTGTTTTTTAATTCAAGTGTCTTTAGTCTACACATGAACCTTTAGTCCTGAAGATGGTCTTCTAAGTAATTTACAAGAAAAGACCGAAACAACATTAGCGAGCCATTTTCAGCTACATTGTTATACAGGAGTGGATCATTGTGTTCTAATGAGGATTTCCATATTTTAACTGATATAAGAAATGGGGCTTTACAAAAGTGATCATGAGACAAGATTAGTGTAAAAACTGAGGATCTCTGTCATTTTTGTTTTTGCAAGCTGTATTTTGTACCCTTTCTTCATATTATTTAATTACATAAATTTGTACTAGAAAAGTATACACCTGCCTGTCTATTCTTCTAGATTTATTCTCTTGTAATTTAATGCAATTGATTTTACGAATTATATCTGAGGCCGGTGATTAGGGCCTTTATAAGTTGTGTGTGAAAAATGTATGTGAATCCTATCTGAAGAAAAAATCCCTTGTAGGCACCATTAACAGTTATTTAGTCATTACCCAAGCCTCCAAGGGTATATTGGGTCGCCCAATTTAATCAGTATTATTAGTTTTACCCTACAGCACTGTGCATCGAGGGTTATGTAGTTTTGCATTAACCATTAGAATTATAGGTGTATACATTCTATTGTACAAAGTGCTCTTAGCTACCAAGCCATGAATGACATTGAGCAAAAGGCAGGGGCATCTGGGAGTATGGGTTGGTCCAAATATACTATTTTTAGTGACACTTTTTAATGTAACAGTGAGAAAGAGGAACTATGTGGTTGTGGTGAACATTTCAGAACCACACAGCTTCTCGAATTCCCTCGAACTCTGCCTTGAAATTCATGTTGTGAAGACCTGTGAATTGCTTGAAAATCCCTTGGAAGCTAGCTGTCTACTGTAAGCCTATTATTAAAAATATCACCACGGCATAATCAGTAGTAGAGCCGGTGGCATGTGAAAAAATACTTTCAAAAACTGAGGTTTTGAAATGTTTCCTCGAATTTTACAATTAGAATGCTATTTACCAGATTGTTAAAACCAACATGATGGATGGCTTTAATGTCAGCTGTTTGTGCCTCATTTTGTTTTGTATCAAAGGACCAAGTAAACCATTTTTCTGTTTTTTTTTCCTTTTCCCATTTTTGTGGGAAAAAACCCCAGGTAGGTCAGTGAGACCGCTGACCCCACCCTCCCAGTCACGAGCGTCACTGATATACACTAGGCTTGGTGCACTTTGGGGCTTAAAATTGAAGCTCCCAAGTCCTAGGCTATCATAACATAACGTGCATTTGTAAAGCGCCGTTCACCCAGAGGTCTCTTGGTGCTGAATAACAGATGTTCATTGTTACCCAACTCGATGGTACTCATTTAATCGACCTCAGGTGAATGAAAGGCTGAGTGGACCCACCGGGATTGGAACCTGTGACCATAAGGTTGAACGCAGGCCACTGCAATGGATGCAATAGTCCACTGGGTCATCAGACACGACACCAGTGACGCTCCCCTTGCCATGATTGGGAGGACCTTCAAGCGCTTTGCTGGGGCGTAAAAGGTCACACCCACAGGGCTGTGGCATCTTCAGTCTGGCAAAGTTTAGCTCAGGCTCATTTATCACAAGTACAGCGCCTGACTGCCTGACCAGAACAGGAAGAGTGTCTTTGCTCAGCTTGACAGACACTCTTCATGTCTGGAAAAAGGGGAGATGGTGGGACCCCTCTGTCGTTGAGGATGGGGCTGGTTCGAACCACAGGGAAGGAAGTATGGTTCAAGAGGTTAGCCTCACCCAAACACCTGAATCATTATCTAAAAAACCTTGATTCGGCTATAAATGCGCATTGATAAACTGAACCGTTCTTGTGCCAGGGATGCTGAATATGTGCATGCTTTTGTAAGCAGTGCTCCACTTCTTAGGTAATAATTATTTAGGCAATGGGCAGTAATATGGACAAAGTCCTGTAAATGTACTTTCTCTCTCGTCTGTTTTTCATTCATGGGACTGACGATGGAACAGTTAACGGTTCCGTAGATGCATGCACAATGTTTAATTTTAGTAATCTAAATGATGTCAGTTTGGTTGTTAAGTCGATTTATAAGCATTACTGGTAAAATAAATTGGTGATGACGATACCGCTTGAATTTATTAACCTTCGTCCAGATGCAAAATGTAATCTAACCAAATGCTTTATTTACATATGTTAAGTGAACATTGTCCACATGTAAGGTGTTAAATGGAGGTGAAAAGGAGGTTTGCTGAAGGTATCCGAGTCCTCTCCACAGGTTCAGGAAGTAATAGAAGGACATTAGGAATGTGTGAAGATATGTTGGAATGCTGAAATACTAAATTAGAGTCTTTATTAGCTCGTGTTTGCTGAGGAATATGTTTTCACTGTCACTAGTTTGTCGTTCCTCAGTTCAGGGGCGGTTCTAGGCTCATGGTGGCCCTGGGCAGGGAGCGTAGGTAGGGGGCCCCTGGAGGAACGCAGGCGTGGAGGCCAGTGAAGAAGGGGGGGGGGGGTAGGGTGTTTGGAAGTGGGACCCCGACAAATCCCTGCCAGGGGCCGCCGCGCAAATATGTATCCATCCTCAGAGGATTATTATATTAAGGATATATATATTGGCGTGGCGCTCCCTGGGGTTTGGCGGCCCTGTGCAGGTGCACAGCTTGCACATGCCTAAGGCCGCCCCTGCTCAGTTTTGGATATTTTACATATATTTGCTTGTCAGTCCCGCATCATAACACTTTCACAACGTTTCAAGACCGTTTTTAGATCTTTCCTACACACTCCTTTAGCAATCTGCTGTTGGGGACAACCCTAGTACTTCGAGTAGGCTTTTAACCATCTCATTGGCCTTGATTTGTTGGCTTTCTTGCCTGCCTCATCATTTTGGTTCTTATTCATTAGCTTTCCATCCAGTTGCGCATATTTGTTATCTATAGTGCTGTTCTATTGTTTCTCCTAGCTGAGAATCTTTGCCATTGTTCATTTCCTTTCCGTTACTGATATAGTCACGAAAGCTGCTAGCTTTCTATTATATGTAATGTGCCCTCAGAGGTCTCTTTTGTGCTGCATACGTTTTTATATAAATAAAATAGACATTATTTGCTAAAGCAAAAATTGCCTGTATTGCTGCATGTTTCATCAGCACTTAGAGCTGCTGATAACCGAACACGAGCAAAAGTGTCACAAAACCAGATGTGTGGGTCCCATCACCCCTGGAGAGTTTATGACTGCCTGGTGAATGGACTAGATAAATATTATGGAGAGTAGGGGAAATGATTCCACTGTCTGAGGTCCCTCAATCATTTCTTCCTCTTCTAGCTCCTCCCCCTTCTGCGCCAGTAAGTGCAGATCGTGGTATGGCCCACGCTCCTCAATGTGTGGCACTTGTATATTGGGGGCATGGACACATCTAATGGCAATTTATTTGGAAGGTAATGGGCCATATCCAAAGTATGGCCAAGTAACTCCTTATAAAGTTCAGTCATGGAGTATTCATTCAGCTGCTAGGTATCCCTCTTCAACAACACTCATTGGGTCATCCAATGACCTTTGAGACAATAAGAATCTGATTGTCGTTGTTGGTGGAAGAGCAATCCAAGACTTATTTTAAGGGGATAATATCAATAAGGGGATCTATCAGGAAGACTTCCTAAAGTCTTTCCCTGGATTTTGTTTCTGTTTTCCTCACAAATCTGCTTCTTAAAAACTCTCTGCTTTAGTTTTCCGCTTTTGCAATAGAGCATTGGCCTTCTAACTTCTCCTTTCCCAAGAAACCTTACCCATTGTGGTCATTGGCACAATGTTCGCAAATGCCCAGTTTTCAACATACCCCTTCTGTAGCCCATTTGATTTGTTGTCCTTGGGTAACTTCTGAGGTTTGTTTAAATCCCCCTTCCATTTTTGAGTTTTTGATATTCAGGTTAATGTCTGTCTGGATAGCTGGTGTTCAATTTTAGCGCACAACTTTCAATCCTAGATTTGTACATCTTTTCATGGTACTGAGCTCTGAGAGCAGTCTGGGTAGGCTGTTGCCGGCATTTTGACCATTAGTTTCTGCAACTAGGACATGGAAACCTTTTGTCTAGCTCTCTTTGAGTAAATGGAATCAAGTTGAGTAATCTCAAAGTAGACAAAAATCTTTTAGGAAACCTCTCCAGTAAATTTAATTGGACTTTTTTGCCAAACATGTTTTTATACCTTTTTTCCTTTTCTCTTCCCTAGCAGAGATTAGCATTCGACGGATTACATTACTAAATAGTTTTAATGTTAAGATGCATCGAATGTTCAGATTTGACATAGATTTTATATTTTTTGTTCAACTTGGAACGGTTTAGTGTACAAAATCAGTCTGAACCATATCACCCCCCCCAGGAGCTGTGCTCTGTCTCATAAGCGCTCCAACTGAACTGATTTAACCCTTATATATTAATTCTACAAAGAAATCACATGTTCAACAAGAGAGTACTATCATGATCAGGCCAGGGAAAAATGTAAATCATGTTGGTGTAATTCACATAATTTTGAGTTATGCTTGTTATGAGAAATTTCCGAAATTGGACATTGCCCCACATACTATTAGTATGCCTCCTTTCATGGCAACATTGAAGCGAAGACACATTTCACACTGAAATATATTGCTAAATAATTCATTTATATGTAATTTTGATACATTTTCCCAAAATGTTGTGTAATAATGCAAAACCAAATGACACAAATTTTGCACGCCCTTAAATTTCATGATGCAAGACGGTACTCTTGCATTGCAGCAGGGTCACGCCTAGCAATGTTGTATCTGCATGAAAGCTGTGAGGCAGCACACTCCCAATGACTGACAATGGCATCCCATACCTTTCAAGGACAAAATACACGTCTGTCACAACCGGTCATGGTAGCCAGAAAGCAGGCCTAATGCTTGTGCTAATGCTAACACCAGTACCGTTAAGTAAAGATGAAATGCAGCCTGCATTACTTATTTAATGTCATGAGTTGAAGGCCAAGGAAGCCTTCCACTGGGGATTGTCCAGCATCTGACTGCTGAAGTGTTGGGGACCGTCACCCTAAGCTGATTGGCCCGTTTCCAGCCAAAGTCATCGAGAAGACCGTCAACAAGCAGATGGCCGCCTTCCTCGAGACGAACGGATCCCTCGACCCCTCACAGTCTGGCTTCCGAGCCAAACACAGCACCGAGACCGCCCTCATCGCCGCCACCGATGACATCCGAGCCCTGATGGACAATGGAGAAACAGCGGCCCTCATCCTCCTAGACCTCTCCGCGGCATTCGACACGGTCTGCCACCGCACCCTAGTACGTCGCCTCAGCAACATCGGAATCCAGGACAAGGCGCTGGAATGGATCATCTCCTTCCTCGACGGAAGAACACAGAGAGTCCGCCTACCACCGAAAAGTCAGAGGCCTCCGAAGTCATCTGCGGCGTCCCCCAAGGATCATCTCTGAGCCCCACCCTCTTCAACGTCTACATGAGCCCCCTCGCGGCCATCGTACGCAAACACAACCTCAGCATAATCTCCTACGCCGACGACACCCAGCTGATCCTCTCCCTGACCAACGACCCCGCCGCCGCCAGAGCCAACCTGCACGAAGGGATGAAAGAGGTAGCCGAGTGGATGACGACCAGCCGCCTGAAACTGAACTCGGACAAGACGGAGGTCCTCATCCTGGGCTCCACACCCTCCGCCTGGGACGACTCCTGGTGGCCTCCCGCCCTGGGCACCGCACCCAAACCGACAGACCATGCACGAAACCTGGGCTTCATCCTGGACTCCTCCCTCTCCATGACCAGGCAAGTCCACAACGTCTCCTCGGCGTGCTTCACATCCTACGCATGCTACGGAAGATCTTCTGGTGGATCCCCACAGAGACCAGGAAGACCGTCACCCAGGCCCTCGTCACCAGCCGACTGGACTACGGCAACGCCCTCTACGCCGGCACCACCGCCAAGCTCCAGAAGAGACTCCAGCGGATCCAAAACGCCTCAGCCAGACTCATCCTCGACATCCCACGATCCAGCCACATCTCCGGACATCTGAGAGACCTTCACTGGCTCCCCGTCAACAAGAGAATCACATTCCGCCTCCTCACCCACGCACACAAAGCCCTACACGACCAAGGCCCGAGCTACCTCAACAGCCGAGTCAACTTCTACGCTCCCAAACGCCACCTCCGATCAGCCAACCACGCCCTCGCCGCCGTCCCCCGCATCCGAAGAGCGACTACAGGAGGAAGGTCCTTCTCCTACCTGGCCGCCAAGACCTGGAACTCCCTCCCGACCGACCTGCGCCTGACCCAAGACCACCTCTCCTTCAGGAAGAAGCTGAAGACCTGGCTGTTCGAGCAGTAGCGGCACCCCCCCCCCCCCCCCCCCCCCCCCAGCGCCTTGAGACCCTACGGGTATGTAGCGCGCTTTATAAGTGTCACTGATTGATTGATTGATTGAAGTGGGGGCACTCATCATCTCCCTGCAGATCACCCAGAGCCATTGGCAGTTCTTTGTTGGCTCCTAAGCAGCACCTTAAACCACAGCTTACCTTTCCTTATGCTTCTGACTTCTTTGCTCCTAAACTTCTGTTGACTGATTCAGTGGGTTGACAGCTGATTTGTTGCACAGGTGTGGTGGGTTTCTCATGTTCCTACTTGCACTGAGTATTCTTCCATTTCTCAGTTTTTATAGGCCGGTTTCTTCACTTCTGGGTATTCGTTTTCAGTTTTAAACTAGTTCATCCTCAGTTGTAAGATGCATGAAACTTCCCGACTGGACTGAGGTAGATTTTAGATGATGTATTTTAGTTAGAACTGAATAGTTTATAAGTGTTAAGCATAACACCCCGCCAGAAGCTATAGTCCAAGAATAGCCCGCTCTTTAAGGAGTTTTCCAACTGAACTGATGGCATCCTGACCCATACATTCCGCAGTTACATACATTCAGCATGAGACCGACATCATGATCCAAGACATTACAACAGAGACTGAAAAGATATGCTTAAATATATGTATACTCTGAGTTTCCAAACGTAATAGCAAACATGGAATCTGGAAAGGAACTAAAGATGCTATTTAGGCGGAGAGACGGGTGTCTCTTTAAGACATGGTTAAGTTACTTTTATGGTCTGCAGCACCTGCACTTAGGTTTTTTCACAAAGTCCCTTTGGTGGAGGAACTGGCCGGGCAAGTGTTATCAGTTGATGTGGGTTATAAACCCTTTGCATCGACTGGCAGACTGTTTTGGAAAACGCACCCACCTGTTCTGCAGCAACATGCCAGCATACTAAGGGGCTCATTAGGATCGCGGTTTTCCCGCATCCTCTGGGCCGGCGGAAGCCACCGCCAGCCCGGATGATGCGGGAAAACCGCTGCTGAGCCTCAAAAGACCCACAGCCATATCAGGATGGCGGTGGGTCTTGAAATCTGTCCGCAGGTTTTCCGCCGCGGTCGCCTTCCGACCGCGGCGGAAAAGCTTTAACATGGCTGGCGGTGTTTACAGACACCGCCAGCCATATTATGATGGTGTAAAATTTATGGTTTTCCTCGGTGGCTTTTCCGCCGTGGAAAAGCATACGGACCTTCACTTCGGGGGCCCGTTGCGGGCCCCCTGGGTGAAGGGGGGGTGCGGGATGCACATGGGGGGTACCTATGGTATCCCCCTGCATTTGCGTGAACAAAGCAGCAGGCACCACGCGGTGCCTGCCGCTTTGTTCATGCAATTGCACAAATTACATTTTTAACATTGCGGCGGGTGCTGCTTGAAGCAGCACCCGCCGCAATGTTAAAGATACAGGATGTGACCGCCACGGTGGCAGTCACATCCTAATTTGGACGGAGGGACCGCCGCTGCCCCTGCGGACGGTCCCGCCTACTCTATGGTGGCGGACGGACTCAGGTCCGTCCGCCATCATAATCGGCCCCTAAGTGTCTACATGCATGCCAAAACATCTGATTCAGGTAAAAAAACATTGCTTCCAGCTGGAATTGCCTTTGTTTCAATCAAAGTCAAAGGGGGAAATACATTCTCTCGATTATTTTCATTGTTTTAATCTCCCACTTTCCCCTTCTAAAATGTTGGCATTTATAGTATTACTCATGTTACCATCATGCTTGCATTGGGCAAGGGCCTCTGCTCCATTCTACAGCAAGCAGAACAAACACAGAGTGACGTCGCGCCAATCGACATTGCCCTCGGCTGCTCCATCCCAACTGAGCAAATGGAAAGCAGGAGCTTAGCTGGAGGCACACTACTAATCCCCCAATAATTCTGCCTCAAATTATTATGGTAAAACAACTTGTGAAAAGTTAATCAAGGGGTGTGATGGGGCCAGAGCAGAGGGTCTTCCCATACATGGACTAGAACAGCTCTGTAATCCTGCTCATGTTCATTGTCTATAGAAGGGGCAGGGACTATTTTGGTAACCTTTGAAACTGAATGGGGTCGCTGTCAATAACCCATCCAGCTCAGTTAAGGGTTAGAGCAGGATTCATGTTAAAAACGATATTCGAAACAGGAATGTGGTTCTGTCAACAAAGCCATCACTAAAATATCGCTCCTTAATGGTACACATGTCACTTCTGCCCTTTGAGGCAGCTCAACTGCACTTCAGCTGTCTCCAGTTGGTCAGGGCATTAGTCTTTGTCAGAGCTCTTCTTTCCAGTGTCTTTTTACAGTGAGCCATCACTGGTAGGCTCCCATTGTTCATCTTAGCGTTGGCGCTGTTGAGCACCGGTGATGGAGCTATGCGTCCAGCTCGGATCCACATTCCACGTTGCAGGGCAAGGTCGTTTTTTGTGATCACAATCCCTTTTCCCTGTTTACTAACTAATCTATCGCTGGTACCTTAGACAGAGTACCCACACCTTATTCTTTATCCGTGAAGTCCATCCCTATTAACCCTATCCTATCTTGGTGTAGTGTTCCTCCATCAAGTTGATAAAAACCCCATGTGAAAAAGGGGGGTTTGGGGGAGCCAAAGGAAGAGAGGGTGGAGTGGGGGTCAGACTGGAGATAGACCAAGGGGGACAGAGACTCCGCACAAGTGAGCCCACCAATTGGGCCCAATGGGTTGAGACTTCAGGCACAAGTAGACCAACAAGCTGGGGGCTTCTGAACAGCCCTTCTTTCTTTCTCTGTCGGTGTTACCGCCTCGTCCAGCATATCTTGGCTCTGCGGCTCCACCTTGGTCATAGTCATAGGTGTTCAACGCCTTGCAGTCAGGCTGTGCATCGCGTCCTACCTCTCTCTTCCAATGACTGGAGGGTATCCTTGAATCTAGCAGTGAGTATAAAACGAATTTTTAGAGAACTGGCAGGGGAAGATGTTACACAATTTAGTTTTCTCTCCCAACCCCAAGCAGCTAAGAAAATACGTATCATCTACTAAAAAGGAATATAATGTGGATAATCTGAATCTTTACATCGGTGCATTCATGAATTTTTACTGGTGTGCCGGTCTACATACACCTATGGGAATCTCCAGCATACATGTTATCCTTTGTGTCCTATTTCTTTCACGATTATGGCTGTGGCAGGAAATCTAAAATTATTAATCACATAGCCTGTCAAATTCAAACCAACTTTTTCAGCAAAATCCCGTTGGTACAAAACAAATTCCTGCAGGGCTATATTTTCTTCAAGATCTGCTAATCGCAAATAAAAAGTGTGATGCGTTATTATCATAGGCCTAGAGGTACTCTTCCTAGTATTGTGCACCATAATAGTACACAGGCTGAGCGTTGTCCCATCCTGTCACTGTTTCTTACTTTTAACTAAACATCTTGACCTCAGTACTCATTCAGCAGGGTTTACTAAAATATTCCTTTCACTTTAGTTCAAATCATTTTTTATAAACATTATTCTTGTTTCTGCATTATCCTTTACAACCCAGCTACTTCATTAGTTGATGAAGGACTTGCGATGTCTATACACCTTATTTGTAGGGTGACCAGAATCTTAAAGCCAAAACAACCAAGGACATTTCACAAAATTGGAAGAAGGACTATAATTTTACTTCAAGCGATGAGCGCGCTCCTTAGCAGAGAGTTACAGAACAGTCAGTAAGATCGTACATAAAATGCAATTTTTAAACCCAGTAGCTTGTCTGTTGATTAAATTGTTTTCTTGAAACAACTGCTAACTATCCCTGTTTTGTATAACGAGAAAAAAACATCTCCCACCAATTTAAGTCGATTATCTTTAAAAATCAGGACATGAGCTACATTTCTTGGAATTTTCTGGAACAGCTGGTTAAAAACTGGGACCATCCTGGCAAAACGGGGAAGTCTGGTCACTCTACTTATGTGCAATGTGTGTGGTAACATGAACGATGATCGTTGTGCCACTAAGGCTTTAAAACAAAAGCCACTGACATATAGCTCCATTTTAAGGGCCAGATTAGGGGACATCAGTCGTCTTACCCATCCTTTCATTGTCAGCCAATTAAATTCCATCATTTTACAGAAAGGAGTGGAAGTAACATGGCAAAATATGTTATTTTGTTTCTGTCAATTTGTTCAAACACTGTTGTGTTAAAGCCAATTAGACGTGTACTTGTGAGGTACATTGTCATCATTTATTCAAAAGCGAATTCACAGCATTCTGTGAAGTGAACGGCTAAGGGTGAGTCCACCCAGGAAACATCCATTACAACGTGGATGTTTCCCCGCGGTGCTGTTACGACGCGTCCGTTACAACGCAAGTCGTTACCACGACTTGCGCTGGAGGGCGCTAGAAGATTAAAAATAGTAAATTTACTATTCCAACACCTTCCCTAGTGTCCACGGGGACTGGTGTTAGAATAGTAAATTATACTATTCAAAATCCCTGCCCCCAGCGCAAGTCGTGGTAACGACTTGCGTTGTAAGGGACGCGGTGTAACAGCACGCGTTGTGACGGTACGCGTTGTACCGTCATACATCCGTCCACCCAGTTGTCTTATGAAATTGATCCCAGCATGGTCATTCCTGGACAGCGTAGGTAGGCTCACACAGAGAGCGAGAGAGAAATTGATAGAGTGTGAGAGTGCACTACAACAAGTGTATCCAGTGCACTTACCACGTAGAACAGCACAGGACAATTCACATATTTAAGCACATAAACCAAAGAAAAACACAAAACGCACAGTCTTTGTATACACACAATACAGAATAGGACATGACAATACATGTACCAAGCACGAAGAAAAACGCAGCGTTAGTTACACAAAAGGACTTTTTAATGCACGTCGCGCATCTCACAGTTCATTTCAATTTACCCAGGGGCCAGGCTCCTTCCTTCCCCTTTTGACAGTAGAAGATCTAAGCAGATGACCTGAAAATACTTACTTTTTTCCTGATGGCTAGACACAAGTACAGTCGTACTAATACTTACAGTGGGGTACCCAAATATCTAGCAGCGGTAATCCGAGTTGATGTATATGCGTAAAGTAGGGATGCCAGTCAGATGTGCAAAGGCACAGCTCTTATGTTTGTATGTAGATGGAAGAAGAAGAAGTAAATCTCAAACATGACAATGTCTCTAACTTCTAGTTGGTGGGAGATAGCACGAACCCAAGCCCAGGGGCCCTTCACTTCTTCATTTGGTCAGTTCATAAATCAAAATTCATCATTCTCACTAATGCGCGTCACTTTGATCTTAATTGATTAGAAAGCGTTCCTAGGAAAAGGGAAAGGTTGCACACTTGTGATACCTGCTAGAGCCAGGTTCCTGGTACTACAATAAACCTTCAGGCTTCTGATGTAAACTGCCCTCCCATTCACTGGCCTTCAGGAGACACATTTTTAGCAAGAAATGTGTCAGTTTAAAAATAAATAAATAAATAAATAAAATACTATTTGTCTTTCACATGTGGGCTCCAGGTTCGGGTCTGTTTTTCACATCTCATTTGGTCACTTTGTTAGCAACCCAGCCATACAAAAGCGTTCTCATATGGGCCCATACGTACATGACACATACACACATACATACTATGCAAATATTTCACGTACTCAGAGATAGTCCCTACACACAAAGCGCAACTTCATAACACTAGCCTATTTTCACCTAAAGGACAGTGTGCTAAGCATTTCCAACCTTCAGTTGAAACACCGCTATAATCTAAAGAAAAACGATGCGAGGGGCCAGCATCTAAAACACATCAATACGCGTGATGATGAATATTTTTAACCCACCATGGACCAGACTCATCTCTGAGATGCAGTCTTTGTCACCTTGGTATTGAAGCCCAGTAAGATTCAGTGCGGCAAGGTTAACTAATGGCAGAATCGTTCACTCCATGGATTGTTCAAAGTGCAGCATTACAGACCGCATTGTAGGAAAAGGTCGGATGCCAGATGTATTCAGTATAGAGTATGGTGGGTGATGTATTAATGCTTTCATTTAAAATAAAAACAATCTACAGTGGTCTGGGGCTGTCCTCATTCGCAAAATAGGGAAACTATAGGAGGTGGCAAGTTTCGTCGGGTATATCTTTGTTTTTAAGGGTGTGCATCTTTGTTACAGTGGCAAGACCACTAAAAAAATGTGTTTAATGTTTGCGTGGAGATCTGTTTTCGGGCGGATGGGGGAAAGCAGTGCAACTTTAGTTCAAAAAACGTGTGGGCACAGTTGTGCTAGGAAACAACAGATTTGTAACTGCCAGCGCTGGCTGACTTACCCAAGGGGTCCGCAACCACTTGACTAGGACATGCCTTAAATGCTTGTGCGGGGTGCACCACTCTATATGACGTAAATAAGCTGTGCTTTTCTAAAACCAGCAATATGTGTCTTGCGCCTGACTCCTAAAATGCGATCGCTAGAAAAACTTTTCCATGTCACAATCTAAACAGATAACCTTTTCTTTCTAGGAGGTTGTGGGTTGTTAAAACAGAGCAAGGCATTCCTTAAATGTTCATTCAGGTCGGAAAACAACACTTACAACGCAACTTTTACAACGCACTACCTTTACAACGAAACTTTTACAATGCAACATCCATTACAATGCATGTCATTACAACGCAGTCATTACAACGGATACCATTACAACGCATACCTACACTATCCAACACTTACCCTACTGTTGCCCCCCCTGGAGTTAGAATAGTAATTTTTACCCCTACACTATCCAACACTTACCCTACTGTTGCACCCCCCGGAGTTAGAATAGTAATTTTTACCCCTACACTATCCAATACTTACCATACATGCAATGTAATGGTATGCGTTGTAATGATATGCGTTGTAAATGTAGTATGCGTTGTAGTGGAATGCGTTGTAAAGGTAGTTTCAAAGATTTCGTTGTAATGCCATGCGTTGTAATGGATGTTGCGGTGTAAAAAATGTGTTGTAAAGGTATGCGTTGTAAAAGTATGCGTTGTAACAACATACATCCATTCAGGTCATGTGACTTGTGCATGGACATCAAACGTTGGCACTTAAAATGAGCTTTTCTTGTCATGATTCTCCAAGCCCTGGTTTTGGCAATGCAAGCAATTTAGGGAAGCACATCTCTATTTTCATTTAATAGATTTACACCTTACCCCTGTCTAATGTTTGACTGGATGGCATACCCCTGGTAAGGCTCAGGAACGTTTGGAAAAACTCCTCTGAAAGTCGGCAATATTATTAGAGTGGAACGCGCAGCGCTTAATTTGTGCCGGTGCTTTTCTACAATGCCTAGACATTTGCTTCCTAATGTGATAGTTTAAGACTTCTAGCCTAGGGCAGGGTGCACACAGCACAGGAGCCAATACATTTTGCATACGAGTATTAGTGTATGTCAATTAAAACTGACAAATTAAGCACTGGGAACGTGGGTGGGAAGGTAAGTGAAACACATGGTGTGCAGAATAAAAATGTCTATGTCTAGGCCCTCAAGAACTGTAGCGTTCTAATCTAGGATCCTGATCAATACTGTGACCTTATGCCCCTATTCAGCTATAAATCCATTTATTCCCTATATTGGCATAACCGTTCAAGTGCAATATTCAGAAACTCGTCTCTGGCCTCACACGAACAGAGCCAGATTTCAGAATAGCTTTCTCTGCCACTTCCTTTGCAACCAATTAGTGCAATGACATAGCAGAAGTTACTATCTGAGATTCCTAGATTAACACTCCGAGTTCTTCAACAAGATAAAAACTCAGCAAACCTGGAAATCCCCGCTTGCTGCGTTTTGATTAGTAATAGAACTCTAATGAGCACTGATAGACGATCACTTCCTAGTGACATCTTTATTGACGTCTTATGTCCAAAAACGTACGTCAAACAAGGCACCTTTCAGGTATAAATATTACCAACGTTGCCTTAAGCAAACGCTGTTCGCTGCTGTCTCATTGCTGTTTCGCTGAAGCTGATGCTGCCAGCTATCTCGCTGCTGCTGAAGAAGCTGTCATGCTGATGATACCATAGCTGCTATCGCTACTGCTATCGCTGCTAACTAGCGAACGAGTGTGTGGTGAACTTAGGAGCTGAACAGCCGTCCCCCTGCAAAGAGCCCAGCAGATGCAAGCTGCCCGCGGACGCTGCCCCTCCTCCTTCTCGACACGCTGAGAAGAGACACTGTCTTTCTCCTGCAGAGAAATCCATCTCCGGCGTTTCTAGTCTACCCTTGCGGGTGACTGGAATAGAATGATGGAGGTCTGGTATCTCCTTCAGGGGGTCGATATCCCAGAGGTATGGTGTTGACTAAACCCTTAGAGAGAATTCTTGAAGCAAACCTTGGCAAAACCAACTTAACTTAAAGCTACTTACTTACTCCCCTCCCAAGTATTAGGCTTAGGTCAGGTACACTGGGGTAGGCGTAGTTAGAAGCACCAGTTGAGTATTTTAACCTAATGTATATATGAATGTATATATGTTTTATTCATTTTAAACCATTGTATGGCTAAGAAACCATATCAATGCTTTTACAGTATTATTTCGCAATACTTATCTTACTGTACGTACTTTTTATAATAACAAGTCTTGCAATTGTGGCAATTCATTTCTTTTGTACAAGAAGAAAGACTGTTCAATAAATGTTACCCTTTATTGACAACGCCCGTCTCTCTATTCTCTACATATTGTGAAAGTAATCCGCACCAACCTGACTGAGTAAAATAACTGTCTATTGTTTCACACGACCCTAGAGATTGACTCTTGATCTGAGGAGCAAAGTTGTCATGTTGCACGGTTGTTGGAAAACTGAATCCCTTCTTGGCTGTGCCAGGGAAGCTGATCACTTCCTATTCAGTCAAGAAAGTTTCCAGTGACCACTGAGCTAGTTGGTAACAACCCCAATTAAGTTTAGCATAGTCAGTGGAGGCCTGGAAGATCCGCACTTCTACGTCGATACTACTGTTTATGTTATTCCAATGCGCCGGGCCTATTGGGAAAATAGGAACTACACTACATGGCGCCCAACGTTTGGTTAGGCGATAAACTAACGCAAGACGTTAGAGTAACTCAGTCGTGCATTTTTCACACAGACCCCTTCCTCCCGTAAATACTCCAATAGACGTCTGGAGTGGGTGAAAGGTTAAAATCCGCCCGAACTCAGTAGGAAGAGATTCCTATGTAAAGCTCTGGTTTATTCAACGTTGAAGGATACAGTGTTCCAAAATATTGTGCACCTAATTTTTGTCTCCTTGGATGCAATGCCAGGAGAAAACGGAACCACTGGGGCCGCAGCAGATGCGACTCAGCAGGGTCCCGACGATACTGACCCGGATGCAATAATCATCCCGGCACATTTAAGAAAGTCTATAACGTTAAAACTTATAGAAAACGGACTGACACCACAAGGTGGTACAGTAATTTTCGTGATAGAGGCACACGAATATCGGCAGACAGAGGTATTCTATTCATGGATAAACTTTCCAGCGGCAAACGCTAGAACAAAAGAGTTTCACTATTACAAAATAGAGAAACCACCGGATGAGTACACTCCTTTCGAGGAGACTGAAATCCCACTAAAATTCCAAGAGCACTTGCTCTGGTTTAATGGCGCCCTAAAACATAATGATCATATTACCAGGCTCGGTCCACTAGGTAGACCAGGAGCAACATGGCCGGTTCTAGCCAGCTACACACCACATCCGGACATTGCAAAAATGTCTAAAGAAGAGCTGTTAGTACAGCTGAAAACACTTATAAAAATACATAGGCAATTAGTCCAATATGTAATGCGGACTGCAACAGTCCAACCAGCTGTTAATGTACCACAGCTGACCCCTCATCAGGGGAACACTAATAAAATTACACCACAGAACATACAGTCATGTCTTGGTAAAACACCCGTAAAACGGGAACAAATTCCTTTCTGGTTAGCACAGAAAATCACTCAAATAGAGGCAGTATTTCCGGATACTACCCCTATTGAGAAACACAGAATCTTGACCATCTGCCTTCCTATGGGAATCGCACCACACATAGAGGACTGTGACACTTGGGGTACAGTCTTTGCTTCCATTTACACAAAAACACATGGTGTTCCGTCTATGGCGGTAATACCGGATGTGCTAAAACAGATTCAAAATGAATACGGTCCAGAGCCCGCTTTAACTCTTGGTATGAAATTACTGAAAGACTTCAAGCAGGTCTCGGCTATATTATTAGCCAACATAAAGGGAGAAGCAGCATCTGTGGCGATCCGCCAGAAGTTGAAGGAAACAGATATAACAGATCAGCCAATTGAGCTTGCCAGAATCATAGAAAAATGCTGTGAAGAATTAGGTAGAGACAGCATGGGTGGAAAACCAGTAAAGCCCCAACTGCTCGAAAATCCTGAAAAATTATTTATTAAAAATAATTCAAACACTCCTAAAAAGAGCTGGGATGGAAATAAACAATCCACTCCCAAGGAAAAAGTTTTCCAGTCCAGAGGAAGGTCTCCTCGACGGAGGGAAAGAACTCCGACTTGAGAACACCAGTCTCCCCAGAGGGAGCCCTCTGAGAAAAGATATAACCTTAGAAATAGGGATAATTTGAAAAAACCTGATAGATATCAAAGTATTGATAAACGTCCCTCTCGATCTTTTTCGCAGAAATCGGGAAGAAGAGGACGGTCAGACCCAGGAGAGCACACCAAGTCCAAAGACAAGGAACCTGCTCAGAGTAAAAAATCTCAATTTCTAAAAAAGAAGGTAGCCAGTATTAGAGTAATCAACCATGCCGAGAATACTGAGGACACAGTTGAAAAACGGGGAGTGGGCACAGACAATATTGGACAGTGCAGCAGAAATCAGTATAGCCCGCAAGATCTTGATGAGTCATCTGGAGACAGTGGACACGAATGAATACATTCAGCTTGAAACTGCCGACACCAGACTTAGCGAGCCCCATAAAATATACGAAATAACATTGCGTATAGAGGGTGATAAGACTAGGAAAATAAAGGGTCTATTTTGGGATAAGCTCTCAAAAGGCTACAATATTCTGTTAGCTGAAAAAGATTGGCCCCCGGAGTTTGTCAGGGAGTGCCCTCGTGGTGAAGAAATGATTATGCCTGCCTTCTCGAATCACATTCCGATTCACAAAAAATATACTTATGCAAGGAAATGGGCAGTAGCCCAGGCACCGGCATTATATAAAAATCATGTAGGATGGGATGAGGACTCACCTCCTCACAAAATCCAGTTTAAAAGTGAACCAACTGCCCAACGGCAGTATCCCATTTAGCAAGAAGCTAAAAAACAAGTCAGGGAGATCTTAGATCAACTTGAATACCAGGGGGTGATTGAAACATGCACCTCTCAAATGAACAATCCTTTGTTTCCTGTCTCCAAGCCAGACAATTCATATTGTCTAGTTTTGGACTACAGACACCTTAATGCATGTTGCAAAACATTTGCAGTACAAAACTCGCATAGTGCAGCCCTAATGAATAACATAGTTAGGAAAAAATATAAAACAACATTAGACATATCTAATGGTTTCTTTTGTCAAAACATTGCACCAGAAAGCAGATACTTGACCGCTTTCTCAGCATTTGGGTCGCAGAAAAAATTCTGTCGACTCCCACAGGGGTTCAAGAACAGCCCAGGACTATTCTCAGCTAGAGTAACAGAGTTACTACAAATATATGATTATGAGGCATTCTCTTACGTAGATGATATTTATCTCACAGACAACAACTTGGATACTCACTTGAAAAGAGTGAACACCATTATACTTGGGTTCGCAGCAGAGGGTTACAAATTCAACTTTAAAAAGTCTCGAATTGCCCAACTGACAGTACTATTCTTAGGGTACGAATTATCAAGTGAAGGAAAAAGCCTAGCGGACAACTTCTTAGAGAAGTGCGCTGTACTCCAAGCTCCAAAAACGCTGAAGAATTTACAATCCATACTAGGTTTTCTGAATTTCGGAAGAACATACATTCTAAATTACGCAGAGAGGGTTAAACCTCTTTACGAACTAATTAAACCTGATTGTAAACAAATCAATTGGACTCAAAAACACACAGAAATTTTGAGATCACTGCAAACAGACATGTTAGCAAAAACAAAATTAGATACACGTGACAACACACGCGATTTTGTAATCCGAGTCATCCCAGGAAGATGCGGATTCACGTACCTAACCTCTAATGAGGGAGAAAGGGTACCAATAGCTTACAAATCACATTTGTACACAAAGGCTGAAATAAAATTCAGTTCAACGGAGAAAATTCTAACTGCGGTTCAGACTGCTGTAGCAAAAGAAAGGCCCCTAGCACAAGGTAAATGAATAGTAATCGTAACACCTATACCGGCTTTAGAAGCGATAACTAATGCAAGCATTCCTAATGCTAAAGATTTGCATCCGAGATGGATCCAGTGGGTTAATTCTCTTGCTGTAACAGACGTAGTTTACGAATTTGATCCTAATTTAAAGACACAAGAATTTTTACAATATGAATGTCCTCTGCCAATTGAAATCCTGCCTCTCGAAGAATACGGAAGTATTATATATACTGACGGATCAGCACAACCCGCAGTTGGGGGCAAACAAGCTTATAGTGCTGCGTGCGCGATTGTTAAAGGTCGCTGGCACGAAGGTAAATTTAGACCAATGGTCACCAAAACACAATCTCTAGGAGATTGCTCAGCTCATTGAACTGAATTAGTAGCATTTAAGATGGCGCTAGAAAATACCGATCGCGAATTCCCCACACTAATAGTGTGCGATTCTTATTATTGCGTACAATCTTATAGTGAATACTTGCAGAATTGGGTGGAAAATGGTTTCAAAGATGCAAAAGGTGGCACAATAAAGCATAAAATGCTTTGGGAACAGGTAGTTCTTTTACAGAAAGAACTACAAAAGACTCACGTGATACACACTCTGAGTCATCAACGTGATGGCGTTCACGTTGCAGGGAATTCATTGGCTGATGAAGCCGCGAAGGCAGCTGTGCAAACGGCTTCCTAAGCTGCGATAACTCGGTCACAAACAAAAATAGACAGCGATATTCTACAAGCTGTCAGTGCGTCAGTAAAGAATGATAAGAAAACAGTCCCAAAAGGCTTCCCAGAAAAGTACTTATATTCAACAGATACGAATATTGTTCCTTTTGCTGTAATTCCAAACATGGAACACAGGTTAGGACTAATCAAAGCGGCACACGAAGGGCTTGCTTCTGCACACGCTGGCGTTTTCGCAACAATATCACTATTAAAACAGAGATATTGGTGGCCTCGCTTGAGAATACAAACTAAAAAGTATGTATTAGAATGCGATATATGCCAAAGGATAAAAGTATCAACAGTAAAACGACCAGCGCAGACACCCCTTCTCATCTCGGATAAACCATTTGCATGAGTTTACCTGGACCACTGTGGTCCCCTACAAAGGGACGGCAACTATAGATATATCATGGTAGCAGTGGATTCCTGTACGAGGTTCATATGGATGTGGCCCCAGCGCTCGGCTGACGCTAGAACGGTTATAAAAGATCTGCGAGTCTTTATCGGCACATAAGCAATTACCACGTTCCATTCTGACCAGGGTCCTGCTTTCAGCTCTCGAGCTTATAAGGAGGCCATGGCCAGCATGGGAATTGGGTTGCGGTATTCTTGTCCGTCGCACCCCGAAGGGAATAGTGTGGTAGAAAGAAAAAACCGGGACATAAAGCGATCTATAACAGCGAAGGTATTAGGTTCAGGTGCTGGGTGGGTCAAACATTTAATAAGTGTCTAGACCAGTCTTAACAATTTGCCAAGAAATTCTCTAAAAGGTTTCAGCCATACGAACTATTGTTCGGAATTAGAATGAGAATTCAGGAGTTAGATAGTCAGGTATCAGTGGTACAAGATAATAAAACAGACTTTGACATCAAAGATCGTTTGGCTGTTTTACAGGATCTGAATGAAACAAGAAAATCCTTAAGCAACATAAAGTTAAAGCAACAGCCAGATACCACTGACGAGGCACCAAAAGCAACAGCCCCAGCAAGGCCTGTCTGGATTCCAAAGATTGGGGATCTAGTCAGAGAAAGTCACGGTGAAGAAGGAATTTGGGCCTTCTTACAGAAAAGCAGTACCTGTCTTGGCAGTCACCGGAACAAGATCAGTAGTACTACCGCCCCTTGCTGGTAAAAAGGAGAACAGAGTTGTATCTATCGACCTGGTAAAACCACAAGCATGTGGCCTATAATCAACAGTAGGCCCAGTGGACTCCCGAGAAACAACAGAATACCCAAACGTGCAACAATCCAAGAGGTTCAAACTGAAAGACTAATCACATTCGATCAGCCTGCAGTGCACAGAGAAGGACTATGCAATAATGCCATGGAACTCGTGCCTCTTGAGACACAGATTGAAACAGTTCGTCAAGAAACACCAGTCTACAATAATGTGGCATCAGAAAATGCTACCGAGAGACAGATTGAAAGAACAATCCCAACAATTGACAGAACTGCCTCTGGTTATTTCATCGACTTCGACAACTTTTCCGAGGATCAAAGTAACCCCGAAGTGATGCCAGAAACGAAAATGACTTTTCAAGAAAAAGCAATGGAACTCTTTCATCAACTGAAGGAAATCTACCTTATTTCCCCTTGGTTAGAGTTCTGGTTCGGTCTAGGTGTATTTTTCCTCCTACTTTGGCTCATCATGGTACTTTGTTTGGGAAAATTCATTGAGGGAAAATATAGTACAATGGACACAGCAAGTCAGAACATCAACTCAGTCCTCAAACCACACAGATCATCCCACGTGAAGAAAAGAGAACTGTCAACAGTAAATGTCACAGCAATTCCAATACCCGGTGGGGTAGTATGGGAGAAAACTGACTATGAGATCTATGGTCCGGTCGAAATCCTGAAGTATCCTCATCAACTGAAGGTTTCCTTAAGTGACTTTGTAAAACCTAGTACATTCTCTGATGATTGGGACTTTAACAGTATTAATGACATGATGTCTGATTTAGTAATATCAGCTAGATTTACAGAACATGATTATTTACAAGGTTCGTCTAGTTATGAACAGTTATTCTGTTTTACACATTATGACGATCATTATTTGCATAAATCTGCACAGCCTAGAAATGTTTTTAAGTATAATCAATGGGAACATTGTGCTACACCACCTAAAAGCAGTTCCAAAACATTCTTTGAGAAATTCAAGTACTTCTCAGGGTTTAACACCAGTGATGCAGAAACGTTTTATTACAAACTGTTAGATAAAACAAGAATGAAAACAATGCTGACAAACACTAAATTAATATATTCAGAAGCATTTTATGAAAAAATGATGACATTTGGTTTTGATTATTGGAAAAATAACATTGAAACAAAAACCATTTGGGGTACGAAAGATTGGCAGGTACAAGGCCTAGAAGCACAATTCAGAACCTGCATGATACCAGAACAAATGATGTTTTTAAATGACACAATTCACCAAACATCCTGTATTGGCCTAGCTAAGATCAAAGACCTTAACCAACCGTCTATTCCGAAGCCAATACCTGATAATGCAACAACAGATATTGAGATAGACGTAACTAAAATTTTACATCTTAACAGAACACATCCTGATTGGAAAAAGTGGTTAATCTGGCCTACTGACACAAACAACTGTCAAGATAGATTCCTGAACAAAACACAGGGGTTAAAAATGACCAGACAAGACCCTGGATACTCCCAGAGACAACATCCAGGGAAAAGTTATCTCGTAAGCGTTACTTCCATGGTCAAATGCTGTATGCAAGCATTGTTCCCGAGCAGGCCTGGAGACATAGAGACTCCCATCTGGCCTCGTCTGCATTTCTCTTCTATACGAATTGATACTTTAAGCAAAATGAAGTCTGTGCTTTTACAGACAACAGTGCCCATAACGTCATCAAAAGAGACGTATGATTTTCTAGTTGCAAGGACAGCTACGGAGGTTCATGACCTTTTATCAACAAATTGCCCCGTGCATTTCGTAGAAATGTTGAGCCATCTCCTTAACATGTCTAGTGCCACAGGCATCACAGGCATATTTAAGACGATTTTTACAGGACTGCTAACACCATTTCAAGCAATTCTGGGAATCGTTCCAAATTTTGTCCACTCTGTTTTTGGCGGCATACCCCTATTTTTGGGACTTGTAGCAGGGATTTTATTTTTGACCCTCCTGCTTCGTTATGGCAAGCCACAGCTCAGACATGACTCCTATGGGAATGGAAGAGACAATCCTAGCAATCCGCTACCGGGACAGAATAACTAGAGTCCTTGGATTGGCCAGGCTGAGAGATCTAAACATGACCTGGTTCCTTTCATTCAGACCGATATGGCAAAATTGCATCTTACCTGTACTACGATGTATGCTATGCGGAGATGAGTGCGTGTTGGACATCTGTCTTTCACTTCCATCAGCAGTACCAATGGATATCAATACTTTGCTAAATCCGATAACGGCTCACACATTGTGTTGTCCCCAGCGGCTACCAATCCTGATGACGGCATTCGTTGAGACTCCTGTGCTACGACTAGGTGGTAACAGTGGAGCGAGTGATAAAAGCAACATCACCCAGGTACGACCTTCTGTGAGCATTGCTGATCCCGATTTAGATGACAGCAATCATTCTCACACCTGCCAAGTTACAGCACTATCGAATTTGGTCGAACTGTCACCTGATTTTGTAGACCAATTCTTTGAGAGCCTGTCTGATATGATGTTCTCACCCGAACAGAAACAATAACTTTAGAGAAGCATTCCGACACACAGCGTTCCCATGAACTCTGAATTCGTCCTTCAGTTTTGAACAACAAAAACTGCTAAAAGCGTTGGAACTCTAATTTCCCCGTTCAAGCATTAATTCTTTTGAATTGAACACTTTTTAATATTCACCTTTTTCTGGCACGAAAAATTCTTTGCTTAAAGTAAAACTATTCATAGAGAACAGAAGCTTCAACTTCTATTTCTAAATACATCTAGAGTCATAATAACTTTACACCAGCCTCTAGCACATTTTATTGCAATGCATTTATATGTGATGAAATTATCTCGCCCTTCTTCTGTTTCAGAGATATTTCATGTGTAATTCTTTTTGCATAATCGTTCATTGATTTCATATTCTATAATTTTTTAATGATTTCTATGCTTCAAAAACGTACAGTACCTAAATTTTCACGTATTACAAATACGCCTATTTCAAATGCATATATGTATTTTGGGGTGGGCAATGTTACACATGCATCTAATTGCTCTAGTTTTAGTAATTTGATGGACATGAATTCGTGGCATGGGTGTAGCGTTCTAATCTAGGATCCTGATCGATACTGTGACCTTATGCCCCTATTCGGCTATAAATCCATTTATTCCCTATATTGGCATAACCGTTCAAGTGCAATATTCAGAAACTCGTCTCTGGCCTCACACGAACAGAGCCACATTTCAGAATAGCTTTCTCTGCCACTTCCTTTGCAACCAATTAGTGCCATGACATAGCAGAAGTTACTATCTGAGATTCCTAGATTAACACTCCGAGTTCTTCAACAAGATAAAAACTCAGCAAACCTGGAAATCCCCGCTTGCTGTGTTTTGATTAGTAATAGAACTCTAATGAGCACTGATAGACGATCACTTCCTAGTGACATCTTTATTGACGTCTTATGTCCAAAAACGTACGTCAAACAAGGCACCTTTCAGGTATAAATATTACCAACGTTGCCTTAACCACTTGGCTGCTAGGCGTTTTCCCCCCCCCCTGTGCTGGAAATTGCCATTTTAGTGGCACCATGACAAGCTCAGCTCGTCATCAGCACACGACCCCCGTGGGTGATGACGAGCTGAGCTCGTCATCAGCATCGAAGGGGTTAAGCAAACGCTGTTCGCTGCTGTCTCGTTGCTGTTTGGCTGAAGCTGACGCTGCCAGCTATCTCGCTGCTGCTGAAGAAGCTGTCATGCTGATGATACCATAGCTGCTATCGCTACTGCTATCGCTGCTAACTAGCGAACGATTGTGTGGTGAACTTAGGAGCTGAACAGCCGCCCCCCTGCAAAGAGCCCAGCAGATGCAAGCTGCCCGCGGACGCTGCCCCTCCTCCTCCTCCTCGACACGCTGAGAAGAGACGCTGTCTTTCTCCTGCAGAGAAATCCAGCTCTGGCGTTTCTAGTCTACCCTTGCGGGTGACTGGGATATCGACCCCCTGAAGGAGATACCAGACCTCCATTATTCTATTCCAGAGGTATGGTGTTGACTAAACCCTTAGAGAGAATTCTCGAAGCAAACCTTGGCAAAACCAACTTAACTTAAAGCTACTTACCTACTCCCCTCCCAAGTATTAGGCTTAGGTCAGGTACACTGGGGTAGGCGTAGTTAGAAGCACCAGTTGAGTCTTTTAGCCTAATGTATATATGAATGTATATATGTTTTATTAATTTTAAACCATTGTATGGCTAAGAAACCATATCAATGCTTTTACAGTATTATTTCGCAATACTTATCTTACTGTACGTACTTTTTATAATAACAAGTCTTGCAATTGTGGCAATTCATTTCTCTTGTACGAGAAGAAAGACTGTTCAATAAATGTTACCCTTTATTGACAACGCCCGTCTCTCTATTCTCTACATATTGTGAAAGTAATCTGCACCAACCTGACTGAGTAAAATAACTGTCTATTGTTTCATACGACCCTAGAGATTGACTCTTGATCTGAGGAGCAAAGTTGTCATGTTGCACGGTTGTTGGAAAACTGAATCCCTTCTTGGCTGTGCCAGGGAAGCTGATCACTTCCTATTCAGTCAAGAAAGTTTCCAGTGACCTCTGAGCTAGTTGGTAACCACCCCAATTAAGTTTAGCATAGTCAGTGGAGGCCTGGAAGATCCGCACTTCTACGTCGATACTACTGTTTATGTTATTCCAATGCGCAGGGCCTATTGGGAAAATAGGAACTACACTACAGAACTAGAATGCACTTGGGGTTCACGGTCACTTAATATCTGGTAGCGTGCTCCTTTTGGGAACCCTATAATAGTAGTACAAAAATGTTCAACAAAAATGTGTGCTTTTGCTCCGTCAAGGGGGCTGCGAAGTAAAAGAGGCCGAATTTACTATCCTCTCCATTGACATATCTAAACGTCAGGATCTTACAAAGTGCTTATGTTGCTTTTGACATAGGAGTTGCATATGTCTGTTATATACTCTTCGGTGTCTTTCCTATCTATGAGTATTTTTACTATTTTATCGATACCTGTCCGTTCGTTGTTACTTCTTTTATATCTTCCTCTAACTTTTTACAAGCTTGGTGAGCTTTCCTTATCTAGTTTAGCTTTGTTTCTTTTCTTTTCGTTGTGTTCCTTCCTTCTGCCACAGACCAAAGCTATCAAGCATGGCTGGCGTAGTCTCTTTTTGCAAAGGGCTATTCCTAGCTTTTTCTATGTTATCGGGGTCAAAAGATCCCATCAGTGGCCACTGTTTTTCCCGGTCTGTGGTAAATAAAATAATTACCCCGTCGGAATTTCTATACATTAACATGGATCATGCATATAATGAGAGGCAGAGTCCGTGGTGTCCGATTCAAAAGGGCTTTAATTCAGTAACTCGAGTTAAAGGGAGAATCGGGTTCCATCACCACTAGGGATCAGGAAGGATCGTCATCTGAACTTTATTCACAGAGTTCATTATTTATAGTTAAAACATACATTAAACTTGCATAGAGAAGGCGGAGCGCTCCAGGCGGAGCAAGTGTAGGAGAGAGATAAGAGCACATGGGCGTGAAAAAGGGCGTGCAAGAAGGCGTACACGTGGGTGTTCACTTGATGAGTCATAGATGTGTCATAGGTGGGTGGGTACATGGAGGGGGTCTGCATAGTCAGCAGGAACCTTTACCCTACTTGTGTGCGTAAACTTGGTCATGACGTGGAATTGACGTGTAACTGGGGGAAGCTGGGGGGGAGCTGACTTTCATGCTAGTAGAGGAGTCTTGGATGTCAGGACGACCTGCACTTCTGGTATTATCTGATATCTTGAGTTTGGAGGATGTATTATCCGACTTAAAGGTCGCTCGAGCAAAGGCTGCTCATCACTAAATGCTAGTGTATGCATATATTTCTTTGTGCATTGCGTGGGGCCATGGGCCTTCTATGGATGCGGGTTCTGTAAATCACTTGGATGGAGACAGAAAGGCTAGGCCCTATTTTCTGCAGGCGGAATATGTTTACCCTTTTCATTAAGCAGGAATGTGTTTCTGTGAAGCAGAGCAGATAACTGTAGGGAAAATACTGTCTTGGCAGGCCGAGCTGGGCACCTCTCGGCTGAGCAGGAAGTATGTGAGAGGTCAGGGATGCATAGCTAAACTGCAGCTTTCAGAGTGTCAGGAGGCATGGAGTCTGAATTTGGGTCCTGGCTCGGCTGAGCCACAAAAACGAGTTCATCTCGACTTTTAAACGTGCACCATGTAAATGCATTGGCAGCATAGGCCTCAGTACGGAATTAACGTTTCTTTCATGGAGGGCCTGGTAACTGACATGTCAACATTGGACGGAAATGCAGAGGCATTATTATTACAGGCATGAGAAAGGAATTGCATGGTGACATGGACATACAAGGGGTATATGTACATACATAGGGTGCATGTAGGGGATACACTGGTCACGTAAAATTTCTATTTCCTCAGGTCTTTCCTAGCGCATTTTAAGCCATTGTTCGCTATATGTTACAGTGGCTAATCCATATTTCACATACATGTCCTTATTAGAGGTGCCTTCCGGCGGTGCCTGATGACTGACCTCTAATAATCGGTCCGGCCAAAACAATCAATCAGTTTTTGAGAAGACAGGCATGACGTAACAAGCGGTCAACAAAAAATCTCAATAGGTTGTGGACAAAGGTCCGCACTGCCTGCCCTTCGCTGCCTGCAAAGAAAGAGAGGATTCCTAATCTCTGTTTGTTTGCATGCAGGGAATGCCTCAACTAAGGGGAATACTAGTATTCGGTCGAACTTACTCAACCAGTCAAACAATCAAATAACAAGTAAGAATCAACCTTTCACGACCTTACCCGGACCGTTGTGGACAGTTTCTTCGTCGTCCCCTTGCAGCCCTTGTTTGTCCTCTCACTCCAACAAGCGCTGGGAACTGGAAAGCGATAAACAGGTTTATTACTCCATGAGGAGGACACATCAAATCAGACACCGGGGCTATCGTCAGGAGGTGCTCTAACTGTATCTCTGTGGTTCAGCCTTTTATATACATTTACATCAGTTTATTGCATGGTTAAACATCTTTGGAATCCACGCCTTAGGCTAGTTCCCACACAAAGCTAGCAGCTATCATCCCCCACCCAGATGTAACAGATGATTGCTATCTCGCAGCTGGACATTCCGACAGAATCTAAAAGCACGTGGGATGGGTCAGATCTAAGGGTTTGGGGTATTGATTAAGTCAGGCCCCTTTGTTGGTGAAACAAGCCCTCTCGTGTGTAGGTAATAAACAATGTCCACAGGGGTCGGTTAGTGCCTGGGACCGGATTGAGTGGCCAGGTGCAGGGAAGGAGGTTATCAAAGGGGCTTGCCTGTGCATGGAGGATGAAAGGACAAACTGGGTTGGCACTGGAAGTGACTCCGGGGCTTTGTCATGATGACAAGGTTTTACAACCCCAGTACATTTGTTCAGGCTTAGTCAGAGCACTGGGGGATGATTGCGAGGTCAGGGTGACACACAGGTGACCAGCAGAGTATGAAATGGCTGTGATGTCTAAAATGGCTGCAGCTTATGCGCACTCAGAGGCTCTTGTTAGGCAAGATGGCGCAGGCAATGATCATACTTGTCTTTTTATATTTAACAACTCTGTTCAATAGTCATGGGGTCACTAATGAGCACAATGATGTCTATAGCTTTGGGCTAGCAAGCAGCTTGTGTAATGCTTGATGATGATAAACAGCAACCATAGTGCACATAATATAGCGATCCGAGGTAAATGAAGGCTTCACAGCTAATGCGAATGATAAACCTACTGGCGCTGACTGCAGTTTAATGTCGAGGTGATGCAGTTTGTTGATTTGGTTGATTCACGGTTTGTTATCTGCCTGGAAAATAGGGTCTCTTCAGATAGAAGATAAAGAATGTATCAAAAGATAAAAGGTGAGAAACTAAAGTCCATATTGATTTGATTAATAGCAATGCAAAAGAGGATAAGTGTTGAAGCTATAGCTAATCCAAATGGAGAGGTAATAAACCTACAAGCAACCATAGGAGAAGTTAAAAAAAAAAGTGGGCACAGACCTCACTACTTGGGGGTAATAAGGGGTAATAAGGCATGTGTATGAGGTGAACAAAAAGTAAAGAATACCCTAAAAAGTATGTAAATGGCCAACTAGATAAGCTTGAACTCCCAAATGGGTCGATTGAGGAAAAACAATCTTTGTATGAAAACAAAAACCAAGATGAACTGGTAGGAGTGGATGATTGGTTGATATTGATATATTGCTCCAATTACAATTATTGAGCATAATTTGATTAGCAAATCACATCTAGGAGCTCAATTTAGTCAAAGTGACACATATTGTGGTGATCTTGCTCCATAAAATGTAGTTTCAATGGTTACTCAAATGTATGGAGAAAATAAAATTAGGTATTCACACAAGATCAGATGGACAACAAGACGGTGTTCAAAGTAAGGAGAGTGTAGATAATGTATTGATGCAGCAGATAGTTACAACACCCGCCACAAACCGACTTGAAGACAAACAGCAAGAATAAAGAATTTAACTTAGAAAGGACAATGACAATCAAGGAAAGAAACAAAGTAGAACTTGTTTGATCAGAAGAGCGATCCTGTGCCATAATTTCCACACCCAGATAAAATATTGGTTCAGTTGAATCTAAATAATGGGGGAGCCGTAAGCCCTGTGTGAGACCTTTCAGTATTATCTGAGTACATCCAAGTTAAATAGATTTTATTTCTGTTAAAGAAAATTCATAAAATATTCACTTCAACATCTGACACGTCTGAGGCAAACCGTCCTGTACACAAAACACCTTCAGATCCTATATGCTTGCTGTCTCAAACCGGGGTAAATATCTGCTGCTATGCGTCCTGAGGGGATAGCGCTTAGAACACAGTATTTTAATGTAACCATATCATGTAGGGTTTATACCTATACAATTGTTATGTCAACATTCTATGTATCATAAAATATTGTGAGAACCACTATGCAACATTTACAGGTCACTGTAATAATAACATCCGCGTCATAAATGCCATTTCTTTATGTGATAATGTTGCACCTGCACAATGGTTATTCGTCGCATAACTGTAAATCGCATGGGTATATTGCAATAGTACTGTATGCAGACTCGAGGAGTTTTACTAAATATGGAGCCATTACCAGGTTTTAGCTTTCACCCTCAACTGTGGCTAGGGCATACCAAACCACACGTAGGCCACGTAGCCTTTCGTGATAAATAGGGTCTGGCTACGCGGCAACCTCTCCATTAACTGCCGCGCTGAGACGATTTCAGACGTCCAACTACAGCTCTCCAAAGTAAGTCCAGATGCCTCATAGGTCAGCCTCCTGACCCGCACTATGTAGCTTTTATTCAACCTCACACTGATAGAAAGCATTTCTTAGTCGGGCCCACTGTTTTTAAATCAACTTTACGCACAAGCATATATTTATGTTTGTTGAGGCGTCTAGAGTTATGTTGAACTGACGTCACCTTGCTACATCGGTTTAAATCACAAGCCCTTGCTGGAGCCACATACGAGTAAAAGCTTCCCTTCCACCCATTCTCCGTATCGTGTTTCCTTCGGCTTGAATCCGCATGTCATGTTTTGCTCTGTAAGCCATTATTAACTAAGAGCTTTTCCCACTCCACTTCGCAGGTCTTTAATTTAATTGGAACAGGGACCGTGCTGATCTCTAGGACATATTCGCACATGTTAAATAATTGGACAGACCTCGATTACATTTTTATGCGCAGCACACGTCCTTGCCTACTATTACCACACACTTGACTGCACTCCAGAATTAGATTAATGTACTAAACATATCACCGCGCTATGGTAATTAGGATCCAGGCTTTAGCATGCAATATCTAAGGTGGATAACTCATAGATCTGGCAAGCCATTGGTGCCAACCACTCACAAGAGGTTTCCTTTAAACTCCACAGGTGATCGCTACGGCGGCACATACCTCAAATTTCTTCACCGGCTGGTGAAGAAATCCTGCATTAATTACACAAGGTATGTACAATCTCCGGATATCTCCCTTGCTCATTCCTTTCATGAATGTACCAGTACTGATACGCGTGTGCATATCCCCACAGAATCTTCCGTGTTAGGATAGCTCCAAAAAGGGTGTCGGCTGACACCGAATCCTCAAAAGGCTACTGAAGATACTTCTAGCGGTCCACGTTCTCAGTTGAGCAGGCCAACCAGCATTGCCTCCACTCTGATACCGCCCCCAGACACACACCCAATTTTTTAATATACCCTCCTTAATATTGCAGGCTGTCTCCTTCTTTTTGACCTGATGAAGACCCTCTCCAGATGTAAATAATTCTGCACTAACATCTAGGGTCGAAACGTCGACGTTACTCTTGTAAATCCGTCCATCACTAGTCACAACACAGGAAACAAGAAAACAATGTGATTGTTGTGACTAATCTTTCGTAAAAATGGACTGATAAAAATCTATGTTTTTCTGTAATTGTAAATATGTCACCCTCACTTACTCGTGTATAGCATGGTCATCACCTGTCACTATTAGTCACTAATATTTCACCCTGTATGTGATTGTATGTCATTTCTGTCCCTGACAGCCACTTTTTACAATTGATTGAGACATGTAAGATTTCTATAATAAGAAGAACTTTTCAAATTGTGAACTGGTGTGCGTATCCTTACATATCATACCGTAAATGCTGACTGTGTGAATTATATAAAGAAAAATTATATTCACAATATAGCAAAGAAATTGACTCACATCCGACAGAACCAACTTTTCTTGTTTAAAGTCTCCAACTGGATGACAGCAACATTATTCAAATTGAATAGTGCCAAAACATAGGTCTTTTTATTTTCCAAGGACACCTGTGCATGATGGTCGGCATTGAGGCTCTAGGAACTAGGTACTCAGTCGCTTCCTATATTCACAAACCAGGGCATATTATTGTACTAGAAACTTTCTTTATCTTAAAAAAGTTAATCAACTCCCACCCATCTGGTTTTCCTTAAACAAAATGCTCATAGAGCGTTGTGATCCACAAGGAGTCAACTCTAGGCTTGATTATTGTAATCTTCTATACTTAAGGTGCTCTGTTCATCTTATTCAACCTTTGCAAACAGTCCAAAATTCCACTGCAGCCACTGTTCTAAGTCTAAACCCCTACATCTCCGATGGCCCCTCATCTAAAAAAAAATATGACTGTAGACAAGCGGCTCATTTTCTAATCTTTGTGCCAAGTTTCTAAAGCTTTGTACAACTCTGGCCCTTCCTTTCTCTCTGTTAGATTTATTCGTCATCAGCTGCTATCCTCTTGAAATCCTTTTCGTTCAAAGTACTGGTCATTCCCACCATATGCTGCACTCGCCGTGGTGGCCATGCTTTCTTCTACCTGGGCAGCAAAAGCCTGAAACACACTTCCTTTGGACATCAAGCACACACTCACTCTCACCCTTTTCAAAAAGAAACTCAAAATCTTTCTCTTCATCTTTCCTTTCCTCTTCGTGCTCCCGTCAGTACCTGGATGCCCACGCTGTAGCAACAGTCACACTCACAAATTGTTGTAATATTCCAACATAATGTTTCTGTAAATTGACCCAGCCTAGTTTTGAAGTTAAAGGCAACCCCATGTGATTGATAAAGCAAAGTCCTGTTAAGCACATTAAATGAGTCATCTGTGTGAGTTAGCAAAAGTAATACTAAGATATTAGACAGCCTGAACTTTGTGTAATGTGCAGTTGTTAATGGCAAACATCCTGGTGCTTGTAGTCTTAGGATTCACAGCTAAAACATGAGTCTTGGATAGATATGCATCTAATTCAAGGTCGCCCATTATTGACACGTTAAGGTACAATTATAATTTATAAAACCTTGAACGTTACATAAGTGCTGCAAATTAATTATTGGTGTTACACAAAGGATAATATTTGCCTATCTGCCAAACTGAATATTAAATGACATACGGGTAAAAAAAAATCTATTTGTTTGATTACCAAGCCACCCGTTTTCAGCTTATATTTTTGTTTAGCCTGATTTTATTCTTTTAGAAGTGAACTTTGGGAATCCTCTTATCAAGTATTTAAATCTTACCTAGTAGAAGGACCTTACAGTGGTTTTGCGTGTCTTCTATTTTATTTGTTTCCTAGAGTTCTGCACATTCTAATATAACAAACTATACAAATTACCTAACAGGACCATAAATAAAACATTAAAACTCAGTGTCAGTTAATAGAAACAAAAATCACATTCCCCACCCAATATGTTGCTGGCTTGGGCATATCCCCTGCGTTGAATATTGAGCATGAATGCCAAATTGAATCACTTGAATGATCGAAGTGTCACCTGCTTTAACAGGAATACAAACAACATTGGTCCCATGCATGCAAAGGAGTTGGAAGCAAATAAAAATATAGAAAGCGTCAATCTATATTAAGAGAGACATGTCCAGCCGGACAGTGGTCTTTCAAAGTTTTACTCAATTTTCATGTAGTTGATATCACGCAGAGTACCTTCCACAAGTCAGCCACTGTGGAACACAAGCCTGTGCCCAGCACTTACAGAGCGGGTACAAAGGGTGAATATAGAAAGCAAAGAAAGGCTTTATAAGGCAAAACACGTTGCTCTGACATAAATGCAATTGTACAGAGTATTACAACTAAGCACCTCAGAACACATAGTAATCACGTTTAAGCTTTTTTGGTGCTTTAAACGTCGACGGCGTTTCTGACCCCTAGTTATGGAAGTGAACACCTTCAATTACAGCACCATTGAATGTCTTACCGCCAACATCAAGACAAATGACAATAGAGCAATACTCTGCCATCTTCTATACCATCCCCCAGGTAACACCTCCGCATTTGGGGAATACCTCTCTAACCTGATTGCTCACTCGGTGACTCAAACAACCTAATTCTCGGGGATCTCATCCTACGGTGGAATGATGTTAACAACCCGCTAATTCAAACCCTAAACAATCTCCACCAGGACAATAATCTTTCCCAACTCTGTTCAGTAGAAACAGACAATAAAGGAGCAACCTTAGATGCCATTATTGCTCATCGTGATGCAGTTACAAACAACCACATCCTCCCCGTGGACTGGTCCGACCACCACAACATCCTATTCCACATCAACCAAAAGGTAATTTTTCAGCCCCGCCCCTGCAAGATCGCCCAAATGGTCTAGAACTCTAACCCAGATTTCCCTAGAAGACCTAGCGGAAGTGATATGCTCGATCCTCCCCATCGCCTCTGATCTCCTCATCACACCTGAACTCACCTCGCACTATAACTCGAATATGATGTCCATTCTTGATCAAATAGCCCCCAGAAGTTTTAAAAAAACAGGAATATTCCATCAAGATCATGGTTTAACACTGACATCAACTCAGAAAGGAAACAACTAAGAGCCACAGAGAGACTCTGGAGAAACAACCCTTCCACTATCCTCCGGGAGCAACTCAAAGCAGCCCACATGAAGTATAACAAACACATCCAGAACGAAAAACCTTGTTTTTCTGCAACGCGCTAGACAACGCAAAAAACAGGCCCAGGGAGCTCTTTAACATCATCAGACAGCAAACCTCCAAGCCCGCTACCTCCTCAATACAAGCTTACAAAGAGCTCTGCGACAACGTCGAAAACTTTTTTGAGGACAAGATCAACAAGAATGAGCTCTCAATGGACTTCATCTGCACCCCTCCCGCAAGAGCATCTCTCCTGGGACAATCGACAATGCATCCAAGCCCCCTACAAAGCCCTGGAAATCTTTCACACTGATACATGAAGCAGAGGTAGTCAAACTAATCACCACATCCAATCCCTCCTCCCACGCTCTCGATCCTCTACCCTCACAACTGACCAAAAAGCTGGTGCAAGATCATAAATGGCTCCCCGAGAACCGGAGTCGTTCCTGACTGCCTCAAAGCTGTTCAAGTCACGCCACTGCTAAAAAAACCTGGCCTAGACACAAAAGTCATGAATAATTTCAGACCAGTTTCTAACTTACCTCTCCTATCCAAATCCCTGGAAAAATGTGTGCTCCTTCAACTAACTTAGCACTTGGATAGCATCAACCTCCCCGATTCCCACCAATCAGGGTTCAGAAAAGGCTGCAGCACTGAAACCACGATCCTCAACGTCATTGATGAGATCCACAAATCACTTGATGTGGACAAATGCTGCCTTCTCATTCTCTTAGACCTATTGGCAGCTTTTGACACGGTCGACCACAAACTGCTCATTAAGGTGCTTTAAGGAAGGGCAGGTCTTGAAGAGGTGGTCTTACACTGGTTCTCCTCCATCCTCCATAACCACACCCAAAGACTAAAAATCAAAAACTTTGCGCCCAACCTACGCCCTGTTAGCGGGGGAGTCCCCCAAGGCTCAGTACTCTCCCTGCAACTTTTCAACATTTACATGGAACCCCTCACAACCCTTCTCAAAAAAGCCAACATCCCCGATCCATCTATATGCAGATGACACACAGACCTATCTTGAAACCACCTCCATTGAGGACATTCAGAGACTCAATGACACACTCAGAGAAGTCCAACACTGAATTTCAAGTAACCACCTAAAACTCAATCAGGACAAAACTGAAATACTCCTCATCTCTAAAAAAGAAGAGAACCCCCAAATTACAGAATGGCTAAAAGCGATTGATGCGCTCAACAGCAACCTCACCCTGGCAGACTCTGTAAAATCACTAGGTATCACTCTAGACCCGAACCTGGACATGACCAAACACATTAGGAACTCTGCCAAGAGCGCTTTCCTTAACCTGAAGCTACTGAACAAAATAAAACCTTTCATCCTGCCCAAAGACCTCAAACAAGCCACTCAAGCACTGGTGTTGTCTAGATTAGAATATGGAATAGCAGCCCTCACAGGTACATCAAAGTCTCACCTCGCTCCCCTCAAAACAAGTCACAAAGCAGCAGCCAGAATGGTCATAGGAGTGAAGAAATTCGACCACATCTCACCCGCACTCAGAAAACTAAAATGACTACTAGTTGAAATGCGTGCTAGTTTCAGAACAGCCTGCTTCACACACGAAGCCCTTCACACAGGCAGACCTGAGTACCTGGCCTCCAAACTCAAAAAAGCGAGCCAGACCAGGAGATCGAACACACTACTTCTCATCCCACTGAAGGCTCGCAAACAAAAAACTGTGGCCCCATCCTTCGCGGGTAACGCGCCCAAAATCTGGAACTCTATTCCCCCCATATCAGAACTATACCATCCTTTTCAAAATTCAAAGGTCAGCTCAAAAACCTTTTCCTAGATCGTTCCCTACCGAAGGGTCAGGAGCCGCAGAAGCGCTGATAACACTACTCCTTGGAAGAGGAGCTCAGCCCAAGACCATGCCACTCGTTGAAGACATTCCAAGTCTTTATGCCCCTTGGTTACACAATCTGTTAAAACTCTCCGTCCATGTTATTCACTATTATTGTATTTTGTGATCTTTTGCAGAACACTGTCTTAAAGTGCTTTGATACCCTCGGGTCTGGCCAGCACTATATAAAACTTCAGAATAAATAAGTAATAATAAAAAAACATACATACAGTGAACCACTGCTTCCGGCCTGTTGGCCATGCTGGCAGTGAACACTACAATCTCCCTATAATGGGGCAGGGGTCACCAAACCTTTGGGCTCCCATAGTGTAAGCGCCCATGCAATACATCTGGAACGATTTACTGCTCTTCATAGGCCATTAACCTGAAAGCACATTGGCTACCATAGCTCTGTTCTTGACTTCCGGCATCACCCAAAGCGGAAAAGGGCGTGGATCGCATTCACTACTTTTATGGACACACACCTGAGACAGATGGCATGGAATTATTTTGTGTTGAGATAGGATGAACATGCATTCTTTGAACTATTTATTGGTCTAGCAGGCATTGGAGAGCTTTAAGGTCTGTGAACATTTACAGATTATCCGAGGCACTGTTGTGTGAATTTTTATATTAGTGCTAACATCTGATCTTAAAAGGGCAGTACAGCAGTATATTGAATGCTAATTTGACATGTGACACTTTTTACATCATGGTATTTTATTGCTCATAGAATTATTTGAACAAGCAGGGTCCAGCATGTACCTCCTTGTTAAGGGTATATGTAGCTCAAATATTAGTAACTGAAGAGTGAGTATCACAAGCCCAGCGATATTCAGTTACAGGTAAGTAACGTACCATTTCTACAAACCTAAGTATTAGTAAACACGGTAGCCTGTTTTTACGTTTGATTTATACTTCTTTCATTCCACATTATGTATAGCTGTCTATGTATATCCCCTTGTAGGACGCAGGCTGAGATGGCACACACCTGCCGTGGCACCATCAATCTTTCGACTGCTCACATTGATACAGAAGATTGCTGCAACATTGTTCTGTCCAATGGGGGCCGAACATACCATCTTAAAGCCAGTACTGAGGTGGAGAGGCAGCGATGGGTCACTGCCCTGGAGCTAGCCAAAGCGAAAGCCGTTCGAATGATGAACAACTTGTCAGGTACCATCCAGTGCCAATCACTCACTTGTAAAGACCTTTTATTTCAAAAGCAGTCGCTGTTGTGCAAACTAAGCATGTACATTTAGACTATATTCTAAAGTCTGCTAACAATCTAGTCTTTCTTATTCTGTGAGATATTCTCTGACCGATTTATATGGATAGTACTCCATCTTAATTAATGCAAAGAGCAATAACTGAGAAGTGTAAGGCATCATCATTTTGTGTTTTTGAGCTTGCAGAGCATCTTCGACTGAAATGCTATAAAGACCCTACATTTAAAACAGAATGTAAGGACTTAATATAAACTGTGAATAGGGTAGAGGGGACATCTGTCAATTACTGATGTATGTCCTGTATCCACCAAAATCTAAATTACCCTCTTAGATGTGAGGGAATAATGCTAATATACCTTTTGCAGTCCCTTGTCACCCGTCTCCACAAATTAGTTGTGTGTCATGTAGTCTCAGGACCGGCTTTAGGGCTGTGCAGACCAGTGCAGCCACACCGGTCGCTGACCTCAGGGGGCACTGTTTAGAAATAACTTATGGTTTTAAAAGCACCTGCTGCAGAATTCCTTGTACTTCCAGCAGTTTTCAGGAAGCAATAAGAAATCTCAAGATAATCTTAACCAGTGCTTTAAAACAAATGGAATGTATGTGAGAGAAGGGCTATGTGGAGATGAGCTGTACTGTTGGAGGTTGGGAGTGAAGGGAATCTGGGGAAGAGGTCATTGGCTGGGGGGAATGAAGAGGGGGGGGGGGGGCAAAAACAATTGTCACACTGGGTACCACCAGGGCTAAAGCGGGCCTTGTGTATGCCAAGTGGGAGGATCATGTGCGAATAGCAAGAAACCAGCAAACACAATACCGTGCATCTTGAGTAGTAGCAGACAGGTTTGGGATCGTAAAGGTGTTTTGTACGTATTTCTTTTATTATGCATGCGTAATGATAAACTGTAGAGTGGAGTGAAATGGTCAGCACAAGGCAAACTCGTGAGGGAGAGGTTTTGCAAGATTATGGACTAATTTAAGAAGTAGAATATTGAACCTGTCTAGGAGCCACTGAGGTTTACCGAACTAGCCTGCTTGGTTGTCTGTAGAGAAGATGGAAGTGGATCTGGGTATGTAAATCAAATGCAAGGGTAAAATCGAGGACCGGCACGGACCGTATCTGACAAGATGGTTGCAGTAGTTTATCTGTTTTAGGATTTGGTCATTAATTAGGGTATTGCAGTAGAAGGTTCGTTTTGGTGGATGTTGCTGATGTTTAGGAGGTGGTCGATTGCAGATGCGATTAAGGTTCTAGTGTTAGAGGTTTGAATTTTTGTGTTGAAATAGATCATTTTAAGGCAGGAAGGGTGCGTAAAGTCAGGAAGGGTGAGTGAAGTCAGGAAGGGTGGTGCCGGGAGGCAGGATGCATTTGGATACACTGGACAAGTGGTGGTAGATGGTGTCAGTTTCGGCAAAGCTAAGCCATGTAACTGATCCAGTATCCAGCAACGGATCATTCAGCCATACTCATTGAAAGCATTGAACCTAGATGATCTGTTTGCCTCATCACCTGAATACAAACTGGGGCATGTCCTGGTCAGTGAGTTTAGGGTTGTGGATGTGAACCTGTTTCCCCCCCTCCCCCCCAGCAATCTGTGTGATACCCAACTATAAACATATGATTCAATGACTGGGAGGGGTGGGTCTAAAGGCCAGTGTGAGAGAGAGGGGTCAAAGGTTGGAGGCGCAGAAAGGGTACTAGTGGATAGAAAAGCAGTATTTTGAGAATCAAATAACAGCCTTTAAACCCTCTGGATCAATCCAAGAGAAATTCAATCTGCCACTTAAAATTTGTATTTGATTATAACCCTGGTATAGAAGGTGTTAAGCTAGCCTCGTAAACCAAAACATTTCCACTTATCACCAATTAACAAGTGGCGGTGAAGTCCTTTCCTCCTCCACATTGACCTGCCTACAGAATCCTGAAGAATGAGACATGGCTCACATCACCCTATCCCTGGTGGTACTCTTTTGTCATGGGTTCTCGTGTTCCCAAAGAAATGTAATCCTTTAGATTACCTTAGTGACTGCGCTGAGAGAACAACACTGCCGCCCTCAGCCCGGAGATTATTACCGCCAGGAAAGCTGGAGCAGGGAGAATACTATCGCCGCTAGCGGCAAGCCGGGTTTACTCGGGACTACTCGGTCGGTGAGTTGGAGCACGGAGCACACGGTGCATACGGAACTGGCCGGTGGGCGGGCGCATGAATCCAGGCTGAGTCCTGTGCCCCGAGCCAGAGCCTGAGCCGCGAGCTCTGAGCTCTGAGCTCCGAGCACCGGCCCCCGCTCCGTGCTCCTGAGTGAACAGGAGAGAGGCAGCTGCAAGGTGTTTAAGCACACCACCTCCCGGACTCACCTAACCCTGCTACGGAGACTGGCTGACTCCAGTTCGCTCACCCTCAGGTGTTAGCCTGCCGAGACTGGATGTGTCTGCTGAGCAGCTTTCTGCTAGTGGAGAGCACGAGAGGAGGACAAGAGGAGCTTTTGCCTGCAAGGCTGCTGTGAGGAGGTGTGAGGAGGTGAGCAACTGCAAGGTGTACGAGAGACATCGCAAGCTCCTGCACAAGCCCTCCCAAAGCAGCGGCGCCTGGAGCTGCTAAAGTCGCTAAAGCCTTAAGGCACAAGGAGGATAATTACCGGTTTTAGCAGATTATTATTTACAATCCGACGGAGCAGCCTTTCCCTACCTGGGAGCCTTCCTGCCAGCGGAGACATTGTGCTGGTGACTTGGCGGCGTGTGGGGGCTGCGGGGACACGAGCGGAACAACATGTGGGCTCTGCAGGTCTCCCCCGCCGCTGCTGCACCCTACCATCCGCGCGCGGCCGCCGAGGGGGGAGACCACAACCACCAGCGCTCCCCGCGGCTGACCCCGCCAACAGGGATTCCGCGCCAGTTGGCGCTTCAAAAACAGGACGGAACTCCCGGGACGCGGCGCGGGCGCAGCCGGGCTAAGCCCGGGCAAAGGGCGGGCCGTCTGTGGCCGTCCGGGGCAGGAGGAGGCAGGGCTGGGCCCTCCCTCTTACGTCGGACCTGAACATTGCCTACAGGTATTTATTCACAGCCCCGGTAATCGAGTACTGACTGCTTAGCCACACGGGCTGCACACTGGATTTACTTGGTGGACAGGGGCATTAGAAGTCACTTTACTTTAAAACACTCATATAGGAGTGGTATAATGGCTGGTAATTTATTGAACTCATCGCTACCTGCTACCCTAGGAATGAGTATATTGGGCCCTCTTGATAAGTTTTTTGCTCGGACAAAAAGGGATATAGATAGAGAGCTAGAGTTGGCTGAGCGGAGAGCAGAGCGACGCCTTTCTATCGAACTACTTAAACAGACACCCTTACAATCCGTTGCAACTGAGGTTACTTCAACGCCACATAACTCTATAGTGGGTGAGACAGATTTAGACCTATTCAATACAAATGTCATCCCTCTAATCTTTAAAGAAGGTCCACCTGAAACAACACAAAAGGAGCATGACAGCCCAATTATTATCACCCAAAATTTACTGACTTCAGCCGAGGTTATTGTATTGCATTCATTAATAGATCTGGATGCAGATGCGACATGTCACACCTTGCCCGTAGCCACATCCCCTTCTGAAGATGGGAAACAAGGGAATAAACACACAGATAAACCAGCAGCTGGAACTATACAGTGTAAGAGAAGTCGCGAAGTATGTCATTCCCCGCCAAGGAAATAGGCGCGAAAGGCTGGGACCAGAAAAAGGCCTGAATCTATAAAAACGCCACTGCCTCCAAAGAACTCCAATAATAAAACTCCCAAGGCCACTTTGAAAGAAGTATCAAGTAAGCCACAAACAGGGGAGAGTGCGCCTTCATTTAGCAAGACGCACGGAGGCCTTATAGAGGACATTGAATATCTTCTTAGATCCTTTATGCTCCCTATCTTGGAGAGGGTAAAAATGCTGGGTAAAACCGTGGATCGTATACTGGAGATCCAAACAACTGAAGCAATGGGACAGAGTAAAGGGGGAGAAAATGGTCAAGCAGACACGCACTTAACACAGAACACATTGACTCACACTAAGGCTCAGCCACAAACAACCTTAACTCAGTGTGACACCGACGGGAACTCTGGTACCTCAGGTGGGAAAAGCTATGACTATGGCAAAAAAGGTCCCCGCAGTGGTAGAGACAAGGGAAACAACTAACCCACCTCAAACTCTATACAAAACAAAACAGACCAAAAATGTAGATCTACCCCCTGAGTCACTAAACTATGTCATTATATTGACTGGGGTCCCCAAATTAACAGAGGGCAGTATAGAGCCTGACACATCCCTAAAAAACAAAGTAAACCACTGGCTGAGGGCTAACAGACCACTCCCACCACATTTAAATGGGGAGATTATATCTGTTAGACGCTGTGACTGGGTGGGCGTGAGACCAAAAGAAATTGAAGGTGACGTAATCATCATAAATTTCAGGGATCACAGGGTAGTTAACCATATCTCTGATTGGTTTTCGGGAAGGCAGGATGGCTCTGTAGCCACCCGGAATTTGAGTTATTTTTATCCTCAAGGTATGATGAAGCCCCGTACCCATCCTCCAAAACGGAGTCACCATAATTCCCGTGCACCAGCTAACTATAGACAACAACCCAGCCTAGATAGGCATAGGTACTATGAGCCGCCACCTGGCTTTTTGCCACATCACCCCAATAGACTTGGACACAGCCTAAGTAGGGACAGGTACTACGATCCACCACCTACCCCCTTGTCGCAATATCCCAACACGTTTGAGTATGGCCCAGGTAATAACCATTACAGGTACCATGACCTCCCACCCACCCTCTTGCCTTATCATTCCAATGAGTCTGAGTATGGTTTAAGTAATAAATATCACCACACAAACCCAAATTCTTATTGGAATATTCCTCTTCATAATCTCTTTGAACCACTTTCGGGCCTAGATTCAAATGATTGACTTTCTAAATCCAAATCTAAAACAAAAGGAAATAAGGTGAGGGATAAGGAAACTATACATAAGAGCCCAACATCCGACAAAGGTACAGGAAGTAAAAGAAACACGACCCTAGACACTGAAATAAGGATGATGAATAAAATTAAAAAGGCAAGCTGTACAAAGGATAAGGGCAATGAAATCTCAACGGAGAAGGAAGTTAGGAAGAATGCTGGGGGAGAGGCAAATCTGATAACTAGAACAAAGGACAAGCTAATAAATGTAGTAACGTGGAATGTGTGTGGGATTGCCAACAAAGTGACAGAAACTCTTTGGGGTGAGTTTGTAACTAGCATTGACATACTCTGTGTCCAGGAAACCTGGGCTTTAAAGGAGGTGCATATAGAGGGTTTTAAAACTTTCTATGTTCCTGCAGTAATTTCCAACCATGGCAGGAATAAAGGGGGTCTATGTGTCTACGTGTCCAATCGTTTAAACACTAGTACTAGTATAGGTAGATCCACGTCACCCTACTTTCAACTTGTCACGATTGATTTAAATGGTAGAAGTGTGCTGATAGTTATTAATTTCTATAACAACATCCAAAATGCACACTTCAGGGAAGTACTAATGGAAGTGTACAAAGAAATGAGGGAGGTAAAACCCTTGAAAGGGAAGGAATTAATCTGGATTTGGGCTGGTGATTTTAACGTAAATATATGTACTAGTGACACATGTGGTTTTGCAGAATATGGGGTGGGGGAACAAGGGGATAGTAGTCATTTTGCTCATCATTCTAAAGGGGAAATCCTAAATGATATTATGGCCAAGCTTGATCTAGGGTTTGCAAATAGGCTATGTTACCCTAAGGTTGACTTCACTTCAACCTTTATGGCAAGAGGACTACAGTCAACTATTGATTTCATAATTCTACCAAATAGGTTTGGCAGTAGTGTTATGAATGTTGAAACCCTTGCTATGGGTCTGAGCGATCACTTGCCGTTAAAAATGGTACTTAACATACAGGATGTTAAAATAAATACACTAACTGAGACTTTGACATGGACTCAGAACTTAGAGGTAGCACGACGAAATGGTATTGCTTTAAAATGGAGCATGGCAGACCCGGAAAAAATTATGCAAAGAATAGTCCACGAGGCTCTCCCATCGCTACTTGTATGTTTAGAGGATAATCCCACAAGTGGAGAAATACTGGAGGCCTTTTCTAACATAACGGAAACTATAAAGGGTGTTCTGACTAGAAAGTGCCTAAAAAAGCAAAACACTCCAAAGGGGTGGTTTAACACTGAATGCACTAAGGCACACAATGCGCTAAAAAAGGCCCTAAAAGACCCAGTAAGGGATCCTGAGACCATCAGAGTATTAAGGAAAGCATATAAGGTAACAAGAGATCAAAGGAAGAAAGCAATCAAGGAGAAGGCTTGGCAAGATTTTTTGGAGGCAGCGGAAAGTAGAGACCCTAAGCTATTTTGGCAGGTAGTTAACTCACCATTTATTAATAACAAGGCGACAGCTAAAATAGATATAGCTATCGATGAAAATGCATGGGTAGAGTTTTTCTCTAAATTGTATAGTGATACCCTAACCGAGCCACAACTACCAAGTAAGCATCACCCGATCCCACTAGAGTTCGAATTAGAGGAGGTCAAGGATGCGATTAAATCTTCTCAAAACAATAAAGCCCCGGGCCCAGATGGGATCCCAAGTGACCTTTACAAAAAGAACATAGATCTTTGGGCACCTATATGTTTACGTGTAATGGGGGCATGTTGTGATATTGGCTTCATTAAAACCTGGGCTGAATCACTGATTATCCCGATATATAAAAAGGGGGATAGGGAAAGCCCATCAAATTATAGACCAATTTCACTACTGGATTCAATAGTAAAAATTGCAGGAAGAGTAATCTTGACTAGGCTCCAGGACTGGGCTGAAGATCAAAATATCTTGACCCCAATACAATATGGTTTCCGACTAGGGATGGGTACTGTGGAACAAGTGCTAAACTTTGTTCTTTTGCAGGGGAAATATACCAGTGCAAAAGAGGGGTGTTTCTACGCAATCTTCGTCGACCTTTCGTCGGCGTTTGATTGTGTTATACATGATAAACTGTGGTTGACATTAGAAGAGATGAAAGTGGATTCTTCGATAGTCCTCTTCCTAAGACAATTATATTCGAATGCCTCTGCCAGAGTAAGGTATGGGCTGGGGGGGGAATGCACAGGGTCTTTCCGCATACAGAAGGGGGTGAGGCAAGGGTGTGTGCTGGCCCCATTCCTTTTCTCTCTTTACACTAACAGCTTGGAGAGGGAATTGGGTGCCAGCAACATTGACTCTCCTAAGGCCGGGGATACGCAGATCAGCTCCCTCTTGTATGTGGACGACGCTGTGTTGATGGCAAGAACAAAGGTCGGCGCGCAAAAGGTATTGCATAGATATATAACATACATGGAAGAGAGGGGCCTAAACCTGAATGCAAAAAAGTCCTATGTGATGGCTTCTGGTAAAGGAGGAGCCAGATGTAAACAACTTAAGGCGGCAGGCACCCTACTACAAGCCACAAAAACATTCCCATATCTAGGGGTCACAATTGATGCAACAGGGGGATGGGGCCCCGAGGTAAAAAACAGAGCGCTAGCATTTAAACGCTCAGTTGCGGCGATAAAGCATTTCGCCAGTAAATTGGGCAGAAAACAACCTGGTATAATGCTTAACATATATGTGGCCAAATGTAGAAGCATCGCCCTGTATGGGGCAGGGATAAGGGGATATCAGGATGTAACGATGCTCCAGATTATTGAAAATAATTTTTTTCGCTACCTTTTATCCCTTCCGGCAAGTATGTCAAATTATAATTGCCATGTAGAACTAGGCATGGACTATTTGACAGATCTGATTAAAATCCAGCCAATCTTACTCTGGAGGAGAATTTGGGCAACGCAAGAACTGGCTCTCAATCGAGAAATTATCCTGGATGTTAAAAAATTAGCCAACGCAAAAAGAATCAAATGGCTTGAGTATGTGAGGAAAGCCCTGACGGACATTGACAAGCCAGAATGGTATGATAAACCCGAATCAATTGGGAAAATTCCTAAAAAAGTCTTAAAAAACCTGTGTATGGAACATTTTAACACCTTAAGGCTTGGGAATGAAGTCAGCAAAAGAACTGTTTTCGAACATCAGCCGCTGCTGATTACCCTCAAAATGCAACCCTACCTAACTCTGATCACTTTGGGTTTTGAGCGCTTTGTCCTGACCAGATTCAGGTTCAATATATTTCATCGCCTGGTTTCATATCCGGAGAAAAATGACTGGAATAGAACTCTTGCGCCATGCCCATGCGACAACATATCTATCCAGTCTACCTTCCATTTGGTACTATTTTGCAAACGGTATAAAAAAGAACGGGCGAGATGGCTGAAATCTTATCTTAGAGATGGGGCGTGGAGGCAATGTAAGCCAGCTTATTTACATCTCCAACAATTAGGAAACCCCCTATGTATTAGTTCTATGTCGATGTTTTTAAAAAGTGTCATAAAATCACGGAATCTATCATGAATTTATTAATTATCGATTTGTCACCACACTTGGATTTAATGCTGTTTGCGTAAAGTCAGGAAGGGTGAGTGAAGTCAGGAAGGGTGGTGCCGGGAGGCAGGATGCATTTGGATACACTGGACAAGTGGTGGTAGATGGTGTCAGTTTTGGCAAAGCTAAGCCATGTAACTGATCCAGTATCCAGCAACGGATCATTCAGCCATACTCCTCATTGAAAGCATTGAACCTAGATGATCTGTTTGCCTCATCACCTGAATACAAACTGGGGCATGTCCTGGTCAGTGAGTTTAGGGTTGTGGATGTGAACCTGTTTCCCCCCCTCCCCCCCAGCAATCTGTGTGATACCCAACTATAAACATATGATTCAATGACTGGGAGGGGTGGGTCTAAAGGCCAGTGTGAGAGAGAGGGGTCAAAGGTTGGAGGCGCAGAAAGGGTACTAGTGGATAGAAAAGCAGTATTTTGAGAATCAAATAACAGCCTTTAAACCCTCTGGATCAATCCAAGAGAAATTCAATCTGCCACTTAAAATTTGTATTTGATTATAACCCTGGTATAGAAGGTGTTAAGCTAGCCTCGTAAACCAAAACATTTCCACTTATCACCAATTAACAAGTGGCGGTGAAGTCCTTTCCTCCTCCACATTGACCTGCCTACAGAATCCTGAAGAATGAGACATGGCTCACATCACCCAATCCCTGGTGGTACTCTTTTGTCATGGGTTCTCGTGTTCCCAAAGAAATGTAATCCTTTAGATTACCTTAGTGACTTGGCTTTCATGGAATTCCCCTTTGCACATGGCATACATGCACCACAATGTGCTGGGATTTACTAGGGACTTCCCTGGCTTGGAGATTTTCACCAGATTCTTTTTTTTAGGTTGAAGCTTACCAGACAGGCAAAAACACCTTGGGGACATCCGGAAAGCTTCTCTAGCAATGCATTTTGTCCATGGCTTACCATTGGCCTTGTGTTTTGTAACCCATATTTGCTTCATTTCTATTTTGTGGCTTTTTGTTTTAGGCTGTCCAGTATGTCTTTGTCCCTCCTGTGGAGCACCACCTCTTTACTGCATTCTTCCACAAGTGTTTGCTTTCTTTAAAATTTGTTCTGATCATGGCACATTTGTGGTGCATTCAAACACAGCGACAAATGTCGGTCTGTGTCTTCCAAAGGAGCTTGGTGTTTACTTTTCTTTCTATGACTTCAAAGTGAGAGGATTTATATGACAATCATGCTGGGTACTGGGGGTGTGCTGGAGGAAAGCTGTGCGTAGATATTTTTTTCTGGCACACAACAACATTTAAATGTCTATAAATGAACTGTATAGGATAAACAGGAGGGAACCCATAAACCAAGTTGGGATGGGTGTAGACTGTAAGTGTAAACAATTCCCAACAGGTATCAATAGGAAGACAGTTCAAAGGATGTATGCAATATGCATTACAATTGAAAAGAAAAGGAGTCACTGTAAACTTGAGGACAAACGGGTATTATTCACCATTTAGAAAGCTAGGCAGGTCTTTTTGCAAAATCATACAGTTAAAACAGCACTGTATACAATAAATGGGGTGACAACCCGGTGGCACTTGGTGCAAGTGGTATATACATGAATATGTACAGTGAGTAGTGACGGTAGTGCAAGTGCAGGGGTGAAAACAGCGTGGTCGGCGCAAAGTGACAGTGAAAAATACACAGAGTAATGGCTCCAGGGATTTAAGTAGTAATCACTTAAAGCAAGATTCAATTCCAGGAGTACAAAACAGGTAAAGCGCCATAAAATTAGGCTGTATTGTCGACGGCGTTTCGATCCTCTTCACTCGGGATCATCATCAGGACGGGGTTGTCGGGGGAAGACAGTGAAATCCGCTGCTGTCAAAAGTTGTGCAGTCGGAAGGGCTGGAAATTAAGGTCCGGAGCTGAAAGCAGGGGTGTCTTGAGTAGACGGTGAATATCAGCGTCTGAATCAATCAGAGGTATGCCGGGTGGGTGATTCCAGGGTGTAGCTTCAGGCAATGAATGCGGGAGCCTCATAAATGAACTGTGCATATGTTTCAGAATAAATCATAAATAGGAAAGCAGTAATGAAGCATTTTTTACTTTAATTCTGAGGTGTTTTGTAAAACATATTTCAATACGATCAATACAAATCAATACACTGGGTGATACCATTTCCACACATCATTTGTGCGTTGTATAAGTTTATCAGTAAAACTGTATGTCTGTGCAAATGTCATGGCCATTTCGTTTGAAAATGTGTTTGTGTAATGGCAGTACGCTACCACACCCTCTACTACATGACATACTACTCCCCTCTATTTGATGCCCTCCTAGCCACTTTAGGCCACTCCCGACCCTTTTTGTAATTTTTGTTTTTAGGTTTCGACCTGTCGAAGGCACACAGTGCCCTTTCCAGACCGAAAACTTTGTCAACAGTATGGATGTTCGGACCGCCTCTGTTTCCCATTGGCTAGCTCCATAAATGGACGCTAGCCATTGGGAGACAGAGGCTGTCAATCACGCTTTCCCGTGAAAACTCGATTCGGGGGCGTTTCTCTGGCTTTTTTTAAGTCTTGCCCCTTTGTCCTGGGCTGCGCTGTCATTGGCTGCCGGCCCGGGACACCCCCGTGACGTCATTCCCCGGGCCGCGCTGTGATTGGCTGGCCGGCCCGGGACCTGACTTGTTTTACAAAAGTGATCCGGAAAGCGATCGCTTTGAGTGCCGTTTGCATTTAGATGGTGATGCTGTCTTGTGAAAGGAAAATACCTGATATGGAACCTCGCCGCCTTCATGTTTGTCATGCAGACACAATCTCCACACTTAGGAAGGTTTGTGCTTTTCAGGCAATGACAATTTCCACACCAGGGAAGGGCTGTGCGTCACATTTCACCACCAAGTGCAATTGTCTCACAAGAGTTGAATGTCATACTTCATCAAGTGGCACACTTTGCACACTTAGGGAGAGCTGAGCATTCTCCAGATTCAAGCTGCTAGCACAATCTGTGCAAAGAGGTAGCTACAATCTGTGCATGGGAGCGGCCAGCTTCACAATTGATCCGCAGGTTTAATTTGTGTGTTTGGGTTACACTTCCGTTTCCTATTCCACCTGCCTCCCCAGCCTGCTTGAATACAGGGTTTACTTTTGCCACTGCATTTGCTTGCACACACTTCATACACACGGCAAGGGTTTCCGCCGCAGCACGTTCGGCGTTCACACTCGCTAGACCGTCATAAGCGGCGCGTGCAGCCTGATCAAACGAGAGCTCTTTCCTGCTCCGGGTGTGCCGCCTGAGGCAGGCGCGTGTAGCAACTGAGTGTACCCCCGGGTGCAGCAGGAGCAGTGACGCACCCGGCCTGATTATTGCCCTATTTTAAAATTCAACTACAGCAGCTGGGGGGAGGGGGCATTCCTTTCCTTGCACTAGTGTTCATGACACACGGGTCATGCCACTGCGGTCTTAAAGCAACACCATATACAATCTATGTACAGGACAGTGCTGCTGCCTCGGGTGTCAGTGAGCGAAATCAGTGGCGTTGATGGGGGGGTAGGTGGGCTAGGGTCGCTCTGCTTTCTAAGACACCCGCCTGCTCGATCTACGCACGTTTCACTTTAAGGGCATAGCTTATAGCTTTCTTGTTAAATATATAAAAAGAGTGGACGCCATCTGGGTGAATTTTAGCACTAACTTTCCTCTCGAAGGAGCGAGCGGGCACCATTGTACGTGCGAGGGACTGCTCAGCTGTATGGGGGCATCTGTGGGAATTTTAAGGGCTCTCGGATGAACAGATCTTCAGCCTGCACCATCGATGTGCTTCCAGGGAAAGCCCTGCTGCTATATACACTTCTGTGTGTTAGCATTAGGCGCTCTCCACAGACCGTCTGTGGCATGTGGACAGTGAGAGACAGCTCTGCTGTCCTGTGTATATGTAACCGATATCACCCGAATGGTGCAGCTGGTGGTCTCGAGCGGCTGTTTTAAACTCCCCAAAGTAGACGAGCAAAGCTCTTCTCTTTTGCACACTAACGCGCTTAAGAGTGCAATCTTCCTATAAGACGAACTGATGCACTGCTCTCAGTGTTTCCATTCGAGGCGTGACAAACTCCCCGCTTCTAGGCACTGCAGCAAAGAAGGCAAAACTCTATACTAGCAATATTTCACTTGCCATCTTCTCAACACTAGTTTTTGTAACAATGAACCCTTAAATCACAGCTTGCTGTAACTTCTGCTCCAGATTTTCCGAACATTGCCACTTTGCCACGTTAGAAATTTCGTTCTTCCTCTGGCTGCCTCTTAGTATGCTCTGGTGTAAATGTTGTGTTTCTTATCTGCTCCGCGGTGCCCTGGGGGTCCCGATGCCGCTAGCAGCCTCGCTGTGTCCAGGGCGCAGCAGCAGCTGAGACACCAAGGTCCGACAGTACCACCTGGACTGGCGCGGAGTGCAGAACTGTGCTGCCAGCCTCCAGCGCCCGCACACGCTGCACTTCGCCGCTTCTCCCCTAGGGGCAGACAGAGGCCACTTAACACGTGCACCGCCAGGCGCCTCCAGACGGAGATATTTCAGTGTTTTCCACCGAAGCCCCCGGGACCCCCATGCACAAATTTACAGAGGAAATGTTCACACATTTGTGTGTCCCAGCGTTCGCAAAACATCTGCTGCCCTGAGGGTGCAACTAAGACAAGAAACTCAAGGCAGTGATAAGGACCCATGTTTTAACCCCGGCAGTCGGGAACAAGACTACAGGATAAACTCTTGACCATGCCCACCGGACACTTGGCCTTTCATCCCGGCACTTGATCGACACATTGAGTGAACCTGGGTGCACCACTTTTCCTCCTGCGAATGCAACTATAAACATGTGCAATTGTAAGCTTGTAAAAATAACTGTACAGTGACCAGTCCCAATCACCTCCTTACGACTCACCACCACATCGCGTTACTCTTAGAGCAAAAACAAAAGACCACCCGAACTCCGAGGTACTTAAAAGAGTGCGTGAAAGGTGGCCATGACCTATTGCGCCTTGCCAATGCACGTGCCCCCTCGAAGTGCTGCTAACGGCAGACCTGAGGGGTTGCTGTACTATCCAGTGTCTCATGTCCGTGGCGCTTCTGCTACAATAGCATTGCAATCCTTGCTATCTGGGGCTCAAATAACCAAAGGAGATGCGATCTATTAAAACAGAGGCAGACTTGTCCAGAATGTCTGTTTTCTCACTCATCTAAAATGTGTAATCGTGTGATAAGCGCTGTTTACGGCTATTTATTTATTAAGAAGCTTGTAAAGCGCGCAGCTACCCCCATAGGGGGTGTCCCGGTGCTACAGAGTACTTGTCAATCAGAGGGGAAGGGCCAAAGCAAGTAGGAAAGGGGAGAGAGTTTAAGGGAGAGTGAACAACCAGGTCTTAAGCCTACGACGGAACACTTGCTCTGAGTCGATAAACCTGAGGTCCAATGGGAGGCAGTTCCAATATTTGGCAGCAGCCACTCCAAACGATCTGCCGCCACACCTGGCGCGTCGAAATCTGGGCACCACCAGGAGACGTAGGCTGTTGGATCTTAAAGTTCGGACAGAACGAGAAAGTTTTAGTCTTGTACTCAGGTAGGCAGGGCCAGAGCCATTAATGGCACGAAAGGCTAGAATCAGGATTTTAAACTGGATGCGTCTGGAGATGGGAAGCCAGTGCAGCTCTTTCCGATAGGCCGCAACAGAGTGGCGGTAGGGGATATTACCAATTAATCTGGCGGCTGCATTTTGGATAACTTGTAACCTTTCAACAAGGTAGAGAGGGGCGCCTGCATAGAGACTATTGGAATAGTCTAAATGTGACGTGATCAGGGCATGTACAACAGTCTTGCGAGAGTCTAGAGGGAGGAAAGGAAAAATCTTCCTGATCATACGCAGTTTGCCAAAGCAGGCGGATGTCACCTTGTTGATCTGGGCTTTACAGGACAAAGTATTGTCAAAAAGGAAGCCCAGATTGCGGGCAGACTGAACTGGTGTAGGAGGCGGATTAAGAACAGCAGGCCACCATAGGGTGGAGGGGGGGGGAGATTTTTGGTTGAAGAATAAGACCTCCGTTTTGTCAGCATTTAGTACCAGATGGTTTGCAGCCATCCAGGAGCAAATATTGCCCAGGCAGTTGCGGAAGTTAGAGAAGTGGAGGTCAGAGTGGTCTCTAAAAGAAAAAATAAGCTGCGTATCATCAGCATAAGAGACCACCCTGACCCCCCAAGACTCAACCACTCTGGCAAGAGGGCCTAAATAAACATTAAACAACAGAGGGCTCAAGGCCGAGCCCTGAGGCACACCACACAAGAGAGGTTTATCTTCTGATACAAAGGGCCGTAGAAGAACTCTCTGTGTCCTCCCAGTAAGGAATGACCTGATCCAGGTCAATACAGTGCCTCCAATACCTAGCTGCTGCAGGCGATCCAGTAGTATATCATGAGACACCGTATCGAAAGCGGCGGACAGGTCGAGGAGGACCAGCATAGCCTCCTCTCCCCTGTCCACACACTCTCGAATTGTCTCCGAAACCTCTAGCAAAGCAGTTTCTGTGCTAAAGCCGGTTCTAAAGCCGGACTGGGAGTCATGCAGCAGCTGATTTGTTTCTAGGTAGTGAGACAATTGCCTCTGAACTACCTTTTCCAGAATTTTAGCCGGTTTGGGAAGGAGAGATATTGGTCGGTAGTTAGAAAATTGTGAGGGATCTGCATCAGTCTTTTTTAAAATGGGGACCAGCATGGCCTGTTTCCATAATGTGGGGAACTGCCCTCTAATTAAAGAGGCGTTCCAAATAGAGAGGAGGGGATTGGTTAGGATCGGAGCAAGATTACCCATCACTTTAGCGGGGACTGGATCTAATGGTGATCCCGAGGTTACCTGGTGGAGTAATTTGACAGCTATATCGGGCATAATTTCATCAAAAGAATTCAATGAACATTTCAGAGTGTCAGGCTCAGGGTTCAACAGGGAGGTTAAGGTGGATTGAAATGAAGAGGATAGTTTGATGATGTTATCTTGAAAGAAATCAGAGAGTCCATTGCAAAGGGTCTGACTAGAAGAGTCCTGGGCCTTCAGAGCAGGAGGATTAACAAAGTCCTTCACAATCTTGAAGAGAGTTTTGGTGGAATTCTCAGCTTTTTTAATTAGCTGTGAAAAGTAACCTCTCATTGTGGACCGCTTTAGCTTTTGAAATTTGTTCAGGGCTGACTTATATAGTGATTTGGCTACTGGATCGTAGGACTGTCGCCATAGACGTTCAAGTCGTTTACATCGACTTTTTTCCTCCCGTAACTCGGGGGAAAACCAAGGGGCGGAGGGGCGGGACCTGGTAGAAGAAATAGGGGCCAAAGGAGAAATATTATCCAGTGCCGTAGTCAGTGCTGAATTATATCTGGTATATGCTCCCAAAAGGTGATGCTGTGACCACACTACTGAGCCACACCAAGTTGCAACAAGCATTTACAATGCAATAGGTCTCGCATTATTAACGTTTGAGCTATTGCATTGCTAAAGAATGCAACACCAATAGACCAAACTTTAATAATACGAAACCTATTGCATTGTAAATGCTTGTTTGAATATTGTTTAGTGTTGTTATTGATGTTGGTGTGGATGGGTATGAGATTGTTGGATGTATTGAGGTTGTGTGAGGGCTGTATTATATATGTATAGTGAGGTAAATAGAGTGTATATATGTTCATGTCTTTATTGCTATTGTATATATTAATGATATATATATAAAAAAATAATAAATAGACATATGCTTTTCAAATAAAATTCTCTGTGTGGGACAATGTTGATATTTGATAAGAATTGGAGTTAGTACCCATATGTATATTGTGTTCTAGGGGAGGTTTTCTCGTTTATGATTATAGTTTTTCCCTGCCTCCTCCTCCTCCTAGTATTGTGTGTCCAGAGACCCTCTTGTGTTTTTTGACCACTCCCGACCCTCTACTGCACTTTAGGACACTCTACTCCACTCTGTGCCTCTCTACTCTACTCAACTCTATACTACACCACTCTAGGACTGTCTGCTCCACTCTGCACCACTCTACTGTGTCTGTGCCTCACTCTATGACACACTATTCCACTTCACTCTAGGACACTCTACCCCACTTTACTCCACTCAATACAGCTTTACTACCTTCTACTCCATTCTACGACACTGTACTCCTCCCTGCCACTTTACACCACTCAACTCTACACTCCTCCACTCTAATCAACTGCACTCTACGCCACTCTACTCCAATCTGCCATTCCTCTCCACGGCACTCCACTCTTTGCGCCTCCAATCTACTCCACTTTATGCAACTCTATGCCATTTCACTCTCCTCCACTCTGACACCCTACTCCACTCTGCCACTCTACTCCACGCCCATCCACTCTACGTCCATCCGCTCTATGACCCTCCACTGTAGGACCCTCCACTCCACTGTACGACACTCCCCTCCACTCTCTGTGCCCCTCCACTCTCTGTTCCCCTCCACTCTCTGTGCCCCTCCGCTCTATGCCACTCCACTCTATGCCACTCCACAAGACTCTACTGTACTCTAACAGTTTACTCCACTCCACTCATTGCCACTGTACTGGACTCTACACTACTCCACTCTACTGTATGACACTCTACTCCATTCTACTCAATTCTACAACACCTTCGCTCCACCCTGTGCCACTCAACTTCACTCTATGTCCCTCCTCTCTGCGCCCCTCAACCATACAACACTCTACTCCACAACACTCTCTTACACTCTATGCCCCAACCCCGTTTTACAGCATGGCTAAAACACATTGACAAAGTCAATAGCTCTTGCATAAGCGAGAACTATTGGCTGTGAAAATGCTGTTGTAAGTTGGCCCGCAGGGCCTTCAGACAGAGTATATACATATATATCTCAGCATGGTGCTGCTGGCAGTGCAGTGCCTTTGTTCACCTCTGTCACCCTGTTCGCACCATGATCTAGCCAGCTCTTTAAAGATACGCAGCTGTAGCTAGAGATTATGAAATTATGATTTGGTGGCGTGTTTAGCTCTGGGGATGCATGGTACCTACCCCCGCATCTAAAACAAAGCCTTTTAAATCTGCAAGTTAGAAGCTCCAATACACTAGCTCAAAAAGTTAAGTGTCAGCTGCACTAATGTGTGAATGAACCTACAGGTTTATGGGTCCAGTACTAGTAAGATGTCCTGGTTTGTTGGTTGCGCATAGGGAGCGGTGGGTGGCTGGGAGTGTGTGTTTGTGTAGTTGGGTATTTGACAATGCATGAATGAACCAAAGACCAGCAGAACGCTTTACCAGAGAACATTTTTTATCTCACACTTAAGGTGCAGTGCAAGCAACCAGACTGCAAAGGACAGAATGATCCAGATCATTGGCTATTTACTTGTGAAAGGCTCAAATACCTTATTTACAAGTGCAAAAGCACTTTTTTAATTAAGAAAAGTCGGTTTCTCACTCGTGTATGGATTCACTCACACAGAGATTTTTGTGTACGTAAATCTGTGACCATGATGGAGAAAGAGCATTACAGGGAAGGAATTCCCTACAACTTGGTGAACACCTACCCTCTTAAATGTTTGTGGGTATTGCTGTGGATTTCAGTTGTAAAACAGTGGTGAATTCCGAGAGTGGGTGAATTTATACCCATGCATGGACATAAAACTCTGCATGCGCACGTGCTTTTTTTCTGTAATTCAGACCCAATATAAAATATAAGGTACACTGTAGTTTCATGTTTCGGGCATTATCAGGCCAGCAGTTACACTGGGCGTTGATTGACTTCTTTGGTGTGTGCTGCCCTTTTTGTTTGGGCGTCACCTTTCAAGTGCCAAGTCAATTAAAGTTGTCCTCACAACATAACCAAATGAGTCTTGCTCGCAGGCACTTCATCTGGAAGAGTAGTGCAAAAAATCCATGGAGGCATGCATACCGATGAGGGCAAACATTCACCATTCAAGTACCTGTCAACCAGCATTTATCTTCTCTAGCCTTCCACTGATACAAATGTGTTTTTGAATAGAACCCCATGCTTGATGCAAATCAGCACTCCCCTAGCATAAAAACAGTATGAAATACCATGCACATGATATCTGTCATCTCTGAAGTCTGGAACACTCAACCTTGATGTGTGAATTTCCCACAGAAAGGAAAAGTGGAAGGTCAATCTCTATTGATATGCCAAAACCAAATTGATTCATTACCTCTGCCATAACTCTAGCATGACACTTCAGGAAGGAACAATCATTGACTGCTCAGAAAATAGTCATGTTATACACTTGGGGCCATACGTAGGTAAATATATTTTACCAATTCCTAAATACTGAATTTTACCAATTCGGTATTCCGGAATCCGTAAATGAGATGTAGCAAAAAATTCGGTAACATTTACCGATTCGGAAAAATTCAAAAAAAAATTCTGAATCGGTATTTACCGAAACGGTATTTACCAAATCGGTAAATACCGAATCGGAGATTCAAAATACAAGCAATTGAGGATTCAACCAATCATGTGCATCCACCCCACCCCCACTACCAGGAAGTGGCCATACCCATGCAGGTGCAGACAATCAGAACCTTCTGGAGACCTGTGAGCAACTGAGCCACTGGCTGAACTGTGCTGAGCAGAACTGCAGGATGGCATCCCAAGAATCACAGAGGGAAGGAGCAGACAGAAAAAGAAAGTTGAAGTTCAGTACAAGTGAGCTTCAGGTGCTTGTGGAGGAGGTGGTGAAACACCACACCCAGCTTTTTGGGAAACAGTCCCTGCAGGTAGCAGAGGCTGTGAAGAGGAAGACTTGGCTGGCAATCCAGGCGAAGGTGAACGCCATAGGGGTGAGCCCACAATAGATAGATGATTTTTAAAAAAGATGGTATGATCTCAGGATCATTACTAAGAAGAAGCTGGCTGCACAGAGGAAAGAGGCCAGTGTGACAGGGGGAGGAAGGAGCAGGGCACCTGCCATCACTGACCTGGAGCAGCTGGTAGAGTCGACCCTGGAGCCTGAAAGTGTGTTTGGGATCGGGGATGCCGACAGCTCAGCCAGAGCTGCCACACAACAAGGTAAGGAGCATGCCCAGCAATACACCCCCCCTTCCATGTCCCCCTTCCCCAATGTGGCTGTGTGACTCACACTCCAGTACAGATTTTGGTATACACCAGCAATGCATCATGGGAGATGTAGTCATTGAAACACCCATCATGACAGTCATCACACCAAACAACAAGGCATGCCACACACATCATTCACAAGCAGTAGAGGGCATTGAGATAGTGTGACTGGATTGTAATTTAATACTGAAATACAGGGTTGCTTGACCACTGAGCTAATGTCCATATCTGTCCACAGGAAAGTCACCGCACAGGACAGCGCAGGAGAAGGAGGGAAGTGCACCCTGTAAGGGACGGACTGAGGATACCAGCACAAGTGCAGGCCACAGCACTGAACCACCACCCGCACCAACACCACAGGCAGCTTCACTACCAGAGCCAGCCACAACAGCAGAGCCAGCATTGCCACTGCTGATTGAATCACCACAGCAGGACTCACAAGGACAGTCAGCCTCACCAGCTTCAACTTCATCATTAGTGGTTAGGCCCAGGAGGCATGCTGGACCCACTCTCCATGTCATGGAGTCGTCCGCTGACGACACAAGGGAGGGTGACACGCCAACTGCTCCCCTGGAGGAAACCAATGCTGGGCTGCAGTCCACCTCCGAGGGTGTGCACACAGATGCGAGACGCCATAGGGTCCAGGAGCGCAGCACAACTCGGCAGGGTGACGGGGTCTTCAGAGGGCTGGAGGCCACTATGGTTAAAGTGCAGCGCCTGCAGGGGAAGGCCATACAATCAGTGCAAAGACAAATGCTGCACTTAAAGCAAAACATGGGCAATATTGACCGGGCATCAGCTCCATGGTGGAGGGCATCAGGGAAATAGCAGAGGGAATGCGGGACATGTCCCAGTCCTTGATGTTACTCTGCGACAAACTGGATGAGGACAGGGCAAGAAGGTGCATGGAGAGTCTGTACATGCAGCAGCACACAAAGGCTTTGAACCGTCTGGCAACTGCCACTTCCCTGCACTGCAGGCGCTCTGTGGCAATGCAGGAGGGGCTTGTGCACTGCTGCACGGATGTCTCCATGGGGATGGGGAAGGTGACACCCGCAATGGAACTGCTGCTGACCATCCAGTCAGCCAACGCTGGTACTTTAGGTGTGGGGGAGAGTGAAGAGACCACCAGCAGGATCAGCAATACCCCACCTATTCCTGACATCCGGAGGAGAAGCAGGCGGCATGCTGCCGGCCCTGGCTCAACATCCCGTCAGGATAGCTGTAGGCATCAAGCACTGTTGTGCGTGGGCGCAAACATTAATGCTGCCCACACCTAATGAACAAATTTTGGGTGAAGTAACCCATGACTACCTCTTAATGTTGTCTCCAATTGGACTGGCATAGTGTGCCATATGTTAATTGTCGTAGTGCCCAGTTATTAAACTACGTCATGCACATGCAACGCCTGGCTGTGTCTCCTAACTTACTTAAAAATAGTTGCGTGTGATCTCTGCCCGTCTTAGTCTCCCATCCGTTGCTGGCTCTACTCCTGCTGCGTAGGGCTCTGGCTGTTCAGGTCCATCATCAATGCCCCCATGATAAGTTATTTCAACTTCAGTACCTTTCTTTGTGGCAAGGTTGTGCAGCAGAGCACAGGTTGCAATGATTTTACAACAGATGATGGGTGTGTACACATTGTAACGTCTCTCACTCCGGGTTGATGGGTTCAGGTAGGAAGTGAGGACAAAGGACCGCACAGCATAAGCGCTATCGCCTAGGTAAGAAAGAGTGTGCCATTAGTTACATACAAAAGAACACATTCAGCTGCAGTATCTATCAGGGTGTGTCACAGTGATTTACTTAGCAGGTATCCTTCCCCAAAATCTCCAGCAGCAAGGCGTGTGTAGATCCCACTGTTCTGGAATATGTACGAATTGTGAGTGCTCCCAGGAAATTTGGCCAAAATGTCAGTGATTATGTTGCCAGCGTTGCAGATTACCTGCACATTTATTGAGTGTGTGGACTTTCTGTTCCTGTAGATGTACTCAGTGGCTGCAGGAGGGCAGATTGGAATGTGTGTCCCATCAATACAGCCTATGACGTGCGGGAACTGTGCCATCTGTATAGAAGTCTGTCTTGGTTTTATGCAGTTCCGTCTGTGTGTTTGGGAAGCTGATGTAGTGGTGCATTCTCTGCTTCATGGCATCCAGGAACTTTCTGAAGAAACGGGACAGGCAACTCTGAGACAACCCGCCTACCGCAGCTATCACCCCCTGGTAATTCCAGATGCAAGGAGATGTAGGCAACAGAGCACCTGCACATGTGGTGGTATGGCGTGCGCCCTTGGTGTTGGGTGCTCCAGGAGTGGGTGCAGGTCCCTTATCAAGTCCAGGATGGTGTGGGTGTGTAGCCTGTATCTCTCAATAATATATAAAGAACAGTATCCTTGTCGATGCACCTCTGAATCAATCCCAGACTGCGAAAGACTCGCATTCAGCATTGAATTCTCCCCCAATAATTGTTTCTCAGGCACTCATATATCGGCCGCCGGGCCCCCCAAAGCAGTTTCACAAGGCCCTCCCACCAACTCTGGCCGAGTCGGTTACAACTTTTTCCAACTATACACTGCTAGGCGATCTTAATTTTCATTTTGATGCCGCCTACGACCATACCGCCACTGAGTTGGCGGATGACTTAGCAGCTCTACAATTGGACCAGTTAGTCGATTCACCTACCCTCATTAACGGCCATCTTTTGGACCCTGTGTTCAGCAACTGTATTGAGCTCAAGGCTGGGCAACCTATTTGTCTTCCTTGGACCGACCATTTACTTGTCCCCCTCACATGGTCTACACACAGGCCACCCCATTCAACCCCCATTGTGAGGAACGCTAGAAATTGGGCTAGACTCCCAGTGGAATCCTGGTCCAATAGCCTCATTGCTTCCCGTCCCCCCTGTAATGTGGATCCTTGTGTAGCCAATCAGGACTATGAAGAGTGGATCTCGAAGTATCTTGAGGCCACCCTTCCCCTCTGTAAAATCACTACAAAGCACTCACAAAAAACTGCCCCATGGTTTGCCGAAGAACTCAGGGAAAAAAAATGGCATTGCAGGAAACTAGAAAGACGGTGGCACTTGGATTACTCCTTGGTCGATAAAACCCGATTAGAGTCAACAAAGAAGAGGTACAAATTGCCCAATCAACCTATTTCGCTACACAAATCATGCGGGCAAAATCTAAACCTAAAGTAATCTTTCAGATAGTAAAAAGCCTCACTAAATCTCCCCTACCCTCTACGCTTCCGTGTAAAACAATAGCCCACTGTAATGACTTGGCAGAATTCTTTCATCAAAAAGTTCACCAAATCTACTCCTCCTTTCCTGCCATGGATCTCGACCCCGCTGCTCAGGCGAGGTCAAGTCCGGTGGAAGCTTCCCCTAAACCCCCTTCAACTTTGGAATACTTTCCGTTGTTGGAACAGGAATCCCTGGAATCTCTAGCTCGGCAAGTAAAATCAGGGTCACCATGCGATCCAGCTCTACCAGAGGCAATGATCTCGGTAATTCAGGTCGTCCTCCCCACTATCATGAACCTCCTCAATGCCTCCATCACCTCTTGCATTGTCCCGCCCCCCTGAAAGCAGGCTATGGTACGTGCACTACTGAAGAAACCGACTCTGGACCCTGGCGACTTTAGCAGCTACCGCCCCATCTCCCTGCTTCCTTGGGTGAACAAAATTCTTGAGAAGCACATCAATATACATCTGATGGACTTTCTCGAGAATAACCAGCTGCTGGATGCCACCCAAACGGGCTTTCGACCTAGACATGGGACGGAGACCGCCTTATTAGCAGTCACCGAGGAAACTAGAAGGATTTTAGATAGAGGGGGATCAATGGCAGTGGTCCTCCTCGATTTGAGTGCAGCATTTGACACGGTTAGTTACGATATGCTGCTGCGCCACCTCTCCGATGTTGGAAACTCAGGTAGGGTAATACTCTGGCTCAAATCCTTTCTGAGCAACAGGTCTTTTCAAATCTTTGAGGGAGGTACGGTCTCCTCCAGAAAACCTCTGAGCTGTGGAGTACCGCAGGGCTCCTCCTTAAGCCCTGCGTTATTTAACATCTATATGAGACCATTGGCTGAGGGCGTCCGTCCGTTTGGTATTAAGATCATTTCAAACGCGGACGACACTCAGCTAGTGGTTTCCCTGGCGCAGGAGGAGGGCCAATCAGCATAAATGGGGTTAATGAAATGCTTGGAGGAAGTAAAAAGCTGGATGACGACATCCTCCCTTAAGCTTAACGGGGATAATACTGAGCTGATGCTCCTGGGCCCCGCTGTTCTAACGCACTTTGACTCCCTCTGGCCTCCATGCCTAGGCATTCCCCCTGTACCCAAGGACAAGATAAAAAGCTTGGCGGTATGGCTGGATGAAGCCTTAACCTTTAACACCCAGGCCACGAAGCTTTCCACAACGTGTTTTGCCCTCCTTAGGATGCTGAAAAAAGTACTCCCACTTCTACCTATGGAGGCCAAGCAAGTTGCCGTCCAAGGCCTGATCCAGTCTCGGCTGGTCTTTAGCAACGTCCTGTATCTCGGTGCGCCCGACTACACACTGCGCAAGTTGCATATTGTCCAAAACTGCACGGCTCGCACATTGCTCCAGTTGCCACGCAGACTGTCAGCCAAACCTGGGCTGAGTAGCCTGCATTGGCGCCCGGTCCGGCAAAGAATTGCCTTTAAGGCAATGTGCATATCCCATCAAGCCTTTTGGCACAAAGGACCAGCAATTAGCTGCCAACTAATCACACATTACTACCCTAGAAAACACCTTCGCTCTAGCCAGGCCTTCTTAGCCACAGTTCCCAGAATCAAGAGAACGAGAGCTGGTGGCAAGATGTTCTCCTATAATGCCGCCAAATTGTGGAACTCCCTTCCCCTCCAACTTAGGTCCAACCCTGATCTGCCCTCCTTCCGCAAGCAATTAAAGACCTTTTTTTTTGATGCTCATAACTAATCCCCTAGCTGATAGCCTCCGACAAGTGGGCCCACTCTCTAGTCAGCGCTTGGACGCCTCAGGGCAGCAATCGCGCTCTATAAGTCTACTTTTCATTTCATTTCATTTCATTTCTCATGGATCTCTGCCTCAGTAAGTTGGAAGAGTGTGAGCCAGTCTGTAGACTTGCTCCTCCCGTCTCCAGATCCTCTCTCCTGCTGCCTGTAGCCGTAGCCGCGTTGCAATGACGTAGAAAGCCGCCATAGTGATCACACTGTTGTATTTTGGGATTGCTTATATACCATGTGGCTGATTACCACCTGCTTCCAGTTGATGCTAATTACTGACTCATAAATACCGAATTTCATGAAATTCAGTATTTCTGATTTCACCTACATATCTTTTCTTGTTTTACCGTTTCTTATTTACCGATTCGGTAAATACCAAATCAGTAAATACCGATTCGGTAATTTTGAATTCGGTAATGATGAATTGGTATTTACCGAATCCTTAAATTTGGCCTCCTACATTTCAAATGCCTAAATACCTGTCGGTAACGGAAAATTTACTGAATTTCGGCCGTAGCCGACCAGTATTTAGCTACCTACATATGGCCCTTGATTCCTACTTCCCACTACCCTACCACCCCGTACAGTGGATCAGATCCACTACATGCTAATGAACTACCGGCCAAGGGTAAGCAAAACAACCAGGTGTATTTCCACAAAGAGCACTCTGTTTCCACATGCACACATACCTGTGGTCTCCGCTTTAGACCATCCTCAGTTTGGTCCATTCACAGATAGTAGTTCTGTGTTAATCTGTAGCTTTTGCATTTCTGTTCTAGTTATGCAGTTGGAACAGAATCAGTTCTGTGGTAAGGTCAATCTGTCGGATGAGGAAAAGGACTCTTCTCAGTACTATGAAGTGAAAGTGGATATATTTCTCATGACCATTGTGATTTGATGAGTCAAGGAAAACCCTGTATCAAACCCTGTACCGGGACTATGTGTTGAAATCTGATATTCCTCATGACCACTATGACTCGATGAGCGAAGGAAAGCTCTGCCTCAAACAATGTGCCAATGCACAAACCATGTTTTTGGTTTCCTCTGTTGACCAAACGAAAGGGACAATATTTCTGAGAATCTCAGTTTTAGTGTCATTTAGGTGCTGATTTCTCTCCTTTATCCAGTAATAACTACGGACCGTATTTATATCCTGGGAGGTGCCTGTGGGTCTACCATGGCAATGGAGTAAATTACTCTTTTATCCTGCCAGATTTACAAATGACCACCTAGTTGGCAGACATTTATAAAAGCTTTGGCAGGAACAGCCTTCACAGTGGTTCCTGTCAATGCATGTTTAGTATTACCAGAAGGACACAGCCCTGCAGTAAACAGTTTTCTTATTTTCTTTTTAAAAAGAAAATTCCAAAAACAGAAAAGAAAAAAGTTATGCCCCCCTCCCCATGGGACACTACTCCCATGGCCGGGGGAGCATTATAACAATTTAACTGTGCATTCCTGTCAGGTTTTACCTCTCAGGAAGAAACTGTAAAAACATGACTATGTCCTCCCATCCATATTGGGTGGGCAGACATGTAGCCATTTCTCCGAAAGCCCTTACTCCCCAGGGCCATCAGGAAGGTCTGGCCACAGTGGAGACAGAGGAATCTCCGCTGTTGCCAAACTGAAGCTCCCTTCCATTTAAATCTGGTAGACAAACCTTCACATTGGCAGTATGAATACCCTGTCACCATTGTTCAAAATACCATTACATAAAACAGACCAAGAAAATACATGATGTGCATTATTAAAATCAACTCCCTAAACTGCAAAAAAATAAATAAAGTAACTACAAGAAACAGTTAAAATTCATAAGATAGACCTATCTACCTTTGACTAATAAAGAGCATTCATAAAAGTACATAAAATATGTTCAACTTCCTTTACAGGCCTATTATTTATTATCTTTAAATGTGAGTCTTTCTTACGTTCTATCCGTAAGTCTTATTAGATTCCCTAGAAAAACATTTGATTGTGTCATAAAACAAGCTAGAGTTGTCTCCTTAGTCTTGGGTGACACCAGAAACATGTTCGATTGCCACTGGTTGTGTCAACGTTTGGGGAGATTTGAACACTGCAGTAATTTGATAGTCTGTCCAAATCATACTGAGAAATTGAACCAGCTTTACCTTATGGACTACCCTATATTACATGCTTGTGGTAAAGTTAAAGTACAATTCAGGAACATCTGCGAAGAAGTTTCCTCCTGCTTTGTTCGGATTTGCTCTGCAGTCTTTTCATGCTTGCTAAATCTTTTTAGAACCATTTGATTACACCATTGTTTCCTGACTAATTTTTCACTGGTTGAACTGCCTTGTCAACGACTCTGGTGATGTTTAGATTAATGTATTTTAGGTTAGTTTCCAGGTTAATCTCATATGGAGATAGCTGATGAAAGGTGACAGGGGTTTCTCAGAATTCTGGTTTGCATTCTCTGCATTATCAGTTACACATAAAATAAGGCTGTGGGGCAATTTGATTCTGCTCTGTGGACATATGTTTACTGCAGGGGGCATGGTGATCAGCAAGTAGATATTCTAGGCAGCGAACGAGCACTTGGTCCAATCTGCTGCCTTATGTATGGCTTGGGAAGTAGAGTAACTGGGCAAATGCTACAAGTTAATCAAGTACTGTCAAGTCAAGTCAAAATGTATGTTTATTATGACCATAGTCTTTAAACAAATGCAAATAACCGTATCACAGAATAAAATATTCACATCAAATACCATAAAACCTTTTAAAAATTAATCCAGTAAACCATTCTTACGCACCATTATAAAGATACAAAACACCAATAAAATTACATTTGCCTTAAAACTTAAATTTACATTTAAAACCCATTCCTTTCATTTACTACTGGATGTATTTTCATTGGTTTAAAATGTCATACAGTACTACAGATTATTCCTGATTTCTTAGTGCACTCAGGGCCACCTTTATATATTTCCCAAGGGCCATTGCAATGTCGATAGTGGGGATTTCACTTAATAGGTTGGCCGCCTGCGCCCTTGTTCTTATATTGTGTTTTAGGAACACTGGGCGCAGCCACTGTTTCCGCTGTTCTAATAGTGTCAAACAATCAAGTAAGATATGTAGCAGGTCTCCTTTGGTTCCTAGCTTGCACCTGCAGCGCCCTTGCTGATCTAGCATTTTCGCTTTAAGGTCCCTGTTTATTAACCATGGGTTGATCCCAATCCACAGTCTCAGAATCTCTTGCCTGTATCCGCGATTGGGTAGGATATCTAAGTAAGGGAACCAGTTTTCGTTGGACCAAGCGTTTAGCATATGTGTAATCAAGTACTGGTTTCTTGTCCAGAATGTCCCCAAGAAGCTGATATACCTCATCATCCAGATCCTTCATGATACTGTTGAGGAATGTTGATTCGAGTTTCTGGAACACGGTCCTACTATGTGCGTGAAGACCTTTGCTAAATAGGTAATGAATTTGTGCTCCATCCTAGAGCTGCTCCCCAGATGCACCTACTCTTTCCCTGAGACAATTTTGTAAGTTGGTTGTTGTAGGTCTAAGAAAAGAGCAGATGAAGCCTGCAGAAAGTGCATCTCAGTCATACCTAGAATCTTACACTTCTCCTTAAGTGTATTGTGGATTTCAAGGTGGGGTTGTCCGCTGAGTGAGACTTATTTTTTGACAAATTTACTAATGGTGCAATCTGTTTTCACATAAGCTGTTATTGGTCAGACAGAGATGATAAATGTTTGGCTTGTCTCTTGCAAGTTTTACTAAAGCATTTTCTGCTTTTTGAGACAGGTTCAGTGGTATAGGTATAAGAAGTTGATGCCTTTGTCCACACCATTCATCTGGTAGCCTTATTTCATGCCTTCATGGAAAGAATAACTTTGAAGGCTCTACCGCCAGAGATGTAATACCCCTTTCTTGAAGATTGTTTGGAGTGGTCTCCTAAAAAAAATTGACAGCAAAGGCTGAAGTCCACTCTTCATGTTCTGCAGACAGACTGAGAAAGAAGGCCGCCCAAGCCCAAAAACCTGTCCTCCCTGTGGCCCTTGCCTTCCCCAGGACTGGGTCTTATCAGCGTCGCAGTAACTATAGATAAAAGCTGCTTGAAAATGCAAATCGCTAGCAGACACTGCCCAACACTTCTCTTTCAAATGGAGGACATACGTACCGCATCTTTCTTCAGCCAAAATGTCTAACTTCCTCTATGGGTTACTAAATTAAAATTTTTCAGTGCAGACATCTATGGAAGCCCAGCAGGAGGTACCCTGATCTTTTCCTTACTTCAGAACCGTAAATCTGTAACTTGAAGCTTGTCGTTCACCCTTTGCATGCACACAGGTGTCTAGGGGATCATTATGGTTCTGTGGCATCCAGTTTTTTTTAAAATTGCTATTACATTTATATAGTGCTCCATTCCACTGACAAGGCACTGGAGTACATTAATCGACAGGTAGCGCCCTACTCCATTAGATCGTTATAGATGGAAGAGTTTGTGTTTTTAAGTCTAACCTTATTTGGAGAAAACTGTACTGGGGCCCTGAACTCTATACTTACTGTGGAGTTTACCGTTTTAATTGCAGTGGACAATTGCACCTAAAAATTCACTTTCCATATTTCAAAAGTGGCCTTCATGGATGTAAAGATATTCTGACTACCCCATAGGCAGTTAGGAAGAGAACTTGGCGGGGCAGTGCCCCAAAGAACAGTAGTGTATTGTATTGTATTAGTATTTTTAAAGGACTTTACAGAGTGTATGAATAAGTGAAAGTGAGTACGAGGGAGTGAATCAAGGGGTATAAGTGGGTTAGAATGAGTGATTGATTAGCAGTCGTGAGGTGGAGTGGAAGTGAATCAGATGTGTAGATTTCAATGATGTAGCATGTGCAGTTGCACCAGAACCCAGAATACGTGATTGTACCTTAGTGTGTAAGGGAGAATGAGAACCAGGGAGTGTGAGTATGTTTGTGTGTATCAGTGAATCGGAGAGTATGAGTGAGAAAGATTAAGTGAAAATGTGAGTTAGAGTAACTGTGGGGGAAAGAGTAAATGAGGGAGTGAGTATGAGTGGGGCAAATTTAGAAAAAAATGGAGCGAACTCCTGTCTGTTATTACGCCTCACCACTTTCAAAGATCACCAGCTGCCACTGAAGCCACTAGCTGGTAGTCACTATCTTGACCTATAACGGTATTGTCTGTGTTTGGGTGTGTTTCTGTTATGTCCAGCTGATGCCTGATGGGATCATGGACCTAGATGTAATTATTAAGAGGCTCAATCCAGTGAGGGACATGTGGAAGTCTGAAATTGCTGCTTGGTTTTGCATTTACCAGATCTGATGATGTAGAAGTGAGCCAGCATGAGAATAGCCAAGTTCTTGACCATGATGAATAAGTTGTACCTCTTTTGGGGATTTTGCGATATGTGAAAAGAGGAGTATTTCTTGTGAAGGTATCACAGTCTGTCTGGTGTGTGATTAGCTTGTATTTTGGTGTGGTTATTCGCCTTCGTAAAGTGAGTGGTGGCTTGATGGTGGGTGATAGCAGGTATCAGAGTAGAGCTGCAGAAAACATTATAAACATTGTGCTGTAGATGGTTTCTAGACTTCTCCCATAACCCCTATGCTGTGTCCTGTCACTACTGTAGATTACCTTTCTAGTGATGGGGCCTCTAATTGGCCAGATTTTTTAAAAGTCTGGTTTTTCCCATATTTGCTGTATTACTCTTAGCTACAAATACTGTCATAACTACATTATATCTTTGTGGTACTTTTAGAAGATCACCCCCACCCCCATTCTCTCATGTGCTGTATAGGTCAAGGGTTTTCTGCATGATGGTGGGGGAACACATATGTCATCTTACATTTACTGACCCTTCTACTTGCGGCTCACTTCTATGTGCTAGATTTCACGATTCCCCTCCGCTCTATATAGTAACAAGAACTATGGGGGTGATTATGATGGCGGACGGACTGCCACCGACATACTGTTGGTGGTGGTCCACCCGCCAACAGCCACTCAGTCTGACCCCTGGATTACAGTACCGGCAGATGTTCCCACAGTGGTCAGAAGAGAAGACTGTTGCCTCAGCTAGGATCAGTGATTCCAATGGGGCAGCGGTCAGATTCATAGTCCCGAATGGCGGCCACCGGGCTTACAATTTCCCTTTCTGACAGCCTTTTAATGGTGGAAAGACTACCATAAAAAAGACTGTCGAAAATGGAATTTGGGGGACCAAACAGGGCCCCAGTCCACAGTGGGCCACTGTAAAGTGGCCCTGGGGGCACATGTAGTGCCCCCACGTGTACCTCCATGCACCATAGCACCACATTATGCATGGCACACGGTTCATGAATGTGCAGAAAGTTCTCCTTTTCACAGCGGCCTGTGCTGCAGCCCTTTTCCTGGGCAGCAGAACAAGCTGCCATGAAAAGGAACACTTTGCAATTACCACCCGGCAGTTGCATCTTAATGCGGCAGTCGGACCACCGCCTGCTTGTCGGGTGGTCTCCTGACCGCCACAAAAGTGGGTGGTGGTCTGACCACCCGCTATCATAACAAGGGCCTATGTCGCAAAACCGGACTGATGACACAATATTAAAGTCCAGTGTCGGCTCGAAATGCTCTGGAGATAAGCATGAGCATTTAGTGAGTTCACCGTTGTCTTCCTGTTACAAAAGGCTTTTCTGGATCCTGCATATCATTTTTGGGAGGTAGTTGATGTGAGTCTTTTCTCCTGAGAATGATGTTCTCAAAGTTTGTGCTATTGGTTTCTCAAGAGATTGGCATAGAATCGTTCCTCTGTTTCACCAGACTACGGCCACGGATTTTAGTCTGACTTCTCATTCACTGTTGATTAACATCTGCCCTATGCGTTCATTTTTTGTGCCCAGATTAAGTGTGAACTGTGGGTTGGGATGATGGTTGCTAGCAGGCTTGATTGCTTGCAGAATGGGTTGGATGGGTTGTAACGTAATGAAGCCTACCTATGTTGTTTAGATGTGGGGGAGGTGGACATGGCCTTGGGATATTATGGCCTGTTGGTAGTGACATGCTGGGTCTAGACAGATATGGGTGAGTAAAGCAGCTGGATTGTGGCTGGGTGTTGCGGTGTGCCTTTCCTAGCTCTGTGCTAATGGTGTATGCATCAGGATCTACATGCATTCATCACTTTCCTTTGCTGTGTGTGATTCACATGAGGTGTGCAGCACTTTTTTTCAGTTGGTTACTGATCCTCAAATATACTCCTCAAGCACTGACCACCCCCACCTTCTCTTCCACTGGGTAGTCACAGATTAGTTTCACATCTGATGTTACTGCATGTTGGAATTGGCCTTCTCTGCAGGGTCATCCTAAAACTTTTTGCCATAACCTGCTGTTTTTGAACCAGTTTTTGTTGGCTTGTAGGACTCTCTGTGCACTTTGCCACTGCTAATCTGTGCTAAATTGCTTGTGCTTTCTCCTTTAGACATAGTAAAATTACATTGCACCTAGTTGGCACATTTAATTTACTTGTAAGTCCCTAGTAAAGTGGCACTACATGTGCCCATGGCCTTTAAATGAGATGCTACTAGTGGGCCTGCAGCACTTATTGTGCCACCAACTTAGGTAGCCCTTTTAAGCATGTTTCAGGTCTGCCATTGCAGCCTATGTCTGCAGTTGTAGACTGTCATTTCAATCTGGCAAAATCAACCTTTTGCCAGGCTTAAACCTTCCTTTATATACATATAAGCCACTCCTAGGGCAGGCCTTAAGCAACCCATACTGCACGGCGCGTTGTATTTACAACGTTTGACATGCACTTTTAGGTTTACATGTCCTGGTAGTGACAAATTCTGAAATTCAATTTTCACTATTGCAAGGCCTACCTCTCCCATATGATAACATTGAGTCCCCTCATTGGAGGTGATATCAGGAGCGCTTGAACCCCTCCGTTTAGCTGCTTGAGTGGATATGTGGTAACCATAAAACCCTTAAAATGTAGTTTGCCACTTCTTTAACTTTGATTAGAGACCTGCTTCCTGACATCATCGTTGTTCCCCCAGTCTCCCTCCCGCCGCCGCAGCATCCCATCACCGCGGCCACCGCGTGGAGGGGGGATACAACCCCCAGGCACCTTTGCGACACCGCTACCTCCATTTCCGCGCCCGGAGGCGCTTCAAAAGGGAACTCAGCCCCGGCGGAGCCGCGCTGTTAAAACACCAGCGGGGGCCAGAACTTTTCCTCACCTGCTTCCTGCCATCATCGTTGTTCCCCCGGTCTCCCTCCCGGCGCCGCAGCACCCCATCACCGCGGCCGCCGTGTGGAGGGGGAATACAACCCCCAGGCACCTTTGCGACACCGCTACCTCCATTTCCGCGCCCGGAGGCCCTTCAAAAGGGAACTCAGCTCCCGCATCGCGGGAATCGCGCGCGGATAGTGCCGGGAGAAGCCCGGGACAAGGGCGGGACCGTCTGTGGTCGTCCGAGGCTGGGCTGGGCCATGTCATTTACATTCTAAAAACTGGCAAATGAAGTAAGACATTGCTCCTATTTGTGGTTGACCGCTCTAGAAGATACTTTGTATACATTGTGTTGGACGGTGGTGGTTGCATTTTAATTGAGTCCTATTAGGGGCCTTTTGTAATAATTATCCTTAGCTACCATCCTTATCTCTTATATTTTGTATACATTTTCAGATAGTTTGTGTAACGTTAGATTGGCAAGAAATGAATAAACTAAAGGAAGGTAAAGGAAAAGGGGTAATAGGGACTTTGGATGCCTTTTTAGTCAAAGCTACATCAGTGATTGTAAATTAAATTAAGTTGACTGAACATAGGCTGTCACTAGACTTGCAATCCCTGCCGAGCCGTCCTGTTAGACCGAGCCTTAGCCCTAACCTTACTAGCCCAAATTTAGGGGAGGGTGTGGTGGTAGGAGACCTAGAATCCAACCAGTGTCCATTATTGGTATCACAGTCGCCTGATACTCAAGAGATCTTGGATTCCCCGTTAGTAAAAAATAAGGCAACTGTTACAACGAGGGCTCAAAGAGTTAAACAGACAAGAGGAAGCAGCCCAGTTATTTCAGGTAGGAAACAAAAGTGCAGTTACCTAAGAAATCACGAAAACAAGATATATCTAAAACACAGTCTAGGAAAGCCACGCAAGAAAATGTGGTGGCCAGATCAGATGCACCTATTGAGAATCATGATTCCCTATTGGCAATCACAACATCAACACAGACTATATCTAATAGATATCAGAATATGGAGGAGCATTGTTGGTCTAAAATAGCAGCATTAATGAATACCCATTTAGAACCCATTCTAGATAAGTTAACCAATATCGAAAAACGGATATCGCTTATGGAAAGACAGAAAATAAATACTAGTACTCCACATGCCGAATCGAGCCCTGAACAAAGTAAACATATCGGAAAAAGTGGAAGTGGGGAAATTATTATATTAGAACTCCCAGGGCAAAATAGTAAACAGCTTGGGACTCTAATAACTAGTAATAAACCCTTGGGGGCAGGAATTAGTCAAAAATCAGACAGGTCGGGGAAAACTCCTGCCATGGAATGTCCCCCACGCCATCTGCATGTAGACAGTTTAGATTGCAATTTACATTTACCGCCTCAAACCACACCCTATATTGTTGTCCTAGCAAATACATGCTCATTAACACCAGGGGAGGAGGAAGACTGACCGTCCCTGAGAAATAAATCATTACATCTTATCAAAGCTAAGACAGGAATAGGGTGTAACTCACTGTTTTCTGAACTTATCATGGCTCGGAGGGTTGGATGGGTCGGACCAAGTGAGAAAACTTTGAAGGGGGACTGTATAGTCTAACATTTAGGACCCCAGGGTTAGTGAGAGCCATAATTGACAGAATGTCCGGCCAAATTATGGAGACAACGAAAGTAATGATTCTACCATTGGGATTTTTCTATTACACCCCCCCCCCCACATGGCAATCGAACTTAATAAGAACAAAGAGCCAAAATAAAGTAAATCATCAACCAGACTGTCCCCCATGGTATCATGCAAACCGCTTTGACCCCCTGAGTACACTGTCTGAGGTTGACTGACTACAAATGGGTATCCAGAGTAGAAATTATGCCAAAGATATGATTGTTCCCTCATTATATCATGAGTCCTCACATTCCACTGATTCTCGGGGGAAAGATGGAGATCTTCAGTGGCCCCATAATATAGATAGTATGCAGGCTTCGATCATAGCTCCGGAGGAAATCCATGATATGATAAATGTTGATCAAGGGAGGGATGGGCATAGCTCTATTAATCAAAGTAAAAACCTAGAAGTAACAAGTACTCAACATGATAGATGTCCTTTTCGTTTAATCTCGTGGAATGTGGCGGGCATTTCACGAAGATTGCGAGATGAGGCATGGCTAAAATGTATAAAAACGTTTGACATCATCTGCCTCCAAGAAACCTAGAGTAGATCTGATCAGGATTAAGATGGATTTTGCACATATGCTGTCCACGCAGAACCTTCATTAGCAGGGACGGCAAAAGGCGGACTAATGACCTCTATTGCGGTAAAACATAATTCACTGAAAATACATAAAATAATGGCATGCCCATGTTATCAATTGGTTTTAATTGTAAATCTGTTTCCTGTCTCTCTCCTCCTTATAAATTGGTATTATAATATTTTTTACACTAACATTACATCTGTCATTGATTGCCTTCAGGTGGAGATAGCTAAAGTGACTGAAACCCTCTCATCATTGTGTATCTTGTGGCTGGGAGACTTTAATTGCTCCCTATGCCACCAGAGTGGGACCAAGGTCTGTGGCTTATTTGACACAAATGAGCAACCACTTGCACATTTCAAGCACACAAAACAGGGTGATGCTCTGAACAATATTATTGTGATAAACGATCTTTGTGCTCTTGATATGTCGACTGATGCTTTCCTGGTGTCGATACCTACTTTCCAAGGGACTAGGGGCAATATGAGCACAATAGATTTCGCTCTGATCTCTAATAGGTATATTCATCTCATTGACGACTTTAGAATAGTTGTAAACCCTGCTAGTGATCATAATCCCCTTGTCCTAACGCTTAGCACTGCTGTTGACAAGAAGTTGTCTTTGGAACAGCCTATGAAATATTGCCAAAATGAAGGTCTTAGGCTAAAGTGGAATAGGGTTGACCCGAAAAAATTGGAGAAAACTATTTTTAAAACTCACCACCTGCAAGTGGATATTTGCCTAACGTATGCCGATGAGCCTGAATAGATCATTCGGAATTTTGAATCCCTCTGTGAGAATGTCGCTACCTACCTCCTGAAACCTGCTGGGAAGGGCGACACCCGGGAGCTCAAATGGTTTGATGCAGGATGTTCAGCTGCACAAACATTATTGATGAAGGCCCTACATCAAGTTCCCCGGGATAAGGAAATGGTAAAAAAGGCAAGGAGAATTTACAAGAAAAACATCAATAAACGTAAACTGGAGCTGAAAAAGCAAGCCTGGGATGACCTTGAGAAAGCCTCCGTTTTGAGGGATAATAGATTATTTTGGGAGGTAGTAAATTGCCCGTTTCTCAGCTATGATAAAAGAGATATGGTTGTCCACATAGCCGAGGAGACTTGAGAGATCCACTATTTTTAACCCAAAGGGTGCCTTCTTGATAAACGAGGGGGAAGAGGACATTGTGTTTAACAGTGAAACCGCAGAACAACTCAGCCTCTCACCTTTGTAAAGGTGCCATTAGGTGCATTGTTGCTGTTGGAACTGCAGCGCGCTGCGCTTGTCTTATTTTTAAAAAATCCAGTTTTTGCATTTATGTTAAAATAATTTAGTATTGCCTTGTTTTTAATCTGCATCTTGTCCTGGCCCTATACTTACACTATAATTGTGCCCCCACCGCGTTTTGAACGGAGTTACTCACCTTCTTGTTGCCTGCTCGTGGCGCCGGTCGCCATCTTGGGGGTGACTATTGAATCACGCGCCACTTGCCTGAGCGTTCTAGCGCTTTGCAGGAGTTCAGGTGAGCTCCTATTTAAGGCGAGCACTTCTGTTGCTCTGCCTTTGGAAAGGTGCCATTAGGTGCATTGTTGCTGTTGGAACTGCAGCGCGCTGCACTTGTCTTATTTTTAAAAAATCCCGTTTTTGCATTTATGTTAAAATAATTTAGTATTGCCTTGTTTTTAATCTGCATCTTGTCCTGGGCCTATACTTACACTATAATTATGCTCCCACCGCGTTTTGAACGGAGTTACTCACCTTCTTGTTGCCTGCTCGTGGCGCCGGTCGCCATCTTGGGGGTGACTATTGAATCACGCGCCACTTGCCTGAGCGTTCTAGCGCTTTGCAGGAGTTCAGGTGAGCTCCTATTTAAGGCGAGCACTTCTGTTGCTCTGCCTTTGGAAAGGTGCCATTAGGTGCATTGTTGCTGTTGGAACTGCAGCGCGCTGCGCTTGTCTTATTTTTAAAAAATCCCGTTTTTGCATTTATGTTAAAATAATTTAGTATTGCCTTGTTTTTAATCTGCATCTTGTCCTGGCCCTATACTTACACTATAATTGTGCCCCCACCGCGTTTTGAACGGAGTTACTCACCTTCTTGTTGCCTGCTCGTGGCGCCGGTCGCCATCTTGGGGGTGACTATTGAATCACGCGCCACTTGCCTGAGCGTTCTAGCGCTTTGCAGGAGTTCAGGTGAGCTCCTATTTAAAGATCACACAACTCGCGCAGCGGTGACGCGCAGCGGTAGCGCCTGACTCGCGCCGGAGTCAAGCCAGAGTCCTGCCCGTCTGCGCTCGTCCGCGCTTGGGACGCGCGGATTGCGGAGGGACTCTGTTGTATTGCCATCATGATTCTCCAGTATTCTAGTCAGGCCCTTCGCCGTATTAGATCTGGTCTGCCCGTTTGTTTGCACTCTGCTCAGCTTCCTCTGTGTGGTCCCCATACTTGCCCATGTGGCTGGTGGGAACTGCCTGCTCCATCTATGGCTCTCAGCCAGATATCTTTACATCAGAATAAGGCACTCCCTCCCCCTAGTGCCATTAAACTTTGGCACCTCAATGTAAGGTCTCTGTCGAAACATCATTGAGACATATACGAACTAATCTCGTTGGAAGGCCCTGATGCCTTCTTTATGACGGAGACCTGGCTAGGCGATGAGGATGTGGCTATTGTCAATCTGGCCCTTCCCCCGGGCTATGCCAGCCACACATTAAATCGGAAGGGGAGAGGAGGAGGTATAGCTGTGGCTTTTAAAACCTGCTACACCTGCACCTGGAAGCCCATGGACTTGATTGGTGCTGAGTGTGCCCATTTTTCTATCAATATTGGGCAGACACAAAGTCTATCAGGTCTCTTGATATATCGCCCTCCAGGGAGTGACTGTGCTTTCAGGAAAGCTCTTCCTGAGCTGGTCAGCTCTCTTTCTCTGTCCTCCTCCAATATCACCATCATCGGCGATCTCAACATACACTTTGATGCCACGGACTTACAAGTGGTTAGAAGCCTGCTGGACGATCTTGAAGCAGTGCAATTATCCCAACTGGTTCGTCTCCCGACCCATGAGGGTGGTCATATTCTTGACCCGGTTCTTACTAATCTCCAACTGGTTGAGGTCTCTCCCCCTAGACCTATGGGATGGAGTGATCACCATCTCATCGAGCTTTTTGTTACAATGGTAACGCGTGCCACCGGGAAGCCCGATAAAACATCTTTCAGGCGACCCTGGAAAAAGCTCAAACTGGAGGACTTCCACCGCGTCCTGACTACCACTCCTCTGGTTCTTAAGGATGACGTTACAACCGGGTACAACATCTTTTGCGCCTGGATTGCCAGAGCGCTTGACATATTAATCCCGGCCAGCTGGAGCAGAAATCGTTCTTCTCAGTCTAACCCTTGGTATTCGGAGGCACTAAGGCGGATTAAAGCCACTTGCCGTCAAGCCGAAAGAGCATGGAGGAAGAACTATGACAGAGACCTAAAGACGTGTTACCTGACTAAGGTAAAGATATATCATAGGGCTGTTTTTCGGGCTCGGGCTGACTATTATGCCAGAGAGTTCCAGGCGAGTTCCAATCCGTCCAAACTGGTATTTAAAGTCTTGAAGGAGCTCATAGCAAGCAGGCTTCCTGTCACGGAGATCTGTTCCCTTGCTCACTGTGAGTCGTTAGCTGGCTTCTTTGTGGAGAAAGTAAATACCATCTATCGTTCTTTTCCCAAAGTCGACCCTGACAGTACGACTTTTACATTGCGTACCTCACAGTGCTTGGCTTCGCTTCCCATTCCATCGGAACAGGAGTTTAATCTCCTAGCGGCCAAGATTAAATCTGGCTCCCCAGAGGACCCTTTGAGACCGGCCCAGTTTCTGGACTCAGCGTCCATTTGCCTCCCACCGATTCGACAACTGGTGGATCAATCCCTTACCACCGGGCTTGTTCCACCTAGTTGGAAGGCGGCCTGTGTCATGCCCATCATAAAGAAGTCGGGGCTGGATCCAGTGAAGCCGGAGAGTTATCGACCTATCTCCCTTCTGCCATGGGTGACTAAGATCACAGAGGCTCATGTGAATAACATCTTATCAAAACATTTGACCTCTGCACACCTACTGGATCCCACACAGAATGGTTTTAGGTCTGGGCACAGTACAGAGACGGCACTCCTATATATGGTAGAACATCTCCGCTCTGTACTGGATGCAGGTCAAACGGCGGCACTGATCTTATTAGATCTGAGTGCCGCCTTTGACACTGTATCCCACACCATTCTTATTCACAGACTTAGTGAGGCTGGCATATCAGGCAAGGCGCTGGATTGGTTCCAATCGTTCCTTTCGGAACGATCATTTCAGGTAGTAGTGCCACCGTTCAGATCTAAATCTCATGCCATCACCCAAGGAGTTCCGCAGGGTTCGGCGTTGAGCCCCACTCTTTTCAACCTATACGTCCAACCTTTGGCGGCGGTTGCGAAGAGTTGGGGTCTCACTATGGTATCATACGCCGATGATACCCAGTTGGCGGTAGTTCTTGATGGGGACTCTGACCAACTGGCATCTAACTTTGCGGATGGCTTGAGGGCTGTTGCTGACTGGCTCACTACCAACTGCTTACAGCTCAACGCCCTCAAAACTGAGGTGATGGTTCTGGGAAAACATCCTGATCTGTGGGGTGCGAGCTGGTGGCCCAATGAGCTGGGACCCCCCCCCAGACCAGTTTCTGAACTAAAAAATCTTGGTATCTGGCTGGATTCTAAACTAACCTTCTCGTGTCATACGAAGAAGGTGGCATCTACATGTTTTGGAATTCTTCGTGGTTTGAGGCCCATCCTCAAATTTTTTGATGCCTCTACTCGCCAGATGGTGATTCAAGCTAGTGTGTCATCAATGCTTGATTATGCGAGTTCATTGCTTCTGGGCGTCAATCAGGCGGAGGTTCTGCGACTCCAACGGGTGCAGAATGCAGCCGCCAGGGCTCTGGTAGGCCTACCACGCTTCTGTTCTGCCCGTAGCACAATCCTTAAACTACATTGGCTGCCTGTAATCAGACGCATAGAGTTTAAGACTCTGTGCTTCGCGTTTAAGATCTTGAAAACAGACACCCCTACCATCCTCCAGCACCTCTTGACTCTGTACACTCCCTCGCGTAGCCTTCGCTCGGCAGGTCAAAATTTAGCACTTGTCCCACGTTTCCAAAAATGCAGATTAGGTGGCCGTTCTTTCACTGTGTTGGCCTCTAGGCTTTGGAATGCGCTTCCTGTGCATATTCGATCTTTGGAAAATCTTCTTGTTTTTAGAAAGGCTGTTAAAACATATCTTTTCCCTCTGCCTTATTCAAATTTCCCTACTCTTTCTTCTCTGTTAGTTATGTTACCTTTTCAGTTATTGCGCCGGGACGCCCCTTTGCTGGGGCAGCTGTGCGCTCAAAAAATTAAATTAACATAACATAACATAACATAACATAACATAACATAACTCACCCTGGGCGAAGTGGAGGAGGCGTTGAGAAAAGGTATTCCCCTTAAGGCACCAGGTCCTGATGCTGTACCATTGAATCGTTTTAAAAGTAATCCTGATGTGTGGGCACCATTGTTGTTAAATGTTTTCAAAGCAATTATTGTTGGTCGTATCCCGTCATCCTGGAAAGAGGCGGTAGTTGTGCCAATTTTTAAAGAGGGGGATAAAAGTGACCCATGCTGTTACAGGCAAATTTCTTTAATAGATGCCTCGTGCAAGTTGATGGGGAGATTGATATTGGCCCGTTTGGAAACATGGGCAGAATCCTCTGGCCTTATTGTGGACTCTCAGTATGGGTTTAGAAAGGGTAGGGGGACAGTGGAGCAATGTCTCAACCTCGCCATGATTATGGGTAAGTACCGGAAGTCCAGGAGTACTTCGATGCACCTGGCCTTCATGGACTTATCCAGTGCTTTCAATACTGTGTGCAGGGGGAAACTGTGGCTGCTAATGGAGGACATGGGTTTTGAAGAACCCTTGGTTACCCTGTTGCGCAGATTACATGCTGCTACTTCTGTGGCCATTAGATATGGCCCAGGGGTTGAGAAGACAAGGCCCATCCCATCACCGGAAGGTGTTCGCCAGGGTTGTATCGTGGCCCCCTTTTTGTTTTTAGTTTATACAAACGGTTTGGAATTTTTTTATTGAAAAAGTGTTCAGACTATCCCAAAATAAACGGTAAGCAAATACCTTTATTATCCTAGGCGGATGATACCGTGTTAATGACCCTAATTGCAAACAGCATGCAAATATGTTTGGATGCTTTTAGTGATTTTATGCTGTGCTTAGATCTTAGGGTCAACTTTACAAAATCGTTCACAATGATCTGTGGCCCAAGTGGGATAAAAACTTGTAGATTTGTTGTAGATAAATTGACTATTGAAAGTCCCAAATTTTAACTATCTGGGTAACCTTTTTAATAAAAATTTGAGTTGGGACTCTTTAGTAATGTCACGAGTACAAAAGACCACGAGATCCATAGAGGCCATAGAGGCACTTTTTCGCTTTGCAAGCAAAATAGGCCAAAAGCCAATTGCAGAATTAAAAACTTTGTACAAAGCCAAATGTTTGCCTGTCGCGACTTATGTTGCGGGGTATGGGGATACCAAAATTGTGCCCAACTACAAGTTATGGAAAACAAGTTTTTAAAATGCCTTTTATCATTGCCGAATAGTTCTCCAAATAGCTTTTGTCACACTGAGTTGGGTTTAGATTTTGTGAGCGATATTATTCATGTATTCCCATTACTCCTGTGGGTAACTTCTGAGGATCTGCAGCTTTCAAAAGAAATGTTGAAAGACTGCATAAATGTGGAGCATGCTATGAAGATCCCATGGTTGCGCCAAGTGAAGGAAACCTTTTGTGGAATTGGCGTTGGAAACTTTTATGATAACCCAGCTCCTATTACATTGGATACAAAGTCTAGGATTAAGAATGCATACTGTAATACTTTGGGTTTGTGAAAAAACAATGAAAATTTGTTATACCAGACAGTTAAACCACAGCATCAGTTTAATTTATCATTTATCATACATACGCAATGGCGTTTTTATTTGACCAGATTTCGATTAAATACATTGCACTTTTTAGTAGCCTTTCCGAAGCAAGGGGGCTGGTTTGAGAGGCTAAGCCCCTGCCCATGTGATAATGAGGAGCAACAATGCACTTTGCATTTTTTGCTTTTTTGCACACTCTACAATACTCCAAGAGACCAATTTATTAAACCCATTCTAAGAGAAATTAGACCTTGTAATTTTAGAGAAAGTTTTGAGCACCTAAGGTCATTGCAAACCCTGTGCGGGGCCTCCTATACCTGAGCAGGTCCATCAGTCAGGGTGAGCATTGAATTTACTATTTTTTTCACACATTGATGTTGGATTTGGGTGGATATGGTGTATTGAGAATTGATACAATCAGATATATAGTTAATGTTTGATGTGCTTTCCTTCGCAGGATTCACTATAGTACGAGTGAGTCGGAGGGTGACAACATATGGTTATTACAGGTTGTACCGTATTGAACCAATTCCTTTCAGTTTATCAACATTTTTGTTTTTATGGTGAAGGTGAACTTTTTTCCCTTGTAAGAGTGCAACGAGTATAAGAACAGAGGCCCTGATGAATACCGTGGGATTAGATACCCAATAGGCAGAAACATGTTGGCCCATTTACAGACAGATATTTGTTACTGTCATCTTGCACTGTTCTGTTTTTAATTAGGAGGCATGTCTTGTCCATAGAATAAAGTTGCATAAAGGAGGACATTCTTCCTATTTTAAGTCACATTTTCTGTTTTGTTGCACCTTGTTTTCAAAACCATCAACAGATCAGTCATTACGGACGTTTCATTAATATTGGTGGACCAAATCCGAAGATATCAACACTGTGTGGTTCAGTCCCTATGATCAGGGGACTAGCCATTCACACTCCAGGGTTTGGCCAGATGATATGACTGATCACAAAAGTCTCTTTTGATGGAAACCCTATATCACTTTTTTGGGACTGGTCAGCCACTGATGAATATTCTATAATGTATCGATCTCCTTTTCACCTTTTGTCCACTTTTCTTTAATTATGTCTTCATCTTTTCACTATCATATGATTCACACACGTTGAGATCTAGGCGACTCCGTAGTGATAATATAGCTTTAATAGTCAGCTAATAGACCCCCTGTGTTTCTTATGGTATATATCATTGCAAACCCTGGCCATTTGTAGTGCCATGCTTAGTTTTATCAGATTGGCACTTACAATTAGGAACCGTTACTAATAGCATTCTAATTTGGTTTTTGATATTTTGTGCTCCAAACTGAAAGTAGAAGAAATACATGAAATTGAAATTTATCTGAATAAGTTTGTTTGCACATTTTTTTTAGGCAGTCACCTTACTAAAACTAAGTAGGCTGGTGTGAGAGGCCAACCTCCTGATATATGTGACGCCTTAGATTGATAATGCACAGAAAAATTGTATATTGCCCTTTACAGCTCATAAAATATGTAAATAATTTATTACATTTGTATAATTAGGTAGGATGGCAGTAGTGGCAAATTAATTCACACATATGATTTTTAATGCACAGTGCGCATTATACCTGTAAGATCATGTTTTATTCTCCCTTTGATATTACTTTTAGAAATATTGGAATGTTTTATAAATTTTATACAGAAGATTATGTTTATTGTAAATGTGTTTGTGATTCTATGTATGTTGTGTGCCCAAACCTCTGGACAAGAAAAACCATTTATGAAATTGTATGTTAAAAATGTATACTTTTATGATTCTTTGTGAATCGAATAAAGTTACTTATGATGATGATGATGAGTCCCCTCATCACATGTAATAAGTTATACTTTCTGATTGGGAGCATACAGAATAGTTATGTTTGGGGTCTGAGGAATTGTGATATAAAACTCTCTTTACTGGTACATTCAAATTTTAAGTCAAACTTCTGAAAATGACACTTTCGGAAAGTAGCCATTATCTTGTCCTAACCATTTGGTGCCTCCAGGCTGTTTCCTTAGTTACATTTCTAGGTGTGGTTGACCCTTGTGTATTCCTCCCAGACAACATCACAATAGAGTATCTGGGTGCTGGAGCAATGGACCATCTCTGGCAGGATGGGGGCGAAGCTGTCAACTACCACACTTGTACTTCAAAAACACTGGTCCAGCTCACACACAACAGACTTCACACTAGTGCTCCCAGGCAGACTGGGACCAGGCAAGGAAGTTTCAGACACCTTGGTAGGGTAAAACTCCCGAATCTTCTCCCACTTCAAAGTTGGCTCCAGGTATAAAACTGGGACCCACAGACCACTCTTTAGTGCAGACTGAAGTGCCTCTAAGGGTCAGCTGACTGACCTCCTGTTCTGAGCTACAGGGACACAACAAGCTCCAGATGTCCCTCTGCAACTGCCTGGCTGACCTGCCGGAACACTCCTAAGCCCTGTTGACCTCTGCTGGAGTGAGTACCTGACCCCCCATGAAGTGCCTCTGAGGTCTTGGACCCATGGTATGGCCTCAGTAGAGCTCCTCCTTGAAGAAAAAGAGAGGTCCGGATGTTTTGGGCTCTTTGCGCCCTCCAACGCAAAGCTCTGATGAACCTGACTCTTTACCAGCAGCATTGTGAGATCTTCGTTTAGCGCTACAGCATCAACAGCCCACTGTGACCGCCAAAGTCATATCCAGCAATGACCATCCGCGATGCTCGACCTGGTATCGTGCTACAGCAATGGCCATCTGTGATGCTCACCTTTCTCCTCATGGCCTCTTCCGCGGCAAACTAAACTCTTCAGACTAGACATTAGAAGGTAACTTTTTCAGCAGGACTATCCGGGTCCCTCTATCAGACCCACACGCCATCATGGTCGGCCTGAGCTTATGACTTTTTTGCACCTCCAGAAAACACTGAGTGGCACTTTTTGCTTTTAGGCACAATACTTACCTGAAATCTTTGAAATTGCCTATCTCCGGTTCTACTGACTGGATTTTTGTCATTTGGGTGTCAAATAATTTATTACATTTTACTATATTTTCTAGGTTGGTGTAGGATTTTTCTTGTGTTGTGTTTTCAAGGTATTACTTTTTGTGTGCTGCATAAATACTTTAAACCAGTGGTTCTTAACCGTTTTATTTCTGTGGACTCCAACCTAATCATTACTGGACTGCAAGGACCCCCACTGAGTCACTTTGGGAATGCTGGGACCCCCCCACTGAATAATTACTGGAATCCGGGGACCCCAGCCTCAGCATTGTCAAGAATTTGAACCGCAACACAATACATAAAAAATACAGAAACAAGCATACATCAAACACATTTACAAATGGTAGATTATTTTATTGAATTCACAAACAAATATAAACAAATCTAAATTTGAATGGAAGGTTGGAGCTTTTCTAAATTCAATTGAGGCCAGTCATCATCCATACTATATTCTGTTTGATTCAATTGCACTGTTCCTATTAATAAATCTGAGTATACTACATTAATATTTATATTACAATTTCAAATTCCTTCACATGTATAGAATGCTTTGAATTTTTTAATTGTACATTATCCTTCTGTATTTATATACCCTTTATTAATCTATTAATATTATATAACATTCAAAGCAGTCGCAGACACCCTGAACAGGATTTGCGGACCCCAGGGGTCCCCTGACCACAGGTTAAGAACCACTGCTTTAGACATTGCCTAAAAGTAAAGTCTGACTACTACCAAGCTAAGAGAGTTCAGCAAAGGTTAAGTTAGTGACTTTTTATGGGCAACTCTGCATACATTGCCCAGGATACCCCCAACTGAGAAATTATCGTGAGGGTGTTGGCCGACAACTGCCTGCACAGGCTACTGAGGAATCTTTCATGCCTTCAAAGTCATCAGGTTGTCCTATTTTCCTTGTCCTGATGAAGACCCAATACGGTTGCCAATAAGTCTGCACCACTTGTTAGGGTCGAAACGTCGACATTGTACTATCAATCCGTCCATACAAAATTTCAACAGAAAAAAGAATAATTGTGTTTGTTGAGACTATTGATTTCAAAATATGGACTGATGTCAATTTATGTTTTCATATGTTATTGTGTCATCCTTCATTATCACTGCATAGTAAGATCATCACCTATCACTACCACTCACTTAAGCACTTCACTTTATCTGTGATTCCATGTCACTATTGTTTTGGACAGCCTCCTTTTACTTTTGATTAACTCATGCAAGACATCTAAAAATAAGAAAACTCTTGCTAAATCAGAACTGTGGTGTGTGTTTCTTTTACAAAAAATGCATACATTATTTCCATGAATAATAATGTGAAATGCGTAAAGTTTATCGAATATATTTAAGTATAACAAAGAAATTGTCCTATGGTCCGACAGAACCACTGTTTTTGTCTAAACTTTAGAACCCGGGTTCTGAGGGTTACGGGGTCACCCCATTATAATTAATGGGAATAAATACTTTAAACCAGTGGTTCTTAACCTTTTTATTTCTGTGGACTCCAACCTAATCATTACTGGACTGCGAGGACCCCCACTGAGTCACTTTGGGAATCCTGGGACCCCCACTGAATAATTACTGGAATCCGGGGACCCCAGCCTCAGCATTGTCAAGAATTTGAACCGCAACACAATACATAAAAAATACAGAAACAAGCATACATCAAACAAATTTACAAATGGTAAATAATTGTATTGAATTCACAAACAAAGATAAACAAATCTAAATTTGAATGGAAGGTTGGAGCATTTCTAAATTCAATTGAGGCCAGTCATCATGGAGTGGAGTTGTGTGGCCCACTGGTTAGAGGCGGCAGACCCGGAAGCAAGAGTCGGCCCGGGACCCGGGTTCAATTCCAGACGCGGCAGGGTCGTGGACCAGGGTCAGCGGACTCGATAATTCTCGCCTCGGTGCCTACTCTAACCAGGGGTCCCACTCGGCAACTCTGGGCATTAGCTTGCCTAATCTCCACAACAGCCCCATCAACGCCGGGGATGCCTGGCTCCACCTTGGGGACTCTCAGTAGGGACCATCCCACAGGGAAAGCCAGGACGGGTTCCCCAGCAGTATACCGCTCCAGGATACTCCGGTAGTAATTGTGCGCGTTATAAAACAGCATATAACATAACAGTCATCATCCATACTATATTCTGTTTGATTCACTTGCACTGTTCCTATTAATAAATCTGAGTATACTACATTAATAATTATATTCCAATTTCAAATTCCTTCACATTAATAGAATGCTTTGAATTTTTTAATTATACATTATCCTTCTGTATTTATATACCCCCTTTATTAATCTATTAATATTATATAACATTCTAAGCAGTCGCAGACACCCTGAGCAGAATATGCAGACCCCCAGGGGTCCCCTGACCACAGGTTAAGAACTACTGCTTTACACATTGCCTCAAAGTAAAGTCTGACTACTACCAAGCTAAGAGAGTTCAGCAAAGGTTAAGTTAGTGACTTTTTGTGGGCAACTCTGCATACATTGCCCAAGATACCCCCAAGTGAGAAATTATCGCGAGGGTGTCGGCCGACACCCTGCCCGCACAGGCTACTGAGGAATCTTTCATGCCTTCAAAGTCATCAGGTTGTTCTATTTTCCTTGTCCTGAGGAAGACCCGATACGGTTGCCAATAAGTCTGCACCACTTGTTAGGGTTGAAACGTCGACGTTGTACTATCAATCCGTCCATACAAAATTTCAACAGAAAAAAGAATAATTGTGTTTTTTGAGACTATTGATTTCAAATTATGGACTGATGTCAATTTATGTTTTCATATGTTATTGTGTCATCCTTCATTATCACTGCATAGTAAGATCATCACCTGTCACTACCACTCACTTGAGCACTTCACTTTATCTGTGATTCCATTTCACCATTGTTTTGGACAGCCTCCTTTTAATTTTAATTAACTCATGCAAGACATCTAAAAATAAGAAAACTCTTGCTAAATCAGAACTGTGGTGTGTGTTTATTTTTCAAATGTTGCAAACATTATTTCCATGAATAATGATGTGAAATGTGTTTATCGAATGTATTCAAGTATAACAAAGAAATTGTCCTATGTTCAGACAGAACCACTGTTTTTGTCTAAACTTTAGAACCCAGGTTCTGAGGGTTACGGGGTCACCCCATTATAATTAATGGGAATAAATACTTTAAACCAGTGGTTCTTAACCTTTTTATATCTGTGGACTCCAACCTAATCATTACTGGACTGCGAGGACCCCCACTGAGTCACTTTCGGAATCCTGGGACCCCCACTGAATAATTACTAGAAACCGGGGACCCCAGCCTCAGCATCGTCAAGAATGTGAACAGCAACACAATACATGAAAAATACAGAAACAAGCATACATCAATCAAATTTACAAATGGTAAATTATTTAATTGAATTCACAAACAAAGATAAACAAATCTAAATTTGAATGGAAGGTTGGAGCATTTCTAAATTCAATTGAGGCCAGTCATCATCCATACTATATTCTGTTTGATTCACTTGCACTGTTCCCATTAATAAATCTGAGTATACTACATTAATATTTATATTCCAATTTCAAATTCCTTCACATTTATAGAATGCTTTGAATTTTTTAATTGTACATTATCCTTCTGTATTTATATACCCTTTATTAATATTATATAACATTCTATGCAGTCGGATACACCCTGAGCAGGATTTGCGGACCCCCAGGGGTACCCGGACCACAGGTTAAGAACCACTGCTTACACATTGCCTCAAAGTAAAATCTGACTACTACCAAGCTAAGAGAGTTCAGCAAAGGTTAAGTTAGTGACTTTTGTGGGCAACTCTGCATACATTGCCCAAGATACCCCCAACTGAGAAATTATCGCGAGGGTGTCGGCCGACACCCCACCCGCACAGGCTACTGAGGAATCTTTCATGCCTTCAAAGTCATCAGGTTGTCCTATTTTCCTTGTCCTTTTTTAATTTTTTTAAATTTATTTTCTTTCCACACTTCCATAACAAGATTAGCAAATGACAATACACACTTTCCATACACAATGATTACATGATTATCATAACATTACATGCTTTTATCAAACTGGATATTCCATTGAAATCCTTCAATCAAAATAACCAGCAGAGATCATAGATACACATAGTCTATTGCTACATATTTGGTAACATTGTATTTTTTTTCAGTTATTCTTATAGACCATAAATTGCTCCCAAATCATTAGTCCCATGTTGCGCTTTCTAGCTCCTTTTAGCGAGTATAAGCTAAATTCCAAGCTTGAGATTCTAAATAACTTGGCCCTCCACATCTCAAATCTTGGAGGTTCTTGACATAGCCATTCCCCCGCTATACATAAGCGGGTTATGGTATTGCGACAAATAAAAAATATCTAAATTTATACAAACTACCCCCCTTTGAAACCTCGTGTCCCATCCCTAGCATCATCAAAGCTGGGGTTATCCTAACAGGTATCTCTAATGCTTCACATAAAAATCTTTCCATAGCTTGTATAAAAGGAAGCAATTTAACACACGTATAAAAAATATGGTCTATGTCCGCCTCGGGTGAAGCACATCGAAAACATTTCCCATCGTATCTGTTACCCCATTTTTTCATTCGTGCAGGCGAAAATTGCACTTGTAAATTTGCTGACATTAAAGTTTCCTTAGCTCTTACAATCACTTCCTCTATTGATTTATCTGTTTCTTTCTCACCAAGAATTTCGGTCCAATATACCATATGTTTCCCCAAATCATCATTCTTTCTTGAGTTTAAGATTTTATACAGTCCCCCTATTCTGCTATGAACCTTCACAGCCTCCATCAATTGGTTAGATATCAATTTAAAGTTTTTTTTACCTAAGAAATCCCTAATTTGTATATATTTAAAAAACTGTGTTTGTGGTATACCATAATCCTGTGGCAATAATGCAAACTGTTTAAGAGTGCCAGATTGGTCGTACAAATCCCCTAGCGTGTTAATCCCTTTACCCTGCCAAAACCTCGTCACACTGTCTCTACATATAGCTGGGAGCAATTCTGTTGCATTTAATGGGGTATAGTAAGTTATAGTTCCTAGGTTGATTAACTTACGTACTTTCTTCCAGATTTTATTGACTGCTTCTATCGTCTTGAACTTAGTTCTTTTATAGTAGCTCCATTCTATTTCCCTGAATAAGCTCCGATTTGCAGCCATTCCCAGAGTTAAATGGTATATAGAAATATTAAGACTCGATGTTGCTGAATTAATTCCCTCTTCGCCTCCCATCAATACACTATGCATCTTTTGCAGAAAGCAAACATAATAATACAATAAAAAATCAGGGACCGATAGTCCCCCTCTGTCTTTTGGTAACGTCATGAGCCGCATCGCTCTCCGTGGTTTACCCGAAGTCCATATAAATCTGGCGCACAAAGCCTGCAGTTGTTGAATTTGGGCCGGTAATATTTCTAATGGTAGGGACCTAAAGAGATATAAAACCCTTGGTAGTATAATCATTTTTATTATATTTGTTCTGCCGATTAGAGTAAAATGAAGCCTCCCCCACTTTCCTAAAGACTCTGCTATATTTCTGTGCAATGAAACCCAATTGGCTGCTACCACTTCAGACATGGCTGCTCTTATCTTGACCCCCAAGTAGGTTGCTTCTACTACTACTCTAGGGTCATTCACCTTAACTGTATGCGAGCACACCAACTGTGTTTTTGCAGCATTCAAAAAACCTTAGCTAGTCGCTTAATTTCTACCAATCCAAGAGTCGGGTCTTCTGTAGTTACTGCTATGTCATCTGCAAAAGCAAATACAATATGGGGAATATTACGTACAAAAAAGGTTTTAATAGCCTCACTATTGATAAGCAAACCGATAAAAGGATTTATATATAGTGCAAAAAGCAGAGGAGAGCAGGGGCATCCCTGCCTTGTCCCTCTGGTTATCTGCACTAAATCAGAAGTTGCGCCCATTGGTGCTATCCTAGCCGTTGGTGCCACATATAAACTTTGCAGTGCAATCATAAACTTCCTGGGGAATCCCATAGTCTCCATTACCTGCCATAAATAGTTCCATTCCACACGGTCAAATGCTTTTTCAGCATCGAGTAGTATCAACCCTAAACTACGTTTTTCTACCTCTGCTATATCGAACAGCGTAATAACTTTGTTAATGTGTGCCACTGTTCTTCTCCCTGGAATGAAACCGTGTTGTTCCTCAGACACTAATGATGTTATAACTTTGGATATCCGATTTGCTAATATTTTAGAATAAATCTTTCCGTCACAATTTAATAATGATATTGGGCGATATGACCCCGGCATGTCGGCCGCTTTCCCTTTCTTACTGAATACAACTATAATGGCATTGTCCCATGATTTCGGTGCTTCTCCATTTTGAGCAGCCCTAAATGTTTCAAACAGTATCTCTTAAATTCCTCATAGAAAAATGTATAAATTTCTCCTGGTAGTTGGTCAGGACCCGCTGCTTTGCCCATTGCCAACGTTTTGACTGCCCTAGCTACCTCATCCTCTGATAGGGGTGCCTCCAGTAGATCCACCGCTAATGGGTCTAACTTAGATAATGTTCCTAAAATAGAAAGATCCAATTCTTCTACCTTAGTTTGTTCTGTCTTATATAGTGCTGAATAAAAATCATGAAATATGGGTAATATATCTTGGGGTCCTTTTCTTAGATTACCTGTTTTATCTTTCAAAGAGGGTATATGCTGACGCATCCTTCATGCGTAATTTTAGCGCTAGAGGTTGTCCTATGGCTTCACCGTATTCATGACAGATCTTACGCTGTGCCAAATATTTACTTGCATTCTCACTATCCCAAATACCCAGTATTTGTGCCCTTTTCTTTGCGACCTCTAACTCTAGTATTTTCACATCGCCCTGCATAGCAATTCCCCTTGTAAGTTCTCTTCTGTCCCTTGTAGTCCCTGATATAACCTTTCCATCTCCATTTTTTGCTTTCTTTGTCGAGCTAAACCAAAACTTAATACCTCTCCCCTAAAGCAGGCTTTGAATGTGTCCCACACAATCTTGATTGGGGCTGAGTTTATATTGTTCTTTAAAAATTCTCTTATCCACTCCTTCATGTATTGTATAAACTCAGCATTGTAGCATAGTTTACGATCGAAAGTAAATGTCCTAGCTGTAGCAGGAGCCCCCCACCCAGCAATTGACAATACAATAGGTGAGTGATCTGACGAAATGTTAGGGTAGATCTGCATTTTCACGTTGGCTGAGTAGGGCACTTCTACAAAGAAATAATCCAACCTAACTTTGTTTTGATGAGGGTGGGAATAAAAGGTGTAGCCTGGATCCGTCGAAACCAAAGTACTCCATACATCCACTAGGCCATAATCTTTTAATAAATTAAAAAGGGCTCTGCAAACCTGCGGTTTCCGTCCTTTATAAGTCTTCGCTCCCCCAACTTTATCACTGCATACCTGTTCGTGGGCGCTTGGGTTGCTGCTGTTTTGCCCAACTTCTCGCCGGACCCGCTCCGCGGGTCCCGCATCGTGGTCCCGGGTTGAGCCTGCGCCAGAGGAGAAAGGATTAGGAAATAAACTCTGCTGTGGGGTGCGTGGTCGGCGCTGCAGGGCTGCGAGTAGTGTGTTCAGGGACTCCATCTCCCAGGAGTCCCTGATAGCGCGATTGAGAACACCTGGGCCGCTCTCCCTGCAAGCCCCGCCCCCCACCTACGGACCTAAATAGCATCGCCTGCATTCCCTCCCTGGGACTTTATCACTGCATACCTGTTCATGGGCGCTTGGGTTGCTGCAGTTTTGCCCAACTTCTCGCCGGACCCGCTCCGCGGGTCCCGCATCATGGTCCCGGGTTGAGCCTGCGCCAGAGGACAAAGTATTGGGAAATAAACTCTGCTGTGGGGTGCGTGGTCGGTGCTGCAGGGCTGCGAGTAGTGTGTTCAGGGACTCCATCTCCCAGGAGTCCCTGATAGCCGATTAAGAACACCTGGGCCGCTCTCCCTGCAAGCCCCGCCCCCACCCATCCTATTTCTACACACCAGTACTTCCGCTGCGCGGGAGCGTCCCGGGAGAAGCCCGGGACAAATGCGGGACCGTTTTGACCGTTTTGACCGTTTTGACCGTTTTGACCGTTTTGACCGTTTTGACCGTTTTGACCGTTCTGACCGATCTGGGCCGGGCCGGGCCACCCCTCTTGGCTTTTATTTCTCTCCTGACAGTATATAATTATATACCTTTGACTGTGAATTATGTCTGGCCGGGAATTAAGAAGCTAAGTATCATCTGTTGGGGGCTCCATTGTGGGAGGAATGGAGACATTTTTAACTAGAGCCAATTCCATAATTAATACAGAAATCTCCGTTTTGGAAAAGCGAATGTCTCTGGAAATGCCGGCTAATAAGAGATCTTCCCTTGGAGCAATGGCCTTAGCTAAAACTCCTGAACGGTCTGGCCAAGCCAACACATCTGAACCCCGTACAAATGAACTTAATATTCCACCCGGTGTGGAGACAAATGACTCCCAGGACTTAGATGTTTTAATTAATGAAATTCTACCTGAAATCAATTTAGTTCTTGGTAATCCTGCGCCCATACAATCCGAGCCTGCAATAACAGACAACAGTCCGCCGTCCCATGGGGTAAAGGACGGAGCCATCCCTAAAAGGAAATGGGCATGTAATAAAAAAGAAGGGAATAAGGCGAAAATAGCTAAGAGACAAAATAATGGGCCTGAATTAGTTTCACCTATAGGGGGGCCCCCTGAGTCTGTACATGGGTCGGGTGCCTTATTTATGCCTCCCCCCTGCCCCTTATCCTTGTTCCCTGCCCATCAACGTCCCTACCTTGGAAAGCATTGCAGTACTTCTTAGATCTATTATATCACCCTTGCAAGCCAAAATGGAACAAATCGATCTAAGGTTGGCAGCCATTGAGAAAACAATTTCTGCTCAATCAGCTGACCTTAGTGCGATTAGTAAGTCTGTTGCAACTTTTGTACCAACACCTGTATGCCAGGCCGGGGGGGGAGTTTACCCCTAGGGGATGGGAGAATGTCTAATCTTAATAGTATACCTCCAGTGCACCCGGGTCCGGGATTAACCAGCATGTAGGACTATCCAACCCACAACCTCCCAAACAGATTCCAGCCCTTCTGCCCAGTCGTAGTAATACCCGGGGTATGCTGACGTACTCAATGCAGCCCCAACGACAATAGATAAAGGAAATAGAAATATTAGATCCCGAATCCCAGATTTTCCACCTGAAGCTAATCAATATACTGTGTTTATGGCCGGTGCCCCTGCTTTAGAAGAGGGGGAGGGGGAAATCTATAGCTCCCTAAAATCCAAGGTTGTCAAATGGCTGAATTGGAATAGACCTTTGCCTGTCCACCTCTGTAATGAAATTATCGCGGTAAGGAGGGTGCCCTGGGGGGGGGAGACACGTAAGACCATTGAAGGAGACTGTATAATAGTCAATTTTAGAGACCCCAGGACTGTCTCCCATATCTGTGCCAGGTTCAATAGGTCTTTTGATTCCACCATCCAGACATTGCCCCTGACTTTTTTCTTCCCCCCCCAACTATATAGCACAAGGAAGAGGAGTGGATGAATGGACAAGGGTAGAGCGTGGGGGTAGAAATAGAAGATTTGATATGAGACCTGCCCCTATGCAATCCCGGGCACCCGTTTGCGACTATAATCGCTTTATCTGCTTGGATGCTGTGGACTGACTACCCTCTGTTACCCCCACACCCTCAGCGGTAGATATCCTGGACTCGTCCAAAAAACAATTGTCTATTAGTACAGACTTTCCAGAGCAAGACCCTGTTGTACCCCTGCCTATGGTCACTGCCTTTTCAATAGCAAACATTCACTTGGACCGTACTGTCTCTGAGTTTTCCAACCATGGGCACCAAGCTGTATTGTCTACCTACTGTTCTAACCCGGACTCACCTCTAAAAGGAGTGGAAGATGACTTTCTTGAGGGAGCAAAGGTTATTCAGAATGTCCAAGGGTATAAACTATTGAGCTGGAATATTGCCGGCTGGCGGAACAAGGAAGAGTCACTCGGCTGGAGGGAGTATGTCTCTACTTACGATTTACTTTGTCTCCAGGAGACATGGTCCACTGAAGAGATCTCCTTTGATGGATTTGTGTCCTATAACTGCCCGGCGCAGAACTCCGGCATGGGCAGGGCTTTGGGAGGTCTGGTGGTCCTTCTGGCCGTGAACTTTCCTTTTCGGGTCAAATTCCATAAGACTGTCGGTTTCCACTCACATGTATTCTGGCTACAGCATAGTGGGGGGCGTAACATTCTTCTAATGAATTTTTATAATAATTTTTTTGACTCCTCGTTTCCTACATTTGTTAATGAGCTGGAGTCTGTAGTCGACCAAATTTGCAGGGCCAATCCAGTTCCCTTTGATATCATTTGGGGAGGGGATTTCAACCTTGTAACATGCCCCTTCTCCTTTACGAGTGTTTGTGGCTTTGATGGGGATGCTGGAAGGAATCAAGCTCATTTTATACATAACCCTTACGGAGAGTCTCTTAACTCCCTTATGCTGAAATTAGATGTAACAATTTTCCAGCTGGGACGTGACCAGGAGGGTAACACGGTCCCGACCTTTGTGGGGAGTAATTCTGGCAGCACTATTGATCATTTGTGGGTGTCGACCCACATTGGTCCCCTCTGTTCTATCCCGGAGGTTGTTGAGCTGGGTTTAAGTGACCATAATGGTATTTCTATGACCACGTTAGTCTGGGGCAGGAAGATTGATTTTGCTCATAGGGCAGTGGTAGACATAATACCCTGTAGACCGAATGGCACCAGGATTAAATGGTGCGGAGATAACTCTGAGCAGCTGCAGACTAAAATTGTGGCTGCTAGTATTGAGGTGTTGCAGAGCTGTCTAGATACCAATGCCAACGCAATCGGTATACTAGCAGACTTTGAGAAACTAAATCCTATAATTCTTAGGGTCCTAACGAATACCAGGGCCAGAAACACGAATAAGCATTTGGGTTGGTTCAATGGGGTATGCACTAAATCCCTACAGGAATTAAAGAAAGCCCTCTCGAGCTGCCCTAGGGATAAGGAAGCAGTCAAAACACTCAGGGCAGCCTATAAATTTAATCTAAATTGTAGGAAGCAAGAATTAAAGGAGGAAGCTTGGGACACTTGTCCAAAGCGGTAGATCTTCAGGATAGCAAGCTATTTTGGAGTATTGTAAATAGCCCTTTTCTCCAAAAAGAGGAATTCCCTGTATTGTCTGCTCAGGTCAGCGAGGAGAGTTGGGTCCAGCATTTTTCTGGTATCTTTAACCCTGGCGGGGATGAAACTGGATGTCTTAGGGGCTCAGACCCGGAGTATAAAATCGCACTTAATATTACAACATTGGAGATAGACGATGCTATTCGGAAAAGCAAGGGAGGGAAGGCCCCCGGACCCGACGGGGTACCGGTTGACCTTTACAAATCAGATCTGGTGTTATGGAGCCCCCTTTTGACACAGGTCTTTAATGCAGCAGTTGTGGAAAACACCCCATCCACGTGGGGAGAGTCTATAATTATACCTATTTACAAGAAGGGCGATCGGGGCGAGGCCAAAAACTACCGCCCCATCTCCCTCTTTGACTCATCCCAGAAAATCATGAGTAGGGTCCTCCTGTTGCGGTTAGAGGAGTGGGCAGAGGCCAATGGTATCCTTGCGGATTCACAATATGGGTTCCGCAAGGGACTTGGCACTATCGAACAGTGTATCAACTTGGATTTATTAATTGGTAAATACACTGCTGTTAAGCAGGGGTCACTGTTCCTTTGCTTCGCTGATCTATCTAGTGCGTTTGATCTGGTGGACCATGCCTTGCTATGGTCCACTTTATTGGACATGAGGGCCCCCGCGCCTATTATTTATTTCTTAGCAAGATTGTACAGTAAACTTTCTGCCCGGATACAATTCGGACAGGCAGGGGAATGTACTAGCAACATTAAAGTTAAATCTGGTATTAGACAAGTATGTGTCCTTGCCCCCCTCCTTTTCTCCCTTTTTATAAACGCTATGGACTCTGACCTAAAAACAGTTAAGGCCGATGCTCCAGTTGTTGAGTGCCAGGCGACCCCCGTTCTGCTTTATGCAGATGATACAGTTTTATTGTCCCGGACACCGGTGGGTTTGCAGAAATTAATGAATAGGTTCTGTGATTTTATAAAGGGGAGGAAACTCAAAATTAACAATTCAAATACTTTCATTATGGCATGTGGCAAGAAGGTGAGGAAGCTAAGGCCGTTTTATCTTACCGATCAAAAAATTGAGGTTGTAGATAAGTTCTGCTACCTAGGAATTACCTTTAGCAGTAATGGAGCATGGGCACAGGAGATATTGAACACTAAGGCCAAAATGGGTAAGGGTGCACACGGAGTATTTAAATTTGCCCAAAAACTAGGTAGTCGTTGTATCTATGATATGCTCTATATTTACCGACATAGATGCGTACCAATGGCAATTTACGGTTCGGGGGTCTGGGGTCATTGTTGCCATGGAGAACTACAAGTGGCGGAAAACGACTTTCTAAAAAGGCTTCACTGTCTACCCACTCACTTCAGCATCCAATGAGCTAGTTCATCATCAAGGTGGGCTCGCTTTTCTGACTGATTTGATAGGATTAAGGCCCTTAATGTCCTGGAGATCTATCTGGGCCAAGGAGGAAACTGGCTTTACCAAAAGAATTATCAATGACTGCCTTCTTTTAGAGAAACGTGATAAGATCCCATGGCTCAACTATGTTATTACCTCATATCGTCGTGGTGTCGGTCCTGAACAATCTCAGGGAGGGCATGGACCAAAACAACTACCAGGCCCTGGTGCTCCTCGATCTCTCCGCCGCCTTCGACACGGTGGATCATTCCATCTTACTCTCCCGTGTCGGAGCGGCGGGGGTCGAGGGCTCAGCCCTGGTCTGGCTATCGTCCTTCCTGAGGGACCGTACCCAGGCGGTCCGGTTGGGGGAATTTTCGGCCACCCAACTCAAAGTCACTTGTGGTGTCCCCCAGGGTTCTTCTCTCTCCCCCCTTTTGTTCAACCTTTATATCTATCCTCTAATCTTTGCACTGCAGCAACTGGAGGTCACTGTTTTTAATTATGCAGATGACCTCAAGCTTATCTTTAATTTGTCCTCTTCGCCTCGTTCTATTTCTAATTTCCAGTCTATTATGATTTTCATCAGGGACTGGATGAACCACAACCATCTGAAGTTGAACCCAGATAAAACAGAATTGGTCCTTACGGGTGGTTCCTCCAGTCCCTGGAACTCTTCTTTTTGGCCTTCCTCTTTGGGACCCCCTCCTACACCTTCTTCCTCAGTTAAAACACTGGGCATCAAATTTAACAACCATCTGAACCTTCACTCACAAATCAGTTCTGTGGTTTCCTCTTGTTTTCTTGTTCTTCGAACTATCCGCTCTGTTTCTCGTTTCTTTTCTCCCCTTGCACTTAAGGTAATCATGTCCGCTCTGGTTATCTCCCGGCTGGACTACGCCAACGCCCTCTACAACGGCATCCCAGCGTATAGCCTGCGGAAACTCCAGCTGGTTCAAAACCAGGCGGCCGGACTGGTGTATGGCCTCCCCCGTTTCCATCACTCTACGCCCCTACTGAAAGCCCTACATTGGCTGCCTGTGAGGGAGCGATCCCTCTTTAAAACCGGATGCATGGTTTTTCAGGCGCGCCAAGGGACTGCCCCTGCCTTTATCTCTTCTTTACTTAAAGAGTATATTCCTGCCCGTGAGCTTCGCTCATCCACCCAATCACTCCTCCAGGTACCTCGGTACAGATGCAAGAAATGGGGCGGAGCCAATTTTTCTTGTCTGGCACCATCCTTTTGGAATTCCCTCCCCGATCACTTGCGACTGGCCACTCATTACTCTTCTTTCCAAAAAGACCTCAAGACCCTCCTTTTTACCCAGGCCTTTCTTAATGTAAACTGATTTTAATCCTGACTCCCCTATTAGTCTCTATTTTTACTGCTAAATTAGCCTCCACAGCGCCAAGAAACCGCATGGTGAATGTTGCGCTAGACAAATATTTTAAATTCAAATTCAATTCATATAGAGATGTGTTCTGTAAGGATGTTTCCCTAGACCCTGAATGTGCCACTGAGCTCTCGAAGCAGGCACTCAAACGTATCTATTTGGGAGCCAAGACTAAAGAGCGTAGTGAAGCCAGTAGCCATTTTGTTACTCACCAATTCTATTTTAAAAACATTCTAACATATGGCTTTAGTAAATATCTTAAAATTGTTACCTGGCATTCCCACCAGTATGTGCTTACTAGATTGCATCTAGGTATGGTTCATAAGCTGGTGGTTTTTCCCAAGATAAAAAAGTCTACGACTACGCCCTGTCCCTGTAATGGGAACTTCAAGCAGGGCACTGAACACTTTTTGCTTATTTGCCCACTATATCTACATATCCGTACTGTATACCTTAAACCCCTTTTTAAAGAGCATTCCGTGAGAACTGTTGAAGCCGCTATGAAGTTTTTATCTGTTCTTGAGGATCCAGGGGTGTGCTTTTTTACAGCGACATTTATTCTTAAATGTATTTCGGCAAGGAAAAGTATGGAATTCAGTAGCTAAATTGGGTCTAGTGCTTTCCGTAATATGCTGCGTATGCCCACCGCCTCCTCCCCATGTGCCAGTTTTTATTATCATTGTATTTTTTAATATGTATTGATGTGTATTCTTGTGCTTTTATGATTGTTTTTAAAATGATCGAATACATTTTTTGAATTGAATTGAGGTCTTCGCTCCCCCATCATTAAATTAATATTCATATCCCCACAAATAATCAAGGGGGTTGCCCAGGTCGCCAGTTCCTGGTGCACTTGTTCCAGAACCTCAGAATCATCTATATTAGAACCAGAGATATTTTATATTGTAAAATTCCTATTGTGTCTCCCACATTCAACCATCGCCCACCTGCCATGTGTGTCTGTTGCTGTACGTCGTATCGTAACCAGATCCCTTTTTACTAAAATAGCTACCCCCGCGTCATTCCTGATTGTTGGGACGAAACCAAAATTGTAAACCCCAATTCTATTAAAACTTGATGTTTGTTCCAAAGGATATGGGTCTCTTGTAAGCAGACCATATCTGGGGCAACATGACGTAACTCAGCCGCTACTCTCCTTAGTTTGTTAAAATTATTTAAGCCGGAGACATTTAGCGAACATATTCGTAGATCTCTATTTGTAGTCATAGCTCACGGTTAAACATCCGACAGTGTTAAACCCATTTATTTCTGTGGACTCCAACCTAATCATTACTGGACTGCGCGGACCCCCACTGAGTCACTTTGGGAATCCTGGGACCCCCACTGAATAATTACTGGAATCTGGGGACCCCAGCCTCAGCATTGTCAAGAATTTGAACTGCAACACAATACATAAAAAATACAGAAACAAGCATACATCAAACAAATTTACAAATGGTAAATTATTTAATTGAATTCACGAACAAAGATAAACAAATTCTAAATTTGAATGGAAGGTTGGAGCATTTCTAAATTCAATTGAGGCCAGTCATCATCCAAACTATATTCGGTTTGATTCACTTGCACTGTTCCTTTTAATAAATCTGAGTATACTACATTAATATTTATATTCCAATTTCAAATTCCTTCACATTTATAGAATGCTTTGAATGTTTTAATTGTACATTATCCTTCTGTATTTCTATACCCTTTATTAATATTATATAACATTCTAAGCAGTCGCAGACACCCTGAGCAGGATTTTCGGACCCCCAGGGGTCCCCTGACCACAGGTTAAGAACCACTGCTTTACACATTGCCTACCAAGCTAAGAGAGTTCAGCAAAGGTTAAGTTAGTGACTTTTTGTGGACAACTCTGACAAGGATTTTAGCTGGTGCTTGCGTAGGATTTCACCCCCTCCAGCCACATCCCAATTACTGACACTACAGCTTGCAGTAACAAGTTCTCAGCACGCTTTATTGTCAAGCACCGTTTTAGCTTTTGTGCATTATATACCCATGCTCAATAGACTCCTAAATACCAAAAACCATTGTGTTGTGATGAGACGTTATATATTTGTTGACCTGAATCTGCAGCTTTTCTATGGTGCAGTGTTGAGGACTGGATTTTGGATTATTATAAATAAAGATCTGCAGAGATGAACCTCTGAAGTAAATACAGTGTTTCACATTTGAATATTCAGCTTATGCCCTTGATTGCAATTTGCAAATTGCATATCTTTCACGTGTAATGGCATACTCTACAAGTAATCAGTAGGGTTTGAATATTTAGCCCTCCACTTGGGAGGGTTGCAGCATTTCTTCAATGCTTTATAACTAGCAGCTCCAAGTTATTTTACAAAGTTGTGTCCCCCTGCTATGAGCAAATACAGTGTGTGTGTTGCTCTGAGCAAGAAGCGATAGGTGGCGGTTCCTAGGAGTCGAGTAAATTCTTAAGAGATGAATTTCCTACAAAACCATTATGAAATTGTGTTCGATGTTAAAGCGCTGTGGCAGGAAAGGGTATGGGGCAGTAATAACATTATAAACAAGCATTTGCAATGCAATAGGTCTCGCAACTGCGAGATTTTGATCTATTGGCATTGTAAATGACAATGTCTTTTATTTATGTGTTAAAAAAACCTGCAGTAGTGAAAGGCATTGTCAATTACAATACCAATAGCTCAGTTTCTAAAATGCGAGACATACTGCATTGCAAATGCTTGTTGTTAACAAGCGCCCGATGCTGCGCTTTCACATTAAGAGGCCACGCCACTTTATTTAGGCAAGCCGCTATTAAAGTGACAGCGCGATATAGAGTGCTTTTTTTTGTATAAGTGCCCTGTGAAAGTGCTTAGGGTCCACTGAATACTCTGAATGTTGCAGGAAAGCATGTAGTGCCTGCAGTAGAAAAAAGTATTAAAGAAAATAGTGCTAACTGACTAAATAAGATGAACCGTGTAACAACAGAAGTGAAAGGGCCAGTCCTCTTGGGAGGTTACAAAGGAAGACGAGGCGGTACTAAGGAGGGACTAACAAGCCTATTTATGAATTAGAAGCCGGCATTTATGAAGGACAATGACACAAGCTAATGACAAATATGGGCTGAGAGTGGGCGGGTCTTCAAGTCCACACTCCAATCCAGCATGGCTTGCATATTTGCGCATGCACTGCCCAGGCTCGACCCAAAAATACAAAGTATTGCCAAGGCCAATCGGCCTGGGTTTAATGTGTTACTACATTAGAGCAAGCCACTTGAGAGGAAGCCAGCTGGTGTGTATAGAGAGGGTTGTAGTGCTACAGTAGTCCATCATGCAGTTCGTGGCAGCCTCTAGAATGGCGGCAGAGGGGTAAGTCCAAGCAGGCAATAGCATTAAGTGAGGAAGGAGTGGGTGACAAAGCCTCCAGGAAATGGCGGAAATAGGCTGCTTAAAGAATGCCAGTGGTTGAAAGGGTGGACCAAAAGCACACTATGTGTATTGTTAGTAACAGTTCTGTTTAATAGCTAAGCTGTCAAAAATATTTAGAGGCATTTTACATTTACCATTCCCTGTAAAGAAGGCCCATCCGCTTTGTAATTTATGAGTCTACTTTACTATTTGAATTGATTAAAGAAGCTGCTTTCGACATTTGAAGAAAGTTAGATTCCAAGTTAAGCACCATCCCAACAATCTCGTTATCTAGCCCACTTGAGACACACACTCGTTGGTCTAGAAATTCAATTAACTTACCGGAACAGGCCATGTTGCAAAATAACCTGTGTCATAGAAAACCGGGGACCCCTTAGACGGAGCCAGAAGTCTGAACATTTGAAATGTGTTTTATTGAACACTAGCTTACCGATCGCGCGTTGTTGCGATCTCAGAGGAAAGGAAATATAAGGAAATTTGTTATGATAACATTCAATTTACATTGTGTCATTTTTATTGAAACGTATTCATTTTAATATGGAAAACATTTTAAAGTGTTGTTTTAATTCTTTTTATTTATTCGAGTGCTTGTGGATACACAGTATTTTTTGTTTTTCTGTCTGGTGCATACACAAATAAATCAGAAGGTTTTCCGACGCGTGAGCTGGCCACATACAGTTTTCCATGTGAGAAGCACAGATTCTCCAAATGTAGTCCACACACTTGCAGCGATTGTCCTTGTGCTTAGTGTATGGTCATTGCAAAAGCGAGTCGCACCGGAAACTGTAAACGTTCAGTATTGGAAAGATTATGAGGGCCCTGGGGAGCCGGGGGGCCGATATTTAACCATTTTTTTTTTTGCCAGAAACCTTCGCGGGAGTGTACTCAACAACTTTTAACAATTTTTTTTTTTAAAGTACCCAACAACTTCCCAAGGTTTCATGTTGATCGGATGAATGGTGTAGTAATGCATAAAGGACAAACAGACAGACATACTTTTGTTTTTATATATATAGATGATGAGCAGACAAACGCAGTTGTGTCCATTCGTTGAGCTATCTGTTCTTAGAAAAAAGGGGAGGTTGTCTGGTACATGATGGAGGTGAACTATGCTGCTGGAAGCAGCGCACATGCGCCAGCAGCACGCGAGACAATGGGGTCAAGGGGAGCGTGCGTCACAGAATATTGTACCATGTACACACGTGCTTCCCAGCTCTTACTATAAATGATTAGTTAGCGGTAAAGCGTGGGCTTCGTTCCATTCGTGCACCACCGAGATCCAGGGCAATGCATTGCTACTTTACTCCTCTTGTTGAAGCTTCATCAGCCCACTTTGTTCTCTTTGTGAGGACAAGCGCCCCTATGCTGGAGTGAGTCCTGAATGTCACTTGAAAAAACAAGCACTGACGAGCGGTGGTGACGGCGCAAAGTAAACATTTTTTTTTAAAAATAGTTCTTCCACATAACAGTTGAAGAACCAAAGCGAAGGAAAACTTTACCGGTGCGCCACAGCCTTGAAGGGAAGTGACGTATCAGCAAAGCCAACCAGTTAGGAGGCAGCAAAGAAGGACAGTAGAGTGAACCAATGGTAAGTATGTGGTAATTAGCAGAAGGGACAAAAGTCAGATTATTGATGATGGCAGGTCTTTTAGACAGCGCTTGTGCTGTAGCTTGACCTAAAAAACAATAAAAAAGTACCACCTACCTGCTGTAAATCGTTATGCAACAGACACTTTCAAAGATGGCACTCGTGCTAGAAAATTTAAAGGAGTTATTCTCTCCACCAGTCTGTGAAAATTACACAGCAGAATTGATCCTCTTGAGCGCCGAGAAAGGCTGTGTTAGATGCTTCTGCGGGTAGAATAAATGGTGCAATTAAAAGCCTTGTTCTTTGCCGCAGTGTGCTGGACATTGCCTTTGGTTGTGCACAGCAAGCTAGCAGGTCATGGTGGATCATGTGCACTTGCAACTTTCATAGTTTTGATTGTTTGCAGGCCCTCACCTCACAGTTCAGGTTTTTGGGAAGGTTCTGCTGACCCTGTTCCTCTCTAACATTCTTAAGCATCCTAAAGTTCCCATTCGTGGAGATTTCAATATCTGTTGCGAAATGCCGCGCATGCCCAACGCTGGCTGGACCTTCACTTACCAACAACCTACAAATTCTGTACCTTCATCAGTATGTTTCAGGACATACTCCTGCAAACTGGCATTTTCGCGTTAAGGGGCTCAAAGTTACCTCTGACCTGTACACAATCCCATTTAGGGCTTTATTACCTATAAACGACAAAACTGTCTCCATTGTTAGCTCAGTAACTCAGCCCAGTGCTTCAGAGCTGAGACAGTGGTATGAAGTGCTACTCAACTGCTAGAATACATTTGATACAATACCTGACAGCTAAAACCACGAGCCTTCACAGATCTTGGTGTACAATTGATCTATGTGGGTCTTCCATATCACTCATACCGTAAGTGTGGGTCCAGTAGGGGTAATAAATGCATGTTTATTCATGTTTGCACAGCTAAGGGATTTCAATAAAAATCACTTTCTTTAAAACCTTAGGAAGACCCATGGCATGTCACTGAAGGGAAGGAAGGGAACCAAGGACGTACAAAGCCTCCAATAGCAAAACGTAGGCATGACTGCAGAAAGGAGAACATTGGCAAAATACAGAAAAATACGGTTCAAAAGTAAGGAGGCCATGGGAGCTTTATTGTGAGCCTGGAAAGGCTCACTAGGAATAAGTAGGATGGACAAAGAGATCCGAAGCAGTAGGATCTAAGGATGGAAGGCTAGTAAATCTGAAAAAGAAAAACAGACTACGAATCAAAGTAAAATGGAAGCAGCTCACTGTGCTGAAGATCACTACAGTACATATGTGGAAAGGAATGGAAATAATGCATTGTAAGACTAAGGTAATCTCCAGCCAGCTACAGAGGCGCAGGAGACGTGCTCTGGCATCAGCAAAGCAGGAGTAGTCCAAGAAACATGCATTTAACTTCTGTGAGGTGGAAATTCATTAAATAATAATTTAACAATGTGTTTTCGGAACTGGCGGCTTTTAAGGAGTTCCAAGAAGCGGTAAGCCCAGGGTGCAATGTCATGACTGGTATATATAAGGCCAGTTATAGGTGTCAGGAATCCTATTATCTTATAAGGCGAGGAAGATAGTTTCAGGCACTGAGGTACTAAAGGACGTATTGCACTGTGGTTGCATGAATCTGCGGCAAGTGCATTCTGGCATCATTAGTTCATGAAATCAAATTTAAATTCTTGCTTCTCTTTAGGGTGCTAAGAGCAGGGAGGCAGAGGATATGGAAGGGTGTGTTTTTTAATTTTGTTTCATTCCAATTTCTCATCAGTAAACATACAAACAACCAAGATAACATTGTACCATATCATGCACCATACTTCACCCACAGCGCAGATAGTAGTCTTCATTTGCTTGCGAAGATCACTCCTTGCAATGATATTTCCTAGTGCAGATAATGTACCTATGAATATGTTATTGACTCTCCTCAATTCCTTTTGCAAGCAAGAATCTTCGATAAGGCAGCTGTGGCAAGTCATTGGGGATCAGGGGCCACGTCCTCCCCTCCCCCCCCCCCCCCCCCCCCAACGAACACTGTCTGCCAAGCAGAAAAAAGGTCAGCCTGACGCACTGTTCATTTTCAGGTCAGGCAACCAGGAACCAGACATGTGCTAAATGTGCAGGCTCCTGTCTGCCTGAGCTGAACTTTGCTGGGCTGAGGAAGTCACAGCTCCTGTGGGCGTGACCTCCTCAGCTCAGAAAAGGTCCTGAGGCCCTCCCCTCAGTGTCGAGGTGTTGCAGCACTGATTGCCTCGCACCTGGGCGCTTCAGGTTTATGCCCTGAAGTACCCAGGGTCGAGTGTCAATCAGTGGCATTTCATCACAGAGAGGGGTGGGGTCAGCAGTCTCACTGACCCCATCCCATTCTGTGATGACGTTGGGAGTGCTTCCTTCCCTCATTGGTTGAGTCAGCCAACGAGGGAAGGAAGCAGTACCAAGCCTCATTGGACCTCCGAGGCAGAGCTGCAGGTAAGTGTGTGTGTTTTTTTTAAATTAATGTTTGGTGCATGCATGCATGTATGTATGAATGTTTAATGAGTGTTGTAAATGGATGTGCTTGTGTGCATGGGTGTGAATGAATGGCTGTGAGTGTGTATGTGTGTGTGTGTCCTGGCTGCCCCTCCCGCCTAAACTTACCGCAAAGTCAGAGGCTGGTGTAGCAGTTCTGTATAGATTTTTAATTGATAGTTACAGTATGTCAGTTCAGCCAGTCAATGTTTTTAGTTGGGTTTGTCTTCTGCCCCAGTGCTTTGCTAGAAGACGTTTGACGAACAGCAGTGCTAGGGTGGTAAATTTTCTGTTGATGCATGGCATGTCCTTTACCAACCCCATAAGTGTCATTTTCTGTGTTACCTCAATTGGCAGGCTAAGTATACGTTGGAGGGTGTCTGCCACCGTAATCAAAGATCTTTGAATATGCCAACATTCCCATGCAAGGTGCAGAAATCCCATACCAGGAGCCCCTCATCTATCACATTTATTACCCTCCTGCAGATCCCATTTTCACAGTTTTGCCAGTGTGTAGTATACTCAGTCTATTTATAGAAAGTGTATCAGTTGGAGTCAGCTTCTAGGTAGGAGCACACCTTTCTGCGTAAAAGCAGCACTCCCACATTTCATACAAAATGGCAGTGGCTGCTCTGAGCCGATTCAAACAGCTCTATGGACACGGTTTCCGAATGAGCGATTACGATGCCCGATTCGGCCAGCCGTTTCGGCTTATCTGACATGAAATGGCTGTCGGAATCTGACTTCGGGGCCTGTAGCCAGCCCTCCTTCACCCTGAGGTCTCTGGTTGGGACCCGTAGGGCTACACATGGGTCCCGCCTTTCCAACCATGTACAGTGTGGCAGACACCATGGGTTACCCATCACAGGGTGCATGGTTTTCCCCAACATCTCAATTTTTCATTGGTAGCCTGTGTCCTTGGTCGGAACACAGGCTCCTGTTGAAGTCAATGGGAATCCGACCGAACGATGTTTGGAAGCATCGTAATCAATCGGTCGGACTGGAGAATCTGATTAGTTCAGAAAAGATTCCGAAACAGATTCAGTCGGAGGAGTTTCCTAATGAGATTGTAATCGTCCCTAAGTTGTAATGCCGTAAAGTGTGTTGGCTCACATTGAAAGTCTGTTTTGATTGGTTTGCTAATTGATTTTAGCCTTTGCAACAGAAATGTATTTAGTGAGGTGATCTCGGCATGTGCTCCACACGTATCTATTGTTGTGCATTTTCCTTCCTCATATAGATCATCCCACTTGGCTCTTCCAAGTTTGCGAAGTTGGGATGTTGCTTTTGTCTCTTACATCATAGGAAAATGTGGGTGGAGTGGTTGGATGAAATTGTGGAAGTATAGTTGGGAAGAGCTGCACGTCTTCCTAAATCTGTTCCATGCCTTACCAATACAGTGGACCATGTTAATCTCAGTCAGTCAGTCAGTCAAATTAACTTTATTCGATTTGATAAAATCATACAAAGTACATAAAAACATTATTATTTACAGTTAAAAAAGAATTAAACAGTTTAATTTATCAGCGAGTTAATTTGAATAAATAAATGCATTTAAAATATTTAAAAGACCCGTTATATACATCAGTTTTCCAAATTCATGCTCCTTCTGGCTCTGGTTGCTGCCACCAGGAAATTGGCCATGGCAAAAGTAATGCAGATGTTGCCCAATGATTGTAAATATAGCATTGCTGGTCTCACCTGGGAGAAGCCAGCTTCTTTTAGAACTGGTAGCAGGTATTTTTTTCTTTGGGCGGAGAAGAAATCACAAAACATAACAAAATGTAAACTGTCTTGAACAGAAAAATTGTCACAGGTGCAAGGTGGTGCTAACTCCGGATTCATCCATTTGTTGAAATTACCCAAATAAAAGTGAATGATGTTGAATCTGAATCTTGTTAACAAGAATCTGTGAAAAGGGTTTGTGACGAAACATAAATAAGGCTCGATTGCAAGTGACTGGAGAGTTAAGTAGTGCGTTCGGACAGAGGGTTTAAATAATTCAACTTCTTCTCGCAACATGTATGCCCTAGACATAAACTGTTTTTTTATGAAACTCACATCCTGCTTTGTGATACACGAGGGAGAGGTGAATAAATCTGGACGACCTAGTTCATTAAAACATTTGTGCAAATACCCCAGCCATGGTATCGTGTGGCTGTGTTCCAAACTCATCACATCCCTCATGATCATGTGGTTTAACGATAATTCAGGGTTTAACCAGGTCTTAAGCCAGTATGTTAGTGGAGCCAGTCTCAGTTTGTCCTGGATATAATCCATACCCAGTTCTGAATGAATGGAAAAAACCGGGGAGGATTGGGGGAGGGACAGGACTGAGCGTAAAAAACTATTCTCAGCTACCTAAATTTTATCTAAGCGTACATAGCCCCATAAGGAGGCACCATACAAGGCCACGGGAAAGGATTTGCTGTTATAAACCTGGATAATGGCCTTCATAGGTTTATGGCCCAGCCTTTTAGCGAAGCTTAAGATGGCCATGGATGTTCTAGTGACCGCTAGGCTTTTTGCGCGTATATGTGGGCCCCAGGTACCCCTGCTGTCAAAAAGGACTCCCAGATATGGAAACACGGGGACTCCCGATACTATTTCCTCTTTACAGAAAAAGGTTTTTATTCCTCTCTTGGCCCTTTTCCCTTGTCTACCTACGACCATAGTGTGCGATTTGGAGGCATTAACCCTCAGGTCCAACCGGTCCATAAAGGACCCAAATGCATCTAGCAGTTTTTGAAGGCATACCCCTGTGCGTGCTATTAGTACAGCGTCGTCCGCGTATAGGAGAGCAGGGATCTTAACTTCTCCTACACGCGGAACGTCACTAGCTGCCCCAGTTAAGTGTTTGCCTAAGTCATTTATATAGATGGTAAACAACAGGGGGGCCAGTATGCATCCTTGCCTAACGCCACGAAGGGATCTAAAGCGTGACGTGCATCTTCCCCCTTTGGTTAATCTCAATACCACTGCCTGAGTGCTGTGACAGCATAGCAGTCTCAAGGAGCCAGGATGTGCCATGTCTCGCTTAATTCCTAGATGAACTACGTATTTCTGAGGGTGGAACAAGTAATGCATAATCTGTGCCTGCGCGCAAACGTTAGAGTTCCGTGTGGAGGCAGGGTGCTCTATATCCACCTTATTTATAAAGTTGGGCAAGTGTGTACCTAGACAGTGTAGGTTTCTGCCCCCCTTCGCCAAGTCACTCTGCTAGAGAGCATTGTAAGTGTTTGAAGAAAACTTTTATAAATGTGATGGTTATGTTAACAAAACAAAATTCATACAGGAACTTGTGGAGTGTAACCATTTTATTTGGGCCATCCTCCCAACCATTGTAAGCGGCAGCTCCAGGCATCTGTCTATTTGATCTTTGCCTTGACTAACTGCTTGGCCAGAGTTGAACCTAATAATGTCATCTTCAGCTGTGCTTACCAAGACTTGTAGAAATGTTATGGGGGTTTTCCACCATTCAAAGGGAACCTAAAGGTCAGCTCTAGGCAAGCCTGGTTTGAGCAGACAAAACACTGACTTTGCCAGTTTATTGCAATGTCTGTCAGGCTCTGAAATCTAGGAACTTCCTAAGCATGGGATTATGGTGGTTTTGTGGCTCTTTTACATATAGCATTATATCATCTGCAGATAGGGGTCTGTCTCTAAACCCCAAAGCATGCTGTGTGGTTCTGTCTCAATATAGCGGCTAGTTGTTCTAGGTCAATAACGAAAAGTAGAGCCTACAAGGGACATCTCTATTCTGTTCCTCAGGCGATAGTATCTCAGATCTGTTTATTGATGTACAGCTTGGCTCACAAGTTTCAAGAAATATGAAAAGCTACCCTCTGACCATGATAGTAAGCTAGGCTCATCAAGAAGAGTTAAGGAGCAAAGTCAAAGAGTCAGGATCAGCAGAACATCAGCCAGCCCATAGAATTTAAGAAAACAGCAAAATAGCTCTCTCCTCTCGCAAAGTAAGAGGTGCGCCTTTCCAAACCCCACCCCTAGTAGTATTAGTTATACCCCAAATTCAAAAAAAGTCCATCCCTCATTGTGTCATCTCACATAAATTTGCACTTTGTGATAGGTCAAAAACAAGGGGTGTTCAGTCAAACCACTCTTGATGTGCCTAACTTTATATTGTCCTATTGTTCTATCTCCACACACTGTAATCAATTCCAGCATAGGAAACTCTAGTATCGGGCTGCCGTGTTTGTACATCTCTCCATCTCACTCATGTAACTTTTTAATATAACTAGGGCTCCTGGTTTTATGGTATTTTATTTTTTTGACATTTACTTCTGTATTTATTCATATTTATTTTTGCTAATATTATCTGTATTTATCCACATTTATTTTGAGTTTTGTGGAGAAATGAAGCTGAAATTATTTAACCAATAAATATGCACTCAAGCTTGAATGCTTGCCAGATTTCAATGCTGTGATCATCTGTAGAAGATAAATCAAAGCATTTATATGAAAATATGCAAATTTCAGTATCAACGTTGTGCATATCTACTGCTGTTAAATCCTGTTTGCTAAAATTACTTTCTTTTTTAACCCCTTAACTTATCAATCCACATAGCTATTGGCCTGGCAGACAGTATTTAGAATTACTCAAAAAGCAACCCAATTCCTGTTTATATCCACATTTAAAAATAAATACAGACAAGAAAACAAATGCCATATGGCTGTATTTATCTGTAAAAATCAGGAAAAATAGATAACAGGGAGCCTTAATCAACAAATGTCCTCATGATCCGTTCGGCATCGAAGTTTCACTACTTTTTTCTTATCGATTCCTACTCTGCTCAGCCAAGGCCATCATCAGGAACTTGCGAAGGACACATCAGTGTTCACTTTCTCACCTTCTACATTTCTAATATCCCATGTTAACTCTAAAATGTCTCTCGACCTTTTGTGCAGGGCAGCAGACTATACTTTTAGGAAAGACAAATACATGCCTTAATTATCACTTTACAAAACTCTACTATCAAACGTACTTTGAATTATTTCATTTGCTTTCTTTCCTTTACACGCTATACATTTATTTCCTAACTATTAGTGAAAAATAAACTCTCGGCTTATGACTTATTTTCAACATTAATCATTTGCATTTGTGGCCCACTCTAACACTCCCAGGACGTGCTTGCACCGTTTTCATCTTTCCCCTTTAGTCTTGTTTTATTAGTTTCATACGTGTTTTGATTAGTATTTAACATATTGAGGAGTTCAATCCTAGCAGGGTTTTTTTTGCAAAAACCCTGCTCCTTCATCAGTGAGAGGGTCTTCATTTCACTACCACCTCATTAGCCTTTTTTCTACAACGTAAGGTAGCCAATTATCCATTTCCATGCCTATGCTCAGCAGCTCATCTATGAGTTCTAATTCCCACTCAACCATTGAAGTCAGGTCCTTTCCTGGAGGAGGTGCCCAAGGACATGAGCACAACACCCAGAGGACTGGTGTGGGCTACTTGACTTCAATATTGTATCTAGTCTAATGAGAAGCCGTCACATTTATAGACGTCACATTCTCAATCACACTGTGTTTCAGGCAGGAAAATATATAATTAAAAATCCTCAATTGAACAAAACTGTGGCCTTATTCTGCCAATCTTCAAGCAGACTAGATCACACCTGCTCAATGGTTACAACAAGAATGGTCTACAAGTTTTCAAAAATATAATTTAACAAATATTACTAGAAAACCTAAATACAGAGCACAGTGGTCTTTAATCACAGACTAAAATTCTATATCATTAGGATCAGAAGAGTGCTTATTCATCCCAATGCATGTTCAGCCAAATTAAACCTCTTGAGTGGAAGGACAATCCCAGCAGAATTTTTATCCATCTACAGGATGCACTGTGAGCTATCTCCATATTTGTTGCAAGGGTAGTTCTGTTGTTCATAGTACTTATGAGGTACAGGCCTGTTGTGTCTCTGTATGTGGGACCCGTGGTACTTCCTCCCAGTAACAGACAGAAAGAAAATGACAGATTGTAGATTCGACTCACACTGCCTACTTATACTCATCCTGGCATCACCAGGACTGAGCCCCTTTTATATATCCTGAGGGACTTCTTGTCACAACTTCTGACACACCTACCTCAGGGCTTGCGCAAAACATCCACATTATAGTCTTGGCTCAGACATTTGACCCAACTGGACTAGCGTCCCCAGTATTATTCATATGTATAAGGAAAGCAAAGACTTCATATATGGTGTGCTGCCAGCATGGTTCAAATTATTATTCTTAACTGTTCGCTCAATGCTGTAGCGGCTGGTGTGCGGGCGGGACGATGGGGAAGGGAAAATTACAATGAAGCAAACATTTTTAAAAAATAGAGAAACAAGAACTTACCTGCCGTCCGCTGCTCTTCTGCTCCATGTACTCGCTGCAGTACAGGCTCCCAGACTCCCATGCTTTAAAGCAGTGTCGGGATTGGCCTGAGTGCTGTGAATTTGCCATGTTAGAGAGACTGTGCTTGCTGTCTCCAACAACACAGCTAGGTTGGAGGCAGCTCAGTGCGCATGTCGGTTTACCCGTCCTGAGATGGCCGGCCAAACTGACATGCGCACTGATCGCAGTCCCTTTACCCTTTGTGCAGATACCATAGAACTCTTTTTCCCATGGTTCAGCAGTTGGTAACATTGCTGCGAACACACATTTAGTGGAATAACCAAAACTACTCAATCCACTGTGTCTTACTATTGACAGAGAAGCAAGGCACTGAGATCACACATGATCACCCTAGCCTGGGCAGGTAAGGGAGTGGAGAAGTGTGGCTCACTGGTTAGAGCAGGCAGACCCTGAAGCAGAGGTCAGACCCGGGACCAGGGTTCAATTCCCGACGCGGCAGAGTCTTGAACTCAAATGTCCATGGACTCGATAATTCTCGCTTCGGTGCCTGACCTAATCATGGGTTCACACTCTGCAACTCTGGGCATTAAGCTTGCTTAATCTCCACAACGGCCCCCTGCGGCGGGATGCCTGGCTTTCACCTTGGGGATGCCCTGTAGGGGCTATCTCACAGGGAAAAGCCAGGACGGGTTCCCAAGGCAAGCGCGGAGATACCTCTTCGGGGGTCGAATCTGGCGCTATATAAGAATATAATAATAATAATAATAATAAGAGGCCCCGGGTCCGATGAGAAACCCTGTTATTGCCTTATGAGCAGGGAGGCCTCACTGCTCCTTATTTCGAGCTTTGTAACTGGTGTGCTCAAGTGCATTTTACCCACTATTGGTTTTACCCCTCCACATGTTGTCCATCTAGCGACAGAACTTGACACTGCACTCTCTTCTCCAGTGGGTACAATGAATGGTCATTCACCCCACTTCTCCCGGGAAGAGATCAGCTTGGCTGTCAAAATACAAGTAACTTGGGCTAGGCTTCGTAGACGTTTAGCAAGTCCAATACTCAATGCCCCTGAAAAATCTTTGACTCATTAGCCATTAATTTAACTCACTCCAGATGCTACAGAAGTGCAGGGCTACACAAAAAGGGATATTGTTCCAAATGGCAATTTTTATATTCCCAGGTAAGACAGATAGTGAGGACTGCTCAGCTCTAGATGCTTTTTCATACTTCCGACTTCCAGACACTGTGTAAGGAGTTTACTCTGGACCCCAATGCCTGGAAGATTTTCACTTTGATCATCATTTACCTGTCTAAACAAACACCTACTGACCAAGTGTTATTCTGCAATGCAAACTGAGGTCCTTATGCAGTACCGAGTGCCATTTTGCAATGGGAGGCTGTTCTGGGATGTGTCATCTTAGGCACGGAGTGGTCTTATTGCTGCGGTTAAACTGGGACCGTGGGCCACATGTTTGAAACAATTTTGCAGTGGAAAATGGTGCGAATCTGTAATTTCGGCCGTTTGCAAATGGCTTTTCAAGATGAATGAAATTGTGACTACAAAAAGCACATGTTCCAAGCATTTTCTAAATGTAAACTGTGCATTTAGAAATGCTATTACAGTCGACTCCAAGTCGATGGTAACTATGTGCAAATTTTGAAACATGCACAAAAATGCGTTTTTCAAAGTGCCATGTGGCGCACACATACCCATTGAGCATGTGTGTGCTTTACATGTGCACATTTTTTAGGGGTTGCTTCAAGGGCGCCTTGGCCCCCGCGCAGCCTTGGTAATACATCACCTAATTTGCGATTGCCAATTAGGTAATCACAAATAGTTGATGCAAAACCGTTTGCAACTATGTACCTTAGGGCCCATAGGAACAAATGGAGTACTATTGCCTAATAGTGATTACCTAATCGCGATTTGCAAATTTTTAGGAATCACTATTTTCATACATCCCATTTTGCATTCCTTAAATAGCGATTACCAAAAATTCACAATTTAAGTAATGCAAAATTGATTTTTGAAACATGTGGCCCTTGTCTTCTAATGGCAGGATTAGGCTGATTCATTTTAAATTACTGCACAGGTATGCCGCTCCCCACTTAAACTGTTAAAGAGCAAATTACTGGCTGACTCCTGTTGCACTAGATTTAAAGCTCCAGACGCTGGTTTTATTTTTCTTGGTTGGTACTGTCCCCTGATTAGTAGATATTGGAGCAAAGTGTTTGAGTCCCATTTGGGTATGACCAGGGTGGTAATGGAGGCATCTCCCAACCTGGTCCTATTAGAATGTACCATTCATTTGTCACGCGGGGTGCAACAGTTTACATCCATTGCAAGGGCGTCTCCTCTGCTACGGCAGAGAAGCATTGCCCCGCTGCTTTTAAGCAGGGTGAAGAAGAGAAACATAAAATGATAATAACTTTAAGTTATTATCATTTTATCATTTTATGCTTCGTGACCTGTCCTGCTGCTTTGCGGGCGGGCAGGCGGACATGGCTGCTCTGCTCACGGAGCACGGCAGGGGAAGAGTGGTTTGATCACTCCTAAGTGCGCAATGACTGTTTGGTTGGCTCTCTCGGGCCACCCAAACCAGTCATGCTGGCTTCACTATTTCACAGCCTGCATGGAGAACATGCCCACCCCTCCAGCCCCTGGCTGCGCTCTGTGTCACACATTTGACTGGGGGAATGTGTGACATTGATTCACATTCGGTCCATCACTTGTTGTTTTTGCGCTCTGTGTCACAGCACTCAGACCAATCACAATGCTGCATTGAAGCGTTGTGATTGGCTTTGAGGAGGGAGGCTGGCTGCCTGCTTCCTGTTCCTGTAGTCAGATACAGGAGAGCAGGAGCAGTGATGCGGGACTGGCCTCAACGTACGTTTTTTTAATTTTTTGTTTTGCCCCTATGCGACACCATCTCTGCCCGCTGCCCCCGAATCACGACCAACGTGCCCACCCCCCAACCGCGAGCCTTGCCGGGCGCTGCTGATCCATCAGCATATTGGCAAAGGACAGGGTGGCCTACATTTGGGGGAGAAACAAAGTCCCTACTGTAAAGGCATATGGCTGAACTATAGGATTTATTGTAATGAACTGGAACTTAATTATTCCACAATCGCTCACACTAATAGACCAAGAAACGTATGCGTCCCATTACAATCCAACTTGTTAAATCTAGAAAGGCTGGCGCCCTGGGCAAGAGCCCACTTTTCCCATGCCTCAAAACATCTCTGCATTGATTGGAAATCCAAGCTACTGCACATTATTTAACACTTAACTAACTGTGTCTCAGTTTCTAAACCCAGTTCACTAATCTAAGTATTCACTACTTGTCCTTTCTACCTCCCGAGTGTCCAGCACAATCAGGTCTTTAGCATTTGAGTATATAACTGTGCATCAGTGACCAGTACTTCAGGTACAGTGATAATGACAGTACTTGTCACACAGTTTGCACAATGCTGCCGAGTGTACTAGGCATTGAAAACAGTCTTACCCGAGTTTAACTTACACCTATATAGTCTGGTCTCTGTGAGTAACTAGGTAAACTGCAAGACATCATTATGAAAGACCAGAAAGATTACATGCAGAGGTGATAATGTCAACAAACTTCGTTACACATTAAAGACACCGAAGACGTTACATATGAAGTAACAAGATTTAAACCATCAAATATAAATGTAACCTGATGAGAGCACATGCAGGGTAGCCGAATCTCTCCCTGACCTCCACTCTTATCTATTTTTCTCATTCTAAGCCAACCCTGGAGAAAGCCACGAGAGAAAAAGTCAGGACGACTTACCATAGCTCTGGCCATCTTGATCTGGTTAAGAATAGGAGGGGAGTACGCCGGCCCTGGTAGACACTTTTCAACACTATAGATGAAGCAGTGGGCAGTATTTCTTTCAACCATGTGATTCTGGTATGGTCAGGTTTCAGAAAGGCGAGGGTACATCCCCAGCATTCTTCCTTTGTGACCCCTGCCATGTCAGGGTTTTGACTTCAAACCATTTCCGGCCACAGCCTCCTTCGAGAAACATCACAAGCAGGCATCTAACAGGTTAGTGAGTCTCAATGCCTGTTCTCAGTTCTGTGATCTTGTTGACTGTGTACTGGGATACCACAGATAACTCCCGGAATAACATTCCCATGTGTAGATGGAACATTGGTCTGCAGACTTGTCTCACTGCACCTTGTGCTGGCACTCCATTAATGTAGGTGTCATCTGAGATGCGAGGAGCCAAATGCAGGTGTGTGGCAATTTACAGGAAGTAGTACATATCAGTTGCTTATCTTGGTGTGTACAGATTGCTACACACCTGCAAGCTGTGGTGACATTTGGTTGAATTGATGAGTAGAATGATGTAGTTGGAAAAAGGACGGTTGTGTAATTCCTGGATTTCTGCATGTTTGTTGTTAGCAGGAAACACAACAATTGGAATGATCCGGTGCTATAACGGTGGTCCTATGCCCAGTGCTCCAAAGAAATTACTTTTAAATCACTACATAATCACAGACCACTAAGCTGCTCACCCAGCATGAGAAACTGTCCATGTGGGATATTCACAGCAGCGATAGCTCGAAGGTACATTTTCTGTTAATGCACTTCTGAAATTACTGCTTCAACCAAAGCAGAAAGGGAGCCTTTTAATTGGCCACATTGAAAATAAAAATATATTAAACATAATTAAACGTGTAATTATAGATAATTTATTATTTTCTCCATTATGTGGTCCCAGAAAGGATTAACTAGAATGGGAGGGTACACATCAAGCTGCATCATAATGCAGCATCATTCATCTTCAAATTAAGCCCTTACACTGTCTCCCCTTCACTTCCCGGTGAAGTTCTCCTATGTTGTATCCTGTGTTTATTTTACACAGTCTGGCCTTGCTCTGACCTTAGATGCTTACCTAATTTCTGTGAACTCTCCACATCTGGAAGCTCATAATTTAGAAGTTGGGGTGAAGAGGTTTTTGTCCAAGCTTGAAAGTGCAGCTTCTTCTTAAACCCTATGTAATCAACAGAAAAAGAGCTATCAGAAGGACTACTGAGAGGGGAGCTTAGGCTCAGTCCACATGCTGATTTGTCTTGAGCACATATTTTGATTGGGCAGTAAGTGTGTGCTTCCGCTGAAAAATATTGTTTCTGTTGAACTTTTTAGCATGTGGCAATGGTTATCATCAGTACAGCTAGGTACAGCAGGTAGGTTATGGTGGAAAGGCAAATATCAAGAATTTAGGTCTAAACTTTTGATTATGAATGTTTTGTTAAAGGCAGTAGGCCTGGCATATTTATTGTGAAAAAACATATATTAACCTCATCGCTGCGGCGGCTATTCAGCCGCAGCGCTAAGGGGGCGGGGGGCGCGCGACACGCCCATGCTGGTGACGGAATTGCTCCGTCACCAGCCGCGGTTGAGCTGTGCTCATGACGGAGCGGTTCCGTCATGGCCATGCATGCTTAATAGAACCCGCCGCGCAGGCATGTCGGGCAGGCCATGACGGAACCGCTCCGTCATCAGCACAGCGCCACCGCGGCTGATGACGGAGCGGTTCCGTCATCAGCACGGAAAGGGTTAAAAACAGTTGTTTGTTTTAAGGTGGATTGTCATTACTCTGTATTAAAACATACAGAAAGGCATATTGTTAAAGGGAATCTCGCAAATTACTGTTGTACGCAACGTGATTTGGTGTTGGTTTACCTGCAAGCCATGGGTTTAGAAGGTTTGTACTGTGAAAATCCTTGTTAGGACCTAGTAGAAGAGATGATATTTTGCTTTGCCAATTGTAATTTTGAAAAGATTTGTGTTTTTATAACTGTAGGTTTGATGGTTGCCTTGTGGCAACACTTACACTCAATACAGGAGGCTTAATTTGGTTGTTGTGAGGAGAAAAGTATATATGTTACAAGTCTGATTGGTTCTCTTACAGCTGATGCTATAGGACTTATCTGTTTGTTATGGAACATTATGACAAAGCCAGTCGAGCTGACTTATTTATTGTGAAAAGCATTTGTTAAAGCCATTAGGCCTTTAACAGTGAATTGTTATCGCACTGTTACATGCTTTAGATTAGGTTTTATTTCTACATCTAATCTCACAGATCACTGTAGCACGTAAGGATTTTGGTTTTGTCATCCCTTCTGGCAAAGGTTTTACTGTGATCATACTTGTTATGGCCTTTTGAGAGGGATTGTTAATATTTTGCCAACTGCAATTTTTGACATCCTGCTGTACAGCTGCCTGCCTTCTTGTGGCGGTCTGACGGACCAACCCTTACTTGCTGCATTTTGCTTCTCTGGGGCTCTATTCTGGGACTTTACCTGTTAGGTTGTTACAGGATCCGCTGTTGGCTCCGCTATTGGCTATGCCACTATCTGTCTGGGCCTGGGCACTCTGTTTGTTGTCTTCACTGGCGGTGGGTAGAAGTTTGTAACAGCACAATGCAGCTGGCTGACTGCTCTGATATCAGGCCCGCCTCAAAGCACTGCTTTGCGGTTCTATTCAGTTAGCATTGTTGCACCTCGAGAGGTTAGAGGGACCGGTTGTCTGAAATTCAACATTCGGATATAAAGTCAACTCTTGTCGCATTTGTTTGTCACAACCTAGATCCTGGTTAGCGTTACATTTCTTATCTATTCTCAAGACTTCAATCCTAACCACCTATGTTGTATCTGATATTCTCCTTCTAATGGGTGCAGCTGCAAATACTTGTTTTGATTTTATCCTAAAGGGCTCTTGGAGCACCTGGTTTTGGATCTGGTTATTTCTTTTGTACTGTCTTATATTTGTCATTTTGCAGCATTTCATCTTTAAGTGCCCCTACCTTGATAATAATTGGTGCACTTATCTGTCTGAGATAGAGTGTAACGTCCTGTTATCTATGAATAAAGTGCTGCTGAAGAACATTGGGTCTTTGGGCCTTGAATACAAAATCAGTATTGCACTGTATTATCTATGCACACACAAATCTTTGGAAACCAGCCTTCCCCCTGGGACGACACCTGGTGGCCCACCACAATCGGTCCAGCACCCATCCTGTCTGATCATGCCTGCAACCTCGGAATCATCCTTGATCCCCACCTCACCATGAAACAACAGATCAACTCCATCTCCACCGCCTGCTTTCACGCCCTCTGCTTGCTCCACAAGATCATCTGCTGGATCCCCATCTCAACCAAAAAGATGGTAACCCAGTAACCTTATCTCCAGCCGACTCGACTATGGAAACGTTCTCTATGTCGGAACCACCAACCAACTCCTCAACCCCCTCAAAACCATCAAGAATTCGGCAGCAAGACTCATCCTTGACCTTCACAGAAGAACCAGCATCACCCCTCACTTCAGGGCCCTCCACTTGCTGCCCGTTCAGAAAAGATGCCTCTTCAAGCACCTCACTCACGCCTACAAAGCCCTCCACAAAACTGGACCCACCTACATCAACAATTGCCTGATTTTCCACCGCCCAACCGAAGAGCTCTGCTCCTTCTCCCTTGCCTTAGTCCAGGTTCCACGCATCTGTCAGAGCCAAAGTGGGGGCCGCTCCTTTTCCTTCCTCGCCTCCAAGTCCTGAAACTACCTTCCCCTCCACCTTTGCATGTCCCCCTCCCTGAGGGAATTCAGGAAGCAGCTGAAGACCTGGCTCTTCCCCTCCACCTTTCTCCAACTGATGATCACTCAAACCCCATAGTACCTGGAGACCCGTGGGGCGACAAGCCATGCTATACAAGCTTTGATGATTGATTGACACTGCTCTGGTGCACATATGCAAAAAAACTCAACTTGAAGTGCTTTTAGCACTAATGTTTGAGCAACTGCTTGCAAGAATCCAAAACAATTCTGCAAAGGAGTTAGACTCGAGCCTTATAAATATACCTGCCCTGAATAATTCTAACTCGCAGCCAGCAAAAAAATGTCGAATTCAGCCTTATTAAAAAAAAGAAAACTCCAATTCTGTAATTCCTGAAAAGTCTTGTTTGGGTCCGATGGAGGCTGCCCTTACAGACATCAACCACCCGGTTAACTTCAGCATTGTTTCAGTCGCTAAAAACTTGGGCTTAGCTACCAGCACTGTTGATTGCTGATGCTTAAATCTGGAAACCGATTTTGATATCAATTCTAAAGTTATTGTTTTGGCAGAGCCCAGTGATACTATGAGCGCATTTAAAGCACAGTTATGGTACCAGAGACCCGAAGAAGGCCCCGCCCCACCGGATGGTTATGAGGTTCAGGTTTTAAATTCTATATCACCAATGGCTCGCAAGCTCTAAGAGCAGATGCCAATGCTGAGTCAGGGCAGATAAAGGAATTGGGAATCGAATAGGAATCTCAACCGACATCTTTATATTTCCACCACTTCTGTGTCAGACGAAATTGATAGCCCACCTACTAATCATGTACTTGGTAATAACTCCGACTTTGCCCGCGTGCCTCGCACGTGTACGTGGAGTGTCTTTGTGCATTGTATTGCACGTCTGTAGTGTTCAGAGACATTTCTCCTTATACGCCTCAACAAAGAGTTACTCCTGTATGGGCTTCCTAAACTATCTCTCTCAGAGATACAAGCTAATCAAAAAGCAAACAAAAGTCTCCCTCTTGTTGCTGCAACGTGTGTTGAGTGTTCTGAAATGAAATGAAGCTTGCACCAACCTGGTCTTGTTTTATTTTCCGGCCCAGCATTTCTCGCTCAGTGCAGTAGTATGAAACCTGGTGTCCTTTTAACAACCAATAAATGCCCTCCTTGCTTCTGCCGATAGCAGCTCCGCGCTTTTGATACATCATTTTATCAGATGGCCATGCAATGCACTGTGCGCATAACTTTTATATTGACGGGCGCTGCACTTCATGTTTGAGCACGGCGCCCGCTTTTTTGTTGTTGTTCTACTTGCAAAGTTTCACTCCCAGGAGGAGAGTCGGGCGCTCCAGGTCAACACTGTGCTCACTCGCAGTAACAGCCAGCTAGGAGTGTTAGGTAGTCCATCTTCTTTGTCTAGCTACCAGTCCACCCACAAACACTAACTAGAGCCATGGTCTCGCACCCCCTGCCTAAGCCTTGGGAGACCCGTTGGGGTCCACCTGCCTCCACCGCCTGTCACATTGGAACATGCACTTGTGTTCTCCTCCCTCCTCCTACCACTAACTGCTGCTGGGCCTCCCTCTTCCCACTAACTGCTGCCAACAGTTTCCACTCCTCCAGCCTTCTACCACTAACAGGAGTCGGGTCGCCCTGATTTTTACCACTGACTGCAGCGTAGTATTTATATTCTACCACTGTAGGTGGTTCTCTTGTCTTTTATCACCAAGTGCAGCCGGGGTCTATGTGCTTTCACCCCTAACTGCAGCCAGATGGCTCTGCTTTTATCACTAACCACAGCTGGAGCTCCACGTCTTTACCAATGTTCACTCGGCATGCCTTCTCCCACTACTGCATCAGGGTCTCCTTAATTTCACCACTAAACTGTTTTTCAGGATTTTAGCTATTACCGCTATCTGCAGCCATGTCTCTATCCGTTTCACCCCTAACTACAGCCGGGTCTACCTGCTTTCATCCCGACTTCCTGCGGTGTCGCCTTTCTTTTTTCATTAACTGCAGCTTGTTCTCTCTGCTTTCACCTGTAACTACAGCCAAGACCCTAGGCTTTCCCCACTAGTCTATAGCTGAGTAGTTCTGCTCTTACCAGTGACTGCAGTTCAGTTTCCCTACATTTCTCATTAACTAAATTTGGGTTGCTTATTTTTATCACTAACTGCATCTGGCTTTCCCTGTTTTCATTACTAAATAGTAGCTGATTACTTCTGCTAGCACCACTAACTTCCTCCGGTTTCTCTGCTTTTACCCCTGTCTGCAGCTCACTCGCCCTGCTCTCTGCTCTCGCTGCTAACCAGCACTCATACATCCTGTCCTTACCATGATCCAGAGCTCCTAATGAAAAACTGTCTCACTAACTCTACCTATCTCCACAATACTCACCATTAATCATGAATCAATACCAAGGCCCATAAACTTACGAGACAATTTTTGAGCGGCTGAATCATGTGACCTAATTAATCAAACCTATTCACAAATGATTTACAAATTTATATACAACTGCAGTTTATCATTTCTTACCATGATTTTTAACAAATGTCATTTAATTAAGTCACTTAAGGCGAATGGATCAACTAATGATAACTAGACCATGAATAAACAAGACCAGCTTGTCATTTCAAAATCTAATTTTATTAACTTTAATTCAAAGAAAGAGCATTTTTATTAGTAAATCTTATTTTATTAGCAAAAAGAAAGCATCATTTTAAGGAAAAGACTTTTAGACTGACATATTAAAGACAAATCAGTTAGCATGAATTTTAAAACAAAGTATAAGTTTCCATTCCCTAAATTCTATCTCCCTGTCTAAAAACCCTCTTTCCCTAAAAAGAATCATAAAAGACTGCTGTCCTTACGTGCGCCTAAGAGTCCTAAGAGTCACTCCATCAGAAAGCGAGGAGAGATTCCCTCCTCTCCATGAGCCAGGTTTTATACCTTTCTAACTAGCTAAAGTAACTAAACTTTGCATTCTTCTTAACAAATTCAGACTTGTCATTGGCTGAGCCGTGTCAGTCCACCAGCATGTCGTAACCAACTCCAGACCAAAAACGAGCTTTTCTTTAGCCCTATTGTCCTTTGCTTTCGAGTCATTTCGCTTCCTTGTAAAAGTAACTTTATTCAATCTACAGTTCATGACTTACTTGCCTTGGCAATCCTGCCGCTTCCTGTCCTTGGACAATCTCTCCAAGAGCACAATAGCACAACTTATTCAATAGTATTTCCTGACAAAATTGTCGACGTGGTAAAACTTTCCACTGTGCAAGGCTCCTTTCTGGACAAGATTCGAAAACACCATCTTTGCAGGCCTAAAGGCCTCTCATGGAAACTAATATTTAAACAAACACCAAACAGTAATTAATTAGAGAATTGAGACCCATTCTGTTACCCACCCCTTTGCTAATTATTAACCCATTAATTTATGTTACCTAGCTAAGCACATAAAGCAGCATTTATATTAACCTTCTACCTTTAGGCCACCAGGATTCTCCACAAACTTTTGCCACAGAAAATATATAACAGAACATAAGCACACACAAATAAGCACATGCCATTAATTAAACAGCCGCATTTAATACTGATAAAAACAATAGACAGGGTTAGTTTATTATTTTCACACACTTGCGATTGCAACATAGAGCATATAAAAAATTAGTCCCTTATGTTTTTCTGTATGTATGCATTTTAAAACTAAGTTGGTTAATGATTTCAACACATGCTTATTAATACAGTTACATTTATTATGGAAGTTTAACTTTGCGAGATTGAACGAAATTTCCTTCAACTGCTCGCTCCATCAACTCCCTCATCTGGTGATTTCATAATCACCAAACTACACCCAAAAATGTCAGCAAAATGTTAATCTTACGAACATGTTTTGAACATACACTGTATTCGTTTTTCTAAACCTTTGATTCAGCAGTTTGTCTACAACTCTCATATTGAACTCTACGAAACTCTTCTAGTTCTATTTCCTTTTCTCGTTCTTTTCTGAGCTTATAAATTCTTTTCTTTTCCCTTACATATTTCTTTCTCTTGTGTATCATGCAACTAATTTTTAACAAGAGTGTCACTATGACTATAACTATTACTGGATAAAGTATTTTACCAATGATTGAACTACCAATCTCTTGGAACCAGTTTCTGATTGCTGCAAATCTCTTGCTCAAACGTTCTGAAAAATGATCATCTTCTAAAGGTTATATCTCAGTATGTAATTCGGTAATATTTTTGATATACATCTCTATGTTCTGGCTCTTATCTGGAATGTATGTGCAGCAGTGTTGGACATGTAGAATTCCACAAACTCCTCCCTCCTTAGCAAACAGAATGTCTAGAGCAAGACGGTTCTGCATAACCATTAACCTCATAGCAATGAGTTCTGTATCAACTAATTGAAATCCACTTGCAGTATCTGTTGACAATCTGTCCACAATTGTAGGCACTTTTCTGATTTTATTTCCATTCAGGCTTATTCCCACCATAGGTATAATTGCACCAAATATGTCTCCCTTTATTTCTGAAAAACTTTCCCTCCTGAACCTATTCAGGTGTTTGCCAATTTCAAATGAGCCTTCTGAATTTCTATCTATATGAAAAAAAAATTGGAAAAACTAAACCAATATAACAGGTCCCGTACCAGTGATCCGGGAGACTGAAGTAAGCTTTATTCCCACAAACAAAATAAATTCCAGGAAAAATTGGATCTTTGCCTCCTTTAAATCCCCAAACTCCTAAGATACGATAAGTATCTTCACATTGACTAGCACCCACAAAATAATTATCGAATTGAGTATTAGCTCTCCTTATGCACAATTTTTCACTAACAGGTTTATCTATGTGTATAGCAACATTTTCATTTCTTCCGTTAAGCTTTTCATCCTCACTCTGCCAAAACTTAGATTTGGTTTGTTTCAGCATCTCGTTTCTTTTATAAATTGCTCTTCTCTCTTCAACCATGTTTAAGAGAGACTTTTCTTCCGTTCTCAATTTGCATGTTAAATTATTTCTAAAAGCGTACTCATATGTGAGTTCATTAGTCACTATAAAAAATTCCCTCATCTGTTTAGCATGTTTCAGTCTTTAAATTTGCAAAACTCATCATAATTAGAGTAATAATACTCCAGACGTCCAGTTTTATAAAACAAACGAGCTATTACACTACAAGTAATGCCATAAGTAAGAGGAAGCATATTATAGGTTACCCCCTCTGAAACAGAAGCAGGAAGATTCACACAGATGTAACAATCTTTTACATTCATCACCTTAACATATTCAGATAAAAGTCTAGAAAAGGTATTACTAGAAAAATCACCATCAGATCTATCTTGATGGATCTCTGGTTTGTGCTCAATGACTTTATTAGTCTTGCTTTCTACATCATGAATATCATGTTTAGCCACAACTTTACTAGTCATATTAGCTTTGTACATTTCTTTGTCAATTCCAAAAGGGAAAATGACAGCTAAAATTAACCAAACCAAAATTATTAAAATCACACAAATAGAAGACATTTTGCAACATCTTCTTAAAATAGAGCATCTCGAATTGTTGTTAGAATTAGGCATCTTTTACTTGAGACTAGAGCCTTTCAGAAAAAACAAAAATGTAAAATTTTAAATTCACTAAATATACACCCTCCCTTTTTTTTACTTTTTTTTTTAAATTAAAGAATCCTGTAACAGCGTTTCTTCTACCTTACGTCTTACAGCAATGTGTTTTTCTAACTAACACAATTTCTTCGACCTTGTGTCACCTAACACAATTTCTTCGGCCTTATGTCATCTAGAACCTTCAACCTTACATGAAAACAAATGTAATCATTGTCACTTGTGTCATCTATATCTTCTTGGCTACTACTGGTCACTTCCACTTCTGGTGGAATAATAATGTAGGTCCATTCAGGTGACTTATACTTACGATTAGGCTTTAACACTCTCTTTGCTTTACTGCTAATCACTTCTATTTTCTTCCCTGCTTGATTTTTCTTATCTGAATCATTTCTCAGACTTGAGATTTCATTAACCTGTTCTTTGAATTGTTCACTAATTTGAATTTCAGACCTTATTCTCATCCGGCCAATTATCTCCTTTTCTTGAGAGTTTCTTCTTTGGCTCAGTTTGATTGCACTCAACTCTCCAAGCTCTTTTTCTTGTTTTTCTCACATTGGATTCATCACCACATTCGTCTGTTTCACTCTCTGTGATATCAGCTTTAGATTCAGGCACTTCTTTACTCGGCAGCTTCACTCTGTTAGTAACATCATCCTTATAGCTGGTACTTGGTAATTCGTCTTCTTCTTCTTCTTCTTCACTGACTTCCAATCCACCAGTTTCAGAATTTTCGTTCCTTCTTCCAGTCCACTTTTCAATACTCTCCTGATCTTGATTCACTTTTTGTTCAGGCTCTTTTTCTGCTTCCTTTTCTAGCAGATCTTTTTCATTCAATGCCTGATTCACATTTGCATCTTCCAGATCTCAACTTTCTTGTCGATCTTCAGTATCTGGATTTCCTTCAGGTTCTTCTTCAGAATCTGAATCAGTTGTTGTATCACCTTCTTCGTCAGGATTCTCAGGTTGTGGTACTCGAATAGTATGACTAGCATGAATCCATCTTTTTAGACCTCTACACTTCACTGCATTTGTTGTTACTAATATCACCTGTCTTGCCTTCTGCCACCTTGGTACTAGACCATTTCTTCTTCGATGAACTTTTGTCTTCACCCAATCTCCTGGCAAAAGATCATGAGCCTTTTCTTTTTCCTTTGTAAGTACTTTAGTTCCCACCTGATGGAACACAGAAGTTACTACGTCAGAAAGATTCTTACAGTAGTCCATAATTGCACTGTCATTTATACTCAAAATTTTACTAACTGGAACAAATGCTTGTCTCATTACTCTGCCCATGAGTATTTCATGTGGGCTTAAACCCGTTTTTCTTTCTGGAGTACTTCTCAGAGACATCAAAACAAGTGGAAGTGCATCAGTCCACTTCATTCCTGTAGCCAAACACATTTTCACAAGCCTATTCTTGATTGTACCATTGACTTGCTCAACAACACCTGATGCTTCTGGTCTGTAAGCACAGTGTAGCTTTTGTTTTATACCAAGTGCTTCACAAATCATTTGTAACAACTTGTTTTTAAAATGTGTACCACGATCAATTTCGAACGTCACCAGAAATCCATACCTAGGTATGATTTCTCTCAAAAGCAATTTTGCCACAGTAACTGAATCATTGTGACGAGTTGGGAACGCTTCCTCCCATCTTGAAAACAGACACATTATCACTAATACATATCTTAATCTGTTATGAGGTGGCATATCAATGAAATCCATGTGTAACCTGGTAAAAGGACCACCCTCCAGTCCTATGGTTCCCAAGCTTGCAACTGTTTTTCTGTTTGGATTGATCTGTTGGCAAATCAAGCATCTCTGTCAAAAAGATTCGGCTATTATTCTGAATTTTTGATTGTACCATGTTTGCCTAAATAACCTGATCATTGAATCTCTCCCTAAATGTCCTGGACCATGATACATTCGGGCCATGTCAGCAATCATGCAGTTTGGCATTACTGGTCTGTCCTCTTTGTAAACCCAAATTTCATCTTCTTCTCACTGTCTGCAACCTGATTTTAACCATGTGTCTTTTTCCTCATCATCTGCCTCATCTTGTAAATCTTTTACTCCTTGCCATGTCTCAACTACAGATGTTAGCATAAGTGAGTTCAAAACATGTTCATTTTATTTTTCCCGATTAATGGACATATTATTCTTTGCACAAAATTTGGCGATCTCATCAGCATATGCATTTCCCTTCGTCATATAATCGTCCCCTTTTTATGTGCTGTACATTTTACTACAGCAATTTTCTCTGGTAGCTGAATGCCATCGATTAGCCTTTTGATCAATTTTGCATTTCTGATTGTGTTCCCACAGAAGTTAAATAACCTCTTTAAAACCAGAGCTGGCCATAGTCATGGACTACGCCATATCCATACTGACTATCTGTCACTATGGTAATTTTCAACCCTTATTCTCTTTCACATGCACGAATCAAAGCAATCAATTCCGCTACTTGAGTTGAAGAATTCCTTTGAGACAAGAAGCTTCAACTACGTCTGAAACTGTACAGACTGAATATGCTGCACTCACAATGCCCTCATCTGTCCTCAAGCAAGAACCATCAACAAAATAAACAAAATCCTATTCAGTCAGCGGAACATCTTCAATATCCTGCCTAGGTTTGGTGCAATATTCTAAAACATCCAAGCATTCATGATCAATGTAATTTTCAGTCCTGATTTCTGTCACAGTACCATCAGGCAACAATGTGGAAGGATTTAAATTCACACATCTAGCAATAGAAACATTATCTGATCCCAAAATAACTTTTTCATATTTTGTCAGTCTATTACTCGTCAAATGTTGAGTTTTGCTCCTGGTAAGGAGAATTTCACCTGAATGGGGCACATACACTTTAACAGGAAACCCCATTATTACCCCTTCACTTTGTTCCAGACTCACACTTGTTGCAGCTACTGCTTTTAAGCAACCTGGTAATGCTTTTGCAACAGGATCAAGAACAGCTGAGAAATAAGCAATTGGCTTTTTCAGTTTTCCATGTGTTTGAATCAAAACTGATAATGCACATCCTTCCCTTTCACTGCAATACAGCTCATATTCCTTCTCATAGTCTGGCATTCCTAATGCTGGAGCTTCACACAAACTTCTTTTTAACTGCTCAAAAGCCTCTAACTCAGTATCTGTTAGGGTAATCAGGTCTTTTATGTCTGCTTTTGTCAATCTCTGTAATGGTTTTGCAATCACTGAAAATTCACTAATCCTTTGATGACAATAGCCTACCATTCCTAGAAACATTCTGACCTGTCTCTGTGTTTTTGGAGGTTGCATTGCTTGGATCATTTTTATTCTTTCAATTTTCACTTGTCTAATTCCTTTTTTAATTCTGTGACCAAGATATTTTACTTCTTGTTTGCAAAACTGTAATTTTGCTGGAGACACTTTATGTCCCTCATCTGCCAAATGATTCAAAAGAGTGATGGTATCTGTCACACAGTTGGCTCGTGTTTTTGCAGCAACAAGGAGATCATCAATGTATTGCACTAATGTCGATTTTTCCAGATAAATCTAGATTTTCCAAGGATTTCTTTAGCAACTGATTAAAAATAGATGGACTTTCTGTATACCCTTGAGGGATACGACACCATACTAAGATACGCTCTTGAAATCTGAACGCAAACATTTGTTGGCTTTCTGGATGCAATGGAACAGTAAAGAACGCATTGCATAGGTCTATAACTGTATACCATTCTGCATCATGCAGAATCTGATATAGAATTACCGCTTGGTTTGGTACAACTGGGCAACATGGAACAACTATTTGATTAACCTTTCTCAAGTCCTGAACAGCCTGAAAGTTCCGTTTGGCTTTTTGATTCCCATAATTGGTGAATTACATGGACTACTCTCAATTTCTTTTAAAACACCTTGTTTTATGAATTTTTCAATAACAGGTATGACACCTTCAATAACTTCTGCTTTCATTTTATACTGAGGAATGTTTGGATAATCTGCTCCTTGTCTTACTGTTATTTTTACTGGGTCTACATGTTTCATCTAACCCATTTCATCTCCAGATAAATCCCACATTTTAGTATTGACTGTCTCTTTTAATTCTTCAGGTAGATCATTTTTGTCAAAAGCAGGAAATAATTTACTTCTGCTTCGACCATTAACATTGTTAATTTATAAAGGCCATCTTCTTCTGGAGTTTGAAGCTCAATACCATCCGGTGAACAATATGTATTATAATTCATTTTACAAAGGATGTCTCTTCCTAACAGGTTTACAGGACTGCTATTACAGACTACAAATCTATGTTTGTCTTTAAATTTGCCAATTTCAACTTTAACTGGTTCTGTTAAATCTGTTTTATTCTGTTGATTAGCTACGCAAACTACTTGGATAGTATCCCCAGAGAGAGGTAGGTATTCTATTTCCACTGATCTAATAGTAGAACGGGTAGCACCTGTATCCACAAGAAAAGTTATTTCTACATCATTCACTTTACCATTTACAAACGGACCAGACTGATCTACCTCAAGAGTGGCTTCAAGCACACACTCTTCCTCCTCTCTCAGGCACTGTCATAAGTAATCCTCAGAATCACTTCCTTCATTTTCTTTCAACCAATATTGTTGAGAAACATTCAACACATTCACTCTTGGCGATCTGTTTACCTGTTCACCTCCGCAGAATCCTGTTTCTGTATTGTATCTCTGCACATTAACACAATTTGGAAGTGGCGGTTGTGGAATCTGACTCTGCTGATTCACTACCTGTTGCTGTAGCTGTTGCTGCTGATTTATCTCATTTAACTGTCGCTGTAGCTGTTGCTGCTGATTTATCTCATTCTGCATCTGTGGATTTAATGATGTATTTTTAAAATTTCTGGGCCGATTCTTACACTCACGCTTCCAGTGTCCAATTTCGCCGCAATTAAAACATGGGAGTTTCTGCTTTAATTCTTCAATATTACCCATCAATTTTGGCTTATTAAAATTACCCTTAAATTTCCCTTGATTCTGGTGAACATTTTTATGTTCTAAAGTTGCAATTTGTTGTTCACCCACTTTTACCTGTGCCCACATGGCTTTTTCTTTTAGCTTCTTTTGTTTAGCATCTATCTCATCACTACAGTATTTTGCTTTTCTCAGAATGTCATCAACTGAAAGTGATTGCCAACCAACTATTCCTAATATAATCATCTCAAGCCATAAACAAATCTGTATATGAAATGGCTCATATCCTTTTCGTTCAATTTTTCATAACCACTGTATTGTTTAAATTCCAGTAGTAATCTTTCATAGAATGAATGTACTGATTCTTTTTGCTCCTTATTTGTTCTGTCTATTTTAACCCAATCTACTTCTTTTGGGGGAATCTTGTTTTTCAGCCACACAATCACTTTGTCCTACAGACTTATAACATCAGCTGAAGGTGCACCTGGTATTTTATCTCAAGCAGGTTCCTCTTTTGGCCAATCTATAGAAATTTTACATTCTGTCCAGAGATCTGAAGGAACAACAATGTCAAAGAATCCATCAAGATCAATCCACAGAACTTTTGAAACCTTAACAAATCTTTCCACCTGTCGATACCATTCTACAGGTTTTTTTCTCAGTCGGGGAAAATCATTTGTAAACAGCAAAATATCCTGTCTTGTCCATGGAACATGAACATACCCTCCACCAGCTATTTCTCTCATAGGAAACTCATTTGCTATTTCCCCTCTTTCTCTTCTTTCTTTCTCTCTTTTCTTAGTCCATTTCACTCTCCACTTACTTAATTCACCTAATTTTTTTAGAAACACTATTAATTCTTTTATATGAATTATTCTTCCTGTGGTGTTCATGTTTTCAATATCTTTTTCAGAGAAATCCACTCTATAATGTTTCTGCAAATTTTTCTGTCTAATCAAATCTATTTCTAATTCAGCAGCCATTTCTTCTAACTGATCATACTTAGTTTTAGTTTCCCATTGAATACTTTTACAAATAAACAATAATTCATCATCCTGATAGCTTTAAACGGTCAGGTCCAATTATGCCAATAATCAATTCCTCCAAATCCGCTTTCAATTTTGCAACATCAAGTAATTTGAACTCTGGGGGCTGTGGAGTCTGTGTTAAATCTATTTTATTTATGCTCTTTTCTGGAGTTCCAGAATCAGATTCTGCAGCAGATGGAGTTTGACCATTCGAAAAATTTTGATTAAAAGTTAAGTCTGGCATTTTTTTCTCTCTGTGAATTTCTGTTAAATCTGAATAAAATTTTTCAGCCACTTTCTTAATTTCTGCATTTAATGGAACAGTTAGAGCTGAATGTCTAATTTCTTTCTGATCAAAAACTGAAAGAACAGGTCCAATTGTTACTGGTACCGTTACCGCTTCCATTCTTTTAGTTAACTGCTGTATTAATTCTTCTTTTGATCGAATGTATTCTGCATTTGGTATATCCCCACATCCTTCTGTTCCCATTACATTTCTTGAGATTCTGTTTCCCTGAACTGAAGTTTCAGCATAATTTCTACTTTCTCCAGATGTGCTAGAATTAGCTCTTGTTTCTACTCTCTCAGGAAATTTTGCATTATTCTGATTTAATCTAGGGGGAGACTCATCATTATTTTCCCTAGGAGGAGCACTTGGAGAGGTTCCTTGAGGAATTCCCGGGGTAGACCATGAACAAACTGGTTGATAAGGTGGCGGTTTTGATTTTGTAATAAAAATCTCTTCCAGAACTAAATCCTCTAATTCACTATCTTCACCAATATTATTTTTCTTTTCAGTATTCTTTTGATCAGATTCTTCACTAAATCTTGCTGGGTAAAAACCATCACACATATCCATACGTCTCCAACGACGCATTCTGTATTCATGTGTTTCTCTATTATTATCTAATGTAGTGCCCCTTATTACACCTCTGTTTTCTTGTTCTAATTCTATCATCTCATCTTCCCATTCAACTAAAGCCTCAAATTGTGTAGGTCTAGGTCTTGGTACAGGAGCCATCATTTTTTCTCTCAAGTTTTTCAACACCTTAATTTTAAATGACCCATCTTCCGGCCAAGCTATTACACCATCATTTTTGGTATATTCTCCATCCAAAGGCAAGTATGATAACCATATTCACCTAACATATAGGCTGCAGCAGTTTTGTACTTATGAAGTAATCTTCCAACTCGCGTTTCAATTTTCTTATCACTTTTAAAAATATTTTTCAATTTCTGAAACCATGAAAGCTTCTTTTCCTCTCTCCTGCGAAAATAATCCATGTTTTAAAACAATTCCGCTTACGTAGGAAAGATCGTAAATATTTCCTTGTTGTTCTGCATACTAACCAATCCGTGCGCGAAACTCACCAACAAGCCAATCAGGTCACGTCACTATTCTGTTCAGCCAATAGAATTACTGAATTTCTGGATAAATCAATCAGCTACAAGCCTGCTTAGTCACATGAGCCAATCAGTGCGCGAATACTGTGACGTATGCTAGCCAACCACAGTGCGAACCCTGTGACGTATGCTGCCGCTGCAACTTCGCTGTCCTCGCTCTGCTCTGACACTCACACCTCCTTTACAAAATATTTTCACAGCGCCATTTTTAACAAAACTTTTCAATAGAATTCAGTTAGTAACTTCACATAAACAAAACATTTGTCTGTTTCGCTAAAATAAAGCGATAGTTTTCTCAATCATTCAAGTATCCTTTCACGTGAAATAGACAACGCTATTTTCACAAGATTTTTAAATTCGTTGATAAAACAAGTAGCCTTGTTCTACCCTTCATCACACACAATCATACAAAAAGAAACCCTAACCATTCATACATGAAATTTTTGGTCGGACTTTAACCCGCCAATAAAAATCCTCACTCGTCAGTAAGAATAGACGACGCTTCCTTACCCTTCAGTCAAGCTTGGAAAAATTCTATTACTCTTTTCACAGTGAGTTTTAAAACAGGACAGGTGCCCCTATGCTCAAAAGCTACAATTTCATAGACAATCCTCACTATACATTCTACCTAACACACCTAAAATCCCTAAACTTGTGCTGTACGTCCACAACACTTGTGATATATGACAATACCACTATTTTGAAACAGAACAAATGCACTGTGTAACTTCACTTGTCACACTACTCTTGCTGGCACAACTAGGAATTTTCACACTGCTGGAAAAAACCTTTCGAATACATATAACAATTGAACAAACTTAACAAGTTTTAGACATATAACCTATGTAACTACCATGTAGCATGTCAGTTACCATAGTAACCGTAACTCTGCTACCAAGTAATTGATCCAGCGCTCCTAATGAAAAACTGTCTCACTAACTCTACCTATCTCCACAATACTCACCATTAATCATGAATCAATACCAAGGCCCATAAACTTATGAGACAATTTTTGAGCGGCTGAATCATGTGACCTAATTAATCAAACCTATTCACAAATTATTTACAAATTTATATACAACTGCAGTTTATCATTTCTTACCATGATTTTTAACAAATGTCATTTAATTAAGTCACTTAAGGCGAATGGATCAACTAATGATAACTAGACCATGAATAAACAAGACCAGCTTGTCATTTCAAAATCTAATTTTATTAACTTTAATTCAAAGAAAGAGCTTTTTTATTAGTAAATCTTATTTTATTAGCAAAAAGAAAGCATCATTTTAAGGAAACGACTTTTAGACTACCATATTAAAGACAAATCCGTTAGCATGAATTTTAAAACAAAGTATAAGTTTCCATTCCCTAAATTCTATCTCCCTGTCTAAAAACCTTCTTCACCTAAAAAGAATCATAAAAGACTGCTGTCCTTACGTGCGCCTAAGAGTCCAACAGCACGTCACACCAGCAGAAAACGAGGAGAGATTCCCTCCTCTCCATGAGCCAGGTTTTATACCTTTCTAACTAGCTAAAGTAACTAAATTTTGCATTCTTCTTCACAAATTCAGACTTGTCATTGGCTGAGCCGTGTCAGTCCACCAGCATGTCGTAACCAACTCCAGACCAAAAACGGGCTTTTCTTTAGCCCTATTGTCCTTTGCTTTCGAGTCATTTCGCTTCCTTGTAAAAGTAACTTTATTCAAGCTACAGTTCATGACTTCCTTGCCTTGGCAATCCTGCCGCTTCCTGTCCTTGGACAATCTCTCCAAGAGCACATTAGCACAACTTATTCAGCAGTATTTCCTGACAAAATTGTCGACGTGGTAAAACTTTCCACTGTGCAAGGCTCCTTTCTGGACAAGATTCAAAAACACCATCTTTGCAGGCCTAAAGGCCTCTCATGGAAACTAATATTTAAACAAACACAAAACAGTAATTAATTAGAGAATTGAGACTCATTCTGTTACCCACCCCTTGGTTCATGATTTCAACACATGCTTATTAATACAGTTACATTTATTATGGAAGTTTAACTTTGCGAGATTGAACGAAATTTCCTTCAACTGCTCGCTCCATCAACTCCCTCATCTGGTGATTTCATAATCACCAAACTACACCCAAAAATGTCAGCAAAATGTTAATCTTACGAACATGTTTTAAACATACACTTTATTCGTTTTTCTAAACCTTTGATTCAGCAGTTGGTCTACAACTCTCATATTGAACTCTACGAAACTCTTCTAGTTCTATTTCCTTTTCTCTTTCTTTTCTGAGCTTATAAATTCTTTTCTTTTCCCTTACATATTTCTTTCTCTTGTGTATCATGCAACTAATTTTTAACAAGAGTGTCACTATGACTATAACTATTACTGGATAAAGTATTTTACCAATGATTGAACTACCAATCTCTTGGAACCAGTTTCTGATTGCTGCAAATCTCTTGCTCAAACGTTCTGAAAAATGATCATCTTCTAAAGGTTCTATCTCAGTATGTAATTCGGTAATATATTTTTGATATACATCTCTATGTTCTGGCTCTTTTCTGGAATGTATGTGCAGCAGTGTTGGACATGTAGAATTCCACAAACTCCTCCCTCCTTAGCAAGCAGAATGTCTAGAGCAAGACGGTTCTGCATAACCATTAACCTCATAGCAATGAGTTCTGTATCAACTAATTGAAATCCACTTGCAGTATCTGTTGACAATCTGTCCACAATTGTAGGCACTTTTCTGATTTTATTTCCATTCAGGGTTATTCCCACCATAGGTATAATTGCACCAAATATGTCTCCCATTATTTCTGAAAAACTTTCCCTCCTGAACCTATTCAGGTGTTTTCCAATTTCAAATGCGCCTTCTGAATTTCTATCTATATGAAAAAAATTGGAAAAACTAAACCAATATAACAGGTCCCGTACCAGTGATCCGAGAGACTGAAGTAAGCTTCATTCCCACAAACAAAATAAATTCCAGGAAAAATAGCCCTATTGTCCTTTACTTACGAGTCATTTCGCTTTCTTGTAAAAGTAACTTTATTCAAGCTACAGTTCATGACTTCCTTGCCTTGGCAATCCTGCCGCTTCCTGTCCTTGGACAATCTCTCCATGAGCACATTAAGCACAACTTATTCAACAGTATTTTCTGACAAAATTGTCGACGTGGTAAAACTTTCCACTGTGCAAGGCTCCTTTCTGGACAGGATTCGAAAACGCCATATTTGCAGGCCTAAAGGCCTCTCATGGAAACTAATATTCAAACAAACACAAAACAGTAATTAATTAGAGAATTGAGACCCATTCTGTTACCCACCCCTTTGCTAATTATTAACCCATTAATTTATGTTACCTAGCTAAGCACATAAAGCAGCTTTTATATTAACCTTCTTCCTTTAGGCCACCAGGATTCTCCACAAACTTTTGCCACAGAAAAGACATAACAGAACATAAGCACACACAAATAAGCACATGCCATTAATTAAACAGCCGCATTTAATACTGACGAAAACAATAGACCGGGTTAGTTTATTATTTTGACACACTTGCAATTGCAACATAGAGCATATCAAAATTAGTCCCTCATGTTTTTCTGTATGTATGCATTTTAAAACTAAGCTGGTTAATGATTTCAACACATGCTTATTAATAGTTACATTTATTATGGAAGTTTAACTTTGCGAGATTGAACGAAATTTCATTCAACTGCTCGCTCCATCAACCACTAACCTTCGTTGTCGCCCAGCTCTCATCACTGACTACTGTAGTGTTTCCTTACTGTTACCAACAACTTAACTTGCACAAAAAAAATTCATTTTATATTGTCTGTTTTGAAATAATGCCACCTTGTATTTGGATTGTACACAACATGGTGTATTTTATCCAAGTTTTACTTTGGACTGCGATCGTGTCAGATCAAACATGAAACGCTTGGTATTTTTACCCTATTTTTTAGTTGGTTCGCACTAGTCACTGTTTGTTTAATGTTATTTTATGGAGAACCTTAACCGAATGTTCAGATAAAAGGTGCCTGCATGCCTTCTCTCTGGGCTTTTCTGAGGTTTGGGCTATGCATGAGTACTTTTTTCTTTTAGGAATAACTATAATTAAAAATGAGCTTTGCCTCACACTGCTCTTCTCACTCTCCTTCCTTGTGCCTCATGCTGCTCTTCTCCTCACTCTCCTTCCTTGTGGCTCACGCTGCTCTTCTTACACTCCTTCCTTTTGCCTCATGCTGCTCTTCTCCTCACTCTCCTTCCTTGTGGCTCACGCTGCTCTTCTCACTCTCCTTCCTTTTGCCTCATGCTGCTCTTCTCCTCACTCTCCTTCCTTGTGGCTCACGCTGCTCTTCTTACTCTCCTTCCTTATGCTGCATGCTTCTCTTTTTTTATTTCATTTTTTTAGAGTTTTATATAGCGGGAACTAGACCCGAAGATATTGTGCAGCTTTACATAGCACTAGTTTCGTTACACAAGGACCCATTCATTTTTGTTAGACTAAGGTAGATTAAGCGATTTGCCCAGAATCACAGGATGTTGAGCGACGTTGCCGAGATTCGAACTCGGTTCCCCAGCTTCGAGGTCGACCGCTCTAGCCATAAGGCTACATCCTCTTCTACTCACTCTACTTCCTTGTGCCTCACACTTTTGTTCTCATCTGCCTTCCTTGTGCCTCACGCTGCTGTATATACTCGCCTTCCTTGTGCCTCATGATGCTCTTCTCCTCAGTCTCCTTCCTTTTGCCTCGCACTGCTCTTCTCCTCCGTCTCCTTCCTTGTGCCTCATGCTGCTCTTCTCTTCAGTTCCCGTCCTTGTGCCTCATGCTGCTCTTCCTCAGTCTCCTTCCTAGTGTCTCACCTGCTCTTCTCCTCATTCTCCTTCCTTGTGCCCCATGCTGCTTTTCTCAATCTCCTTACTTTTGCCTCATGCTACCCTTCTCCTACTCCCTCTCCTTCCTTATGCTTCATGCTGCTCCACAACTGACAATTCCACTGCAACTCACATAATTCCTTTATACAACACATACCTATACTTCATAATACATAGGTAAAAGACATTACCATTTAAACAACGCCAAAAGCTCTAACTCAAACAAATGCGAGACCTATTACATTTCTAATGCTTGTTCTTAGGAGATTGCCACCAGCCAAATGGTGGGATTGCAATGTATTTATATTGCCTCCCTCATTCTTCCACCGACTTACTCTTTCTTTATTTTTTATTTTTCAACCCTGATCTGTCACTTTGTCAGGGCTTGCTCAACTTTTTCTACCTCATCAATCTTCCCTTTTCTGCGTTTTCTCTCTAATTTGGGGTCAAAGTCCGATAGTCTACAGTCTTGCGCCCCAAAAACGAGTGCTGCTGCCCACCAGCTACAAACACATACACTGGTGTTTGTGAGTTGTAGGTTAACTAGGAATGAGTTAAACTTCTTATGCCTGAGAAAGTGAAACGTAAAGCATTCCATGTTCATGTTTCTGTGCTAGATATTAAAGGCATATTTTAGATTACATCTGTGCAGTCTAGAGGTGAGGAGGGATAAGTGTTTTTAACAGCCGTGGAGCACCGGGGGTGGTTGGTGGTGGTGAGGGGTGTGTCTATCTGTCTGTCTGTCTGTCTGCCTATCCTTTCAGGACGGCCATCAGGAGAAACGCAGGGAACCCATTTTTTCTCATAAAGAAGGGTAAGCACATAGAAGCGTCCCCTAGTGGAAGACTGAGGACAAAATAAGGGACATAACCCTTGGGAGGGGGTTGGGGGGAAAACTACTGTGAAAGCAAAAATAGAAGTGACGATTAAAGGATTCTCTCCGGTATTAAGGAGCCAGGGAAACGAGGAGAGTTCACTAATAGGCCATACCGCTTGCATCATCAACACAGCTACATGTTTCTAATAAACTACCTCGGAGGTAGGTGTGAGATCGCTCAAAATATGGCTTTGTAAAGAACACAACCAAACATTGAGTTTATTTGCCGTTTACAAATCTGATTTGCTCTTGTCTAAAAAGCTAAAACATGTGCATGTCTGTGACTCCTCTTTGTGCAAAGCTTCCTATACAACGAGGCATCTCTCTAGTGGAAAGCACGCCTTTCCGGAACATAAACAGACAATTGTTATTTTCCCAAGTGGCAGAACTGCAAATTACTGACAGACATAAGTGTTGCTTGTAGATGTGTCGAATACCAGCCTCTGAAATGGTGAAGGGCCTCAAAGCTTTATACGTAAAGATGTTGACTCCTAGTACAGCAATAAAACACTTCTTGCTGTAAATAATTTATTTTTGCAAGTAAGACTTTTTCCCTTTCAAGAAAACGCGCTCTGTAAAAGTTACTGTAGATTTGCTCCCAGAGAGCCACCCTCTCTTTACACATTTCGCTGTTCAATAAAGCCCATTTTCGATTCCTGCTAATGCAGAAGTTTGTCTGCCTTCGGCGGGTGCTAATGTTTCTTTTTATCCCTTGGAGATGTGTGAAGCACGGTTTTCAGTAAAGAAATCGTTATTAACACGCAACGCGACCCTCTTTTTAAATCGAGGCTGGATCGAGCTCCCTCATATTGACTTGACGTGTATAGTGCATTGTTGTGTTGGTGTACATTTTGGAGAATGTCATTCTGTTTAGCTGTCAATGAACCATCATTGGGAGACAGTGAGCTATTGAAAAGATGAAGCGGAGGACTCTGCAGGTAAGATAATTCTTCTTTTATGCAGTATGAAGGTACAGGACAGGCCAGAGCAGTCAACGAGAACCAACTGCCTCACTTGACCATTCCTCATGCCACCATTCCAACATAGAACCCGTCCTCATGGTGGTTTGTGCATTTACAATGCTAAAGCAGGCCCCAACACATCTCTTCCCTCACAGTAAAAGAAAAGAAAGGAAAAAAAGGTTGAAAGAAACTTATAAGGGAACGTTGGCGAAGGATGTTCACCATAAAATTTGGAGCTAAGGTATAACAAGGAAAAACAAACAAAAACCAAAATAAAAGCATACATTATTATCTCACATAATCCATGAACCAAACAGGAGGTCTCCTTTCTCTTCCTGAGCCATTCAAGCTAGGATGGCTTTGCGTGGAAGTATGAACTCTTTGCTCACAGTCAGACCTCTGTTTGGACAACCTTTCCTTGTTCCACCATTTTCCATCAATAAGCTTAACAGATCTGCCTCCAAGAGCAATGATCTGCATGGGACTGAAAATGTTAGAATGCCCCGTAGCAACCAGACCAGGCACTCTCACTTTAACCCAATCTCCTGCTTTGAAAGGAGCTTGTCTTCTTCCTTTGATTGGCTCCTTGGTCACCTACTTGCTCTGAGCCTTCTCACACCAATTCACGTTTCACACTGGGTACATTTAAATCACTCATCCAAGATCTTACTAATTTGGTGGAGGCCATTCTACCTCTCAATAAAGCAAAAGAAGACTCCTTGGTAATGGCACTAGGAGTAGTGCACAGAGCTCACAATACGTCCACAAGTTCCTTCTTCCAATTTAATCCATTGGCTACCGGGAATTGAAAACTGCCCTTTATAACCAAACCATTACTACGGGAATGATATAACGAAGTCGTGATGTGCTCGATGCCCCAATGACTCATGAACCCTTGGAACTCTTTGGCCATACATTGCACCTTATTTTCAGTGACCAGTTCAGCAGGAGCACCCTCTCTCAAAAATAAGGACTGGAGAAACACTCTATTCTTCCTCAGTGTTGGCAGACTTCACAAATTTCACTTCAGGCGACCTGGAGCCATAGTCCACCTCAACTAAGCCGTACCGGTTTCGTTCATCCAAAACATACATGGGTCCAATGATGTCCAAACCTAATTTGAACCATAGTTTGTCCGGAACAGGCACTGCTTCAATTGGACTAGGAAACGTGACGGGTTATGTCACTAACCACAAATGCTACACAGTCTCTCACAAAATGTTCAACTCCAAAATCCATGCCCGGCCACCAAAAGATTTCTCTAATTCTCCTCTTTGTGGCTCCCATGTCCACGTGACCCTCATGGGCCGAAGCCAAAATCTTATTTTGCAATGCCACTGGCACTACCAACAAATCCATTTTTTAAAAAAGTGTTTAAACGTACTAGCTGCCCGGTCTTTAGGAACCCAACTCTTGCTTAACATACCAAACACCACTTGAATAGTTTCATCCTCTTGCACCACAACTTTCACCTCTTCTTCTAATATGCAACCAAAACCGGATTCCTACAATGAGACCACAACACGAAAACCGTCTTCTACCTGCTCCCCTGCCTGCACATTGGAAAGGGGCAATCTGGACAAATAGTCCGCAACAATATTCTTATCACCAGGAATATATTCCAATTGAAACTGGAAGTCCATTAAGTAGTAGTGCCTCTTAACAATACTGGGAGTGGCATTGCTGGCTCTCTTCATGGTGTTTTATGAATGCTACTGGTCACGGTAGCAACACTGTGCACTGTGCAAAATGGTCACCAATGGACCCTCGGGATACCTAAACAAAATAAACTAGGTGTATCAAAGATAGAAAACGTAAACAAAGTTGTACTTGTAAATGTATATCTTTACAGGCAATTGTTAGCAAACAGAACGCAAGTAATTTAGTACATAGCTAACATTTTTACATGTACGTTCAAAAAAACCTTTAGTGTCATTAAAATATGACTTCACGATAATACATGTGTGTAAATACAATCACATATTAACACGAATTCTTGTTACGGCCCAGGCATTTCGGGACAGAAGTGTCCCTTCCTCAGGGGCCAATCTGTAAAGAAAAAGATAATACACATATAACTGATGGAGCTGCGCTATTGGAGCAGTCACTCATAGAAGGAAAATTGAAAAGGACAATGTCACTAGACTTGGCTTGATCCCACAAGGAAAAGACTGGTCAAAAGCGAGGAGGAAACAAGAAAAAACAACAGTTCCCAAGAAAAACCCACTGCTGCAAAAAGTGTGATAAAGGTGATACCAGTAAATTGAACACATTATGAAATTGCCAACAATGTGATAACAGGTGGTGACCGGGAGTGCAAAGCTTAGGGTGATCAGAACCATGATCGTATGACATGAAAAAATACCTGGCTGTACTGAAAAACGGGGCTCTGAAACGAAAAAACACTAACTATAAGGGCTTTAGGATAAGACTGATAAATCATGGTGCACAGAGGTTAAATGATGCACCCACCTACAAACTGTAACGCACTGCCAGGAAAGCTGTAGACCTCCAAAACTGAAAAATAGCCTCTAGCCTCTTAGGTGCTGCGCCTATTCCAACGGCCGACGGCACCACTACCTCAGGAGTGCTGCCGTCGGCCGTTGGACGTTCGAACCTCACCTGCGCAATGGAACGTTCAGCACTGGAGCTGGACGTTCCATAGCTGCTAGGAGGCTAGGGGCTGCTGAAATATATAAATATAATGTGCCTGTCAGGCACATGTACTGTGGATATTAAGGCTAAAAAACGCAAAACATAGGTTCATAAACTCACCAAAAAAAATGAAAATGCTTCCTCCAAATGAAGCTAATAGCTGTATTGCAGCAACCCGCACTCCTAACACGCCGGGATCCCAGCCGCTTGTCACTGTAACACAGGGTAACAGTGAATACCTAAACAACCTGTCGGGTCTAATGTCGCGCTATGAACTTGTAGGCAGAGAAAGAATAACTCTATAATTGATCACAAGGGAGTACAGTGCAGTGCAAAACACAAAAAGATGTGGTGAGTTAAAATAGGGTGATGTGGCCGAAAATAAGAAACATTTTATTAGAATACAGACTTATCCCCTAATTAAAAGCAGAACAGTGCAAGAGGCAGTTTAAACAAATAACTGCAAACAAAAGGCCAACATGTTTCAGCCCGTTGGTATGGTAACAAGTCTCTATGATCAAGAGACACACCATCCCGATAGACGGATGACCAAATGAGAAGATTGATCACCATGATACATTGATGGGAATCCATTTAAATGGTTTTAGATCTCACCACTAATCACTTACCTTTTCACTCTCTTTTTCTGTTTGGTTTGGTCTTATGGGCTTTCATGTGACTTGTGTTCCGACTTACTCTGTGAGGAGTTGAGGTTAGCCCGCTATAGTATTGGCATCTAGACCCGCGTTTTTTTCTGTTGATAATCCATAATTGTTATGGCAGAAGCATATTCATCCACTGCATCATCCTCACCTATGACTACAGCAGGAGGTAAGTGCTTCAAAGCCTTCCTCCCGTCATGCCCAAAGAGTGGCTCAATAAATCAAATTTTTTCTTCTGAGTGAAAACCTCTGCTTTAGTGGCTTCTACGTAAGCCTCAAACCCTTCTAACCATAATTCCCACTCCACAGGGGGATTCTCTGGAGTTGATAGAAATGGAGAAGGAGGTAAAGCTGACTGTTGCACATTGGAGGGTTCCTAAAGGACCACAAAGATATAAACCAGAATAAATGTATGCAGAAAAATTATGCACCGAATGACCTGCAGTAAATGACAATATTATGAAGCTGGTCCCAGGATGCTTGTTTCTGGTCCAGGAAAGACCTGGCTTGGCATTTTGGGCTGGGCTGTTCCCATGAGGCAGAGAGTCAATACTTATATGTATATAGCTGGTTCTGAACTGGGGTGGCAAAATGAGCTAAAGAATGATGATGGAGTCAACCCAGATCTGTGACGGGGGGTGAGTGTCTGAAAAGTGTCAGTGCTCCGTCCATCATCTCCTTGTGTTTGCTTTCAATATCAACAAAGTGTGCCTGTCACTGAAGGTGCATGACAAACTCTCGAATACTATAATAGAGAGAGTGAATCACCAGGATGCTAGTGATGGGAAAACCTGGTGTGTACGTCACTGACCTGCACAGGGTTGAGAAATATCCAACTCGAAGAGAAATCCCAGAGGAATGATGGTGCTGGTGGTGTCGCCGGTATATTTCATAAATAAATCAGGATAAGAAACCCACAAGAAAAGGCTAGGAAAAGCGATGCTGTCGTGTCCAGGTAACGGAACAGAATGACACGACAGCAAAACTCAATCATAGAATACAGAACATTATACATGTCATGAAGGAACATTATACATGTCATGAAGGAATAAATTAAAGGTACAGATACAACATCTCCTTTCCATAAACAAAAGAAGAAAAGCAAATGAAAGTAAAAACATTAATATAAATATTAATCTTTAAACCTAGAAGGAATAACAATATTTCTCTTTCCACTATTCTGATTAGAATCAGAATTAGTTTTAGAAGTTTTTTCTAACAAACCTTCCGCACAACCATCAGAATCAATCAAATTGTTCTCACCCTTTTCCTTACTAATACAAGATTGATAACTAGTCTCACTAACATGTGAATCATGTAGTGATTGTTCTACAACAACTGAATCTCGTAATGGTTGTTCCACAACATCTGAATCTTGTAATGGAGTTTGTTCTACAACATCCGAATCATGTGATGGTTGTGCTACATTCAAGAAGTCTTTATAACACAAAAAGAGGAATTGTCCAAAATACCTTTACCATCAAGTTTTTTTTAAATAATGTCTTTTTGAAAAGGTTCAATCTTAATAATAGCACTTTTGTTCCACCATCCTTTGTTTTTAATCATAACAGATGAATTAGAAGATCTAACGACCTGTTGAGGCAAAGAATACTTAGATTCACCTTTAACAACTTTTTTTAGTTTTTTGATAATCCCCCAATCAACGGTTGCAAACTCACAGTTATTTAGTGGAGAAATTATATTACCCAACTTGTATTTGTTCTCAAAGTTATCTCTAACACATTCATCAATAGAACTCGCAGTAGTAAGCCCATCTAATGTTTTTTAAAGAAGACAAGTTTTTATCAAATACTGGTTTGATTATATCATTTGCATCCCTTCCCTTCATACAACAGACCCCCCTACTCCGCTGGTCCACAGTCAAAATCTGCTCACCGCCAGTGAAAAAAAGAAGTGGACGACTCAGCGGTTAAGATAATTGTTCTTTTATTCAGTACAGAGGTACAGGACCGGTCAGAGTAGGCAACAGGAACCAACTGCCTCACTTGACCATTCCACATGTATAGCAAGCTTGTTAGTGTGTGTATTGCATGAGTGGAGGAGAACCATTTGCAATCATCTGCACAGGAAGTAACATCACTGGATTTCCCACCATCCATCTGCACAGGAAGTGTCAACACTCCTCCCATTTCCTGGGACCTACTTAATCGCAGACTCTTTGCTTGTGTGCTAAAATCAAGCCAGTCTGCTCCTGGACTGTGCCCAGCGATATCATCCCTGGTAGTCCCCTCTGTGAGGCTCTGTGCCCTCAACTCTGCCCATGTGGTTGACTTGCTGCACCACACAACACTGAGGGAGTGCTCTCCTGCAAGTTTACAGACACTTAGCCACCGCCAGCACTCACCAAATCTGCACCAACAGCACCCAGCACTCTACTCTCTCACACAGTCCTGCAACCATCCCACACAACACTCCACACTCACAATACTGCTCCTCAACACCAGCTCACTCACCAAACACGCCATAGAGATTTGGATGCTGGATGACAACGCCTCAGAGCTACTTTTCCTCATGTAAATCTGGCTCACATTGGCACCTGACATAGACACAGTCATCAGCCTCAGCTACAAGATCGCCAGGCAAGACAGATTTCACAAACCCGGAGGCACAATCGTCATCATCACATCAATGCTATTAGCTGCACCACTTCAATGGATACGTCACATGGAATACCCGTCATTCAAGCTCCACATCACAACCAACTTCACCCTAAGTGCCACTCCCGTCTACCGGCCACTGGGACCGCGCATCAACTTCAGACACAATTGCTGACTTTTTCACACCACTCTCCTTCAATGCTAGCAGTTACATCCTACTCAGAGACCTTAATATCCACCTGAAAGACCATGCAAAACCCCAACTCAAAATCATTAATCAAAGACCTCTGAAGGCCAGGCCTCATCCAATGAGTAAGGGGACTTACCCAAGCTGCCAGACACCTCCTTGGTCCTATTTTCAACAGCTTCAACAACATTCGAGTCCACAGTCCCACACCACTCTTCTGGGCAGACCACACACTCATCAAGTTCAGCATCTCGTACCGGTCCAACGCACACACTCCACTGCCAGACCAGCCAGCTGAAACTGTAACAGCTTCACTGACAAGGGCTGGAACTTCGCTCTCAACACCCAGCCACCCAAACACAGCAACAGCCGCCCCAAAGACATCAAGAATATCAATAATTGCGCTTAGTCTTTGGGCTCCGAGGTTGATCTAGCCCTTTCCATCAATCCGTTCCATAATCCGCCATATACAGAGGAGGACTCCATTAGTGCGAGCGCCCGACTTGGTGACTGCTGCTGCGCGGCCTGTAACCCTGTGTAACGCACCTCGCCTGGCACCACTGTAGGTGCAACAGACTCATTACTGCTTATCCTCCCACTCTGAGCCCTCTGACCGGCGGTGGGCCGGCCGCCCGAGATCGCCTGAATTCATTCCAGCGGGAAGCGAGCTGTTTGGGGACTGGGCTGTGGCTTCCATGCACACACACTTAGCACAAGGAAGTAAGTGCTACGGCCCCTGCTGCCCCACGTTCCCCAGTGCTCACCACAGCTTGTGACCGTCTAACGAGAGAGTCACTATATTCTAACTCAGCCCTACGTCTTGACGGGGGATCAGACCCAATGGAGTAGCGCCCCCCCCCCCCCCCCATCTCAGGCCTAACGAACACTGGGGGTTGCTTTCTTCGGCCGGGGGCGCATAACGATTAGGGACCCTTTCCTGATAGCTGTAACGACACTGGGGGGGGACCAGATCCCATTGATACACGGAGGCCTGGTGTGCGATACCTTCCAACAGAACCACAAGCGTTCCTGCACGTGCATCCACGACAAAGAAAACGTCCCCTCGTCCATTACACCGGAGGTTAGTCTTGTGGGGTGTTGTGTGCTCCTTCAATCCCCTCTGGCCTACCTCCCTGTTTGTGAGCGGGTTTCCTGCACCCTTTGCGTTTGGGCCTTCGACCCAGCTACTTACCTGCTCTGTCGAATCATGGCGGGCAAGGGTCCCAGAAGCCAGAACACGCAACAAAGACTTGACAAATATGCATATGGCAAGCGCTTGCCCACTACATCGGAGGGGTGCGCCTCACAACAGAAGGCGCCAGATGGAGACGGCCCCCCAAAAGTAACGCTCGAGGACATTATGCAGGCTTTAGTCAGCGTCCAGACCACGGTGGGAACGATATCCACTGATATTTCCCTACTGCGTGCAGACCTCCACAAGATGGCAGATAGGGTGCGGGAGGTGGAAGTGGTGGCAAAATCTCTGGTTGAGGACACTTTGGATCTGCAGGTGGCAGTGGCCCGCCTTGAAAAAGAGCAAAAGGTGCTCATTGACAAACTTGATGACCAAGAAAGGCATGCACGACGGAACAACGTCAGGATCATAGGTATTCCAGAAACTGAAGGCGCCCAGGCGATGGACCTGTATATTTAGGACTTGATAAAATCTAAGCTACAACCTAAGGGACTCTCTCATTTCTTTTCTGTGGAGCATGCCCACAGGGTGCCGGGTGGAAGACCAAAGCCGGGGGCGCCCCCTAGACCAGTTTTGGCAAGACTATTCAATTTTAGGGCATAGAGACTCATTCCTGCAAGCGGCACGTGTTTCTCCCCCGATATGCATTCTAATCTCAACTGTTAATTTCTTTCCTGACTACACTGCGGCAGTCTCGAGACGTAGGCACAGTTTCTTTGATGTGAAAAAACTGCTTCGTGAGAGGGATCTACCGTATTCTATGCTCTTCCCTACTAAGCTGAGAGTGGTGGCCGGAAGTCGAACCTTGTTCTTTGATACGCCTGAGTCCGCACACAACTGGTTGGAGGGCTGGCGACCAGTGGGCCGCACTGACCGAGGAAATGGCTCGCATCGCCATGGAGAAACCGGCGAAAATCTGGAGAAGCAGGGTCTCCGGAGCAGCGATCAAGCCGCCCAGCGTCACTTGAAAGGGAATAGACAGACCAGCAGTACCGGCGCCGCCTTTCGCACTATGAGGCCTCATGGTCTCCTGGGAATAGACTATTTTTGAGACTTTGGACTGAGGCAAGCCCTGGAGCATGAGAAGGGCTGGAGCCTTCTGGAACTCATTACCCCCTTTACGCAAGTATTGAACTGTTGGGAGGGTTGAAGCACTCTGCTGAGTTAGGGTGGCGGGCAGTTACAGGCTTGCTAGGCAGGGAGGCAGGGAGGGTGGGGATGGGGATAGAAGGGTCCACGTTTTGTTTCCTCTTTCTGAGTTTGTTCTTTGTAATATTATTGGGGCAATATTCTCCTTTTGTGGTGGATCTGGACGTAGCAACTGTGTATTTACATGTTTGACAGTTCTCAATATGTCTTATGGCTGATCATATAGCTCAGAGGTCCAGGACTATACAAACTGCATTAACAATATTGTTCTGGAATGTCCGAGGGTTGGGTAATAAAGTGAAAAGGGGTTTAGTGCTACAGCACTTGAAACGTTGTGGCCCCGCATTGGCCCTACTGCAAGAGACACATCTAACGGGCTCGAGTGTCAAAGCTATGGATAGGTGGGGGTACCAAATGGCTGTACATGCGGAATTTTCCTCAGGCTCTAGGGGTACGGGGAGGGGCGATTATTTAACTTGGTCTCTGTCTATATCGCACCGGCCCTTCAGGCACAAGCCCATTCTGCTCTCACTACATTCCTGATAACTTTACCTGATGCGACATTACTCATAGGGGGCGACTTTAACAACATAATAGACAGCACATTGGACAGGCTCCCTACCAAATCAGGGATTCAGGGTGGGCGACGCCTTCTTGGTTTTATAGATGCAATGGGACTCACAGATAGCTGTAGGTACAAACACTCTCACGAGAAGCAATACTCCTATTACTCCAGGGTCCACAACTGTCTCACACGCATTGATTATTTGTTGGCATCGGCTGACGGCCTGCCTGGAATAGAAGAGGTGGCGATTCGCACTAGGGGCATATCGGACCATTCTCCGTTGCTACTAAAATACACACATCACCAGACTTCTAGAAAACGTATGTTTCCGATTCATGCCAGTTTTTTGCATGTGCGGCCTATTATGAAACACCTCACCGTCACCACAAGACAATTCTTTCAGGAGAATGCTGGCTCGGTGGATTCCCCTAGTACGCTCTGGGAGGCCTATAAGGTGGTCCTGCATGGGCAAGCAATAAACTCCATTACAGGTCACAAACGGACGCAGCGGGCAGAGCTTGGCACTCTTGAGGAGGAGCTAAACACTGCACTGGCGGAGCAGGCGGCCTGCCCGTCGCCAGGAGCCGCCCTTGCAGTCCAGATTAAACGGATGGCGTACGTGGCATATCAAAGGGAAAGTGCATTAGCTAACCTCCAAGCAACCAGGCACAGGATATATGATCTAGGGGACAAAGCGGGAAAGATGTTAGCCTGATTGGATAAGAAAGAAAGGGCGAACAAGGTCATAGCTCAACTACTCTCCCCTACGGGCTCCATGGTCTCCAAACCGGATGGTGTAGTGGACATCCTGGTCGACCATTTCGAGCAACTTTATGCTCCCCGGGCGTCTTATACGTCTGTAGAAGCATATGACTACATTAAAGATTTAACTATCCCCCAACTCTTCCCTGAGGCAGCGCTCCTGCTAGAGGCAGACATTACTGTAGAAAAATTGCAAGCTGCGACCTACTACCTTGCATCAGGTAAGGTGCTGGGGCCAAATGGGTTCCCAGTGGAACTTTATAAAAGAACAGCGCATCCATCTGCCTCCTTTTTGCTTGAGATGTTTCTTGATAGTCTTGAAACGGGAGAGTTGCCGAGAGATCAGCGCCTTGCCACAATAGTCGCGATCCATAAACCTGGCGGACCGGAAACGGACTGCGCATCCTATCGGCCAATATCCCTAATAAACGCTGAACCCAAGATCCTTGCCAAACTGCTTGCCCTGCGGTTGACCCCCCACCTCTCTTCTTTAGTGTATCCGGACCAATCTGGATTCATGCCGCACCATAGCATGGCACTTACTTTGCGCAGACTCTATGCGGTCCCGGCGCGCGCGCCATGTATTCAGGAACCCACAGTCATCCTCTCCCTGGATGCCACTATGGCGTTTGATACCGTAGAATGGCCTTACCTGTTTGCAGTACTTCGCCACATGGGCTTCGGTCCCAAATTCTTCTCCTGGATTCGACTCCTCTACAACAAACCCCTGGCACACGTTGCGGCTAATGGACACATCTCTCTAGACTTCCCACTTGGTCAAGGTACGAGACAGGGCTGTCCATTGTCCCCGCTGCTTTTTGCACTGATTCTTGAACCACTGGCAATATGGATTAGGTGGGAACCCTCTATTAAAGGACTTTCATGGACCAATACGTGGGAGGACCGCATATCCCTATACGCGGATGACATCTTGCAATATTTCACCTCCCCCAAGAAATCCATTCTGGAATTGGTGAACGTCTGTGAACAGTTCGGTAGAGTATCTGGGTACAGAATAAATTGGTCTAAGTCCATTCTCTATGTCCTGACTGGTCCTCCTCCTGTCCTACCCGCGAGTTGCCCCCTCCGAACTACTGCCATGGCATTCAAATACCTCGGCATTTATATTACGGCAGACCCAAACTAAATTTATACTTTAAATCTTAGTCCCCATCTGGAACGGTTTAAACGAGATGTTAAGATATGGCGAACTCTCCCACTTACGCTCTTGGGTAAGGCGGCGCTATATAAAATGATGGCGCTCCCACGATTTCTGTATGTCCTTCAGAACACGCCATTTTTGATCTCAGATTCCTTTTTTAGGACTATTGCTACAACTGTTTCCACCCTCCTGTGGGATGGGAAGACACCACGTATTGCGCAAGCCAAGCTAACAAAGAGTTGGTATGATGGGGGAATAGCGCTTCCAAATGTAGAATTATACTACTGGGCGGCGCATCTCAAGCAGCTTAATTACTGGTTGCATGCCCCACAGTCTGATCCAGCATACCGATCTGACAGACAGTGCTTGGAGGACAAAGGGCTGTTGAGAAATCTATACAGCCGCCGCATGCCATCAGATTTACTAGGACCCACGCGACACTCTGTACAGATATGGTATAAAGCGAACAGACGTCTTAAATGCTCCGGGACAATCACACAAATGACACCAATGTGGGACTCCTACAGATTAGGTTTCCTTTGTTAACAGTACAGGGTTCCGGGAATGGGACAATATAGGCATCTCAGTGGTAGGTGACCTTTGGAAGGGAGGAAAAGTGGTAGATTTCTCCCACCTCCAGGTACATTACGAAATGACACAGAAGGAGAAGTTCAGATACCTACAGGTTAGGCACGCACTACAATCAGCTATACCTGCGGGTAGAGACCTACAGGAATCCTCCCCTCTGGAAGATAGCCTTCTGACTGAATGTATGCCAGATAGAGCCACCTCCTTGACCTACAGAAAATTGATTAATAACCTTCCGGACTTAACGTCCACACTGAGACACAGCTGGTCCGGAGATGTGGGTGACTTTGATGAGTCTGAGTGGCGGGAGGCCCTATCGTCCCCTGAGAAATAGCAATACCCTCTAGGCTAAAACTGGTTCAACTCAAGATATTACACCGCACTTACTACATCAGAACGACACTGTACAGGATTGGGTCTGCCTCACATAAATATTGCTTACGGCGTTGTGGGGAAGAATGGGCATTCTACCATACCATTTGGGACTGTAAACACATAGCGAGATACTGGACATCAGTCATGCGCACAATTTCCCAAACTGTAGATATTTCCCTTGTTTCAGAACCCCGTTGTTGCTTGCTGAATGTGTGGGAACCCAATGATTTAAATCACCGTCAGTAGGATTGGGTAATGTTGGGCATGATTGTCGCAAAACGCAACATTGCCCTATTATGGGGTTCAGATGCGCTACCCACCCTCCGTAAATGGTGCAAGGATATGTATGGAATGATGGTGGCGGAGAAGTCGGTGTTCATACATCGTGGGTGTCCCAAGAAGTGGGAGAGAATATGGGGGCCCTGGAATAGGTTTTGTGGTAATATATGTGAACCTCCTAACCTCATAGACGATGACGGTGCCTCAGAATGATACTGATTGGAAATGTACAAGATTAACGATACCGAATTGTCGATAAGTATACTCCTTATATGTAACCTGTATGATGACCAGGGTTGCTCTGCTCTCTTGATCCACACAATGCATATAATTCTGTCTTTGTGTATAATTGTCCCATCTGTTCTGTTTAATAAAAACACATTTAAAAAAAATAAAAAAAAAGAATATCAATAATTGGATAACCTCCTGCACTGACTCCCTGACCCCCTCAAACACTGCAGTATAACAAGATCTAAAATCCAGGAGTTGGTACATGGAAGAACTCAGACTATTGAAACACAATTGCCAACAACTGGAGCACAAATGGGGAATGAGCCAGGATAATGCAGACAGGGACACGTTCAAATCTGCCCTTAGATCCTACCACTAAATGAGAAAAGAAAATTCCGCCATCGTGAAGGATTTCACCGCACTAGCAGCCTCCTTCAACTTGATCACCCCCTGACAGAACTTCTGCAACAATCTCTTTCAATTCTTCTGCAACAAAGATGCTGCCATTTACAGCAACTTCAACCTGCCACTGGACTTGAAAGACCTCGCCAAACGCTTCTCGATCTTATCCAAAGAACCAATGCTAATCACATGGCCAGTCATCACCACAGAAGAAGCTGCTGCCACCATGAAGTCCATCCACTCAGGTGCCCCATTGGACCCCTGCCATGCCTACTCCAGAGGACTGCAACTCATCCGAGTCATGCTCACACCCTTTTTAAACACTTCCACAATCTTCCCGGGCACATAGAAACATACAAGGGTTCTCCATTGATGAAGACACCCTTCTTGGACCTTCCAGCGCTCACCAACTACAGACCGATCTTCCTGCTGCCATTCTTGGCCAAGGTCTTAGAGAAAAACATAAAAAGATGCCTTCTCCGAGTACCTCCATGACCACCAACTCCATGACACTACTCAGTCTGGTTTTAGATTAAACCACAGCAGGGACCCGGCCCTCGTCACTGACATGGATGACATCTGCCTGACTCTGGATGGAATAATTAAACAACAGGGGGTGGTGATGGACAGAGTTTCTGAATTAAGCAGAATACTCTCACCCAGTCAAGAGATCAGGGCTTAATCCAACACCGTTTTTTGGCTCACTGCACAGTTCGGGCTGGACTGTTCCCATGAGGCACAGGGTCAGACTTATTTGCATATAGCCATGTCTGAACTGGGGTGGCAGAGTGGGCTAAAGAACGGTGATGGATTAAACCCAGATCTTTTGACTGGGTGTGATTGTTTGATTGATTCAGATGCTCCGTCCATCACCACCCCCTTTTGTACCGCTTTTGACTCTGGATGGAGGCGGCATGGAACCCCTCATCCTCCTGGACCCCTTTGCAGCGTTTGACATGGTCTCCCACCCCATCCTCATCCAACGCCTACACAACATCGGAATCCAAGTACATTCACTCTGATGGATCTGCTCCTTCCTGACTAAAAGGACCCAATCAGTCAGCCTGGCATCATACACCTTGGATGCTTGTGACCTCATCTGCTGAGTTCCGCAAGGACCCACCCCACTTTGCAGCCACCTTCATAAGGTCAGGAAACTAGAGGCATACACAGTGCTTAATTCGTAAAAGAATAAGCACTGGTGCCCAAAGGTTTGTTCACAAGCTCTCGAAAGTTGGGATGTGGAATACCATGGCTGCGTGGTTTTGATTACAGTTCATTCCTTTTTAATCCACCGCCAGGCACTGCTTGCCTCTTTATCTAACTCTGGCAGGTTCTTTTTCATCTCTGCTTTTTTTTTGTCAATATTTTTTCGTTTTTTTCTTTCCCATCTCTCTTTTGCTCGGGTCAAAGTTTAACAGGAAAAAGGTGCTTATCCCAGTTGGAAATGAACATCTTTTGCCTGGTATTCTCCCAGATCTTTGCTTTCTGTAGCTGAACTCATTTTTGTTCACCACAGGACTCTGTGCACTTTAATGCTGCTAAACAGTGATAACGTGGTTCTGCTATCTCTTTTAAACGTGATCAAATTGGCATATCCCTCATTGGCAAATTTAATTTACTTGTAGGTCCTAGTATATAGTACAACATGTATACGAGGCCTGTAAGTGGTATGCTACAAGTGGACTGCAGCACTTGTTGTGCAATTCATTAAAGTAGCGCTGTAAAACATGTCTGCAGGTCTGCCATTCAGCCTGGGTGGGCAGTTTTAAACTGCCATTTGACCTATTAAAAATAACAATTTTGGCAGGCAGACCAACCTTTTGAATAATTATGTCGCCCCTAAGGAAGGCCCTAAATACCCATAGGGCAGGGTGCATTTAAAAAGTAGGGCTTGTATATTTAAAATTGTACATGTCCTGGCAGTAAAAGAACAATACAAAAAAACGTTTTTTAATCTAGCAAGGCTGGATCTCCCATAGGGAAACCCTAGTTGCCATTAAAAAACCTAATAAGCTTAATTTCGGTCTGGGTGCAGCCAGAAACATGATTCAATGGCTTGTTTTAATGGTCGTTTAAAATCCAATTTAATGGTAAAGTTAGATTTAAAATTCTATTTTGGCTTCTATCGAGGGATGCTTGTTCTTGAAGAGTTCTAATGATGATCCCTTACCTCTTAAAGGGGTCAAAACATCATTGTCTTATAGCATGGCCCCATACACATTGTTCCTTTTGGATTAAACAAGCTGTATTTTTGATTATGAAATACTCATTTTGATCACTTTATTTACTTGTTTTTATCTCACCAAAGAGAGCACCATGTGTGTTGTCTTTCATTGGCACTTGTTGTGTGTTATTGTATATATGTTTTTCACTAAATTAATAATTTGCTCATGATTTACATAGTTTTGCTGTATTAGGAACCACTGTGTTGCACAAAAAACGTACTGACTCCAGGTCACAAATGACACTCTGGTATTTTCCCTTGTTTTCTTTCAAGTTAAGCCTGATTTCTCCGTTGCAAGTTGTCACAGGGCTAAGGACAAGTTTATTTGTTACTCTTGTTGTTCACCCTGACAAGGATAGTGAGGATTTTTGAAAGTGGGTTCTCACCCACTCAATTAATACTCAAATTTCTTACACTTCCCAAAAATGAGTGCTAGTGAGCCTCACCTGCAACCACCAGCTCAAATTAAGGGGAGGGTATACAGGACACACAGACACAAGCAAAGAATCAGGCCATTACTGGGCCTGTGGGTAGTCTAGGGATGGATAGGATATTTGGTTTGGTGTTAGATGATTACCACTCTGGGCAGGTGATAAGAAGATTGGTAAGTGGTGTCAGTACTTGGGTGTTAAATGATTTCAGGAAGAAAAAGTATGCAACTGGCACTAAAACAAATAAGGGATTGTTTTACAGGCGAGGTTGTTAATACATTTGAGATTAACGCTGTACTGCCCAACTGCAAATGGGTTGGTCAAAAGAACTAATCAAATGATAAAGAGGTGTTTGCAGCTGGCCAGAGTGAATGTGGTAGGTGAAAATAGATCCATCCAGGAACTTACTGAGTATGATAGCAGAGGTCTCGCCATTTGTTTCTCTTACAATTTGGAAGCGTATACCAAAAATTGATCGATCGGATATTAGTGAACATGTTGGTTTTACAAAAAAAATCAAGGTGAGAGAAGAAAAATCAGGAAATATATAAAAGGAGATATGATTGTTCCAAACGAATAAAGGAAAATATTCTGTCTATTACGTATTATCGTTTGTCAGAAAAATCTAGGATGCACCTTTGTGCGATTTCTGATCCCGTAGAGGTGGTGAATGTGGGGAGTGGTACAGTATTTTTATAGAGAGTAGTCAAACATCGAGCATGAACCTGGTGTGCAGAGGCAATGTATTCCTGCAATGACAAAAGTGTAGAAAGTTTCATCAGGATTATCAAGAACCCATTTGAAGGGTGGATAGAAGTCTGAGAGGAGGCAGAGTACGCCTTTTCTGACCTACATACATAAGTGAATCATTATTATTCGTACTGTCTGTTCTCATCTGCTGTATGTTTTATGCAACTAGCTTCCTTTTCCTTACATGAGGAGCATGTGTTATCGTATGAATTTATGTGAATAGGTTATTATGTGACTGTACTTCGTGGGCAGCATGTACTTTCTAGCTCCTCCTTTCCTACAGTATTGTTAAGTTTCCTCTGACTCCTCTTACGAGTGTTTTCATCAGTTGGAGCAGAGATCACACAGAGACAAGATATGTGGTGTTGTTATTTACCTTGGTTCTAACAGCACGCATGTCTACCACCTATTTCATATAGTAATTTCCTCTCCTTGGTAAAAGTTAGTTGATACTATTTATCTGTGGGAACATTATGGGTCTTAAGTGACGGTTAACACTTTGACTGTTGTGCCGCCGCTTCGGTGGCCAACGTCCTGCCTGCCATCCTCTACTGATTTGGCCTCAAGAGCGCAGGACATGCTGCTCCCTTTGCACGTTAAGTGCAGAGCAGTGGTGGCTCCTCCACTATGGCAGAGGAACAACGCCCCACTGCTTTCAAGCAGTGCTAGAAGCAAAAACATAAAATGATAATAACTTTCTGTTATTATCATTTTATGTGTCGTGGGCGGGTGGGTGTTGCAGTCTGCTAATGGAGCAAGGCAGGGGAGGAGTGGTTTGCCCACTCCTAAGTGCTCAATGTCTGTTTGGTCGTCCCTCTGAGGCCGTCCAAACCAGTCATCCTCACTTCCCCCTTCACCATGCAGGCTGCATTACAGCCTGCATCGAGAACATGCCCTCCCTCCAGCCTCTGGCTGAGCGCCGTGTCATGGTACTTGGACCAATCACAACGCTGCATTGCAGCTTTGTGATTGGCTTAGGGGATGGAGCAGTGGCGGCTGGTGGAATTTGAAAGTGGGAGGTCGGAAGATCAGCCAACAAACCCAGGCATGCACACAAGTGCAATGAACAAATCCGACATTTCTCAGAAGGGTGGGAAAAGGCCTCTGCCCTTGAGAAATGCCCTTAAAATTGGTGGAAAATAGAGCATCTCCTAACATAATCTCTGTAACAAATTGACAAAGAAACACAAGGAGGCATGCCCAGATGCAGGAACCACACCCGCTCCCCCTTGTCAAAAGTACATTCTCACATTGATGGTCGAGGGAAGCGCAGCTCCTCCCTAAAAGAGAGCTCCAGAGGTGCCCTCCCAGATCTCTCTCTCAGCTGGGGCGATGTCAGCCAGTGCAAAACCCCACACCTCCCTGTTTCCCTGTTGTGGGTGATCCACGTTGAAACTAGCCTCCTGTGAGGGGTCTCACTAAACAAAGGCTGCGTCTAGAGAGCAGCCAGAATGGACACTCAAGAGAACCATCGCAAACTGATTCTGCAGCATGTGCACTTTAGAAACATTCATCACCATTGTTTTGAAGCACTACAATATACCAGCAGTAAAGACATTCTATACATCAAGATGGGATTTACACATTTGAACTATGATATACTTAATAGATCTACAATTATAGGTATACTGAAGGTTAGGAGATTTAATTAGAATAACACAATTGCTGTGGGCAGAGACCAGGTTTATAACGCAAGGCCCTAGTTGCAAAGTCGGGCACAGTATTTTAGGCATCAGACTATATTGGCTTTGATTGTATCTTGTTTAATCAGTTTGAGACAAAATCTGCAACCATCTCTATCCCGGAAAAGAAGATATAACAATGTCAAGAGAAGCTTAAAACATGACCCATTCAGGATTCTTGTTCGCATGAAGACGTAGGGCTCGCAAGTTACAGTTGAATCTCAGCAAGGCCAAAGCAGCACCCCATCCCCCTGAGTTCATTGTAGAGCGCTCCAAATCAACTGGGCAGCACCAAAGAAGTTAAACTGCAGCATCAATCTCCATATAACCAGGGAGGTGGGTGGCGCTAAGCACCTCTGCCTACGTTTAAACACCAGACCTGTTCACAGACATGCCTAGGAAATCTTTGATCTCCTTGTCACTGAAAAACCAGCATGTTTGATGCTGACAGAGACCTGGTTAGGCGAGTCGTCCAATCCCGACATTGCTACAGCAATACCCCCAGGATACAACATTTTTAGGCAAGATAGATTGAAAGGAAGGGGTGGGGGTGTAGCACTCGTGGTGAATAAATCCTTTGCATGTTCCATCATTCCTATGGATGCCATCACGGGCTCTGAATCCCTTGCCTTCTCCATATCATTGACACCTCAACAATCTTTTAAAGGGCTCCTAGTTTACAGGCCTCCTGGCCCTGTAGGGTCCTTCTTTGAGGAGCTCCAGTCGATAATTTCGACGCTGATCCTTAGAGCAGAGCACTGTGTGCTGGCTGGAGATTTTAATTTCCATATGGATGAGAGTTCTGACCTGGATACAATTAAATTGATGGACATCATGTTACCCTTAGGCCTGACCCCCTATCTTTCTGGACCGACCCATGACAAGGGCCACACTCTAGATCAGATCTTCTCCACGTCCCCCATTGAAATGTCGGCATTGCTACCGGTGCTGTGTCAGACCATCATCTGGCCAAATTCTATGTTCAGTGCATTAAGAAACCATCGAGCACTGCTCTAAGACACCAGGGACCAGTATCCAGGGCGTACCATCGGGTGACTCCAGAGATGCTGGCTCAGGCCTCTCTGGATCATCCTTTCCCTGTTACGGGCAATCTAGACAAAGACTTAGACTCCTTGCAGTTGTGGCTGATGGATAGGCTGAACGACCTGGCCCCTGTGATTCCCCCCCGATTAACACCCAAACGGGCCTCTGCCCCTTGGTTCACCGAAGCACTGTCGCACTCTCGTAGGCAATGCAAAGTGGCCGAAAGGGCCTGACGATCTCAGTATAATGCCGATGCTAGGCTTGTCTACAGAACAACGGTCAAAGCCTACCACCGGGAAATCCTCCAGGAGAAAAAAGGCTATTTCGCCAGGAGAATTGAGGCAGCAGCCAACTCTTGTAAGGAGATCTTCTCAATTGTCAGAGAATTCACGACTCCTCGGTCTAATTCGACTCAGATTGCCCCCTCTAAATCATGGGTGTCTGCCCTTGCCAATTTTTTCACCAATAAGATAAATCTGATTCAAGATTCTTTCCCCACGAGGGAGATTGATGCTTCTCTTAGCCCCGTGGATGGGCCAATTCCACCGATTCCCGCAGGTCCAGTCCTGACGGTGTTTCCGCCATTTTCGATTTCCGCGTCTTTGGCATTTATGGCTAATCTTAAATCGGGTTCCCCTCTGGATCCTTGCCCTGCCAAATTCCTGGCGAAAATGGCGGATATTGTAAATCCTTTAGCAAACCCGCTCTTGAATCTTTCTTTGAGTCAAGGGGTGGTCCCGCAGGCGTGGAAGCAGGCAATGGTCAATCCCCTCCTTAAGAAGCCCGGCCTTGCCCTAGGGGAACTCGCCAATTATAGGCCTATCTCGCTCCTTCCCGCACTGGCTAAGATCTTGGAGAAACATGTACATATCGTGCTCACCAACTATTTGGAGTCCCACGATCTACTACACTCCTCCCAATCTGGTTTCCGCCCCAATTTAAGCACCGAGACGGCGCTGCTGGAGGTGTCTGAGGCCATTAAAGAGTCGCTGGACTCGGGAGGCAAAGTCATGCTTGTCATGCTTGATCTGTCGGCGGCTTTCGACACCGTCCCCCACGAGGGCTGCTTATCTGACTCAGAGTGGCATGAATGGTGGCCTGCTGACATGTTCCCTCCAGCACACTCGTCCCAGATAGCTAAGATTCTGGGAATTAAGATTGACAACGGGCTGACATTAAAATCCCAGGTTCTGGCTCTTTCGGGAACCTGCTTTGGCCTCCTCAAGATGCTCCGGAAGTTCTTCCCCCTACTCTCGGAAGAGCACAGGAGGACTATGGTCCAGGCATTAATCGGCTCAAGATTGGATTATTCCAACATCCTATATCTTGGCCTACCAGAGTATCTCCTGCAACGCTTGCAGGTGGTGCAGAACGCGGCCGCGCGGGCTATCTTTGGCCTCCACAGACGCGCCAGAGTATCCACCCTATTGCAGTCGCTCCATTGGCTGCCCATCCGGAAGCGGATAGAGTTTAAGGCCTTGACTCTGGCCCATAAGGCCCTGCATGCCACGGGAGCTCAGTATCTCCAAAGGAGACTTGCCTTTTACCACCCGGCTCGCTCTCTAAGATCTGAGTCTCTGTTCTTAGCTGTGGTTCCCCGAGTAAAAAAGGCTCGCATTGGAGGCCGCTCTTTCAGGCTGCGAGCTCCGCAGCTTTGGAATTCTCTTCCACTGTCACTGCCCAGTACATCCAACCTACTGGCCTTCAGGAAGGGCCTTAAAACATGGCTCTTTGCCCGATAGTGTCCTTTTTTCCAGTGTTGGATCTCTCTACGCACTGCAGTAGTTCTGTTTTATGTTGTAGATGTCTGTCTTTTCCGGTCACTAATTAAAGCGCCGGGACACTCCTTTGGAGTAGCCGAGCGCTATAGAAGACCAACCTAACATCTAACATCTAAAAAGGAAAATAGGGCACTCGAAAATCAAATACTGACACTCACATAGGCACACACGTTTATCTTCGAACCTCAGTGCATACCTACAGATTGCTACCAGCTTCTACAATTGCAACCATATAGCACCCATCCAAAGTCCATCACCTTCAGTCACATTTACAAATGTGATGTTTTCATTAAAGAAATGAAGACGAACCCACCACTTGTGTGCAGCTCTGTCCAAATAGTCAATAGCATTGCCTGTCATTCACAGCATTCAGAACACGCAGACAAGTGTCACCCTAAAACACTAGACCAGTATTCGAGAAGAAATCCACTTACTGCACACGGTGAGAACACAAAAATATATGTGCCTGTGGGGCACGCCGTCACAAAATCACCCAAAAAGGACCACTGGTGTCCGTTGCATGATGCAGCACTGCATTGGTAAATACATGCGACCATTAGACTGTCAGCACTCAACCACAGAACTCATCCTTCCCTCCTTTCCCCACTCGAGTGAACTTGGCTGGCTGACAGGTGGACCTGGAAATCACCTGACACGTGCAGCCCTCCAAACCCTGCCTGCTATTTCAGCCACGCCGATGTATTCCCTCACAGACTCTGTTACACCACCACACGCACGTCAGATTTGAAGGGGTCTTGGCTCTGCCACCACTAACGAAAGGTCTATTAGCACACTTCCTGCAATATCTGCAAATCATCGCATCCAAGCTCTGGGGTTCAGCTATCAATACAGGGGTCTGTACTCAGTCTCTGGCTCCTTTCTGATAAGGCAGGTCAGTTGGCTTATGTACTGCCTGAAGCGATCTGCTTTTAAAGTGCGAGTCATGATATCAGTCTAGCAGGGCCGACCCATCCTGCTAACCTTCTGAGGTCAACAAAAGAACGTTGGCACATGACATAAACCACAATTTGAGCACACCCACTGCTTGAATATTCATGACTGCCTCGGGTTCAGCATCTTAGGGAGAACTGGTGATGCATGCAATAAAGGCACGATCGTTGCTTATACACTTAACTATCCCTGAATAGGAGATATAAACACATGTAGGACTTAGAGGGGGATTTTCTTGCACTGTTAGTGACCTAGTCAAAGAGGTCACAAAAGAGCCGAATCTATCAGAACTCCAACTTTCCGCACAAGGACCCCATAAATACATTTGCCCAGGGACCCCCAAATGCACAAAACTCTCGGCATGTTATTAAAGCGTTACAGCATAACAAGGTTCTATAAAATTAATTTGCCAGGGCCCGGGGAGGAATGCACGCCTCGAGTCATGAGAGAACACTGCATGTAGTAGATCCTTGCTGCGCTGTGATGGAACCCCAAGAGGTACGACACTCTCGGTTGGCACGAGTTCCGGGAATAAAAGAGGTCGAGATAGCGCTGCAATGGATTTCATTCGGCCCCTCATAATATAGGACTGGATTGCCAGGACGTTCATGACAAATCGCAAAATGTATATTAATGAAAATAAACTATTGTTGTCCGCAGCTACGGATTATTACATCCTTTTCTGCTCAGAATAAACGACCTTTCGAAGCAAGAGGGTGATGTTACTGTGATGGCGAAGCCCTTGTAGTTTATCGCCAAACCGCATTTTCAAAAACCATTACACACAGCCGAAAAACTCATTCAACACGGCCTGCATTACGGGGGGAGGGGGGGTGGAAATGGGGTTGTTGCAGTGGAGTGGATGAGGGGGGAGGTGGGATAAATAACTTACCTTGGATTCCCGCTTTTCTCTCAAGTCCAGACTGAGACGCGAGACTTGCGACTACCGCCGTCCTTGCATTCGAATTCCTCTGGGCGGAGCTCGTCATCAGGAAGGTGGCAGGAAGCCTTCCTCCCCTCCACAGCAGCCAGCTCTGTGATTGGTTCGGCCGGCTGCCCTACCGACGTCATTTCTCTCTGTAGGCTGCAGCACAGCAGCATACAGAGAGACAGGGAGAGTGGGAGGGGTTAATCGAGGGCAGGGGGGAGCGGCTTGCCTACTGTGTTAATACTGTCTGTTTGGGTAGCCTCTCAGGCTGCCCAAACAGACAGTATTACCAACAGTGGGCAAGCCGCTCCCCCCTGCCCTCGAGTAACACCGCCCACACAGGAACTATTGCTTTCTCGCCGTGCGAGAAGGCAAGGCAGAAACAAATGGTAGTTATTATCATTGGTAATAATAACTACCTTTGTTTGCCTTCTCGCACGGCGAGAAAACAGGGGGGGCGGCGCCCAAACGCCCCCATGGACCAGCCGCCACTGAGATGGAGCCTGACTGCCTGACTCCTGTTCCTAAAGTCGGAGCAGGCGCAGAGACACGGGACCCGGCGGCAGCAAGGTAAGTGATATCTATCTATCTAGGGGAACATCCTTTACGACGCGGATGTTACCCCGCGCTACCATTACGCGCGTCTCTTACAACTGGAGGGTGCTCAAGGACAAGGAATAGTTAATTTACTATTCCAACATCTTCCCTACTATCCACGGGGACTGGTGTTGGAATAGTAAATTAAACTATTCCTAAGTCCGCACCCTACAGCACAAGTCGTGGTAACGACTTGCGTTGTAAAACACGCGTTGTAACTGTACGCGTGGTAATAGCCCGCGTCGTACCGTCATACATCTATCTATCTATCTATCTATCTATCTATCTATCTATCTATCTATCTATCTATCTATCTATCTATCTATCTATCTATCTATCCTAGCAGCCCGCCCCGACGTTGTCCGGGTATGAATTGCTGCCGGCAAGTAGTATATTGTTTTGTAGGATTTCGTTTTGATAGCATTTCTTATCTGTGACAGGCCTGTGAAACGCTCCGATTCACAGTGCACTGCTGATGCACTTAAGTGTGCGCGTTCAGTAGTGTGCGAACTCGAGTTTCCCTTATTTATTTTTCCTTGCAATATTATATAGTGCGAAGTCGACAACATGGCATGAGCACAATTTAAATTACAGAAGAACACATTCATTTGTGGTAGGCACAGGGAGACAAAGCGATTTGCCTGGAATCACAGGATGTTGAGCTGATGCGGAGGTTCGAACGTAGCTCCCCAGCTTTAAAGTTCGCAATTCTAGAACTTGTGGCGGGAGGTGTGTCTAAAAGTGTATGTCGGTGCTGGCCATCAATGAGAGAGACCTGTGCATTTTTCAAATCGGTGGTGAAAAAATATGAATATGTTGCTGGAGATGTGGGCCGCCGTGCCACTAATGTACTTACCGGGGGAGGGTAAACACCCATTATTCCGCAACTTTCTTTCCGCATACCATCACTCCGCATACTTTCATTACGAAAGTACCATGACTCCGCAATGCCATTATAACGCATGGCATTACATTTTATATGCTTTTACCACGCATACATTTACAACGAAATTCGTTGTAAATGCATGAATGATAAAAGCATGTTTTTTTTTAATGTTTGGATAAGGTAAGTATGGTTATAGGGGTATGTTTTTTTGGTACGGAGCTATGTTTTGGGGTGTTTGGGTATTTTAAGGGTTCAGATATTGTTTTGGGTTATGGGGTACAGGGGTAGTTTTAGGGTTTAGGGATAGGTATGGGTTTTGGGGTATGGGGTATTTTTAGGGTTCAGGGCTAGGTTTAGGTTTTGGGGTATAGGAGTATTTTTAGGGTTCAGGGGTAGGTTTGGGTTTTGGGGTACAGGGGTATTTTAAGGGTTCAGGACTAGGTTTGGGTTTTGGGGTACAGGGGTATTTTTAGGGTTCAGGGCTAGGTTTGGGTTTTGGGGTACAGGGGTATTTTAGGGTTCGGGGTAGGTTTGGGTTTTGGGGTACAGGGGTATTTTTATTGTTCAGGGATAGGGTTGGGTTTTGGTGTACAGGGACATTTTTAGGGTTCAGGGGTACGTTTGGGTTGTGGGGTACAGGGGTATTTTAAGGGTTCAGGGCTAGGTTTGGGTTTTGGGGTACAGGGGTAGGTTTGGGTTTTGGGGTACAGGGGTATTATTTAGGGTTCAGAGCTAGGTTTGGGTTGTGGGGTACAGGGGTATTTTAAGGGTTCAGGGCTAGGTTTGGGTTTTGGGGTACAGGGGTAGGTTTGGGTTTTGGGGTACAGGGGTATTATTTAGGGTTCAGAGCTAGGTTTGGGTTTTGGGGTAAAGGGGTATTTTTAGGGTTTAGGGATAGGTTTGGGTTTTGGAGTACAGGGGTATTTTTAGGGTTCAGTGATAGGTTTGGGTTTTGGGGTACAGGGTATATTTATAGGGTTAAGATGTGTTAGAGTTTAAGGGTGTTGGGGTATTTTAAGGAGTAAGGGTGGGTTATGATTATAGGGTGGAGGGGTATTTAAAGGGAGCAGGGTGGACACCCGGAGCTGGAATGTACAGAACCTGGTTAGAAAAAACATTAAAATATTGGGCACAACGCTCGCTTTTTTTTCCGTAATTCCACGCCCCGCAGGCGCCCACGCCCACAGCACACGATATGAGACATGGCATGAAGGGCGGAACGTACCACACGCCCCCAGCGTTTGTCACGCCCCCAGCACAACGCAGACACGCCAACAAGGAACTACTTTTCTGGCACCGTTCTTTTACCTTTTAAATGTATATGGTGGGCGTCTGCATAGCCTATGTCCTTCTGCTACAACTGCCCTTTCCAACGCTGTATTGGGTGTTGTGATTGGTGCTGTGGTTCCTGAGATTACCCGCCTCAAAGGTTTCGGCTCTCTCTTCATTATATTAGTATAGATGTTTATAGATTTTTTTTTTTTTAATTGTGCTCCCTCCCGCAATCGTGACCCCCTGCGCGACCTGTCCCCTGCTCTCCACCTGTGCCTGCTCCCCCTCTTTCCACAAGCCATGCCCGCTGCAACTGGTGCAGGGAGTCCCATGGCAGTGCTGACGGGCAACTGTGTTCTCCAATTAGACCTACATTTCAGTGACCGGCCAGCTGGTGCAATCCTATCCGGCAACGCTCTTCGCCGTGGAGCTGGCGATGATTGCCATGGCTCCATTCCTGGCCACTTTCCTAGAATCCTACTGGAAGAAATTTTGGGAAGTCTTTATAAAGTCCCAATCCAAGATGTCTGTCACCATATTGATTCCACAGACCTTCCAAAGTCTATATGGAAGAATTGCGATTCTCATATTAACATGACGAGAGAATCTGGATTTCATGGACGCTGACATTATGCATTATTCCTTTAATGCAGTCCAATCAGCCGCTTACATCACAATATTAAAAGGTTCCAGAATAGAACAATAGCAACACATGAAAGGCATGAGCCATCAACAATCTGCCTCTTTTGAATGTGGAGGAAAATAAGTTCTTGAAACATCAAAACGATCTTCTGATGAGCATGATGGAGAAGGAAGAACGAAGGTAAAACCAAAGGCCAGACGACACACAGTTCAGGAGCGTTACCTGAAAAGAGAAAGAAGTAAATATCTCTTGAATGTAAAAAATGGTGTCAAGCTTATCAAGCTAAAAGGAACAAGAGATTAAACAAGTACTGTTAATAAAAAGTACAGTAATAAACTGTAACAAAAACAGCATTAAATCATTGTAAGACCACCAAGGGGTAGGATGGGAGGGATAATTTCAGCCTCCGGGTCTTTAATGAAATCCAGATTCTCTAGTCATGTTAATATGAGAATCGCAATTTCATTACAAGAACGGAGGCTACATTATGAATGTTGGTAGCTTTGTAAAACAACATCCGACATATGTTCAATAGGCTTGCAATAATGACGTGCAAAGGTGCTAGCATTTGACCAGTCGATTTACATGCTCATTGCACCATCAGGATTCAAGCAAACCGGGCCGAAGACGGCTGTAATGCCAGAAACCGGTCCCCGGGAGCTTGTTTCCTTCCCAGTGTAAGAATTGGCTTTTGTAGTTTGGTTTGCCCTGTTCCCATCATGCACTGGGACAGGAACAGACTAATTTGCATACAGCCAGGTTCTGAAACTGGGATGGTGCAGTGAGCTAAAAAACGGTGTTGGATCTAGCCCTGATCTCTTGACTGGGTGAGAGCTTTCTGCTTAATTCAGAGACTCTGTCCCTCACCACCCCTTGTTGTAAATATTTTTGTCCACCCTAAGCGTGGAAGGGTATTCTCAGATGTGAGACCCTTGCTCATTGCACCATCAGGATTCAAGCAAACCGGGCCGAAGACGGCTGTAATGCCAGAAACCGGTCCCCGGGAGCTTGTTTCCTTCCCAGTGTAAGAATTGGCTTTTGTAGTTTGGTTTGCCCTGTTCCCATCATGCACTGGGACAGGAACAGACTAATTTGCATACAGCCAGGTTCTGAAACTGGGATGGTGCAGTGAGCTAAAAAACGGTGTTGGATCTAGCCCTGATCTCTTGACTGGGTGAGAGCTTTCTGCTTAATTCAGAGACTCTGTCCCTCACCACCCCTTGTTGTAAATATAGCATTTGACCAGTCAGCAGCTTTGAGAATGTCGTCCAACTTACCTCCAGACCAGAGAGATTTACTGGCCATAGCACCCCTCTAAGGGAGTGAGCTTGAAATTTATTTAAGTCAAAACCTGCTAAATCACAACAGTCTTAACCCATCTAGCAATAGAGGTGGGGTTTAACAAAGGATATAAGCATTTGGTTAACATCCTGAGGGCGAAGAGCAAACATTCTGCGATCATACTCTCTCATGCAGTCCACAACGCAACATTTTGGACATAATTCAAAACGCGGGTGAAAGATTGAATTAGACATAGTCTTTGTTCTTCTATAAATCTCAAATTTGACTCCGAACATGTTAAAAGATCTATTCGTAATCTCCAGGGCTTTGACATCAGAGACCCTTCTGCATGAGTTTAGACGTATTAGAGTAGCCAGCTTAATGGAAAGGTTTTATTTTATTTTTTATTGAGAAAAGTATTAACAGGCCAGTTATTGAAAAGATCAAGAATTAGTTTGACTTCCCAAAGACTTTCATATTTAGGTTTAGGAGGTCTTCTAAAACAAATGCTTTTCATCACTCTACAAACAATGACATTTTTAACTACAGTTTTACAATTGACAAGGAATCACATTTTCTGTTGCCACTTCCAGTCTCAGGGCCATATAAAGGAAGACACCCTATTTCACTTTACGTCTCAATGCCTCGAAAGTTTGTTTCATCGTGTTCCTCGCTCTTTTCTCTATCCAACTGTTTTTTCCAGTACGATGACATTATTTTCTCCCTTTCTCCTTTTATCTCCAGGCTTCCGCCTGGTATTTCAGCATCACCATCCACCTGCCTCCTATCTCTTCTCACAAGCTGGGTTGTTAGGCTTCTACTCCTATTCAGCACTGAACCCATTGGTTTCACCATCGTCAAGCCATCCTGCCACTCCGGAGCTCTCTTCACCAGACTTCAGGAGTTTTATTTTGCCTTCATGGCTTTTTCCTCCTTTGGGCTCCTTTCAGGAGGCAATAAACTGCTAGGCACAAGCTATGTCAGCAGCATTGTGGCTAATGGACAGGGTTACCCTTACCTCCGGGCAGACAAAGTCTGCGAAGGCCAAAGTGACCAAATTCAGAAGCAGTCCCCAGGATTGATCCAAGCATCGACAGACTCAGGATAACCCTGAGCAAGAGTGAAAGATAATTTAGAACACATCAAACAGGGCTCTCCCATGACCAAAGCACTTCTATCAGGAGAACTGACATTCCCATATGTACTCTAAATCCTCTGTTTATTACACCATTCACCAACTAGGATGGATTCCACAGTCTGGACCAAGAGATAGAGAGTGTAGTCTGAGCTATGAGATGCTAAAAATTATAATAAATTGCAATATAACTAAGTAATGTATCCAAACCAGGTTCGAGGGAACTAGATGCCAGCTTGGCTCAAGGTTAATGGATTAGGGGGCACTGAGGAAAACACCAAGAAAACGTAGAGAGACTTGGATGACCTGTTTAATTCTAAACTATTATTTGCATACTTTGATCATGAGTTTTTGAAAAAATGTACACTTTAAATCTGGTGTGGAAGCACACATATACATCGTAAAAATCCCAATTTCTTAAATAAGCAATGTAATCACATTCCTGTGACACCTGCTGAATGTTTCCGATTGCACCTTTGCAAATTCCTGGAGATGATCTTCTAGAAAAACGACAGTGAGAGTAATCTGTTTCAATATGAGTAGTTATTATCCAAAGAGACATGCACCATCCCTGATGGATCAGGGAAACATTTTCATGCACAAATTTCCTTTGAGGTTGGGAAGTAATAACTTCTAAATCGGGAACAGAGCTTCAGATTTAGAAGACTGACGTAATTCCCTTTTTCCTCCGATCGACTGTGATCTTGAAGAGTTGATTGATTAGTACTGAGAATGGAAAAGTGAATGTGAGTGTGTCTCATTTTTAGTAACGAATCCAAGAGACCGTCTCGAAGGTTCCATGAAGAGTAAATTTTCTTCATGAACGAGAACCGTGCCCCATTAAAGCAAAAATCCTTTATGAGGAACCTTTGGGAGTAGCATCAGAATGTATTTTTCTAGAGAAGAACATTGTCAGAGGCAGAGACTACAGGAGGTTTAATGGGTGTGGAATGAAAAGCTCTGAACATATGAAATGCTGAAATGAAGACTAGTCCGGTAAATGATCAATTCGTGGCTTACCTTACAACCGTGCTCTCAACCTCGCAGTAGGGTTCTCTAAAAAAGAATATAGAATACATACTGGAGAGTCTCAAAAATACATGCGGAAGCCACATTTGCTGTCTTTGCATGCATAGTTAGACCACAGTTTTCACACAAAAAGGGTTAGGAATGTTCACTAAATGCATGACAAAAACATGGCTTTTCTTCACTGGAAGAGCCATTATGATGTTGAAAAATCCAGGAGGTCTAAGTAGTACGATTTGCCAAAAACAATAGAAATACTTATACGAAAGCGAGGGCTTCTGCAAGCAGCCGCCATAATTCATTGCTGTACAATCCCCACGACCGGTAAGGAGCAATACACTACACCTCAATATTCACAAGCTTTATAAATGATCTGCTCCCCTGTGCCCCTCACCCTTGTCTATTGTAATCCGAAAATTCACCTGTATAGGTGGCAGATTGAACATACTTGTATATTGTGTGGCCACCATCTTGGATACCCTCTGAGGACAAACCCTGCATAAAGAGTGGTCTGCCCGTCACGTATGGCGCTGCCGTGAACTGTGACCTCTGTGCTCCACTTCTCTGACACAACTCAACATGTGAACGTCTAACGTGGTTGATAGTTCTTTCGGTGCTTACCAAGGGCTCCATGGGAAAGTTGGGGTTGGGATTACTAAACAATTTCAGCGATGGAATGCCGTAAGAAAACAATAATCTTCACAAGACCAGGTAAAAATGGTAATCTAACCATGCATATTGTGTAGATTCCAGCTATGCTGCGTCTCATTGTTTATGAATTTGACATTTGTGCTGCATTATACATGCACTATTACTATGAAGAAGAAAAAACCTTTCCCAAAAAAAAGTCGACAAGAACATTAGTCTGAACTGTTGGAGTAAATATACAATTGGCAATTACTGAAACACAGAGGTGTTATCATATTTACAATCCTAGGTCTAAGATCAAGACACTTGGAAACAAAGCCTGTTTGGTGGACCATGTCAAACAAGCGATATCTAGGTGGAAAAGTGGCTGCCAAAACATGGTACATATGAGTATGCTATTGACCTTCGGATCTACATCAGGAAGAGCGGTGCTGGCTCTAAGCAAAGCCATACTCCTGTGTTTTGTGTGTGATATGCATACATTGTATACAATTTATACATTTAACTCAGAATGGCTGTGAATGAGTGCATTAAATGAAAGACTGTCCAAGTCAGAAACAGTGAGCAGGGGTTTCCGAATTGTGGTCTTTAAAGTTCGTGCATTAATTAGGAGAATTTCCGGTTTATGTGAACGAACTTTAGACACCTTGAACACAAAAAAAACAGATGCATGCCTCTTGGCTGAGCCAGCCAGCTCTTCATGAGTTGCTGGTTCTCATCAGAACCTTTCAGACTCTTTGAAGAAAGGATTTGAAGAGACGCACTGACCAGCCTCCTCATCATGATGTCCATAGTGATGATATGGCCTAAAAGATGGATAACTCGGGGTTCTCAAAGTACATTGTATGAAACTTCTATTTTCCGAAGCTGCTTGGGGTCAGTACCGAGGCGCCCCTGATGTAATTGTAGTGCCATAAGCAATCTAAAAACCTACTTTTCTCTCTACTTCTTGGAACATTTTCTTCTTGGTTGGCCGTTCAGCAATCAAGGGGTGATTACTATATCCCAGGCTGAAGTTGGCTACCGAGTCTTTCTTTATCTTCTCGCTGAAATTAGTTTCAAACTTTTATGTGAGTAGAAAGTTCCATTTGAAGCAGCTGTGTTTGGAAGGTACTGGTTTGAGGTGTTAGTACCAGGACCCTGAATTGAGAAAGGCTGAATTTCAAATGGTGCGAAGGGAGAAAGATGGTATTCCGCAGTACCTTTCTTGACATTTAGCTGAGAAGTGGCTGAAAACAGAGCAGGTCCGACCTGGACTTTGTGGAGCTGAGACACCGTACAATTTAACTTACAGCTTTGGAGCAGAAGGTTTTTCTTTAAGAGCGTTGCGTACAGGCATAAACACAGGAAGTACGTTCCCTACATGGTTTTGATATGTATCATATTACATGTGACAAATTTGCCTTTGCAATGAAATATACATTTTAACAAAGATGTACTCGAAGTGTCGAAAACGTAAAAAAACAAATGTGCTTCTTTCAGTACATAATCACAAGGGGAACTTGTCACACTGATGCTTGTTGTAAGTGAGGGAACTAGAAATGGAGAAAGTGTTGTGTTATAACTAGTTGGCATAACCCCGCAATCTATGGGTGCATGGAAAAGTTGGGGGACAAGATTTTTCCACAGTCCTTTCTGAGGTCTTTGACGTTTCCTTATTTTTATAATCTGTAATGAGCAGTGCTTGAAATGGAAAAATAGCAGTGCAGGTACTTTGTATCAGAGTTCCTGCTTGTTTCAGGGAAGTGCAGGTACGCTGCAATTAAAAGTATTAAGTCTCTCTTGAGAAGTGCGGGTATTCTCCCTCTCAAAATAAAAAAGTGCCAGTACTCAATACCAGACAGTACCGCCCATTTAAAGCACTGGTAATGAGGGAAAATGAGTTGGGAAAGCAATCTGAGGAAATGGACGAAACACCTACCTCACAGAGCTCAAAAAAGGCACTTTCACCCAATTTGGGATGTAGGGTAAAGGCAATGGTCATTTGACCTCTAGCTGTGAGGCTTAGTCAGTAGGGACTGGAAAGGGATTTTCCAAGTTGTTTTGTGGTCTTTACATTTGGCAATCAAGAATTGGAAAAAGAAAATGGCTCATAAGTCAGTGTGGAGAAGTACAGCAAAAGGGAATCGAATGGTTACCCAGCCGTACCACCGCTGGAGTGCACCTACATCTCACCCACCCCTTCCCCATCCACACTTTGTCTCCCTCAAGCAGAGACAGCAGGAGTCAAGCAGAGCCAAGAGGATGTTGAAGCACTACTGCATTCGTGCAAACACCTCATTAGGCAGGAAAAGCTCACCATCACGCCGTCTCTAACTTCCACGTTGACTGGATGTATGGTGGCTTCCCAAATTGTGGAGGCTCTTTGGTTAAAGAGAATCTGCCTCCACTCCCACACTCCATCTTCAGCCTCCAGAGATTTGGAAGCTGATTGCAAGTGCAAGGGGCCTACCAGATCTTCCTTTCCTCTAAATCTGCTGCTTACACTCCAGCAGCAATACCATGGCCTACAAGGTACCTCCACTGATAATAACGGAGGTCTCTGCACCACCGCTTGTAGCCGCACAACTAATGCAGTGCCTAAGTTTCCATTTACAAAGGAGTCGACACTTGGCAAATAGTAATCGGATCAGATTCTTCTTTGAGTCATACTTTTACCTAGCTCGTTCAAAGTCAGGAATTCTGCTCTCCTAATCAATCAGAGGAAGCAGCTGCTGACCACATAACTATTTCCAAGCTGAACTCCTCTTATACTTTAAAAAATGTCCTAATATAAGCTTAAGATTCCTTCTTCTTTGGGCAACGTAACCTATCAATTTTTTTAACTGCTTTCAGAAAACTTTAGGCCTGGGCGGTGAACTCTTACATTTGCAGAGTTTGGAGAGTCTTCTGCACTCCGCGGAAAAACTCTGCTCCGCAGGGCGGAGTTTGTTCCTCATAACGTTGGCGAGCGTAAGCAAGGAAAATTCAATGCTAGACCACCTCCCAGTGAGATTTCTCAGTGCAGGTGGTTGCAGCTGGTCGCGACTTCTCACGTTGAGAAACCATCCATTTGTGCTGAGGAAGCTGCAGTTCGAGTAGAAAATCTACTTGAGCGGCAAAAAGATGTAGCACCCTCTTGCTCTGCCCATGGTGCCGTTCTCACAGATTTTTCATCATGGGACAAACAGACGGCGCTAAAAATCAGTGTAGACTGCTTGACATAATGAACTCTGCCATTTGCGGAACTCTGCGTAGCACTGTGAAGTTTTTTGGTCACTTTGCTGAGTTCCTCCGCAAAATCAACCCGGGCCTAGAAAACATCTCCATTGTGACATTTCTCACATTTCCTCATCCAACTCCCCACAGAAAAAACATCATCTTACCTTCATCCTCTTATTTTATGTCATCGCTACTGGCATGTGTGAGAGGCAGCCTACTCCCATATTTCTTAAGCTTGGCTCGTTCTCCATCTTGACATTGTAACTCTCTGAGGATAACAGCTGCAAGAAATCTTTGGAGTAGTTCGTTCTGACCCTTTTCAGCTAAATGCAAACATTAAAAGCTTTTCGTCTCTCAGTACCATAACTTCCAGCTCCCGAAACTAAGAACTTAAAATACCTTATTGCCCAAAAGCATGCCAAGGAGTCCCATCTTACAACAATGTAATTCTTTTCCAAGTCCTTCAGAGGACATTTTTCTCTTTCCCTCCTATAAGCTGGATCACTGTAGGCTTCAGACCTACTGACATATGTAGTGTGAACAGTATGCCAGTAGTGCTCATGTGCGTCGGATGGCTCCTGTGCGTCCCAGCCCATCGCATTGGAAAACCCTCTGGAGCAGCGGGCACCAGAGCGATTTTCTTCCCCCCCCACAGCCTCGGGAGCTTCCCCAGCGCCCAAGGCTGTTTCCCATGTTTCTGTGAAATAATGATCAGCGCACACGTCGCACTGACGTAATTTCACAGAAACCAAAACTGAAATGAGCCGATTGGCCCACCTCAACACAACATGCCCACCTTAGGCTTATGCAATGCACCGCTATGGCACCTGGGGGGGCTAACCTTATGCCCACAGTAACTGACTTCCCTTGCGTAGGCTCCGGGGCGACCTGCCCACCTACCGCAGGTAATGTGGATCAATGCTAATGAGGGGCTTCCTTGAGTTCTCACCTCGAGCTGCCTGTACCATATGCCCCAAACAGTAAAAAGGAGTGCCGTTGCCCACGACAATGCAGCACAGCTGCAACACTGTCAGGAATGCAGCAATGCTTGGCGAGATCCTTTCCCTGGTGGGACCAGGGGGCCTTCGTCGAGGTCTCGCCCCAGCACCACAATCTGATGTTCCCCAGTAGTGCGGAGTTATAGGGGGACACACTCATTGTCTACCTTGGCAGGGCGACCTCCCTTGGGCGCCCCGCTTGCACACAAGTGGTAGGCAGACAGACCCAGGCCCCACTACTCACGGTGGAATAAGGGCAGCTGTGATGAGGCCGTCCCTTCCGTGAACACCGCCTTCCTTCTAGTTGCCGCTCTGGCTTCCTCAGGGAGAGCGGGGTTTGCAGCGTCATTGAGGGCCGCGCGGGGATTGACTCTTCCCCTCTGGCGTCTCTCTACTTTCGCATGTCAGCAGAGTTCCTCTCCGGTCTCCTCATGGCTTGTGACTCTCTGGGTTTGCCTCCATGCCTCCAGCCACTGACGTCCTGGGGTGCACACAGAGCCCTATAGACTCTGTGTTGATCACGCTGCCAGCCTCGCGCACCGTCAGGCACAAACACGCCTGACTTCCTTCCTTCTCTTGACTTCCTCTTGGCTGACCCTGCCCACAGCCAGGCGCGACCACGCAGCCCGTTCTCTCTGCTTGGCTTCCTCTTCCCAATGGGAGCCCACAGACACCGCTTCTCCGGCACTTTCCCGGGTACATAGGGAAAGTCATGATGCTCGCCACGTGCCTCCTGGGGGCCACTTAAGGGCACTCCTAACTCGCTGCCCAAAGCCCTTGAGAGGGCCTCACCACAACAGCACTGCATGAATCCTGCAGCTTCAGTGTTTCACGTTGAGGCGCTCAAAGTGCAGAGGGTAGATCTCCTCAGCGCTCCACTCGCACTGCCAATAATAATTAAAAAAAAGAACCCACAGGCAGGGAAGGGCTGCAGGTGCTGTTGCATCCCAGAGCACTTCAAGGCACCAGAAGCAGAGCACTCACCACGCGTTCAGTGTATCAATAAAGCGCCCGACTGGCACTAAGTACCAAAAGGCACACAGTGCTGGGCCAAGCCAGGCCAGCACACCGGGTCACCCAGCAGGCAGCAGATCAATCCCTAGTGGCGGTTCCTCCTTCCAGCAGCCTGCCGGCCGCAGGTTCCCCAGTCAGCACCAAGCATCACTTTTCATGGTGACACAGCCTCAATACTACAAATGTCTTTGTTCTCCCCCTGGCCCAGGGCTCTGCGCCCGGTCCAAACCAGTTCTGGGGGCACTCACACCTTTCTCTAAAGGTGCACCACCACCTCCTTTGTCAGTATATGCTCTGGCCCAGACACACCACAGGGGGGCGGAGCCAGCATTGTGGAATCAGACACAGTCCCATTCAGTCCCAGATGCTACTCCTCCCATCACTCCAAATGCAGATTGGCCTATTCAGCCTAGTGCTGACTCACCCAGCCCCTGTCATTCCCGAACCATGCATCCAATACACATCAGGCAGGCACAAAGACACATGGCACACAGAAATGCCCACTTCTAAAAGTGGCATTTCTAAAAAAGTGATAATAAATCTGCGAACGCCATTGCGCAGCATTTATTACCACTATTCCAAACATGACCACTCTACTCCTCTCAGATCAGGAATTACCACAGAAACAGTTATCAGGGAATCCCCAATGCATTCCTATGAGAGGGCATCCTCACAGTAGTGAGAAACCAAAATGGCTGTTTGTCACTACCGGGACAATTCACACAATTAAGGCATTTTACCTACAATGCACCCTGCCCATAGGGCTAGCAAGGGCCTACCTAAGGGCTGACTGATATGTAGTAAAAGGGGAGTCACAGACGTGGCACCCATTTTATGTGCCACGTCACAGCGGCAGTAAACTGTGCGCACAGGCCCCACAATGGCTAAGGCCTGAGACAGGTTTGAAAGGCTTCTTTGGTGGATGGTGCAATCAGCGCTGCAAGCCCACTAGTAGCATTTAATTTACTGTCCCTGGGTATCTGAAAACCACTTTACAAGGGACTGACAGGTAAATTAAATACGCCAAACAGGTGACCACCAATCTTACCATGTTTACCACAGAGAGCACACGCACTTTACACTGGACAGCAGTGCTAAAGTGCTTAGAGTCCTAAAACAACCAACACCAGGTCAGAAAAAATATAAGGAGAAAGGCAAAACGTTGACGGATGTCCCTGCAAAAAGGGCAAAGTCCAACAAATGCAAACATTTCTTTTCTAAAATGTTGCCATGTGTGACAGGTAGCATCTGTTTTTGAGCCTTCTGTCCCTTCTCTGAACAGCTGCTAATAGTGGATTTTGTCTCTCTGCTACTCAATCAGCTATGAGCTCCATGCCTTCAGCAATGACACTGGTTTCCTTTAAATTAGGATTATATGCCAGAAGCTTCTCTTGGGTGTAAAGGTCATTTGTGTACCTGAAAAGGTTTACTTGTTTAAATGACTCATACAACTCCACACATGTGGATGTATTCAACACCCTCTAAAGACTGCTGCACAACTTAATACCTTCTTATGCTTCCATTAAACACAATAAAACCAATTGTCTTTCCAAAGTAACTTTAATCCTTTCACTAAAATGTTTCTCCAAATAAACAATAGGCATGCTTAGACTTACAGAATGTTTTTCTAAAATTGCAAAATCAAATCAAAGTCTTACATTGGCCCAAGTTACACATTGTCCATCTTTCCTGCATTGTTTTTATTTCCCCTATGGTAGACTGTCTTGGCCACAAGTCTTTCCTGTCAGTTGTGCCACACCCCTGTACTACACCTTCTTAAATAGCTATTCCACTTCAACATTCCTCCAGTGCTCCCTGAGAGCAAGCCAGACCACTGTAAGTATTATGAGAGCTCGTCTTTAGAACCAGCATATAGGCTGATATGTAACTGAGTGATGAAGGTGATTTGATTATTGCCCCAGGAGCCATCACCTCCTTGTTACAGTGATTCCATGGACTAGACAGCCCTCACTCAAAGGTTATGTGACACAGTAGTCATTGGAGTGTTATATATTGCTGCTTTTTGCGGATGACGGTGCCCAGTGAAGTCTATGTGGTGATGGCACTCACAAGACAGGTGAATGCTGAGGATTCCAGCCTGTGGCAGTGAGATTTTCATTCAAAGGCCCTTGCATAAAGCTCCACACACCAAGGCTCACGCTGGTTCTCTTGCCCACTCTTCTTTATACAGCATGAGGTAGCAAGATGCACCTGTAGGAGCCTCATGCGCAAAGGTAGAGGGCATCAAAGGACCAACATCTTACTCTAGGGTTTTCTTGCATTCTTCCTTTCAAATTTCCCCTCACCACACATAATAGAAGGCTGCAAAAATGTTGAAATGTTTCCATTAAATCTTGTAGATCTTCATAATTAATATTGTTGATACGCATTGTTAGCAAATTGTTTGCAGATACAGTACCTTGCTAGGTATGATATGTGCAAATATGGTCTGTGAAAAATCCAGTCATAGTTAGCAGAGTAGTTGGTAGTCCACTGAGATGCGTCAACCAAAGTAGATTTAATGAAGAAAATAAAGTGACCACTGAACACCTTGTCCCTATGCCGCTACCAAACTTTTTAGTATTAAGAGCCACTTCTGTTCAATGAAAATCATCCCGAGCTACTAATAATATTTGCGTAGTGGTAGTAACCACATCAGACAAGATTACTTTAGTGGCCACCTCATGCAACATTACCAGCAGTGATCACCTCAGTGCATCAGACAGGGTTTCCAGAAGTATTGTAACAAAAGGCTTTATCAATTTGGAATGCTTCTACATGGGTCACACATCACAGCTATAGCTATAGCCCCTCACACCAAGGTTAGAAGTAATTCTCCTCAAAGCCACATGATTTATCACTCAAATATCATTTAAAAAATATTTTGGAAAATCTATTTTCTCCAAAAATCAACTTAAGAGTACTGACAATCACGCATATCCGTCTCTAATACACACCTTTTAATTTTGGGTACATATATTAATTCAACCAAGCAAAAACCTCTAATTAGGTAGACTGGGCTGCACACAGAAGAGCTACTTACACATAGCTGGAGAGCTACCAGTATCTCATAAGCTAATTATTGGATACGATAGACCACATATTGGCGATTTCGTACTGTTGATCTGCCTGTGTCTTGAGGAAATAATGAATGCTTCATCAGCAAGATGTGGTGCCAGATTAAACTGCACTGTGAATTCCCACTTATTTGCCTCCTCTCAACAAAGGTTGCCTCTTCTTTAGAAGCACCTCTCCGCAAACTCCAGGATAGTAGCCTTCCATTTTACTGGCCACTGGGCAGCAGTACACACATTTTTTAAGGTATGATGCATGGAACCTATTTTTTAGGGGTGGAGAAAGGAGTTTGAAGGGTGGTACTAAGCACTTGTCTATTGTAAAAGAAGGGGTGGTGCACACATTCTGTTTTGGTGATTATACTATACACATTTTGATTTAGGGAGTCTTTCCACAGTTTTTATTTAATTCTGGTTACCATTCTTTCTTAAATTACCAAAACATTGTCATTTAGAAATATAGGGTTTTAAGTACTCAACCACTTATATTGGTCTAGGCATGTGCTCCAACTTGTGTAGTGGGATACCTCAAGGTTGGTACAAATTTAAGACCCTGACCAATAAAATTCATATCTACTGTCTGCACATGGAGCAACCCGTATGCTTACCCATATGATGGAGAGGCAGGAAGGGACCTCATAAAAACTATTGAAGGAGTGAATGTTCCTCCAACTGACAGGTAGAGCTCTTCTAAAACATGAAACCTAAAGTGGGTAGAGGTAAGATCTATCACCTACAAGGTGGATTTGGTTCTCTTGTGATTGTTTGCATGTATGTTTCATTAAAGAAACCTATCTCACTTAGATAATTCTCATCTGTTCCTACAGCCCATGATGGACATAATGGTGCACCAGTGATGTGCACTGAATGATGTTCCAGCTGATTTCACAGATCCCTCACATGAAATGTGTTGCCCATCGCACTGTTGATTAATAGCAAAGCGGCGAAGCTCCTGAAATGAACATCATTCTGATGAGGAAACAATCAATAAATAAGGTCTTGTAAGGGCTCTTCCTCTTCTCTTGCCTGGTTTATGTTTGTGTTGAAATCTTTTAAAGCTGTAGCGAGGGATCAATGACATTAAAAGTTGGTCCAACCTGAATGATCCCTTGATTTTGATTGGATTCGAGAAATGTATTCTAAAGTTACAAGAGGAAAAAAGTGTTTTGTCTAAAAACTAACCTGAAGGGTTTACCCTCTGAATTAGTTTTTTTGAGAGACTCATCTGCCACTTTCTGTGCCACTTTAGCCACCGCCAGTGTATTTTCCTTCTTCTTTTCTTCCTTTGGCCTTATGCCTCAAACCCATAGCATTGTCATCTTTCATTATATCTTCACCCTCTTCTTTCTGATTTTTGTCTACAGTTTATGATAAAATATCCTTTTGATAGCTCCTACAGCCACTCCAAATAGGCTTTCAGAAATCTCAGAGATGATGAATGTCCAAATCTCCACCACACATTCTCCTACCTTACTTCTGTTTCAATCCCTACTCCACCCATCTTATTTCCTTCTTTTTCAACTATATGTTGGAGGTGACAAACACACAGGGATCCACTTTTGTTACTAGATGCCCCCTCCAATGGCACTTGCTTGCGATCCAGCCTTCAGTCCTTGGTGCTGGTATTTGTAACCTATCTCCTTCCAACTTGCTTCCTATGTCTGCAACTCCTCTTCCTCCTCCTGCCCAACTCTCTTTATGTCTGCAACCTGTCTTCCCTCATTATCGCCTCTATATGTTTCTACCTTGCACCTGTCTTGTACCTGTCTTCATCGGTCGGCGCTCCCTTTTTACCTGTTGACCCTCCCTTCCCAGTGCCTTTGTTTCTTGACATGAAAATTAAGGGTTTTGTTCATCTTTCTGTACCCAACTACAAATACTAGTATTCTCAATCCAGTTATTGTATTTTGTTTTCCTACAGCATATGTCTAGATTTCAGTGACCCATCCTCCAGTTCATGCGATGAGCCAGCAACATGTCCCCGCCACTTTGATGAAACCAACTATCTGCTAGTTTCAGTAGCTTATGGGAGACTACATAAAAGTTCTTATGTATCGCCAGAAAGATGATGTTACTGTGATTTGCAAAATTCTTACAATTTCTTGTCAGTGTTGGGAATCTTGCCTTCAGTGTTCAGTTAAACTACTATTTTTTACCACTCCAGTGTACTCAAACAATGTCAGCTGATAAACCAGGCATCTAAACCTGATGCCCCAGCTTTCCAAACAGTCTTGGAGTTTGTCTTTGTTCTCATGTCTTTCCTGCTTCTTCATTGCCTGGGAATTTGCCATTTGACTGGCCAGGACTAGGCAATAATATTTGTGGTATCTAGTATTCAGTGCTATGCACCCTTCCTGCTTTTCTGCCTTGCTGCTCAGCTAGAGTGGATGTGTTATGGAATGCTGGTGCATGTTGGAGATGCGTGGTGGATGAGTGTCCGTTGGGAGTATGGGCTGAGCAACAAGGGAGCTGCCCCTGGTGGGGCTCACCTTAAGATCTACAATAAACCTTCTTCATTGATCTACACCTCGCCTACATGGACTTATTTACCATTACCACATTTGGCGATGTGGATGGGATTTGTCACCTACTGCATGATAATTTAAGTCTCAGTAATTTTGTTTTTTCATTTATAAGGATCCGTTTGGGAATTCTTCTCTTTGGGGTTTTGTGATGATAGTCTTTTCACTATGTGACTTTCCATGTCACCTACTTTTACGTGCATGATATTTACATTTCTATACTTTGTTAGAAGTGTAATTTAGTTTTTTTTGTTCCTGTTTGAGGTATTTTTTTATAGCTTTTCGCTATGTGAATTGTCATAAGTTTTATGTAAAGGGATTCTTTTCTCTGTTTGAGTTTTGTGATTAGATAGCCTTTGGCTATGTGACTTTCCACGTCACCTACATTTTCCTTGCATGATATGTTACATTACAGCTATTTGTTGACAAGTTTAGTTGCATGAATTTTGCTGATTGAGGTATGCTTTATAATAGCCTCTGGCTATGTGACTTTCCACTTGTGCAATTCTTTCTGCATGGACTCGTCACCTATGTTTTCCCTGCATGATTTTACAGTATTTTAATTAAACGTTTACAAGAAACTTGCCTTTAGTCAAGGCATTTGTTTTTATAGCTTTTTAGCTATGTGACCTTCCACCCTTTTCAATTAATAGTGTGTGGATTTGTCACCTACATTTACATGAGATTTTACTTTACAGTAATAATTTTACAAATGTACCTGTTTTTGGAATCTTTTTCTGTGATTTTTATTTATTTCTATCAGGTTCTATTCTACCTATGCACTAAGTATGGTAATGTGCGTGGATAGTTTGGTATTTTAGGGTGTCTTCTCAAATTTTATCATTGTATGTACTTCCAGCTGGTGCATTCTTCACCCCTTTATGTATGCGTGTATGAGTTTCCTGTGGGTTTTCCTGAGTTGGAAGTACCTCTTCTCTTTCTTGGTTGTCCTATATTTTCTTTTTGGCGTTCGCTGTTTATCTTGCATGCTTGTCTGGCCAACTGGTGTGTACTAGTATACTCTGGACATTTCGTGTTGTGTTCTTATCTCTGCTTGTACTTGTATAACTGCGTGTTTGGTGAGAGTTATGTTTTTATTCTCATATTTCTCTTTCTCATTTAGTGTTTCCCTGCAATATTTTTGTTCTCCTTCAGCCTTTAACATGTGAAACTTTGTTTTTATTGTAATCAGGATTTGTATCTTGAATTTTCTACTAAAAAGGGGCAGATGTGTGTCATGATTTCATCTTATGTATTTATTGATTGACTTCCTGTGCTTTCATTTTATGTATTTATTGATTTCCTTCCTGTGCTTTCATGTTGATATTATGTTATGGGCAGCATGTTATTCTTTGTTGTTGATTTGTAAAGGGCGAAGATGTGTGGTATCTAGTATTCAGTGCTATGCACCTTTCCTACTTCTCTGCCTTGCTGCTCAGCTAGAGTGGATGTGTTATGGAATGCTGGTGCATTTGACGTAATGGAATGTTAGGGATGCCTGGTGGATAAGTGTCAGTTGGGAAAATGGGCTGAGCAGCAAGGGAGCTGCTCCTGGTGGGGCTCACCTTAAGATCAACAATAAACCTTCTTCATTGATCTACACCTCAGCTACATGGGCTTATTTACCATTACCACAATATTCCAATCCCTTGATCTGCATCATCGGCCACCCCCTCAACCATCTCTGCACAATCTGAGCGCATTCTCTTTGATAAAACCTGCCCCTAATCTGACTGTTCTCATTTGTGACCTTTAATGTTTAGTGACACTTGTTCTGGAATTGTCATTCATTATTTTCAAAGTGCAGGTGGCACTTCTTGAAACTGCACTTACCATTTCATCTTGCCCACATGTACTCAGGCACTGTCCCACTCCTATCAGTGCCTCAAAGTGTATCACCACAATATAAACTGTCCGGACTGAAAGCAGGTACATTTCCAGTTTGGTTTACCAGTCACTCCCTTGTCATGCCAGTAGATGGCTGCTGAATCTACTCTAGATATCATAGTCCGGATTCACAAGGGGCCTCTGCATCGGGAAGGCCCGCGTCGTGGGTGGGGCTCCGCTCTTGGGGCAGCATCTCCTCAATGAGAATTCTCATAGCGGAGATTCCGCCCTTAGTGCGGAGACTCCCTCAAGACTGTGGGGTTTCCGCTACGAGTGCGGAGGCCTTTTGTGAATCAGGCCCCATACATGTGTTGCTTTTTTCAGTGGGTGGTGAGTTTTCCTTCTGTCATATGACAAACTATTAGTCAATATTAAAGACCAAACTTGAAAATTGAGGTGGCTACATGGTATATAAAGTATAGATTTTTTCTGCACAAGATACTTGCTGCTACTTTTGTACCCTGTTTTCTTGTTCCTTCTTCTCTCCACATGTCAACACTAGCCCACAGTAGGTAAGGCACCTCCCATTTTTAATGAGTTCTTTAAGTTAAGTGGTACTTCTTAACTAATGTATTCCACTGTGTAACTGGCCTTCTTAGCCTTCTAAACACTGGCCCCATAAAGGACAATATAATTCTTTCACAGATCTGCATAACTCATCACCCTTTCTCAAGTGTTGATGCAGTGCTCCCATGTTGTCATGCCTATTTCTGTTTTTTAAACTGTTAAACTAGGATTCCCCATGCAGTTAAAGATTGTACATATTAAGTTGTATATGTACCTAGTTTGATGACTGGCATGGCGGATGTCTCCTACAGCACGCTGATTCATACAGAAGAAGAAAACAAGATTGGATTGTGGGATCCTTGCAGGCTGCATTGGTGAGTAGTAGGGGAGACCCTGCGATTTTGAAGGATGATGAGTAGGCAAAGTATGAAGAAGAATATGTTGCAGCAAGCTAAGACATTTATGAAACAAGGGTAGTCATGGAACAATAAACCTAGTAAGAAGAAAGACTGTTTTAGCAATTAAGAAATGAATTAACGGAAGAGGATTTATTTTTAATGAGTAGAGGGGACTCTTATTACTCTTCAAAACTTGGGAATGAAAATGATTTCTAAGAATCATGGGCATATTGCTATTGTAAGAAGCAAAGGAATCATGGAAAAATATTAGCACCCAGGAATGGATCTATATTATGCAATTCAAAATTGCACAGCAAAAACCCAGGTCTCTATTGTGCTCTTCAATGGGATCTTCTCCATTATTTCTCTTGTTCTTGGCTTCCTCCAAATGCACCCGCTCTTTTGTGCCGTTTCTCTGTGCATCTATGCCCGTTCTTTCCTTCCTGTCCCACCTCAGGTTTTTTCCATTATGTTGCCCAACCCCAAACTTCCTCAGGATTGTCAAAGAAATTATCTCTTCCCTGCAGCATCACCTTGAATCTTTCTGGGTAAATTAAGCAGTAATCAAGGTTTAGACCTCATAGCTTTTGTTTCACATCCTCCAAAGTTTTTTTTCTGCTGTTGAACCTGTCTGGTATGATCAGGAAATATCATGTTCAAGGCTGTTTAAAATTATTATGTGCCCTTAGAACGGGCTAATGGGAAGACCGTGTCTCTATCTTTAAAGTTCAGTAATCTGATCATGAATGGTCTGGGTGGGTTACCTCTACGTCAGGGCCCTGTGGGCTCTTTCTAATACAAAGCAGCTTGACAGTTAATTCTTCAGTAGCTATGACAAAATCCAATCGAAGATTAATTTATCTTGCTCGACCCTTCTACACCTTCCATGAATTCCACCAGTCGAAGATTATTTTGGCTTGCTCGCCCCTCTGCATCCTCTACCATTTCTAGTACTGTTTTTGTGGCACTTGAAGTTTTTTCTTTAGTTTTACTTGCAATTCTTCTAATTGTGTCATCAAGCACATTTATGTGTGCTTCGATCACTCTTTCCCACACATTTTTTTTAAATCCTGCAGGATAAGCAACACTTTAATCCATACTTCACCCATTTTATTTCCTAAGGCTATGGGTGTCATTTCTGTAGCTTGCAAGATCGGAGCTATGTCTGATGGAGGTGCAGCCATTTCACCAGTCAGTGCTTGGGTGGTCTCTTCATGCATGTGTGCTTTTGGCAACACCATCTGCTTTCAATATTTGTCCATTTTCAGTTGCTGTGTTCCTGACTGCTGTTCGTCTCAGCCCATGATTGTGTCACTATGGTTCATTAAGCCGCTGGGTATAATTTGTTGGTATCTATCTGTAGATCACATCACCCCCTCACAATAGTTATTGAAACTATCCTCCATATAGCTGTAATACAGGAAAGTGGAACAGGCAGTCTATGTATATTTAGTCTGTTGCAAGTTTTATATGGTTATGCCTCCTTTCGTTCTGTTATGGGGGTAAGGCTGGGCTCTATGCCACTGGCCCACCTTCATGGATAAAGAATTTTAGAATTACACTCCAGTCTGTGTTTTTACCCAGTAGTCACTTATAATGTTCCTTCCTGAGGCTCAACGCATCCGTATTTACTCTCGTTCTTTAAACGTTCCCTGATATTTTCTGTACATGGACCCAGTAATTCCCTGTCTGGACTCCTGATTCATGGACCTCACTCTCACCACCCCTATTAGGCCCAAGTCACCAGTCTTCAACTCTACACGTGGTGAGACAAACCAAAACCAAAAGACAGCTGGTGTAGAGAGCATTTCACCGGCCCGAGCACAGAAACTGCAACCAGCGCAAAGGCCCATGTAAACAAGATAAAGAGAAAAGGTGGCAGTCAGTCTAGGAGGATCACCGCTAGGAGGATCACTGCAGGTGGGCCAAGAGGGGAGAAGTACTGGCTGTGAGACACATGAGGGAGGACACAGAGTGAGACAAAAAAGCAGACAGGGTGAAACCTGCCACTGCGGGAGAGACAACACACATGGGGCGTCTGCGAGGAGGGAGGACCTTCAGTGGGCCATAAAGATCACCTAGATTAAAACGGTTGTCCTGGCCTCCACCTTGCTCCATTCCAATCTGGTGATCGATAGGGCCTACTTCAGGCCTCCTGCTTGAGGACTGGGGGTTATGCGCGCCATGCCTCCTAACCTGCCTTTAGCCCTTCCATTTAGAACATATAGGTTGCCTTCGTTTTTCACACAGTTTTTTTTGCAGGTTTCTTGGTTGGTAGTCTGCATCAGCATTGCATAGGTTTCCGGTCAGTGTCCCTGTTGGCGTGGTCCACTGCCTCCTCAGGCCCTGGCCACTTTCCCCTTGACTCTGCACCTCTTCTGTCCTCTTGGGCAGCTCAATCTAGGGTGGTATGGTGTCAATTTGTGTTCTTTAGTAGTTCTGTGTCAGGATTACCACTTTGGACAGCAGGATCATTCAGGATTTGCTGGGTGTCTACAAAACTCACTTCCTTTGCGACTGTCATCTTGCTTGCTTGGCTCCACCCTTTTGATTGGTACTATTGTACATCTTCTTGTACTCTTAAAAGTGATATATTACCAGGGCTGTAAGTTGGTCAGGTCCTGCCAGTGCTTAGCACCAGCAGTTCTAAAAAATAGATGCTGAGATGGGTCCCGAAGGAGCTCTACGTTTTTGCCCTTATCCTAAGGGTGAAAAAAAAAATCTTAACTCTGCAGCAGTACCACCCTATCCTGCCTTTGATGTAACGTCAAAGAGATTTGTTATAATTCTTTCACAGTCTCATAATTTCAGAACTGAAGCATTTTCAATATTATATACAACGAAGCCAAAGTTGTTGCTTATTTAGCTTATGCAGGTAGAGAGTACTTTTATTTGATTTGGTTTAAATCATAAAAAGAGCGGATTAACCGCTAAAAACATGTTAACGCTTGTGATTTAAAATTCATGACTAAAATAGACATTAATTAATGACTTCGCATTAAAACCTTTTTTGATCAGTGAAATAAAGGAATCAAAGAAAAACAGCAGTGCAATTAGTCCTTTTAGTCTTATGATAATAGTTCTAGTTTGTGATGACTGGTTCTTATTCTTAAATTGGCTCAAGATGGTTAACTAATCGTTTTTAAGATCAAGTTCCGTCTCTTTCTTTTCTAGTGCTTTTGCCGCCAGGCTTAGGAACTTTAATGATTTGCATGCCAATTGCACTGTCGATCCTCCTAAACATTTTATTACTGCGGATCTGCAGGTCCTTATCTGCTCTTTTTTCATTAACGGCCGCAGCAGTTCTTTCCGGTTGGAGGATAGTACCGAACAAATACAAAGTAAGTGGAGCACTGATTCTTTTCCCTGTCCACAGAGGCGGCAGTCCATTGAAGGCCAGGTGCGTTTCCAAATTGGTGTTAAATCTTTAGTCGGGTACACTCCCAGTCTCATTAAAATTAGTTGCTGTTTCATTCGGTTTGCAAAGTGTTCCAAAAGATATGATTGCGGCTTTAGCTTTTTATATGTTGGCAGCACCATCCATGCGTGTGTTTTCTTGGACAACGTGGCTTTATCCTGTTCTTGGGACCTTTGATTAATTATTTTGTTGACCAATTCTTTAAACTCCGGATAAGCCGGTATGGTGTGCCATGCTTCCTCCAGCTTTAAAGCCTCGATCGATTTCTTTAGGATTGGATAAACAGAATTTGTCAATTTGGATTGTTTTTCGACCTCCAGCCAACAATAATGTGCCAGAGAGTCGTCCTTTGCTGCCCGCATTCTCCAGTAGTATTTTACCAGCGCTCCTTGTCTTGAGATGATTTGATTTTTTAGCCCAAATTCCAGTCTAATCCGGTCTTGAGAGATGTGGCGTGGAATATTAAACAATTTTTTGAAGAGGCTGGTTTGGGCGATATTCAGGGATGTTGCATCCTTTAAGCTTAAAAGTTCGGAACCATATGTAATTGCGGGCAGAAATTTTGATGCCACAACCTTTAGTAAGTGAGTGGTAGAACTATCACTGAGTTTCTTTTGCAAAGTTTTAAATGCAAATAATAGCTGTTTGGCTTTTGTTTTTCGCTGTTCTTGGTGTGGTTTGTAGTTAAGATGACAATCCAAAGTAAATCCCAAATACTTGTATGTCCCCTCACGGTCCAAACGGTTACTGTCGATCGTCCAAATGATTTTTGGTATTTTTTTCAGTGGTCTGGAAAAACACATGATCTTTGTTTTTTTGAAATTTATCTGTAGTTGGTTTAGGTCTGTGTATTCTACTAATTTGTTGATCAGTCGTTGTAGCCCGCGAGGCGTTTGGGAGAGCAATACAATATCGTCTGCATATTGTAAGCTTACTATTCTCACGTTTCCCAGTTTTGGGGGGTCTCCTAATGATGAACGTAGGTTGTGGTCTAGATCAGCTGTATATATATTGAATAGACAGGGGGCCAGAACGCACCCCTGTTTTAGGCCATTGATGGTTGTAATTTTGTTAGTTAGCGTTCGGCCATCTCCCATTTTTACTTGAACCCATGTTTTTGAATAAAGGTTGATTATCGCGTTCAGTAGATTTGTCGGTGCACCCCAAGATTTCATTTTTTCCCACAAGGCTTGTCTGGGGACCTTATCAAAGGCCGCCTTGAGGTCTATGAAGCACGCGTACAATACTTTTGAGTTTACAATAGCTTGGTTGGCCAGGAGTGTTACGGCGGATATGTTTGTTAGGGTGCCCATTCCGGCTCGAAAGCCTGTTTGTGTATTGGGAATCAATTTGATGTTCTCTACCCAATCTTCTAGATCTTTAAGCAAGTTTGCTGCGTACATTTTTGCCTCGACATCTATGAGGGCTATTAACCTATAATTTGCGGGGTTTGCGCGAGCCCCAGATTTGTATATTGGGTGGAGAATACTTCCTCGCCAGGAATCGGGGATAGTATTGGATTCAAAAATATTCTCAAACAGTATGGCTAGATGGTTGGACCAGAATGCTGAATCTTTTTTGAATAGGGCGTTTGGCAGACCGTTAGGTCCCGGCGCCCCGTCTGATCTCTGTTTTTTTATGATGTTCTTTACTTGTTTTTGTGTAATCTGAATGTCAGCTATTGATTGATCTGACCCTGCTGTTTCTGGCTGATCTTGTTGTGATTTACCTTCCATTTGTTTTTTTTGTGAGTTGCTGTTTTGTTTCTGGCTCGGCTTGCTTGTCGTGTGGTATGGAGCATACATAGATGGTTTCTGTATCTCTGCCTTCCTCTGCTCTCTTTTTAGAGTCTCACTGGGGTTTCCTTGGTTTAATTGCATCGCCATCCGTATGTCAATTTTGGTACTTGTCTGTGAGTTATATGTGGCTTCTATGTGAGCTCGCCATACATGCTCAGTTATATCGGAGTTGAAATGCCGGTTTTTTCCATTGGATAGAGCGTTAATGTGGGCCCAAAACAGTTGTAGTCACTTATAATGTTCCTTCCTGAGGCTCAACGCATCCGTATTTACTCTCGTTCTTTAAACGTTCCCTGATATTTTCTGTACATGGACCCAGTAATTCCCTGTCTGGACTCCTGATTCATGGACCTCACTCTCACCACCCCTATTAGGCCCAAGTCACCAGTCTTCAACTCTACACGTGGTGAGACAAACCAAAACCAAAAGACAGCTGGTGTAGAGAGCATTTCACCGGCCCGAGCACAGAAACTGCAACCAGCGCAAAGGCCCATGTAAACAAGATAAAGAGAAAAGGTGGCAGTCAGTCTAGGAGGATCACCGCTAGGAGGATCACTGCAGGTGGGCCAAGAGGGGAGAAGTACTGGCTGTGAGACACATGAGGGAGGACACAGAGTGAGACAAAAAAGCAGACAGGGTGAAACCTGCCACTGCGGGAGAGACAACACACATGGGGCGTCTGCGAGGAGGGAGGACCTTCAGTGGGCCATAAAGATCACCTAGATTAAAACGGTTGTCCTGGCCTCCACCTTGCTCCATTCCAATCTGGTGATCGATAGGGCCTACTTCAGGCCTCCTGCTTGAGGACTGGGGGTTATGCGCGCCATGCCTCCTAACCTGCCTTTAGCCCTTCCATTTAGAACATATAGGTTGCCTTCGTTTTTCACACAGTTTTTTTTGCAGGTTTCTTGGTTGGTAGTCTGCATCAGCATTGCATAGGTTTCCGGTCAGTGTCCCTGTTGGCGTGGTCCACTGCCTCCTCAGGCCCTGGCCACTTTCCCCTTGACTCTGCACCTCTTCTGTCCTCTTGGGCAGCTCAATCTAGGGTGGTATGGTGTCAATTTGTGTTCTTTAGTAGTTCTGTGTCAGGATTACCACTTTGGACAGCAGGATCATTCAGGATTTGCTGGGTGTCTACAAAACTCACTTCCTTTGCGACTGTCATCTTGCTTGCTTGGCTCCACCCTTTTGATTGGTACTATTGTACATCTTCTTGTACTCTTAAAAGTGATATATTACCAGGGCTGTAAGTTGGTCAGGTCCTGCCAGTGCTTAGCACCAGCAGTTCTAAAAAATAGATGCTGAGATGGGTCCCGAAGGAGCTCTACGTTTTTGCCCTTATCCTAAGGGTGAAAAAAAAAATCTTAACTCTGCAGCAGTACCACCCTATCCTGCCTTTGATGTAACGTCAAAGAGATTTGTTATAATTCTTTCATAGTCTCATAATTTCAGAACTGAAGCATTTTCAATATTATATACAACGAAGCCAAAGTTGTTGCTTATTTAGCTTATGCAACTAACAGCCATTGACAAAGCCAATAGTCCTGGCTTGTTCTAGTTGAAATGTTCCTTGTTGTATTATTTATCTAGATGCAACGACAGAAGCAGCAGATTTACCAGTCGAGCGGCACACTATGCTAAGCACAGATTCCTTTTTAGCTTATGTATTTTTACGGTTGGACGGTTTTGGACGCAGACAGAGGGACACTTTGCCCGAAATACATCTAATGATTTACGAGTCAACAATGACCTTATTTTACCTAAGGAGCGATATCGTCTAAACATCTTCCTAACTTCGGATTACACAGATGTACAGCTTTTGACGCTGCCACTCGTCGCATAAGAAATATAGGAGAAATTAGGACACATGCTATCCAACTGGGGATTACAATATCCTAAAGATACAGAAAAGATATTGTGAGGTGGATTTTATTTGAGAAGAAGGAAAAAGTATATTATTCAAAGGACAACTGATGAGCCCTGAAGAAGTTCTTAAATAGGACGAAACACCTTGGCTACTGTGAAGAAAGGAGAACAAAATGTAAAGTATAAAGGAATGTGCGAACACTATATTTGGTGGAACTATTTCTTTACCTTAATGTGTGCGGATCAAATTATTTGTGTATTTTTAAGCCACACCTTTAATTACATTGGCCACGCCCCTTTAAGAGACACCACCCGCCCCAGTTTTTTCGTCCCACTTAAAGCCCAGTTTAAAACCCCTTTTAGCTAAGAAGGTTTGGCAAGTGAAGCGCCAGGTGCTCACATCTACTGTGACCTGCAAGTTAATGTTTAGGATCGCAGCAGTTGCAACCCAGCCTTTTATTCTTCAGAGGTTGAATAATTGAGTACTTTTGAATTAGATAATTGTGAAGTCCGTTATTTATAGCACTTAGAACTAGCAACACTGTATAAAATGTGTAATATGTCAAATGTATTATTACTACTAGTAGTACGGAGTTATTAAGAGTAGAAGTTGTGAGAACTGTTACAGATTTGTTAACATCCTTTGGGGCTTTAATATGGGATCGCAGAATAGGAGCACAATTTAGGAATGCAGTCTAATGGAATGAATAAACCAGATAACCCTGAAGTACCATTACAAAATGAGAAAACGAATTACCAGCAGTTAAATAATGCAATAGGTAAAATCTCTTCTCCCCAAAGCCCAGAAATGATTGTCTGCGCTTTTGCTCTAGGAGGATTGTTGAAAAGAAGCAATTATTGGATTATCTCCCTCCCTCCATCTAGCAGTTGCATTGTTGTCTGTCTCTGATCTGGGTGTCTGGCGCCACACCATGTTCTTTGTGGGCCCCCTCTTGCTTCTTTCATCCTCATCTTTCCATATCAGACCTCAATGGCTCTTGAGAAACAAGGGAGAGACCTTTTGGGCCAAACACCCTCAAGATGCCCTCTTCAAGGAAGAGGAGCTTGATGCTCCAGTGCTAATGAATGAATGAAGTGTGATTTATAATCGCGCAACTTAGCCCAATGGGCGTCAAGGCGCCTAATCACATGCTGGAACCAGTGCACAAGTGGAGCATCAGTGCAGGCCCAGAGCCCGGGGAAAAAGATAAAGGGCGGAAGCACTGAGAATAGAGAGGCCAAAAGAAAGTTACACTATGTGTTAGATGAAGAACACAGCACCAAACGCCCTTCTTCAAAAATCTACAAGCAATGGATAGCAACATAAGGATTTACAGTGGGAAGATGCATACTACCAGGATGCATGAAGAAAAGGTTACAAAACAACCAATGTGTTTGATTACTATCAGCAGGTGCCCAGGAACGGTCACAGGGCCGGATACCCCTCTGTTGGATGAACGAAAATCACCCTGCAGATATGAATTCTACAATGTTCGAGAACTGCAAATCTGTAATGTCTTTGAACAGAAACAGGAGGAGATGCAGTTGTACTACTTTTGGAAAAGTACTAGGAGCAGCCAAATTCATTTTGAGACATGAAGTACCAGACGTGTGTGCATGCAATCAATAGTAAACAAATGGACCTTGGTACCAGAAACACTTCTTAAAATAATATGGAAAGATTTGTTAACGATCAACTGGGTAGTAAGAGTTTTGCCAATAACTATACCGGGTCAATAATATGAAGTTAAAGAAACCTAATCGTGCAAATGATCCGTAGAATTTGCATGCACTCCAGAGCTACATGTAGTTTTTCAGAAAGGGTCTGACGAGTGCCCTGAGACAACAAAAAACATTTTTCGCTGCAGAGACACACTGTTTATCCAAGAATTCGATCAACTGCACTCAAATTGGGTGTGCACAAAGAAGAAAATCCAGAAGCAAAACGTACGGCCTTTTTATAAGCAAAATCCGCACACAGAGTCTGCACTTTCCAGTTGTTCTGAACAGCGTTGCAAAACTATGTTGCTCTTAAATTTGGTTGATACACTCAACCTGACCATTAGTTTGAGGGTGAAAAGCGGACTCGAGAGCTTGATCAGTGTCACATTGTTTGCATACTATTTTCCAGGAAAATTAATTGTTCTTTCTGGAAATCAATGCAAAGTACACATATATTGGACAAAAACTTAGGTCCTGCGTTGTGCAGTTTAAAAATGAGAACATTGTCTATTTAGGTATGTTTCCACTGTTACCAAAATTATGCAAAATTGATCAGACTTTGGCAAATCTATAAAAAAAATCTGCTCTGCTCCGTTTGCCTACTCTTCCCTGCTGTGCCACGTACTTTTAAAAAACGCGAAGTTTTAATATTTACAAAAATCGGATTTAGTATTTTAAATTGTGCCGTTCACTCGTACATAGGAGCACTTACATGATCTCAGCCTGCACTCCTGCATCCCCCGCATTTCGGGCCGGTCCTCAGACGATTTAGGTACTGAGACGGCCGGGCGAGGGGTTCAATTTTCAGCGTCCATCCCCCGCATTTCGGGCCGGTCCTCAGACGATTTAGGTTCTGAGACGGCCGGGCGAGGGGTTCAATTTTCAGCGTCCATCTTGGGCTGGGAGGAAGACAGTCGGGCAGGTGAGCTAGGAGCATAAAATAGGACCTGCTTGCAGCCGCGCAGCGGCCGCGTTCAGCGGACGCGCCGGACCTGCGCCGGAGTCGTGCCAGAGTCCTGCCCGTCTGCGCCCGTCAGCATCCCGGAGGCAATCGGAGCGGCGGGCGGGGTTGGGTCCACTGGAATACCTTCTCCTGTCGCCATCATGATATGTTATACGCCACTGGAGCTCCGGTCTCTGCAAAAGGCTTCCTGTGCCTGTTATAAAGTTTTCCTTGGTCGATATAGGGGCAAGAGGAAATGTCCGGGTTGTGGTTGGTTTCCAGGCAATGCCACGGCCACTACATCGATCAGGGAGGTGGACAGTGTGAGCGCATCTCAGCCTGCTTTTAAACACCAGATCGGTTCGCAGACATGCTCTGGAGATCTTTGATCTCCTCGCCACTGAAAAGCCGCTATGTCTGATGCTGACTGAGACATGGTTAGGCGAGTCGTCTAATCTCGACATCGCCACAGCAATCCCCCCAGAATACATTATCTTCAGGCAAGGTAGATCGGATGGGAGGGGTGGGGGTGTGGCACTCGTGGTGAATAAAGCCGTCTCATGCTCTATTATTCCGATGGATGCCATCACAGGTTCTGAATCCCTCGCCTTCTCTATAGCATTGGCGCCTCAACAATCCTTTAAAGGACTGTTAGTCTATAGGCCCCCTGGTCCGGCCGGATCCTTCTTTGATGAGCTCCATTCGGCAATGTCGGCGTTGGTCCTGAGAGCGGAGCACTGTGTATTGGCCGGGGATTTTAATTTCCATATGGATGAGGGATCGGACCCGGATGTGATCAAATTGATTGACATCACAGCTCCCTTTGGCCTTGTCCCCTACGTCTCTGGACCAACACATGATAAAGGTCATACCTTGGATCAGGTCTTTTCCACGTCCCCCATAGAGGTGACTGCACTTTTGCCGATGCTCTGGTCAGATCATCGGCTGGCCAACTTCTATGTGCCGGGCACAAAGAAACCATCGAGCACAGCAGGGACTAGCACCTAGGGCGTATCACCGGGTGACTCCAGAGATGCTGGCTCAGGCATCTCTGGACCATCTCTGCCCTGTTACGAGTGACCTGGATAGGAATCTAGAGTCTCTGCAGACGTGGCTGACGGATAGGCTGAATGATCTAGCCCCTGTGATGGCCCCCCGATCAACATCTAAACGGGTGTCTGCCCCTTGGTTCACTGAAGCGCTGTCGGTCTCTTGAAGGCAGTGCAAGGTGGCTGAAAGGGCTTGGCGCTCACAGTATGATTCCGCTGCCAGGCTTGTCTATAGGACAACAGTTAAAGCTTACCACTGGGATAACCTCCTGGAGAAAAAAGGCTATTTTGCTAGGAGGATTGAGGCTGCGTCTAATTCCTCTAAGGAGATTTTCACGATTGTCAGGGAATTTACGGCCCCACGATCTAATTCGGCTCAGGCCGCCCCTTCCGAGTCATGGTTTTCTGCCCTTGCCAACTTTTTTACTACTAAGATAAAGTTGATTCAGGACTCTTTTTCCTTGAGGGTGGTTGAAGTTTCTCCCAGCCTCGAGGATGGGCCAGCTCCATCGGCCCCTTCGGGTCCAGTTTTGGCAGACTTTCTGTCATTTTCAGTCGCCTTGTCATTGGCACTTATGGCCAATCTTAAATCCGGGTCGCCTCTTGACTCATGCCCGGCCAAATTTCTGGCGAAAAAGGCGGCAGTCATAAATCCGCTGGCAACCCCGCTTCTGAATCTCTCCTTGAGCCGGGGGGTGGTCCCGCAGGCTTGGAAGCAGGCGATAGTCATTCCCTTCCTCAAGCAGCCTGGCCTCGACCCTGAGCTCTGGCCAACTACAGGCCCATCTCTCTCCTCCCTGCACTGGTTAAGATCCTGGAGAAGCATGTGCATATCGTGCTTTCCAATTTTTTGGAATCACACAATTTGCTACACTCCTCTCAATCTGGTTTCCGTCCCAATTTAAGCACCGAGACAGCGCTTTTGGAGGTGTCCGAAGCCATCAAAGAGGCACTGGATTCGGGAGGCAAAGCTATGCTTGTCATGCTTGATTTGTCGGCGGCCTTCGACACCGTCCCCCATGAGGGTCTCCTTGCCAGACTTCATGAGATCGGTCTGAGGGGGACAGTGCTCAGCTGGTTCAGATCTTTTTTGGCTGGCCGTCGACAAACGGTCTGGGCCTCACCCAGCTCTGCCGTGATGCCGCCTTTGGGAGTCGGAGTCCCACAGGGCTCCGTGTTGAGCCCAACTCTCTTCAACATCTTTATGACCCCTCTGGCGGCATTGGTGGAGTCCTTTGGGGCCCAGATCGTATCCTATGCTGACGATACCCAGCTCCTCTTTAGGTGCGGGAAAGGAGAAGATTTTGACGGAGAGAGTATCCGTGAGTGCCTTGGGGCTGTTTTTAAATGGTTCCAGCTTAATAGCCTCAAGTGCAACTCAGATAAATCTGAGGTACTCTTCTTCGGCTGCCCTTTTGACCCAGACTAGCATGAATGGTGGCCTGCTAATATGTTTCCTCCAGCGCGCTCGTCCCAGCTGGCAAAGAATTTGGGAATCAAGATTGACAATGGTCTGACGCTAAGATCCCAGATCCTTGCTCTCACGGGAACTTGTTTTGGCCTTCTCAGGATGCTCCGGAAGTTTCTCCCTCTGCTCTCAGAAGATCATAAGAAGACTACGGTGCAGGCCTTAATTGGATCAAGATTGGACTAGTCCAACGTATTATACCTTGGCCTGCCAGAGTATCTCCTGCAACGTCTGCAGGTGGTCCAGAACACTGCCGCGCGGGCCATTTTTGGCCTTCACAGGCGAGCCAGAGTCTCTGGCATTCTGCAGTCACTCCACTGGCTGCCTATCTGGAAGCGGATAGTGTTTAAGGCCTTGACCCTGGCTCACAAGGCTCTTTATGCCTCGGGAGCTAAATATCTCCAAAAGAGGCTTGCCTTTTACCATCCGGCCCGATCTCTGAGATCTGAATCCTTGTTCCTTGCTGTGGTTCCTCGAGTAAAAAAGGCCCGCATTGGAGGCCGCTCTTTTAGGTTGCGGGCACCACAGCTTTGGAATACTTTGCCCTTGGCATTACGCAGCACATCTAATTTACTGACTTTTAGGAAGGGCCTCAAAACATGGCTCTTTGCCCTTTAGTGCGCTTCTTTTTCTATTGCTGGGTCTGTTTTTATTCTTACTGCTCTGTTTTTATCTCATTGTGTTGTGTTTGTCTGTTTCTGGCTGTCAATAAAAGCGCCGGGACACTCTATTGGAGTAGCCGCGCGCTATAAAAGACCAATTTAACATAACATAACATAGCATAACAATGAGCCATTGTTCTTTTGCAGACACTCAAAGCCTTAGAGGACCTGCAGGACATTGGGTTGTGCTCTTTTCCTGGGCATATGCTTCACATGCTATGACTTCCTATATCCCAAGGAGGCCAATTTGCATGGGCTTTAGTTGGCAGCTGAATAACCCCCCTGATGAGTTGTGAATACCACTCCCAGAGCAGGACAAACGTCTTGGCATGGGGAAGCGTTTCTGTTCCTCTGGCAGGATTTCTACCAGGAACTTGGTTACTTTGAAAGATACCTACACTATGACAAATGTTAGCGAACTCTTGTGCAGGGCCCAGCAGGCACCAATCACTTGGTCAAGCAGGCATTACTCCCAGTGGGAGTGGTGATGTCCCCAGAACTGGTCTGAAGTGACCTGAGAGGAGTGGTTGATCATTTCTGTTGTCACACCCCTGGGGTGGGCACACTGGCTCTACACAGAGGGTGAAGGGTTCTAACTTGTTGGATTTAGGTAGAGAGGTTCAGTGTAGGATTGTTTACTGTGAGACAAAGAGAAACTGCTGTGAACGTGGGTAAGGTTACCCCATAGAACTTGGTAAGGAGAGGACCAGGTGTCTCACCCTCCCACAAGTAAGTGCCAGCTATAAAAGTGTCACCCCTGGGCACCCTCTTCAGAACACCACTGGACCAGTATTTGATGAGAGGACTGCAGTTGCAGTTGAGACCTGTGAGGGGACCTGAATATCTGGACCCGCTTCCACTTGTACCCAGGACAAAGGAGTGGACTCCAAAGGTCAATTGGCGGACCTCCTTTTAAGCTACAAGGCTATACAAAGCTGCAAGATCCCTTTTTACTAAAGAGTCCAGATGACCAGTTTCAACTGGACCTGTGCCAGACTCTGCTGATGGTTTCTGTTGGGATGAGCCATGACCCCTAAGTGCTGTTCCTGAGTTCTTGGGACCCTTAGCTGTGTCACAGTATTCTCCTCCTAACGTACCGAAAAACCTGGGTCATAGAATCTTATTTGCTCCAAAGACTTTCAGAGGCCTGGGACAAACCTGGCAAGTCAATCTGATGAAGGTGTGTAGACTCTAGGCTAGAAGAACCAGGCTGCTTCCTCTCAGAGCTTTTCCACAGCAGCCAATCCGTTTTGGCAAGATGTCACAGAGAGGCCATCCTACGTCGTTGGAGCCTTGCTCGGCTACAACTTGAAGCCTTGTCTCGCTGGACGAATACGAGCTCCAAAAAGTGAACAGGTCCAATGGTAGAATTCTTCACTGGGTGAAGGCACCAAAAGTATCCTGCTGGCAAAGAAGGTTCACTGGGCACACATTTTCAATGTCTCCCATGCTGCAATTTTCCGCCAAATATATTTATGGCTTCACCAGGACCTCATCCAACTGCTATCTTGACTTGTGCAGTACTTCTTGGCCACAGTCTGTTGCCTTGCCCTGCTAATAATATTTTTTTTACTTCCATATCAGAGACTAAGTCAGAAAGTAAGCATTCTGACTGGGTTGAACCTGGTGTCTGTATCCGACATGCGCTCCATTGTGGTCAACCTTATATCGTTCCTAGGTCCTGCTCAAGCATAACAAGATGACTGCGATAGGTTTTTAATGCTTTTTGATGCTATGTTTTGTTGGTGGGGTATAAACGTTGGGCATATAGCGAGCAATGTGAAAAAGTTCAATGGAAAACCCTGGGGTCCAGGGTGAGTCCCTCTCCTGAGAAAGAATTGAAAAAAGGCAAATGGTGCGTTTTAAAACAAATGAATGTTGTGATAAAGCAAGGCTTATAAGGCAGTGGGAACGTATAGCCTTAAAATATTTAACACCATAAAAACTGCCCCATGTCTTCCTGCCTTAATATGTTGAACAGTTATTTTAATGTGTAAATTGTACAGCATGGCAAATTTAGCCCTTTAAAGTGTATGCTTGCCAAGTGTCTAGTCTAGTAGTGCAGTGCATGCAGCATTAACTTTGGAAAAATATGCTCTAACCAGACTTCGAGAAGCACCCACAGCTGCTAGCTACAACCAGTCATATAGAAATATGTGCAGACAGGTCTTCAAGTGGGATGAACAAAGTAGGGGCTCTCTATAAAGAACCATGTCAAATAAATGTCTGTGACTCCCATATTGTGCCACCTGACCTGTATTTTGGTTTCTCTCTGGGAAGTAATTGTATCCAGATAAATGACACAATAACTGACATACACCTAAAGCCTGTCAGTATGATTGGCTTTGTCAATGGGTGTTATCTGTTTAAGATAAATGAGTAACAACGATGATGTGTTATAAATAATTAACATTGGAAACGTTTCAATTTTGAAACTGTGAGACAGTGAATTAAATAGTATTGAGGCCTGTGGAAATAGTTTTGGCCTTCAGTTATGTGTGCTTTATGTTAGATATGTATCTTTGTTTCTACATATGTTCATCTGCACATCTTCAACCACCTCTCTTTCCTCTTCAGCATCCTCTTTTCACTCTTCCCCGTATGCACTTCCGCATCGGTCACTTCACTGCCCCACACATGCACTGCACTCCCTCAAATCTAAGCACTTTCATTTCTCTTACTTTTGCTTTGCAAACATGTTGACATCTGTGTACCTTCTTCACACACTTATCCACAGAATTTCAGTTCCAAATAGAATACATAAACATTATACTGTGTGCATTGCAGAGAGGCCTACCCACTAACACACACTTTGTTTGGCATCAGCCATTAGCACCTGTGTGCTCAATCAAAGACCCTCAGACATACCTGGCATGGCTCAAGCCTCAATGTATACACAGACTGTTTTATGGGTGTGTGTATATATATATATATATATATATATATATATATATATATATATATATATATATATATATATATATATATATATATAGAATATACTCATTCATGGTTCAATAGGGAGGGAGAGGGAAATAACGTGACCCATCCAATTTCCTTGGTATATAATCTCATAAATCAATTGGGGGGGGGGGGGGGGGATCACTTGTCCTGCATAACCTGGGTATACAGGTGAATTGTATGTCCCATGGTAGAAAACCCTCATGCACGTGTAAAGTTGTTCGTATTAGCGGTATATCTTGGTTCTCTGCTCCTTTATTCACGTGACTGCATAATCATCGGGTCAGTCGGTATGCAACCTCTACCAGGAGGTGTTTGCCCTAGGTTAAAAGCAGTAGTGACCAGTGATAAGTGGTGAATGTGAGGTTTTAAAATAACTCGGACAGCTAGATTGTTCAATTTATTGTCCTGGATTCGAGTTAGGAGTGAAAACATTGTAGATATGCGTAGGGAGAATGATTAGCATTCTTACGCAATCAATTTTCGTGTTCTAAAAGGGCGACATGTTTCCGCCCTCTGTTGCCTAGGTAGGTCGGTCGGGCTTTCATCAGGACCATGTGGTATGTGTGTAGTAAAGTGACGTATTAGTCCTCTACTTCATAGAGGTCAATTTGTGCCTGTGGATACAAATGGTGTAGATAACCAGGGGGAGGGTAGTGAGACATTGTAAATAAAACATTTAAAACTGTAAATGCAACTTTAAGAATGGCAATACTTTATCGATCACTCGCCCTGCGGTCAGCCACCACAGACTCATACACCGGTCTTCACGCTCAAGTAATGTGATTGTCTTTATCATGTCTTGTAAAGTTACTGGCAAAATTTCCCTACTCATTATTCAACTTTTATCTATTAACCATCAAGTGGTCCACAATATTTATTGTCCATGTGTTAAGTGGGACTACAGGTGTTATGTGGAGTTATACGTGGTTCTCATATAGAGAAGCGATCGTGCTGCCTCTCTTTTTGACTCGCTGTTTGTTAATAAGCACGCTAGTGTACCCGATTGATAAACCTCAAGAACTGGTTCTCATATTTCATGCTGTCAGGAACGCCCAGTAGTTCATGTTGTATGTACATTTTGACCATTATCACGTTTGTCAGGGCAGGTCACTAGATGTAGTGTTATGGACTAACCCGACCTGATATGGTTTAATACTTTCATACATAAACAAGAAGAATCCTACTACTAGTGTGGGGAGAAAGGAAAGGGAAGCACTCAGTGTTGTGTAAAATACCCCTCACACACCAACAGGCCCCTTGGTGTCATGCTTCATCATCGGGGTCTTCGCACCCCGCTATAGGGATGCGGCACGCTGCGACCTACGACTACGTGGGAGCGTTGACAAGTACAAACCAGGAAACCCCTACCATGGATGGAGATACACCATTACGTAAAAAATCCAAATTCTGCCCTATGAATTCACAAGTACCTATTGAAATTCTAACATTTGAACAAGCCGTAATGAAAGAATTGGATGACCTAACGTATCAAACTGCGAAACCTTTCCAGAATATAACCAGAACAGAAAGCCCTCAACGAACTCAAAAACGATGGGGAAATCATAATCAAGCCAGCGGACAAAGGAGGCGGAATAGTCCTTCTTACAAAAGAAGGTTATCACATACAATGTATGGATCTCTTGTCAGACCCCAAGTTCTACCAGATCATAACAACTGATCCTACACCAAGACTACAACGGACAATTGCACTAATGGTAGAGGAAGCCGAAACAAACAATTGGATTTCAAAAAAAGAGGCGGAATTCTTGGAAACAAAAACACAGAGAACGCCATATTTCTACTCCCTACCTAAGACTCACAAAGCACGGATTCCCCCTCCAGGCACACCCATTGTATCTGGCATTGGGTCTGTCCTGGAACCACTTTATCAGTTTGCTGATGAGTGTCTGAAACCTCTGACACAAAAACCCCCGCCTACTTGAGAGACACAAGAGACCTTCTCAATCATTTGACTCCAATAGCCTATTCGGAAACCAATATGATCTTGGTAGGAATGGACGTAGAGAGTCTCTACACAAGTTTGCCACAACAAAAGACCCTAAACCCTTTAGAGACCCTCCTTTTCAACATGGACTGGAATTACAAAACTCCTTGACATTTTGTTTTAGAATGCTGCAGGCTTGCACTGACCGAAAAAAAAATTCAATATGAAACGACCCTGTACTGGCAGTGCCATGGGACTTCCATGGGCAGTACATTTGCCCCAAGTGTGGCTGGACTATATGTTAGCAACTTCGAGGAAATGTTTGTTAACAACAGAGACAACCCTTTTCAACACCACATTTATTTTTGGAAGCGTTATATAGACGATATTCTCCTCATTTGGGAGGGAGATATGGAAAGTCTAAAATAAATTCACGCATGGCTATACACACGGGATGAGTGGCTAAAATTCACATACACAGCCAACAAGAAAAGCCTTGACTTCCTGGACATAACCATTTATGTAGAGGATTACCATCTACATACAAGGACATTTTTCAAACCCACTGCTAAAAACAGTCTTTTGTCCTTCAACAGTTATCATCCCCGCCCATCGAGTGTAAACCTTACTTACAGCCAATTCTTCAGACTGTGCAGGAATTGCAGCAAGACGGAGGATTACAAGTCACAAGCGGATGACCTTTGTAAGAAACTTACAGAACGTGATTACCCAAAAAAGGTGATTAAGAAATGTTAAAAGAGAGCCAGGAACCAAAATCGAGAAGGCTTATTAGAAACAGCTAACAGAGCCACACAGGAAGACTTACTAACATGTGTAACGACATACAGTCCAGCATCGAACAAAGTGAAGAAAATTGTGAATAAAAACTGGCGTATCTTAACCTCTGCGAAGATATCATGGCCAAAACCAAGATTCGCCAATAAAAGAACCCGCAATTTGAAAGATCTCTTGGTTCATACAAGACCATCGCCCACGACTTTACAAAATCAGACTAACCTGTGGAACCTTCCACCTATTACCGGACATTTTCCATGCGGATCGTGTTCAGTCTGCCAACTAACAAAACCGACCAAAGAAATAAAACTCTTACCACACCTAAAATGGACCATGAGGAGCCATACAAACTGTAACACGAGCCATGTAATATACATGATTACCTGTCCGTGTAACATGAATTACATAGGCATGACATGCAGGAAGACAAAACAAAGAATCTGCGAACATCAGAGTAACGTGAAATGTAAAAAAACTACGACCAAAATGGCGAGTCATTTTTTGGAGAAAGGCCATACAGTAAATGACCTGAAATGGATAATCCTGGAAACCTTAACTGTCAAGGATCACAATGCAGAACGCATCCTGTTCGAGAAAGAACAGAGGTGGGTACACAGACTGGGTACAGACCAAATGGGCCTGAACGATAATATCCCATGGGTGAGCCTGAACAGGTAGATGACCTGACACAAAAACATCTTCCACCAGAAACTAAAGACCCACATGTCACCAGAAAAGATCCACTGTTAGAACAATCACAATACATGCGATCTGGCATGTGAGTACCAGCAAGATTCCCTGGTGTATTTATAGGTACCACTTGATATTACTGCAACCAGACGGGTCTTTACCGCATTAGCCAAGGTGCATAATATATATCCCGACGTGTCACCCAAAAATACTGAGATAATTACGTCACTACTGCAACCATTACAAATCTCAAATTTGGGGCACCAATTTGTCGTAATTGGAAATTAATGTTGAAATTACTACTGAAATTATTACTATAATTATGAGCCCATTCATTATTATGTGATTATTGTAATTATAGCTAATCTCCAATTGGGAGCACTATTTAGTCGTAACTGCAAAACAATTCCCAGAAAACAACACTGTCAATTCTACGTAGTGGAGAGATGCATGTAGTCTCTTTTCAGTATCTACAGATCGCAAAAGTATTAGAGCAAGCCCCGGATATGAACTCACCCTCTGGGATCAGGAACGGCAGAGTCAGCACAAGCAGTGCGGGAGGCCACGAGCGACAGGTAGCTGTGAGAGCGGGTTTGGCGCTGGAATAGAGACGGATAAGTATTACAATCCTTTACTAATTGTAGAATATTTATGCTTAGTAGGCGCCCCCTCGCCCCGACTCCCTGGCACCTGTAGACGCGTAGCAAGCAGCGCGCAGAGGTACGTGACACCCCGAGAAGAATGGTGCTCACGGCGAATGGTGAAAACTTGAGATTTTATGTATAACGTTAGCAAGTAATATAAGAATAATAATTGGGGATATATACAGATGCCCTAGGGACAGAGGCGGTTGGCCAAATGAGCAATGAATATGAAAGTATTAACTATTTTTAACAAAGAAGGGAGGCAGAGTACCAAGTAGGATTCCTACTCCACGGGCACTGATACATAAACAAGAAGAATCCTACTACTAGTGTGGGGAGAAAGGAAAGGGAAGCACTCAGTGTTGTGTAAAATACCCCTCACACACCAACAGGCCCCTTGGTGTCATGCTTCATCATCGGGGTCTTCGCACCCCGCTATAGGGATGCGGCACGCTGCGACCTACGACTACGTGGGAGCGTTGACAAGTGTTGACTATGTGTGGTGTGTGTTGACTGTGAGTGATAGGAGGATTAAATGTGAGTGGGAAACGTGGTGAGAAAGTTTAAAAAGTACCTGGCTAGTGGGAAAAAGAAAAAACTTTATTTCGTACCCCTAGCTGGTGCTATTAAAAGGTGTGCAGAAAAAGACGAGGTTGGTTTGTCTTAATTACGGACACCAGAGGTTTGTCGACCTTTTATAACACGAAAATTGATTGCGTAAGAATCCTAATCATTCTCCCTACGCATATCTACAATATTTTCACTCCTAACTCGAATCCAGGACAATAAATTTAACTATCTGGCTGTCCGAGTTATTTTAAAACCTCACATTCACCACTTATCACTGGTCACTACTGCTTTTAACCTAGGGCAAACACCTCCTGGTGGAGGTTGCATACCGACTAACCCGATGATTATGCAGTCACGTGAATAAAGGAGCGGAGAACCAAGATATCCGCTATATATATATATATATATATATATATATATATATATATATATATATATATATATATATATATATCTTACCTACTGGCGGTCTCCAGTAGGTATATATAGTTAGGATTTTTTCTCTATGGAACTTTTGAAAATTCTATGTCTAATAACTTTGGCGTTTGTGGACGGAATCGGCTGAAATTTTCAGGAAAATGGCACATTTTGTTTCTGAGCAGCCCCTGAAAATTTGCGGGGGTTTCGTCAAGGGGGGGCCGAGAAAAAGGGGGGTCCCAAAACGCGTTTTTCCCATTCATTTTTCCATAGGGCGTTTGGCCTCACTTTTAGCTCGAACGGCTGAATGGATTTACACGAAGCTTGGCAAAATTGTAGGGACTGTTAGCCCGAAGTGCCTTTGCTGGGTCTCAATATATGTGCTCCAGTGGATTTTGAGAAATTAACGTTTAAAAAAACAGATATATCTGTGACAGCGTCCCGGATAGCGCTCCAGATCGCGTACTTTTCACGTAACGGAGCTTTGCGAAGCGAAGCTGATTGGCTCTCCGGTGTCTGTCAACATTCTAAACAGTCCGGTGCGGCCGCCATCTTGTCTCTCGGTAGGATCGAGAGACAAGAGGAGGAGAAAAACGAAGGGGGAATTTAATGAAAGGGGGCAAGGTGGACTCCTCTTGACCACCTAGGAATGATGTTGGGGTTATTAAAGGGTCCCGTGGGGCAAATAAAAAAAATTTGATTTTTCGCGGTAGGAGCGCTTCTCGGTTCGCGAACCAGGTCGCAAACTGGTAGCGAAACGGGAATTCGCCATTTTGTGTTTCGATTTAATCAAATTACAAGATGGAGGAAAAGCAATGTGAGTATTGGGTATAAGGGGGTATGGGAGACGTATCCTGACCCCCTATGTTTTCTGAGGGTGGTTGAGGAGGCTCATATATTTTGATACTTGTCTTCCAGCGGTTGCGCGTGAGCGTTTTTTTTTTTTTTTTTTTGCTGCTTGACTTCTGTTAACGTTCGATTCGAAGGAAATCAGGAAGTGTTGACCGCCATTTTGACACTGCGAGTAAATATATTGTTAAAAATAATTGGTATAAATTAATCCGTATTGATAAACATTGTCTGCGCCATCTTGCTTTTTTTCCAATGCCACACTTTTGTCGTGCACGGCAGCCATTTTAGATGCCTTGACCAGACCCACTCTCTGCACGCCGCCGATCCTCAGCATGGCTCCCCACCCTCGCAAGCATCTCCCCAATGCACTGGTCACCCACGCTCTCATGTATGGGCCATAAACCTCCTCCCATATGCGCTGCTCTTCCCTGAGAATCACACCCCGTGCTGAGGAAAATTCAGCCCAGATTACAACCGATGCCCAGGTTGCTGGCACAAGACGCCACTTAGTTCCCATCTTGAACGGTTACCAATAAAGAGACGGGTGCTGGAAGCAGGAACACAAGAACAGAGTTTTATTTCTCATGAGGAGAGCCTGTTATTTCACTCTACATATCATACAAGTACCACTCAGCCCCCTGGCCCCCTAATCCTGAGGCAGAATTGCCACTGCAACAAAGGACTTAAACTCCTGCAAAGAACACCATGTAACATTTAATATCATTTTCCACCAATGTTTTCATATATCAGTGTTGCTGAACTCACTCAGTGAAATGTCGCTCATTTCATTAAATCACTTTTAAAGCATGCCTTATAACAATGCACCCAATCCTATGTGGAAGTGCTTATATTAAACATGACATTGCTTTAACCAGGATAGACAAAGAAACGACACAGTGATGTAAAAGTTTCTGAAAGAAATGCCAAGAACGTCCCATGTGAAAGTGAATTTTATCTGGCAATTTTTTTCTTTTCCTTCTCATGAAAAGAAAGTTAATGCCAGGTTTGTTACCTGCCTCATCTGCAAAAAAAAACTCTCGAGAGGGACCGAAAAAAAATATAGCTATGGTAATCATACCATGCATCGGCACATGGAGAGGTGGCACCCTCTTAATTATTCTAAAGCGCAACTTCGAGATTTGGTGGATAACCCCCGAACGGCAAAAACATCCATCAATGACTTAGCAATAAGTGAGTCAGAGGCAAGGGAAACGGTCCCAAATCTGCAAAAGAACTTTGGGCAGATGAGATTGACTTGTGTAGCATGTGGAAAATTAATTTCATGCGGAGAGATGAGTATTACTTTAATAAATAGATCATATGAAAATCATCAATGTCCAAAACGTCCTAGAAAGTAATTTTTGTCATTTTTGAGTAAGAGAGATAACCTACAGTGGTACGGGGTCGTTTTCGTTCGTACTAGGGGGGCCAGGTGACATTCCTTCGGGGTGGCTTAGGGGCATTTAAAACAACTTCCCTGATACAGGTAGCATATAAAGTAGAGGCTAAATACCAGGATCTTTATTGATTGCTTTATGCTGTACAAAAATGAAAAACACATACAACAAACCTGGACCATTCATATTTTCAATGTTTCTGCGTACTATACTTTTTAACCCTTAAATAATTGAGCTGCTTCATTTCACCTGCTTTTTAAAAAAAAAAAAAAAAAAAATCGGAAACAGTGGCCATTTATTCGAAACTTACCAATCTACGCGTTACAACTACGCTTGCTTTTTCAAAAACCTTTAATAAAAATGTTGGTGCACAAAAACGGGCCTACAACCCCGTGGGCCGGCTACGGAGCAGGCTGGAACTGTAAATGGGGGGGGGTATTTATTTGTGGAAAACATAACAGAGTCAGTGGTTGTTGATTTCATAGTAAAAAGTGCGACAAGTGCAACAAAATCATATCGATAATTAATTGTGAGCAAGTACCAAAAGTGTCGACAATTCGAACCTTCAATAATAAATACAGTAATCAATGATGCATTAGAACTTAATATCAATTCATTGTCCGAACGTGTAATCAGTACCCGTCCCATGTCAATTCATTGTTCGAACGTATAATCAATACCCATCCCGGATCAATTCATTGTCCGAACATATAATCAGTCTTATCCCATATCAATTCATGTGCTAAAAACTGCATACATAGCTCATGATATCAAGGCTGAGCAATCGGGGCACAACAAGGAGTTGAGAGTTTCATTTGTACCGGCGCCATTTTGGGTGAGGTCAGGAAGGTCCAAGTATAGTCAAAATGTCTCCACCAACTCGTGGTTGGACCGGGACCTCTTTCGGCAGTCCAAAAGTTTTCGTTGAAGGGTAGCAGAGGGGACTGCCGACATGAACCATCAGTCAAAGTGGGGTGGGAGGCAACAATTTCTCCTACCGGGTCATACTGGTGTCCCACCGGAACTGATCAAGTTGGTAGTCTTGCAGGATTTTGGTCATTTCAAGAATGAGGCCGGCGCCGGCATGAGCGCGCCGACGTCCCACGGCTACGTCGTGGTCGTTCCGTGGGTGATCAAGGCAGTCATTCCCCATCGGGGGTGTCTGCGGGGGTCGGGGGCCCCCGTGGCTCTTATAGAATCTTCAAAGTTGAGGAGAACGTTTCTGGACGCAGGACTCATTTTCTAGTTGAACTCAGAAGCGCTGTTGCACCGCAACAGTGGACGGGACCCCCGCTGGGTGAGCGGAGCATCATTGCCTCGCAATAGTGGACGAGACCTTTTGTGAGTGGAGCGTTGGGGGTGCAGCTGAGGGGCCCCCACCTGTGGGGGTGGGAGAGGCTCGTTCGCGCCGCCTCTCCCTCCCAGCATACCCCACGCCGACACCTGGCGTTGATATCTGTGATGTCCGGACCAGGCGATAAGAGGGGGGGGGGTCGGAGGCAGAGGCAAGACATCCCCCCGTGGCCTGCAGGGCGCCGCTTCAGGACCGAACGGGGAGCTCATATCAAGCCGGGGCCAGACCAGGAGATACGAGGGGAGGGGGGGGGGGGTCGGTGGCATGTGCAAGACATCCCCCCCCCGTTGTCGCAGCCATTATTGAAAAAAGAAGAAGGATCCCTTCGGCCTCGGCTCCTCTCCTGGTCCACCTTACGCGACGACCCTTTTGTTGGGTGAGTGGAGCGTTGGGGGTGCAGCTGAGGGGCCCCCACCTGTTGGGGTGGGAGAGGCTCGTTCGCGCCGCCTCTCCCTCCCAGCGCACCCCACGCCGACATCTGGCGTTGATATCCGTGATGTCTGGACCAGGCGATAAGAGGGGGGGCGGTCGGAGGCAGAGGCAAGACATCCCCCCCGTGGCCTGCAGGGCGCCGCTTCAGGTCCGAACGGGGAGCTCATACCAAGCCGGGGCCAGACCAGGAGATAAGAGGGGAGGGAGGGGGGTCGGTGGCATGTGCAAGACATCCCCCCCCCCGTTGTCGCAGCCATTATTGAAGAAAGAAGAAGAATCCCATCGGCCTCGGCTCCTCTCCTGGCCCACCTTACGCGATGACCTCCCCGGCCGACGGGTGCCAGCAGGACCCGCCCTACACGTGCCGAAGGCCTCGTCTTCCGGATGGGCGTAGCCGCCAACCTGTTGCACTTCAGGAGTTTCCGGAATGGGGGTAGGTATCTTCTGATTTGTATCTATTTCATGTTACTGTTATCGTGGCGGGCGGTGGGACAGACATGCTTAGAGCAGTGGGGGGGTGGCGGAGCCTAGCTACCTTGTGGCTGCCGTAACGTCAAACTTGGCTTCTTTCACTACTTTCATGTTTGTTATTTCTAGCGAAGTCAAAAACTCATCAGTGGCCTACTGATTTTGTTCGATTTCTTTCCCTTCCTTTGCAAGTGTGTTTCATGCTAAAGTTTCTGTTTAACAGGATACAGTGATTACTTCGTATTTTACATATGTCTTCTTTATTAGGGGTACTCTCCGGTTGAGCCAGATGATGTACCTCTAATAAATGGTCCAGGTGGAACTAGTTTCTCAATCAGTGGGGAGTAGATGGGCATGACAGATTACAACGGGGGACAAAGGTCCGCATTACCCACCCTTCACTACTTGCAAAGACTAGACAGAATATTTCTATTCCACGTTATTTGCAAATAGAGAATACCTCGAGAGAACTATTCCTTGAACAATAAATGTCCAGCCAATCAATCAATCAGTGGGGTGAAAAACAGGCATGACGAATTACAACGGGGGACAAAAGTCCGCATTACCTATCCTTCACTAGCTGCAAAGGGAGACCGAATATTCCTATTCTTCTCTGTTTGTAGACAGGGAATATCTCAAAGAGCAATAATCGATAAACAATTAGTAGGATTATAACACTTTAATAACTTATAAATATATACATCGCAACAAAAACAGTAAACACCTTAAAACATTTTTTATTAAAACAGAAGCAACAATGACAACTAACAGTAGTGATATCCTGGGCGGGTGATGGAACTGGGATTGTTAATGGAAAAAGATCTACAGAGAAAGGTATTGGTTAATTATACTTCTCCGGAAATTTAAAACTCACAAATGTTTTATTTGTGTAATCGTTTCAGGTCAAACGGATTGTGGGACAATGTTCAGAATGGAAGAGTCACCAAAAGGCAAAAAGTACACTCATGTATGAAAATCTTACTATTAATGCTTGACTGAGGCCAAGGAGATCAGAGTGCATGAGTCTCATGCTCGATCGATTGAGCTAGCCGGATTGGGCAACAAAAAGTATAAAATAGTTATGTAAATAGTTATTTAATAAAATGTTTTACCCTGTTACTTTGCTGGTGTGTTGTATATATTTATAATATTTGCATAGGGTTTGTCGTTATTTTGGGCGGGGTGGGTGGTGGAGCCGAGCTGTCTTGCAGCCATCATGGTGTGGAGCTAAGTTCATCTCACTAGTTTCGTATTTCTCATGAGGGGTTGTTCTTAATGTTTCTATTTTAGCGAGGTCAAAAAGAGATCCCATTAGTGGCCTACTGATTTTGCTCGATTCCTTTTGTTTTTTTAAACGATTTTTCACTATCTGCAAAGACTAAACAGAGTATTGCGATTCTGTGCTTGTTTGTAAATAGAGAATGAACCAAAGAGAACCAATTCTAAAACAGTAAATGCTTGGATAACAATCAATCAAATAGAGAGGGCAGCAGGCACGACGGATTACAACGGGGGTAAAGGCCTGCGTTAACTACCCTTCACTATCTGCAAAGAGAGAGTACTCCTAAGAGAAAAGAGGGGGGGGGCAGCGTTCAAAGCACATCAGCGTGCATAAACACGAAAATGTTTTTACCTATCACGTACTTGACATTTGACAGCTTTTGATATTTGCTATTAAAAAACCATTGAAATTCACTGAAAAAACCAAAGGTTGTAGACCATATATAGTTAGGAATTAGCATTTACAAAACCTTGAAAATTCACTGAAAAAACCATAGGTTATAGACCATATATAGTTAGGAATTAGCATTTACAAAACCTTAATTTACTCACACAAAACCATAGAAATTCGCATATATAGTTAGTTGCAATAACTATATATCGCGCACCCGCAATCCACTGCTGATGATGTCACATATTACATCATTCATGACATGGTCAGTGACATCACTGATGACATCACTGATGACATCTCAAATGACATCACTGATGACATCTCAAATGACATCACTGATGACATCACTGATGACATCTCAAATGATATCACTGATGACATCACTGATGACCTCTCATTTGACATTACTGATCACATCACTGATGACATCATTCATGTGATAATAAGATGAACCTCTTCAGACTCTAATATAACCTTAGATACACTCAGTGTAAACAGACACTCACATACTGTCACTCATCCATGGAGTTACTCACACACCTAGTCAGTCATGCAAAGAATCAATCACACCTCTATTTGCTCAACTATACAGTTATACACACCTTACTTATTCAACCATATTCTAACACATATTTACTGTCTTATACAATCACTGATACAAGTTTACAATGATCCATGCAGCCACTCACACATTCATTGGCTCTTATACACAGTAATTTATATATGTGAACTCTCACATGTACTGTGTTTTACATATGTACTTACTTTGACATGTAGCACTGAGATATCCATTCACTCACCAATACACTCGTACACAGTCAACCACCCATACAGCTGTTTCCACATGCAGTTTTGAACCCATAGATCTAGTGAATCAACTGTTCACACATGTATGCACCGAGTCACACACCTCCCAGCCACCCACACACACACACTCAGTCTCCCATACAAATACTTGGGCAACCAATGAATAACCCATATAGTTACTCATATAGCTACTGATCAACACATGCAGCAGTTCATAGAACAACAGATATAATGATGCACAAATTAAGACAGTTTAGTCACTAACCCATGCACTCAGTGAGACACATTTAATCACTCTCTCATACAGTCAGCCATGCACCTACTAAATCCTTCATCCAGACAGTTATACATCCACTCATTCTTCAATATGTAAGACATATTTTAACTTTACAGAAACATACAGTCACTGGATGTTGTCATCAGTGATGTCATCAGTGATGTCATTTGAGATGTCATCAGTGATGTCATCAGTGATGTCACTGACCATGTCATGAATGATGTAATATGTGACATCATCAGCAGTGGATTGCGGGTGCGCGATATATAGTTATTGCAACTAACTATATATGCGAATTTCTATGGTTTTGTGCGAGTAAATTAAGGTTTTGTAAATGCTAATTCCTAACTATATATGGTCTATAACCTATGGTTTTTTCAGTGAATATATATATATATATATATATATATATAGCTCCAAGGTTCCCGCCTGTTGGAGACGCACTCTGACATCCACTGCAGCAACCTTCATGAGGTTAAAGCCGGATCGGGGGTAGATCCAGTTTACAGCATGCCTGTCGATTCACGCCGGACGCGTTTCGTGCTCATTGCACTCTTCAGCGGCGCGACAGTCATTTTGGCATGCTAAACTGGATCTGCCCGCCGATCCGGCTTTTACCTCATGTAGGTTGTTGCAGTGGATGTCAGAGTGCGTCTCCAACAGGTGGGACCCTTGGACCTTTGATTTATTTATTTATATATATAATATATATATATTTTTTTCCTTAAAATAATGTTTTTATTAATTACAAACTTCCAAACATCACATGAAGTAATTTACAGACATTTTGACCTTATAACATCGAGTGCATATTATTTAACAGCAGACCTATATTCAATCAAGCATGTCAGGTGCATAATGATTATCCCTAGACATTTCCATAGTCGGGGATATACATTAGTCTCCTTGATATGCATTCCACCCACTTCACTTTTTGTCCCACTTCATGGGACATCCTCTAGATTTAAACACTTCTTTTTCTGCATTCATGCACTTATCCAGTTCAGCCACCCAGGCTTTTGTCGATGATCACCCATCTATCCCCCACTTTATTGCTATTGCTCTTTTAACTAGTGTGTAGCCCAAAGTGACCAGTTGTTGTTACACTTCTGTGAGATCGGTCGCCTCCCAAAGGTTGAGAAGCCCCAATGGTGGAGTGAGGCTGATCTTTTTATCTTGCATGTGTGTAGTTGCCCCCTCCCATATGGATTGCAGGAATGGACAGTCCCATATAGTATGGTAGAAAGTTGCTTCTTGTTGACACCCTTAGGCATAATGCATCCTGTCTAGTCCCAATTCTTGCCAGTGTATCCCCAGTGAGGTATATTCTATGTAGGATTTTTAATTGGATCACACGGAAGCGTAGTGAGATAGCTGCCTCCCTTGTTGACATCAGCGCTGTTTGCCAATCTTAGTCTTCGATGTCTCATATGTCAGCTTGCCACTGAGTTTGGAGAGCTTGGAAAGGGTCAGGAAAGTTATTGCATAGCTTGCGGTACTTTAAAGAAATAGCTTTTTCTGGGATTGATTCAGAAAGCAGCCGGTCTTCTAGTGGGGAGGATTTCGGGAGACTACCCATATCCGGGAGAGCGGTCGTTAGGGCATGGCGGATCTGTAAATACTGAAACATCTCTCCCTGAGCCTGTTCATATTTTTCCCGTAGTTCCTGGAATGTTAGAATTTTACCTTTTTTTATAAGCTGGCCTATATTAGAGAGTCCGATTGCATCCCATTTATCAAACCCTGGTTGGTAGCACAAGAGTCCTTACTTCTGGGTGTACCACAATGGAGTGTACTGAGTCAGTACGTCAATCCAACCTAAACGTGTAGTCGCCTGGTGCCAGAGTTCCACCGTGCAGGCCATGAAGCCCAGATATCTTCCCTTCCGAACCTTTGTATATAGAGCACGAAGGTATCCCCCCTCCCCATCTGAAACCTGTCAGGCATGTAGGCCGGATCTAATTGAGAGCGATACAACCAGTGGTTTACCACCACTAGCTGCAACGCCCAATAATAAAGTTGTATATCTGGGAGGGCAATCCCCCCCATCGCCCCTCCCATTAGTTAAATTATGCAGAGCTATACGAGGCACCCTTCCCTCCACAATAGGGATCTAACCTCACTGACGATACTGTTGAAATATGAGTCAGAATTCTTGTATGGGCAGTTCTGAAGGACATATAAAAACCGTGGAAGAGCGAGCATCTTAAACTTGGTCTAGCAATGAGAGCGGTAGGGCTCTCCAGTGAATTACGCTGTTTCTAAGTCTATCTAATGGAGCAGCTAAGTTCTTGTCATGGAAGAGTTGGGGGTCGGGTGATAAAAATCCCCAGATAGCGAAAACCATCAAGGGCCACTTCAACCTTGCATCCCGGGGGAAGCCCAGGAATTGAGCCCTGAAGAACAAATAAAACTGATTTAGTCCAGTTAATGGCATAAACGGAGTACTTGCCAAAGTTGGTGAAAATATTTAGGAGCCTGTTTAGGGACGCATGGGGGACGTCAGATACACCAGAATGTCGTCTGCATATGTCGATATTCTGTCCTCGTGTCCCTCCTCCCATTTCAGTCGTCGAAGTAGCACATCTCCTCGCACCCAGGACGCCAACGGTTCCAGGATCAGAGAGAAGATAAGGGGGATAGTGGGCAACCTTGTCTGGTGCCCCTACCCAGTGTAAACGTCCGGGATACATGATTGTTAACCTTGACTTGGCCACGCAGGTCTATATAGAGTAGTTTAATCCAACCCAAAAATGTCGGTCCAAACCCCAGGCGTTCCAGCACTTGAAAGAGATGGGGCCATTCTATGGAGTTAAACTCCATGGAGGCATCAAGGGAGAGCACCACTGCATCTTCCTCTATATATCTTTGTCTACCCAAAACATTGTGAAGACGGTGCATATTCAATGCCGTGTTCCGTCCTGGCATAAAGCCAGATTGGTCGGCATGAACTAACAAAGAGATTATAGGGATGAGGCGATTAGCCAGGAGTTTGACCAAGACCTTGGCCTCAACATTAATCAAAGAAATCGGTTGATAAGAGCTGCAGCTGTCAGCTGGTTTGCCAGGCTTCTGGATGACCACAGAAGAAGCCAGCCATTGATCGCCTGGTAAGATTCCTTTTTCAAAGCTCTCAAGAAACATACTTTTAAGGTGGGGGGCGACCCGTGCGGCCATAGTCTTAAGGAATTCAATAGGGACGCCGTTGGGTCCCATTGCTTTCCCCGACTGGATATTGTTTATTGCCTGGCAAATTTCGTCTTCTGTAACATTCTCCTCTAAAGCATTCCTATGGAAAGCAGATAAAGTGGGTAGATACATTTCGGCTAACAGTTGACGCGAGTCCTCTGCTGCATACTTGGTTGAGGAGGTGTAGACCTGCTCTAGGTGATCCGTGAATTTTTCTGCAGTGCCCTATGGGTCTGTCAGCTGCCCTGCCACAGGCAGGGTTAACCTGGGGACCCAGCGCTCCCCCCTGGTTCCGTTTCTCCAGCCAGGCTAGCATCTTCCCTACCCTGTCTCCCATCTCATAAACCTTATGTCGTGTTTGTAACAATCTGGCTAGCGTCTTCTCTCCAGACAATGTTCTATATTCGAACTGCTTGATAGCTAATTTTTGTGAGGCGGCTTCACTAGGTGAGTGTGCATTTCGTGCCTCCAACTGTTGGAGTTCCTTCTCTAAGTAGAGCAGCTGTTGGTTCTGCTTTCGAACATACCCACTTTTAATGCTAATGCAAGCCCCTTCAACACCGCCTTATATGCCTCCCATACTATCAGCACCGAATCTACTGAGCCAACATTTTCGGTGAAGTAGTGTCTGTCTGGGTAGTCAGGCTTTCCCTTATGTCTGGGATTTTAAGCAACCAGGGTTTGAGGTCTATGGTACTTTGGTGTCTGCACTAAAAAAATTAGCTCAACTGCAGAGTGATCTGAAAGGCCTCACGGTAAGGCTCGTTGGTGCCTAAAGTGCCCAGGATCGGTCAGATGTATAAAAAAAATTGTCTATGCAGGCCATACTCTTATGTGCATTGGAATAAAACGTATAGTGCGTCATGTCTGGCTGTAGAGAGCCATCGGGTTCTATTTACGCGAGTCAGCTAAACTATGCATGTCCTGCAGTTAGATATAGTGGGACTTCCTGGCTGCAGCAACTGTAGTTTGAGAATTGCCCCATTAACGTATTGTTAAATAGAGAGCCAACACGCAGGCATGGGGGGGGAGTAGTTCTCCCCTCATATGCACATGCGCATTTCATCTGTGCACTCGCGTATGCTCCCTGTTTGGAATCGTAGAGCACTGCCCGGAAAGGGGATCCACCCAGTCACCTGACCGCGCCACTTTACTTGTATTGTGTTGTGCCTTGTCTAAGCTCACTTTCGGCACACGTATGGACTGGGTAGGTTCAGAAGAGGCGGATTTCGGAGGAAATTGTAAGTAGAGCATGCACGAGTGCTTTGGAAGATTGTGAGCAATTTGCTCTGTACACGTTGTGCTCTGGTTTGATGATGACAATCTCTGTCTGTCTTTTCAGCCTGGTTATATGCAGGCGTCCATTGCTCTTGCGGAGCGGAGGAACGGGCTTTTGTAGTGCTAGGTAAGCACTCCCCTGACAATTGGTTATCCTTGCAATTTAGCAGTCTAGCCACACTAGATCGGTGGGATCACCACTCGAACAGGTCATCTACTGGCTACTATGGCTTTTGCACGTAGTAAGGTCCCCCCCCCCTGTTTTAGATTGCCTGTGACACCACAGTAGGACTAAGGCTCAATGGAGTATTAATACCTATTTTGTCTTGTGTGTCTGTTTCTTTATTTTCTTTTGTAATCAATGTGCACACAGCAGTGGCACACTATGAAGCATCAAGTTTTACTGATGCCCATATCTGTGGTTTATTCCGTTTTTTCTTTCCTAGGCACTGGTCAGGAGCGGTTTCCATCATGCAGCTGTAGCCACAGTGAGGGTATACAGGTTCCTGCTCCGCACTGACTGCAAAAGAGAGGGTACTTTAATATAACTAATGTTGTTTTCACATGCACATCACTTTTTTGATTATTTTGGTCCTGAAGAAGCGCCAACGACCATTATGGCGACACAGGCGTGAAATATGTCGACCTATGACCGCTGACACCCGGGCATAGTGTGCCTCTGGGGCGTTGATTTTTATCTAGCAGTGGGTACATTACTTATTTTTGTGCTGCAGGTGTACCCATTATCAAAACAATGTTTTTTTCATTGCACACACTTTTCTTACCCTCATTGGACCCTCCCCACACACCCTCATGCACCATCCGTCTGTTCTGAAAAAATCTCAGAGAAAGTGACCCTTCGGGGGACCCATAAGGTATTGCAGCACCGGCCCTACGAGGACCAACAGCCCGATGATGAAGCATGACACCCTTTGGGTGTGTGAGGGCATTAAAGGACAAAGACTGGTCTTCTTCTCTCCCTTACCTAAGGGTCCTCTATACCTAGGATTTCTTCTCCTCTCCCCTTTCTTCAATTTTTTCAAATTTTTTACATGGGTGACTTTTTGCGCCCTTATGCATGGGTGACTTTTTGCACCCTGCTATAGGAACAGTGTCCTCTTGTTGTTTGAATGGCTGTAGAGAGCGCCACACATACGTCAGGCCCATGGCCTGAGTGAATTCCTCCAGTTGTGTTGTTGGGCGTGTTAGAGGGTGTCCAGGATATCTGTCTTTCTGATTATCCATGGTCATATAAAAGTCCCCCCCAGTATTAGGGTTCCCACCGGGAGATCCACCACAATCCTACCCAGGTCCACAAGCGCATCTTTGCCCAAAGCAGGGGGAAGGTATACCGATATCACACTAAGTGGCTTTCCCTACCAACTGGCCTCTAGTACTGCGAACTTCCCCTGGGGTCTGCCCATGTGTGTGTTGGAGTGAGTGCAAGGCTCTTCCTAATGAGGATACCTGTGCCTCTGGAGCCAGAGGTGAATCCCGCATGAACAAAGAGTGTGTATCCCCACTGTGTAAGGGCCTGACATTTGTTTCCCACTAGGTATGTCTCCTGCAAGAGAACCAGATCCGGGGCATGTCTCTTAAGATATTGTAGCACTAGACCTCTTTTGACTTTGATCCCCAGTCCACTTATGTTCCCCGTCAGAACGGACAATGATGTTGCTATTGTATTTCCAGCCATAGGATAGAAATGAGAGACCCACTAGAGCTCAGAGGCTCTGCTGGAGGAGCAACAGACATATAATTCAACACAACTGGATGTAAATATCAAAGATTACTCTTGGGCAAAGACTGTGTAAGAATCGACCTGATTGTACACCACAGATTAGGAGTGGGAGAAACCTGGATTAATTCGGATTGTCTACAAATAGTGATTGGATAATAAAAATAAAACCATACTGCTAAACTTCCCCCCCCCCCCCACCTGCCCCCCTGCCAGTGGATTTGAAACTACCCACTCCTCAACAAGGCAGAGAGCCTGTCGCCTCACCCCCATTTAAAGGTGCTGGGGTTGCAGCTGTCTGCCCCCGCCATCTTACAAGGATAATTGCATAGTATACTGTATGTTTTGAGTGCCACCTGGCCCCTGCAAATATAGTAGTAACCAAAAAAGGGAAATTGTAACGAACCAGCTTCCCAGTCCCGTGCATATGTACCGGAGGCCTATATGAAAACCTAGTGCGGGGAAGTAGCCCCCAATGTTCTGTTTATATCACTACCCCACTTTAGAGTCACATATGCTTGACTAGTGTGGCCATACCAGACCTCAGAGTTCCATCTTTCCAGACCCTCAGTCTGACTCTATCTCCATTCTGTCCAAGTCGCTGCGCTGCCCTTCACCATGTTCAGATCTGCTTGTCCGAGGACCTTCGTTGCGTTCTCTATTGAGTTTCTCCACTCAGCACCATCACTCCAGCAAGTCCCATGCATCTTCACGGGAGGAGAAGAACCAGGATTTGCCATATGATTCCACTCTGAGTTTTGCAGGAAACAACATGGCATACTTGAATTGAATTTGAATTTAAAAATGCTTATAGAGCGCACGTACACTGGATCAGTTTCATGGCGCTGGTGAGGTCCCTGAGTGAGAAGGGTGGGGGAGCTAGGTATCAAAGGCCTGCTGGAATAATAGCGTTTTTAGTGACCTCCGAAACTCCATATAGGAGGAAGAGAGTCTTAACGGTAGGGGGAGGTCATTCCAGAAGGTGGGAGCAAGCACAGCAAACTTCTGCCCCCCTGCGCGCTTCTTTTTGAACCGGGGCGTAGTCAGTAGGGCTAGGCTAGAGGAGCGGAGGTCCCTCGAAGGAACATAGGGAGAAATTGCCGAGTTGATAAAGGCAGGGGCTGTGCCAGCTCTTGCTTGAAAAGTCAAGCACCCTAACTTGAACCTGGCTCGTTGTTTTATGGGGAGCCAATGAAGGCTCCTAAGCAAAGGGGTCGAGTGGTGGGACCTAGAAAGGCCGAAAACCAGGCGAGCCGCCTGGTTTTGTACTAACTGTAGGCGCTGCAAAGCATAAGCAGGGACTCCGTTGTAAATGATATTGCCATAGTCAATCTTTGACAGCACCATGGCCATAAGGATCAGCTTTAGCGCAGAAGTGGAAAAGAATCTGGCCACTTTCCGAATAACTCGTAATGTGAAGAAGCAGGAAGAGACCACCGAGTTAATGTGTGAATGGAGGGTTAATTGGTTATTGAGCATAATCCCGAGAGTTTTAACTGAACAAGAAGGGAGAGGAGGGGGTCCAAGTGACGGGGGCCAGAAGGAAGGGGACCAGGGATTGGCGGCACCGCCCGTTGCTATCAGTTCTGTTTTATCCGGATTAAGTTTTAACTGATTGATGTTCATCCAGTCTCGGATAAATAGCATGACGGACTGGAAACTGCCAACCCCTGAGGGGGAAGAAAGATCCAAAATGAGTTGAAGATCATCTGCATAATTATATACAGTGACCTCCATATTCTGTAAAGCAAACACCAGTGGAAAAACATAAAGATTGAAAAGTAAAGGGGAAAGAGCAGACCCCTGGGGCACACCACAGTTGACATTACGTGGAGGGGCCGAGAAGGTGCCAAGATGGACAGTCTGAGTGCGGTCCTTCAGGAACGACTCGACCCAGGCTAATGCTAGCCCCACTATCCCCGCCGCCCTGACACGTGATAACAGAATGTCGTGATCCACAGTGTCAAAGGCGGCGGATAAGTCCAGTAGGACCAGAATCTTGGGGGTATTGGTGTTGAGTCCTTCCCTGAGTTGGTCCATGACCGAAATCACCACCTTCTCTGTTGAGTGTCGTGGTCGGAAGCCGGCTTGACATGGGGCCAGGTAATTGCTGTCCTCAATGAAAGTGCTCAGGGTTTGAGACACATGTGCCTCTGCCACCTTACCCAAGTAGGGAAGCAGGGATATGGGGCGATAGTTAGCTAGAGAAGAAGGGTCAGCCCCAGGCTTTTTTAAAATGGGGATGATGGTGGCCGATTTAAATGTAGTGGGGACTTCACCTCCATGTCTCTCAACACCCGTTTGACCGGTGAAAAACTCAGACGCTGAGCCTGGACTTTTGGGTGAAATCTGGGAAAAAGGTAACTGCACTGTCCTCCAGCTTAAGCGGTGGGGTAGCACGTGCGGTTTGGAGTATAATTTCTCAATCCCAAAATGTTAAGACTTGCCCTATATTGGGCCTCGGAGGAGCTCCAGGTTTAGGCCTTTCCCCGGGAATGCGGTGGCCACGTTCAATGGAGAAATAATTTAACAGTCTCTGCATATGTAGCCTCTTCAGGATCAAATCCTGGACGAATAGGTCCACCGCAGGTCCTTCCGCGCGCTCTGGAACGCCTAGGATTCCTATGTTATTTCTGCGCGCCTGCCCTTCATACTCGTCAAGCTGTTTCTCCATCTTGATCTGCTGATCCAGTAGTTGAGTGACTTGTTTCAGCACAGTAGTGTCTCAGTTCAATTCTGCTGTGACATGTTCCACCTCTTTCACACGAGAGTCCATTTTTCTGAGGTTGGCTCTGATCAGGGAGACTTCAACGTTCACAGTGTCAATGCGAGTCTCTAAGGAGGTCCGCACGCCCGTAATAGCCGCCATGATGTCTTGAAGTGATTCCTGCTGCTGTGGCAGGTTCTGCTGTGTTGCGGATGCCTCCTGTGATATGGCCTGTTTCTCCTCCCCCGATCTTGACCAAGCAAATTTGGCCAATTTATTCGGCACTTGCGTTTTGGCACCTTTCCCGGTCACCATGATGTGGGGTATTTTGGCCTAGCTGTGACTGAGGTTCGTGGGATCAGCCCCAGTATTCACCGCTGCCTGCACGGGGGGAGTGATATCCCCTGGCAGCCTATCGGGTTTCCTGGCCTACTGACCCCCCGGTAGCAGGATAGAGGATGAAGAGCTGAGCGCAGAGCGGACAAAGGTTCACCACAAGCCCACAGTGTAGTGTCCCTTCACTCCGCTATCACCAGCACGGCTCTGAGTCTCTGCATCACATTGGGACAGCAGCGGAGTGACCAAAGAAGGCAATCAAATACATTACACACAGTATCCACAAGACTCCTTTCTGAGTTCAGATGCCCCCTGCGCAGAATGTTCAACACTGAATGACTTCACACGCTTGAGTCGTTACCCCGGGGTGTGCTTCTGCTTCTGCCAGTTGCAATAAATGCCACTCATGGAGCACCACCCCACGTGCTATGCAGGTTTGTCCGGTGGGGATCCCTCAAGAGATAGTTGCTCGCAAGTCCCTGTGCCGGCCTAATATTACTGCGGGTGTGTCCAGTCAAATTCGCACCTTTGATGACCCTCCGGGTGTCCTGTGGGGCTTCTGGGCTGCTGGGCAACATTTATAGCCTGTTGTGCTCACTGACGAAGTACCACAGGTCCGGCCACCAAGGCCAACAATTACAGGATGCGGCCCAGTGGGCCTCCGAGGTCTCAAGTGTAATGGTGGCAATCGCACTTTTTCCCAAAGCGTCTCGCGGGTCCGCACGGGGGCCAGGCAGGGAGAAACAGTTCCTGGCACACACTCACCACCAATTTGCTGCAGTTCCAGCCCTCAGCCATAGGATTCCGGGATGTTGGCCTGCTAGGCCTGCGCAGCCGGGACCTCAATTTCAGCAACTGCCGGCTGGGTGCGGCAACGCCTGGTAGCGCTGGTCCTTCCTGCGCCGGCAAATAGCGGAGGCGCCGGGTGGCCGGAACCATTATGCCTCACAGTCTGTCTGCTACCCACTGGTTTCTCCGTTACTATTGGCCAGCCCCAATGGGAATGATCCTTGCCTTGCGCCCGCCGTTTCCACACCTTCAATTAGTGGAGCGAGGGCACGCTGCCATGATGTTCTGGGGCTCCGTCCGCACCCGACGCTTCTCGACGATTTTCAGTCCCCACACATCAGCAATCATCCCCGGTCATCGCCCCGGGACTCCAGGGTCAGGAGCCTCTCGAAATGAGGGGATTTTAATCGGGATGACATAAGGATAGTTTACAGGATAAACAGCGAGGGCTCCGGAGCCTCGTCAACCTGTGGCCATTCCCTTCGGCTGCTAGCCACGCACCCGGGTATATATTTTTCAGGGTTTTTTCACTTTTGATGAATAATTTGCTATTGAATGTGGAAGCGGGTATTCTTGTTTAAGAGCAATTAAAACAATAATGTCAAAACGTATTGAGTTTTTAAGTAGATGCCATATAAGTTGGAAGCCAAGAGAAAAATAATTCACAAGTTCTGTTTTGGTTAAGAGAGAATTTTCTGAAATCAGTGCAATATAATAATGAAGCAAAGTGTATTTGATTTAATTTAAATGCATTAAATATTATGGAATGATCAGACTGGTTGGTCAAGGGAACGCCCGACACAACCCTAGAAGGATCCCTGCAGGTCCTTGGGAGTGATGGACAGATAGCATGTGTTATGTGAGTCTTGTTCCTGAACTGGATTTCCATCATCCACCATCTTTAGAGACCTGTAACTGTTCCTGATTCCCCTCCAGGGCTGTAAACTAGAGAGTCTAGAGAGCTCCCTTCTGCAGAAGTGACAGCAGGTTTCAGTGGGCCTAGTTCTAGCTGAGACTGTGGCATACCCCTCCTTCCCTCAGAGCCCCCTGGTGTGCCATAATCTTTAAATATGTCAGGGAATTCAGAGGGGACAGAGGGTGCAAGCTTTTGCATCCTGAGGCCCTTGTGAGTGCTTTCTGTAGGCACTTAAGTGCTATTGACCCTTGATCAGTACTGGAGCTTGAGTGGAGTTACCCATGGGGCTGAACTCAGTGCCGAATGGAAAGAAAATGCAGCGCCTTCAATTTTATTACCGATTGACCTGTACTTTGAGTGCTGGGATGCAGCTGAATGCAGCTCCTCGAGTATTAGCCATTGACCTGCGCTGAGTGCGAGCTGAAGGGAGTTCTTTGGTTGTTATTAGCCACTGACCTGCACTGTGGGTGATAGACGGGAGCTGAATGCAGCTACTTGAGTTTTACCATGCCTTGACCTGTCCAGGGTCAGGTCTTCACATGGCAGCCATGAGTGTGGCCTACAGCTTTCTGCAACTTGCACCGGAGAACGGCCGTGTCTCTCTGGGAGCAGCCTTTGATCATGGAGCAGTGTCCGATTTGGAGGGCTGTGTGAACATCTCCAAGAGTGGAGCTGCCCGGGGCAGCACAGCCTACACTTACAGGTGGGTGAGCCACTGAAGCAAGACCTCTGACCTCCTGGTAAGGGACCTGCTCTCTCCCCCAGCAGCTTCACTGTAGTGCCACTGCCGCTGAACCCTGTTAACCTCAGCTTGTAGGTGTTCGAGGCCCTGTTGGTCCAGTGGGAGAGCCTTGGTTTTCTGCTGGTCCCGCTGTGGTCTGTATTGTGTTGCGCCCGTTTTCTGTGTATTTGTTATTGTGCCCGTTTTTTCTGTCTTTTTGTTTGTTTGTCTGTGTTGTTGTTGTTTGTGCCTCTGTATTTCCTAGTTGTTCTTACTTCTTAGTTTTGACCGTCTTTGTGATTTTCTGCTCATTCCCTACCCTCAGCTGCTGCCCCAGCGGCCCCTCCCCCCGCCTGTTCCCTGCTCCTGCCTCCCAGCTGCTCTTTCCTCCCCCTTCCCTATTTAATGGCAGCCGCACCAAAGGAGAGCTCATCTGGCCCGTCCCCTACCCAACCGTGACCAGCGCTAGGGACCCTGGTCCTCCGACATCCCACCACTACAACTCTGCTGCCCTTTTCGCACTCTACCCCGGAAGGAACAACAACTGCCAGGTATCTACGCCAAATGCCACCCACGGCCAGTTCTCCTGCAGACACTGCCAACAATCCAGCACTACCGAAGCCCTGAAGTCTATCCTCCTCAACTTGTGCTTACTGCACAGACATGCCATAGGAATATGGGACCTCCTCAACACCCTCTCTCCAGACATCACCTTCTTTAGGAAAACCTGGACCAACACCTCCTCGGCCCCGACATTGCCACTGCCAAGTCCGACAGCTACAAGATCCAGAAGAAGCAACGCCCCAACCCCCCAGGAGGAGAACTCACCAATTCACACAAGAGCTCCCTCCTACTCTCCACCTCCACCGTGAGCGAATCCTCTTCCACCACCGAACACCTTCACTTCCAGATCCGATCAGCCCTAGAACCAAACTTCACTGCACCCTCGCCCCCAGGACCTCGCGCTTCATTCGGCACTACCATTGCTGACCTCATCGTACCCCATGTCATCGCCTCCTTGGACTACATACCCATCGGAGCCCTGAACTTCCACCTCAATAACCCCGCAACCCCATCTCCATCGCCCTCCTGGATAACCTCACCAACATCAGACTGAAACGCTTGTCAACACCCCTACCCACAAGGCAGGACACACCCTCGACCGCTAGTTGGAACAACATCTGCTTCAGCCACACCATGCAGCCCCTATGGATGGACTACCACTGCATTCACTTCTCTTTTAACACCGTCACCGCTCACAAACCCACTCCACGCCCTCCGCAAAGGAACTGGAGCAAGGTCACAGAGGAGCACCTCAACTCCACCCTCACCCATAACCCCTCCTGCTTCGACGGATGCCAGCTCTGCAGCCAAGGATCTACTTTGCTGGATCACCAAATGTGCAGACAAGCTTGCACCCCTCCGCACCACCAACAGACAACGAGCCCTGATAGCCACATGGTTCACCACTGACCTCCAAGAGGCCAGACGCTCCTGCAGATGTCTCAAAAAATATTAGAGAAACAGCAAAACCAGGGAAGACCTGACCACCTACAAGAACGCCAAGACAGAATACCACCAACTCATAAGATCCACCAAGAAGAATTACATCCGAAACAAAATCCTCACCCACTCCAGCAACTCAAAAGAACTCTTTAACATCATCCAGCAATTCACCACACCCTGCTGCGAAGCCACGGACGTCACTCCCTCCCAGGCTCTCGGCATTATGCTTGGCTCCTACTTTCACCTGAAAATCAAGGCCGTCTATGACACCTTCAGCAAACAGAATCCAGGAACCACCCCTCCCTCCAGCAACAACAGCCAGTCTACCATCATCGCCTGGACCCCGATTACCACCGAAAATACCTTCACGACTATGAGGAGCACCCACTCAGGAGCCCACATGGACCCCTGCCCGCCGTACATCTTCCACAGAGCCACCACCATAGTGCCCGATCTATGATGCACCATCAACGCATACTTCGAATCCGGCACCTTCCCCGACGACTGGAAACGCACATAAGTTAAACCCCTCCTTAAAAAACCCTCTAAAGAACCGGACAGATCTGAAGAACTACCAACCCATCTCTCTCCTTCCCTTTGCAGCCAAAGTCACCAAGAAGATCGTCAACACCCAGCTGACAAACTTCATCGAAGAGAACACCATCCTCGACCCCTCCCAATATGGTTTCGGCAGTAACCACAGCACCAAGACAGCCCTCCTCACCGCCACAGATGACATTCGCACGCTCCTCGACCAAGGCCACACCACAGCCCTTATCCTACTCAAACTCTCCGGAGCCTTCGACACCATCTCTCACCGCACTCTGACAGCCAGATTCCATGACGCTAGCATGAAGGAAACCACCCTCAACTGGTTCCGCTCCTTCCTCACCGGCAGCTGCAAACCCCCATGCCTTGAGGCCCTCAAGGGTGATGAAGGTAGTGGCCCGTTTAGGGTCACCCGGTTTACTCACGACCACCTCTCAGCCTTCCATACCAAATGAAGAGTCGGTCAGGCAGTAGAGAATACGAACCTATATATGTTTATTCAGAAACACTAGAGCGGAGCCCCATCTGCCCAGTCTCTTAGATGTGCTGCAGAGAGGACTGACATCAGCAAACATTGAGATACATTATGTACAGTTCAGAACCAATGAAGCATGCCCATAATGGAATTTTCCAGGCTGATGCATAAGGATAGGTTTCGATTCTGAGGCCGGGCACACACTATCACTTACCCAGGTCATTCTGTCCATGTCTGTTGCAAAGCCTGGCCCAACCTTGGAGAAACGAAACTTTCCACTACCAGCTTTCTCGAAGAGGCAAGAAGCAGTCTTGAGCATTGTTCAAAATAGCGGCCAAATATAAAATGGTGCAGTGAATGCTAACTTAACAAAATAATACGCAGACAAAATAACGAGAACACTTTCATTACAACAGACCCTCCTTTTAGCATTTCCTTACAATTTTATAAAATGACCAAAGAAAATATAACATTTACTAGGACAAAGGAACAGCAGTATTAGGAGTAGGTCATATAGTCAGTATCATGGATGAAGGCTGCAAGGAAAGAGGTAGTCTCAAAAATACCTTTGTCAATCTTCATCACTTCGGTTATGTATTTTTGTATCATAATAGCGGCATTAGTATCATGAATTGACATTTTCTGTTTGATAGTGAGGATATTGACACAAAAGGTGCAACAACCTGAGAGACATTGTACACAGAGGCAACATGTAAAGATGAGACTTGTAACCACAGCCAAGAAAATGAGGATCTCCCATCCCCAGGATGTTAGCGTATTCCTGAACCACCCTGACAGAGTCCAAGTACCTGTCTCTTGGTGTATCTCAGCTGATAATCTATGTAATTTTTGTAACGCTGAATAAACATTGGGAGCATTATCAGGTGTATAAATACAACAAACACAATAGCTACTTCCAATGACGCGACAGGCCCCTCCTCTATCTGCAAGTATAACGTCTAAGACCATCCTGTTCTTCAAAGTTACTAATCTCGTAGCCTGGAGCTCAGCAGTAATATTCGTCATTATCCCAGCAGTTGTATTGATAACCTCTTCAACAACTCTTGTTAACTGACAAATTTTAAGGCTATTAGCCATGGGACCCCAATAAGATAGTAGGCCCCAAATTGCTATTTGGTGGTGTCAGTCTGATCAATATCTTTCATGTCAACAAACCTCTTGACTCGGGACAGGAAGGGACTTCCGCTTTGCAGTTGATGAGTTTGGTGATAGTTAGACGGGGCAACATATACAGAGGGAAGAGGAAAGAGAGATAACATGTACCTGACATCCCCTTGGGAGCCAGACGTGAGCTTGTGACCCACAAACAAAATAGACATTATGAGGCAGGACCAAAGGCTATTAGTCATGTTCAGCTTGTAAGTAAAATTACATTTACTCTCCCCAACTTTACCATACCCTGTCCCCTGGACACATAAACTAGCTGTCATATTGACCACTGACACAGGTATCTGCTTATCTTCAGCAAAATGATGACCTCAGAAGGATTGGAAGTACTTAAAGGTGTTAAACCATTGGAAATCAGCCATGTCCATTCGAAACTAGGCATTATCCTTTACTTTAAGATACGTGTTCAAACATGACTTTAGGGACAATGTGCCTAAAAAAGTCCCTTGCCCTGCCGGTCCCATGGGAATTAACCCTTGGTAGAAGCATAAATATTAATTTGCAGTGTAAGATGTTATATCCAAAGTTGAAAGATGAAATTGGAAGTACACCAACTGAAACAGTTCATACCAACCCTCACTGCTGCCAATATATGACAGTGGCATAGACAACAGATTGTCATCACTTATGAGTGACCGTAGGGAGCCACCCACACACCCAACAATTAGTCGTATTGGACACATTATGAGCATGATGCAACATTTGTATAAACACATTGTCTGTATTGGACTACCTATGCGCTCCTTTGTGTGGAGCTAAAGTAACGAAAATGTGCTCAGGGGAAGCAGGAGTTGTACCAACCAAGGAATGTACAGGAAACTGCTCCTCAAGTTAATTTCCAAGTCAAGTTAATTTATTTGATTTAGTTCTCCACTGAGAACCACAAATATTCAGTACATGATATAACATTTTAAACAGTTTTGTTAAAAAAGGAAAGGTTTTCATTCTAATACAAAATTAAAATAGGTTTTAAAAATGTGTCTAAATTGTAGCAGACAAACTCATTTGGCAGAGCCTTACATAGTATGATCATTTCCTGTACAGAGTTAATTCTACATTTTGTATAAGTTGGTTGTAGAAACCTTTTTCTTGCATTTACCACTGTCGCATTCGGGCAAGTAATAACAAATGTTCCAAGTCCTGCTCCCCACCATTACACATATTACAGACAGTACTTGATTTTTCTTTTGGTAGCCACCTGTATGTAACTGTTTTTGAAGGAAGTATCCCAAATCGGAGCAGCACAATCGATTTCCTGACCCCATGCTTTAGATTCAAATTAATATACTATTGTGTTTTCTTAAAAACAATAGTTTCGCGAAATTTTTATATAAAGACAATTTAGTGTTGAGAGTCAAGATCAAAGCTGAGTCTTGGAGTAAAATATTTTAAAAAGAGCTTCAGCTGGGCAGGTGTCCATGACTGTCACAAATTAATATTAGCATTAGATAACTTAAAAGCAGTTAAAACATTCCTTGAGAATACATGTTTCGAAGATTCTTTTTCAAATGTTTCTATTTTAAGTAGAGATCGAACCGTTCCTTCTTCCACATGGAGGAGGCTGTATGCCCATCTAATGATATTAGTAATTCCTCTGGCATAGGAGCTGGTTAATGAGAACTCAAGGCGGAGAGCTTGTACAGGTACAGCTTGAGACACCTTTGTTAGCTTCCGTAAGATCTTCCCTTCTTTTAGGTCTAGAAAGTTCCATTTGCTTATTGGGATATATTCAAGAGCGTATGGCAGCACTGGTGGAATCTTGGCGCTGTATACTTGAAGCAGAGAAGAAAAGTGTCTTGGTCCAGTTGACGCATATAAACGTGAAAGTGCCCCCCCCAAGAACATCATATTTACGAGTCAAATTCTGAGTATGGAGCATATTTTGTAGAGACTTGGTGAAGATTCGACCTAAATAGGTATATTCATTTGCCACTTCCAGCGATTTTCCCCCTAGAGTCCAGTTGTATTTGGCACTCTGTTTCCTTCCTGAAAACAGAGCTATTTTTGTTTTCGCGATGTTCGGTATTAAATAGATTTCCTCCGTATAGTTATGGAGTGCTTGGAGGCTTCTTTGCAGACCGAATGGTGTTAGGTCTAAAATGATTACATCGTCAGCATACATCATGGTGTGAATTTTGTGGAGGGCAATTTTAGGTGGAAAGTTGCATATCTGTTTAAAACATTCAGGCAAATCGCTAAGGTAAAGGGAGAACAGTAGGGGACCAAGAAGGCATCCTTGCCTAAGGCTGTTTGGAGTTGGGATAGGGCTTGTGAGACCATCTTCCCTCCCCATTTGAACCTGACACCAAGTCCCGTAATGTAATGATGTTGTTATTATATGGAGTAATTTATCCGGGATACCCATTTTGCTGAGTTTTCTCCAGAGTGTTCCTCTATCCACTCAATCGAATGCTGTGGTAAAATCAATAAAAGCAGCATACACAACCTGGGTTTTTTTAGCCACATATTTGTCTAAGATGGTTTGCAACACAGCAATATTGTCAGTGATCGAGTGCTTTGGTCTGAATCCGGCTTGATGTGGGGGGATTAGTCCTGATGAAAAAGCCCAGTCCTTAAGATGGTCTAATACTGCTGCTGTGAAAATGTTTCCTGTTGCATCTAGAAAGGCTATCTGCCTGTAGTTGCCAAGATGCAGCCTTGAACCCTTTTTCTGTATGGCTATTACAATGCTCCTCTTCCAAGATTTGGGGATTTCCCCTGTGGTAAAGATATGGTTAAAAAGGGAAGATAATATCTTGCTCCATGCTTTGGGATTGCATTGGAGGATCTTGATCGGAATTTGGTCAGGACCCGTTGCTCCCGTCATTCTCACCTTTTTTATATATAGCTCAATTGACAAGGGACTTGGTGCTCCGATATTTGAAGATTTTGCTTCTGGATTTCTAGCCAAATTATTAGTTGTTTCTGAATTAGTATTTAGTTTATATAGATTGGCAAGGTATGATTCCCATTCTGTCGGAAGCACCGGGATAGCTTGTAATGCTTTTTTTGTGCCCGTTTCTTTAGAAATTATATTCCATTAGGCAAGTTATTTTGTTTTGCTGCCATTTGCATATCTACCCAGTTTTGATCCTGGGTTATTCTCTTATTTTTTGCCTTTTCTCTCCTATGTTGATTTTTTAATTTGTTAATTTCTAGCTGGTTGGATACTGAGTATTCTAGAAACTGCGCTCTTATCAATTTATTTAATTGTTTTGTATTAGTAGCTAATTTTGGTTTTTCGTACTGATTCTTTGTTGTTCCCCATTGCTTTAACTTTTCCTGCAGTTTTTGCAATACGTTTTTGATAGCCATTTCGAAATGTATTATCGGATTTATATAATAAATTATTTGCTATAATTGCGTTGCATCGATTATGGTAATCATTTTATTTAGTGTTTCTGAATTCCATTGAATCTGCCTTTGGGCCTCATTTACCATTTACCATAACTGTGCTATGAATGTACATAATATGGCTTGACAAAGAAAGTTGTATCTTTCACTCTGATCTGCTTGCAGGATAGCATGGATACTCAAACTGAACTATTGCGGTTTTTTAGGAAACTAAGACTACATGCCTTTTTCCTACTCCACCCAAAACCTGCACCTATAACAAATACTCCCTTCAGACCACCATCCATTTTTTCACCCACCAGTAGTATGGTACCACCAGAAATCTCTACCTTTGAGAAACTGGTCCTGAATGATCTCTCGATCATTGAGAAGCGCCATTCATTTATTCCCTACAACATTTCATTAGAAGAAAAAAGAGCAATCACAAATTTGAAATCCAACTCTGCACTTGTCATTAAGGCTGCAGACAAAGGCGGAGGCATTGTCCTACAAAATCTTGATACATATAAAACAGAAATCCTCCGTCAACTAAACAATCCTGCTCACTATGTGAAACTCCCTAGAAACCCTATCAATGAGATAAAAAACTTGATACAACTAGTCACCAAGGAAGGGCTTGACTCTGGTTTCATCAGTAAAAAAGAGTATCTTTTCCTGAATGCACAATCACCACGCACCCCGGTGATATACACGCTTCCTAAGGTGCATAAGAATTCAGAACATCCCCCAGGCCGGCCCATTGTGTCAGGCTGTGGTTCAGTCTTGGAACCTCTTGGTCGGTTTGTAGACTATTTTATCAAGGAATTTGTACCGACCACCCAATGCTATATACGGGATAGCATGCATATGATCAACCTAATAGAGGAACGTCCCTTTGACTCCACGTCCAGTGTGCTTTGCACTCTGGACGTCGAGTCATTGTATACCAACATACCTCAGAACGACTCCATGTTGGTCATTCAAGACATCCTTGACACACGCCCCAGACCACACCGTATACCAACGACTTTCATTTTACAACTTCTAGAGATCTGTCTATCTAGGAATTATTTTCTATTTGATGGCCAGTACTATGGCCAGATCAAAGGTACTTCTATGGGGGCTGTTTTTGCCCCCAATTTAGCAGTATTGTATATGGACAGCCTAGAGTCTGGACGCATTTTGACCACGTCAAATCCCTTCCATAGTGGCATTGCCCTATGGAAGCGGTATATTGACGACATCTTCATGATCTGGAGTAACTCTGAAGAATTATTACCCCAATTCTTACACTGGCTAAACTGTAACTGCAGTGGGCTTACGTACACTTTAACCACCAGCCATTGCAGCATTCCCTTCCTGGACCTCATGATACAGGACAGAGAGGGTCTCCTGATCACCAGTCTATATAGGAAGCCGACTGAGCGCAACACCTTGCTGAGCTACACGAGCAACCATCCCAGAGCGCTTCGTGATTCCCTTCCCTACTCACAATTTTTGAGGTTAAGGAGAAACTGTTTCCTTAAAGACGATTATTTCAAAGAGGCCTCTGTACTTAGCACTAAACTTAGCACGAGGGGCTACCCACACAAACTTATAAAATCCTCTCTAAAAAGAGCCTGGTATTGCCCCAGGGAAGTACTGCTAGAACCAAAAAGTAAAAAAACACAGGACCGGCTGGTCTGTGTTACAACTTTTTCTCCAGCATCCAATGCACTGACTAAAAGCATTAAAAAACACTGGCCAGTAGTCAATGCAGGTCTGCTTCAATTGGACAAACCAATGTTTGCTTTTAAAAAATCTAAAAACTTAAAAGACCACTTGGTGCGTGCGGAACTACCCTCCCCCCCACAAGTAGCAACTATTGACGATCTTTGGGGCCTGCCACGGCTAACAGGGCATGCTAAATGTGGAAATTGTTCCATGTGTGACAGTACTGTGGAAGGTAAAGAATTTACGCACAATGACATTAAGCACACACGTAGATACTTCTCCAATTGTAACAGCACTAATGTAATTTACGCTATTGTATGCCCATGTTCTATGATCTATATAGGGCAAACAACACAGAAGGTGCGAACAAGACTGTGTCAACACAGGAGCAGAATACGGTGCAAGACATTGAATGCACCCCTGGTTGATCATTTTACAGAACTGGCACATTCTGAAATGGATTTTAAGTGGACTATCATTGATGTGATCAAACTCCCGAACCGAGGAGGCAACTTACAGCAGCTACTCAACAAACAAGAACTTCGTTGGATTCTGAAGACTCGAAGCCTACACAGTGGGCTGAACCGCATGGAAGATTGGACTTCCCTAACCTAAGTGTATACATACTACATGTTGGTTGTGTTTGTGTGGCTTGGACATAACCTTTGACCTTCCTAAGACAGGAAGCTGACTTGATGCTAAATTGCCATTAGACCTATGAATTAAGATAACACACTGCATGATGCGATTACAATGTATATATTTAAATTCACTTTAATAAGTCAATTGGAACATGTGAATTGTCAGCTCCATTTATCCCCTTTCACACTCATCACTTCTTCAGTTACCTTTCACTGGTATTTTTTAACCCCCACACGAGCCGGCTCACTAATCGGCATTCCCTTGTTATTTATTGGCTTCCCATTGCGGTGGTTCGTTACCCCGGTAACGCAATGACCTGTTACGAGTCCTTCGTTCATTTTCATTAGTTTTTGCCCTTCCCAAAATGGCCGCCCCGGCGAGTCGCGTTACGATTGGCTACCCGCCTCACGTGACCGCACTCGATAACAGAATACTTAAATCAGAACGCGGACCGGCGGTGATGAAATTCGCACGCTTCGCAAGGACCCCCATTGTGGACCTGCATTCTCCGGTTCCGAGGTAAGAGCCTCGCATTGATGGCGCCCACGGTACCAGCTTGATAATAGTTCGGTTGTAGTAGCCGGTACCCATTTGGAAGCTGGCCTCTGGATTTGAGCGATTTCGGCAGCCTTAAGCGCCGAACCAAAGGGCTTCATTTTCCCTCCTTTCTCCCCCGCAGATCCTTGGACCAGGGCATCGTTCCCCCTTGACCCCCCAATAAAAGGGCCCTTATATCCCTAGGTAAGTGGATTCCACGTAATGGGCGTTAGCATGACCATGCCCTCTCATGAACCTAAGTTAACCAGTTAACCTTTTAACCTTGGCACCTTCCCCTTCCTTACTTTTAGAAAGCCACGAGGACCAAACAAAATACAAAAAATAATTCCTCAAAACGACCCTTAGTATAACCTGACTGGTAAGCTGCTCACCTATAGCTGGCGCACCTCCCTCACCAGGTTGCATGGTGTGTTCACTTTCATGACCCTCGACCAATCCTTCACCAAATCACAAATTTTGTCACTATCAAATTGCATCCGCCACCCTCGCACTACTGTATTGTACAACGCAAACACATTTGAAATCCTTGAAAAGTCACCATTAGCCAATGGCATGTATCGTGAACACCCTGGCATGCAGTTAGTGTGGTAATAATTATGCCTTGTTGACAAGAGAACTACTTACTGACATGTTTTCAACCTTTTTGTTCCCCCTCGTGATCTTCAATCTGTAAATTGTATGTCTTGCTTTATTGTATAACAAATTTATGTATGTTCAGGGTCTCAAGTTGAATTACTAACCCTTTAGGCAATTATTTCTTGTCCTGAGGATGAACCGATAATAATTGTGGTTCGAAACGTCGTCGACAATCAGTACACTAAATGCAGAGTTAAATATTATTTGAACATGCATATGTGTACAATGTGGATTATCATTTCTGTAATTTCCATTAATTGATAACCTGTTGTTGCCTGAATATTCTCCCCTGTTTGTCTGTTCCCCGAGTGTGTTGGTTGGACATCGGCTGGTGTCCCACTTCCATCGCACTGTGTGCGTCATTCCCTTGTCTCATATTATTTTTATTTAGAAATTAAATTGTCCGGCTGGGCATTTTCTA